>NC_086176.1:69144285-69765535 GCF_023053635.1 Elgaria multicarinata webbii | reverse complement strand
GTTGGTATGTGTGCATCAACTCTAGACCCAGGTCTATGGGAAATGACACATTTTGAGATGCTTTAACTATAGGATTGTTCAGCTTCCAAATAGTAGAAACATTTAAACAGGCACTGTCCCCTAAATTTGAAAATCAAACAAACACAACACCATTGTTCATTGTTCATTTTCATATTTACTGTAAGCCACTCAGAGAACTGTCTGTTTATGGGGCAGCGTACAAATGCCATTAATAAACAAACAAATACATTTGGAAGTGTATGCGGAGGCCATCTGGTCGCAGTTGTCTTTACCCCCTTTAGTTTTGTAATGATTATAAACGATCATAGGCTTGGATTTGTTGTCTGAGATTGGTACACATCTTTAGAAGACAGGAGAATCACTGCCATTTCTCTGGTACATAAATAACAACTGTTAAATCTTTTTGGAAACCTAAAATGCTGCTGTTCACACCTTGACCTCTATTTGAAGTGCTGTCCAGTCCAAATCCAGTATAAAGGAGAATGAGCTAGGCCTTGACGTTGCCCATCAACAGTGCAGAGACAGCAGAATGAACAAGGCATGCTGGTCACAGTTGTTTACATTATGGTGAGATTTACTGTATTTCTATTTAAATTATAATAGTTCTACATTTGCATCTATACATCTAAACTGGCATATGCAAATTTTATGTAAATCTATTATCTCCTTTGTCCTTTTTGTTGATACATGTCCTCTTTTTGGATAGTTCACAAGAGGCCAACCTATGACTAACAAACTAACCCTAATGACTACCATACAGGTAATAAATTTAAACAACATTTGGCAAGATCATTTTGCTAAATTAAGGACCCCCTCCAAAGAAAAGCATTACCTGGCATTTCACACAGAGGGTTAATGGCTTCTCATTTTACTCTGCCCATTTAGTATGTCTTCCTTCAGACAGCAGACAGGCATGAAGTTCACCAGCTGAGACATGTTCACTCTGATTCTGCAACCCTGGTGCACATAATGACCATAATTCAGCACAGAATTTGGTGTACGTTAAGTCCTATTGCTTTCAAAAGGATTGAAGTGTGGATAACTGTGCATTAGACAGATGGTGGCCAATGGACCGTACTCCAGTGAGCAGGTCTGCAGGTTGGAATATAGTCCCCTGAAAGCTTCAGATGGTTGCTCTCTGATAAATGAGTACAGCAGAACAAATGCATATGCTGTTTTTTGAAAACTCATGAACTCAATATAATTTTAGCACATTCATTGCTGTCTTATGAACTTTCCCTAAAACTATTATTACTTTGGTATGAATTAGAGGAATTGATGTGATGGTAGATTTTATTTATGCATTTTTATATTGCTTAAATATAAACCTCTTGCAGTTGTTGCCATGTGGCCTATACATAAGGAACACATATATAAGTATCCCAAAATGTATGTAAATATAAAGCTCATAAACTCAAGGTGATGTACATGAAATATTTTAGGGATGGATGGGTCTGTCAATCTTTGCTAGTCTTGTGACCGTAATAAACTACTTTGACTTTTGGTCTGTCAATCTCAGTGTTGCCAAGACTGTCAGTTTTTTGAAGTCAAGTTTGTCCCATCCTATTTCTGAATGAGCTTTTGATTTATTTATTTTCTTAAAAACAAAACAAAAACGTTACAAATACTTATACACAATTGTTTTGCAATATAGGCATTACTGTGTGCATTTTTGAACAATTGTATTCTTTGACACATAGACCCACTGACTAAAGCATGTTTGTGTACATTTTGGAAATGTACACATTTCCTGCTATTTTTTTTTTCAAATGTGCGTATGTTGAATGCATTTTTGTTTGTTTTGTGGAATGCATTGCAAGCCTGGAAATGTGCAGATTTCTGACTGCAAATTGTGTTGGGTTTGCATTTGGATCTGAGAGCTGTGAATTGGACAATTCTGTAAACAAACAAACAAACAAAACCTTGATGGAGTAAAATTCTCACACATGCCTAATTCTATTCTGGATTGCAGAGCTGTGATGATCAACCAAGAGCTTTTAGAAGACAAGCTAAGCCTCTGCAGCTGCAGTCTTATGCACATGCCCCTAGGACTAATGGGGCTTCCTTTAGAGTAAGTGTTGCATCGGTTTGTTCTTAATGTTAAATGAGTCAAATATGATATGAGAAATTTATTCATAACTAAACCTGGCTTTATGTATATTTTGGTTGAAGAAAGTGGGATTACTCTTACAATAACATTTTTCTCTTTCTTTAGTAAATATATCAGAAATTTGCTTATTTGCCCAACTTATCCAGTTGAAATATCAGGGGAAATATAGGCGAACAGGATGTAATTATTTGCATTGGAGCTTGCCCAAGAGGCTGCTATAGTATTTCCTTGGATCACATTATCTACATTATCTACATCAACCCACATTGTGCAGGTTTATCCTTAGTAATATCCAAGCATGCATGAAAAAGTGAGTTTTTGGGGAAAGATTTTGTGGGAAAAGACAAGAGGCCACCATGTTTATTTGTGATCTTTTTTCCTTCTTTTTTTAAAGGAGCATTGTGAAGTTGGGTAAGTTCTTATCAAGAAATGAACTGAATGAAATTCTTACCCAACCCTAGTGAGAAGCAAATATTCTCCCCCTTAAATTTAGGATTAATTAATGCAAGGCAGACTTGTGGTAGTGGAAAAACAAATATGGGGAAATCTCCTGAGAATATCTTTCCACTACACTTTCAAGATATCTGAGGGTCATGCACATGAGAAAATACCTCTTATGAGAAATGGATACATGAGTGGTGTGATGCCTTAAATGTAATTTTATCCAGTATTTGATTTTGAAGAAAAGATGTATGAAAAATCCATGTAGCTAGCCAAAAGCCCCCCTTTTTTGGCAAGAGATCAAAAGATGTAGAAGAGTTGTGCTCATTCCAGAATGTACCTTGTATAAAACTAGCTTGGATAGATTGTTCTGCAAGCCATTGTTACAGATAGATGCATGTGAGGAACCTGAGTTTTCCCATTCATTCTCCTTTAATCGACCATAGTCCTGGAGAAAATAAGCTGTTTGAATAGATGCAAACAAGATAGACTTTAATGTCAAATCTTGCAGGAATTTAGTGAATCTGCTTTTCAAAGGTTAGGATAAAAATGACTTAATAATGGACCATTTATATAGTTAATTTATTTACCCAAGGTTAAGCAACCTTGTCTGCAAAATAGAAGTCCATTGAAATTTTTAGAAGTGGGAATTTTCTCTCCCCCTCCTCACCCCTAAAGAAGACCACTTCGAATAATCTATACCTCTTTCCTCTGGCATACACTACCCCTCCCCCCCCACAAAACGTTCTGGAACAATGCTAAAACTGGTGGTCAGGCTGCCAACACATACTGCTCCTGCTACTTTCAGGAAAGAAAGAAGCACAACCCCCCCTCCCGAAATCAAGCCTTCTTCAATTGACTTGCACTGTGCCCTTCCCCCATCTGTTAAGGCCTCTCTTCTTCCCTAAGGATGGCAAATAGAACCATCTTGAGGAAAGGTGGAAGATAGGAGAGTTCCTTGATGTATTAGGCCCTTTCTACACTTAAGGGTTATCCCAGGAAAATGTAGGGATTGTCCCTACCTGCTCCCGGGATCCTCTGTGTGGCGTTTGGATGCACAGGAATGATCCCAGGATGATCCCAGGATATAGGGCTGGTGTAGGCATGCCTTTACAGTGACCAGTGCTTGCCATCCTCCAAGCCTCCCTTAGATGATGAACAGTTCAATTCCAGGGATGGCTGTCGCAGGGGAATCCAATCCTTTTGGGGCTTGCTGGATGTCCCAAAGCCACCAGCTGGGCTTGCATTTGCAAGCCATGCTGCGGGCATTTCCCCAAAATCGGAAACTCAAGCAAGCTCTCCCCACCTGTAAAATCATAGTTTATGCAAATTGCAGCCACTCTTTGGATAATTTATGCAAGTTGTGGCTGTCATTTTGTGCAAATTGCATCCACAATTTGTGCTACTTTGAATATGATTTGCACAAATTAAGCAAATTATGGATGGAATTGGCATAAATGGTGATTTTACAGGACAGGGAGGCATTCATTCCAACTGGCACATCTTACAGAAAGCCTCCAAAATACAGGGCATCCCCCCATGGCTCTTGTGGTATCAGGAGGCTCCCTGTACCTTCTGCCCCAGAGAAAGAAAAATAGATAGCAAATGGCAATCCTTGGCACTAAAGCATTCCTGGGAGCTAGACAAAAACATCTCAAATTACCGTTTCTGAGACATGTAAGTCACCTCGATTTATAAATACCATGTCCTTATTTGGGAGTGATACTGTTTCACTTCCAAACTGTTCGGCTTGGCACTTAACCACCTGAGTTGGCTATTTTAAGCCCTGCAGCTATGCTGTTAACAGCAATTTGGAAAGGGGGGAGAACCCTGACGATCTGTAAACCGGCCTGTCTCACTACAGATCGAATCAGGCCAATTTATAGATAAGCAAACCGAAGTCTTGGTGGGTGGAAGCTGATAAAAGCTTTGCAAACTTCACCCCCGGATGGATTTCTCCAACATCCCTAGTCCATTCATGCTGGGAGAGGTGATCCATCGGGTATTGTTATCCCATGTCATGTAAAGTTTTATAGGTCAAAACTGGCACCTTGAATCGAGCTTGGAAACATACAGGCAGCCAGTGCAAGCAGGACAGAATCTATGTTATATCTTCAGACCGTCTTATCCTTGTTATCAATCTGGCAACAGCATTTTGCACAAACTGCAGCTTCTGAACCATCTTCAAGGACAGCTCCATGTAGAGTGCATTGCAGTGATCTAACCTGGTCTTTGGAGACCATCCTGCCTCACTTACCCAGAGTTGTGTGGCGCCAGGTGGGGTATTTTAGGGCATTGCCCCCTTACACTGTGTAGCCTAGGAAAGATGCCGGGTTCAACCCAACTCCTGACTTTGGCAGAGTGGTTCAGCCATATGGCAGGCTAGTTGCCTGTAGGAAAAGACTGAATAGATTTCCACACTTTCCACATGCAGCTCCTGGGTGGATGAATTACCTTTGTTACATGAAGATGCCCTAGTTTGCCCAAGCTCTGGTGTCCGTCTCATTATTTCCATTGTTCCTTCTCCGTCTGCAAACACTCTGCTGCAAGTGTTACTTTAAAACCCTGTTAAGGATCATTACCCTTTGCTTTATTGGGATTTATTTAAAAATGGAGGCAAGATTCAAGGATTGCTCCTGTCCAATCATGCACCTATACAAACAGAAAGGGAGAAGCATAACAGATCTCCTTTTCATATATATAGTCATGGCGCTAGACTGCCCAATCTCCCTTGTGTCTGTTCTGTCCTTTGTTCCCCTGCTCTCCCGTCTCCTAATTGCCCTCCCATCTTGTTCATCAAAAACAGGCTTTGTAAAAAAACAGTCAGACTGAGCCCCAATGTGATATGTTACTCACACCCATCTCTTTCTGCCCTGATGGATCTCATAAACACACATACACACACAGCCCCATTCTATAGGATACCCATATTGGTTGTGATTTGTCTGCCAGTGTGCCCCCTCCTGGAAGCATAGGATCATTCGCCAGGATGACAAGATGCCCTCCATTCTTTTATCCAGAGATTTCCTTTTTCATACAGGAGGTCATTATTCAAAGCTTTTAACATAACAAGCCTACAGATGGGAAAATGGGAAATATATATATATATATATATATATATATATATATATATATATATATATTACAGCCATCTTTATAAATCACAGGAATGGTAAAAGACACAATCAAATATACTTTCCCATTTGTGTCTAACCTTTACAGCCTCTTTAAATGGATAGTGCTGAATTTCTGCCCATGGTAGAGAGAGTCATTTTTAGAAAGCAGAAAAGTTGCTGTGTTTATTTTAGATTTCCCAATGATAAAATAAATAAATAAAGCCTTCATCCTTTTAAAATAGCACAGTGATGACAATAATTTAAGACTGCAGCTCTTTACTGGGATGCCCTGTAGGAAATGAATATATTATACAGCTTTATTTTCATTTTCTATAGTCATTTACTGACAGAAATCATATTCTTCTAAATCCAGTTCTGGGAATGAACCATTGCTTGGCTGCAAGCTATGATCTACTTTTATAAATCTTGTCATGATGTATTCCCATATTCACTGTAAGCTGCATGAAGATGCAAGAAAAGGATTGAATCAATATTGCATTGCTTAGTCATTTTTTTTTCATCAGAATGGCCTAATCCTATTTGCGCACATTACTTGGCCCCCACATTTAAACTTGACCTCGAATTGACACTGAAGTTCACAACTAAAGAGAATACTTTGCTCTGTAAATATAGCTAAGAGCAATTTAACTTAGAATGAAACAGGCTGACCGCAAGACCGTGGCCACTTCTTAGAAGATTTCAACTGACAACTTCAGGGAACTATGGAAGGCATTAAAAATGAGGGTGGTGGAGTTGTGAGGTTTTTTGTAAAAGCTTTATAAAGAAACAACAATCACAAAACAGTCACAAAACAGGCAAAATACTATACAATAGGGAAACAGAAAATATATAGTTGAATATTATCCCATTTGCTATCTGTAACATTGCAAATAAAGTCCATCTTTCAATAAATGCATTTGTCTATTGTCCATTAGCTGATCTTCTACAGTCGGTCAGTTTTTATCAAACTGTTATATTCCTTACTTTTATTATTATTACTATTATTACTATTATTTCCCGCCTTTTCCCCAGTACTGGGACTCAAGGCAGTTTGCAAGATTAAAACATGTACAATTAAAACATAAATATAAGTTACAAAAGTGAAAATAGAATTAAACCTACCATAAAATTCATACAATTCAGGAAGTGATTGGAGGATGCCAATTCAATTGTCTTCTTCCAGTTGGCTGCTATGCACATTTTGGCAGGTATAACTAAATCCAATCATCAAAAATCTGCTGGTTAAAAGACCAGAAGCTAAGGCTATCTCACATTCCACAAACTCCAGAAATCCAGGAAATTGGTACCAAAGGCTGATGCCTTGATGTGCCCCGTGATCAGTCATGATGTTGTACAATGACACAAATTGTGCCTGCTTACAACTTACCCTTCATGCACCACACTTTTCCTGGGTTTTTCAGTCCCAAGTACAGATTGGGAGGATTGTATGGCATGAAAATATGCCACGTAAGAAGTCTTAAGATACGAATAGTTTATAAAGAAAAGTTAATGCAAAAGAACATTAGATAGAGACGTAAAATGTGAAACATGTAATGATTAAAATAAAATGCAAAATACACGACAGTTTAACGGTTGCGAAGACCTATTAAAAAACAACCACAATGTTAATAGGTTCAATGTTAGTAGGTCCAAAACAATGTTAGTAGGCCCAAGTAGGTCCAGCAGCACTTTGAAATGTTCACTAGTTCGATTTAAATTTCCACCAGTCGAAACTAGTTAAATGAAGTGTTTAAAGCTTTCAACATTATAGCAATATGGTCCAAACTTTTAGAGAAAAGGAAGGGAACTGGGGTGGAAATAAAAGGAAGGTAATAGCTACCTATCCCAAGGAGAGATCTGAAGACCAGGCTTTCAAGGACCCAGACGAAGGCTGAAAGAGATCTCTACTAGAATCCAGGGTTTAGAACTCAGCAAAGTCCAGGTAAGGAAAGGAAAATTAATCCATACAGAGAGGGAAGATTTTTTTTTTTTTTAAGTGTTGTGAAGCCCAAGCTTCACCAGCGAGTGAAATAAAATAGAGGCCAAAACTGCACCAAGCTGCACAAGTGCCTAGCTCAGAGAACCTGGCTTGGGGAAAGACAGCCCTGAAAGCCAAGGGAAAACATGTTCCAAAAGTGAAAAGATGACTCTTCATCTTCCCAGAAGCAGGCAAGAACCAGGCAGAACCTGCTTCTCAGACTTCAGGCAGCAAAACTTTCTGTCCTCAGGCTTTGAGCCTTTCTGTGAATATAGGAACAGCTGCATCCAATTGAATCCTTCTGCTGGTAAATTACCACCTGTCTGAAGCAGCAGATTTGTAAGAAGATGCTCTAATTTCATCAGTTCATTTTCCCCCTAAGTGAAAGTGATAAATGATGGTTGCATTTGAACAGATGAGGCTATCATTGAGTACATTCACCCCATCATCTATTTTTATTTTATTTTTTGAAGAATCAAGTTTTGGCTTCCAGGAGAATTTTGCCAGTTGTGGAAATGATTATTTAGACTTCTGGGGCCCTGTCCGCTCTGTCATTGGAACAGCATCTGTGTGTACAGGATTCCCACAGACGAGCCCTGTTTTCTCTTCCTTTCCCTGTTTTGATGTGTGCAGACCATGAAGGGGCATAGCCTCCAGCCTTTCTGCTCACCTCAATACAAATTCCTTGTACTTCAGAATTTGGGGTAGTATGAGGACAAGGATGAAGAAATGGAAATATGAAGGTGTGCATATTTCACTTGCCTGGACATGGATGGGTAGGGATAGGAAACATAGATGCTGAGGAGAAGAAAAAGAAAGGAAAAGGGAAAAAAAACCTAGGAAGTGTTCTTATTTCATTTTCACCTTAAGATAACAGGCAGCACCATAACAGCTTCAGATATTTTCAAGAATCCTCCCATGGCCTCTCTGAAATGAGCAAAAATCTAGTTCCCTTTTGTTTTTCAAGTGTGCATTCACAAGTCTACATATGGACTTCATCTATTCCTCACCATCCTGCACATCTAGCAGTATAATAGCTTTTTGCAACCTTGGGCCATTTTGCAGGGCCCTAGACACCTACACTCAACAATAAGGGGACAAAATTGAAGAAGCTTTTTGGCTGTTATAGCTTATTGATTTTTATATTTTCTGATGTATTAGAGCAATTTTTCAAACGTATCCGCCTTACCTTGATATCTTGAGTGTAGGGAGAGGATTTCACATTTATTAGCTTTGCTTTGGATTATATATATATATATATGGCAGTAGAAGTTCTTCAATGTTATCTGAGGGATATAAATGGTTTTGGTAAAAAAAAATCAATCTTCAGAGTAAAATGCAGAGCTTGTGTGCAAGTGTTACATAAAAAGCAGGCAACAAGGAATACACTTTCTCAACTAGGTAGCAAAGACGGTTTTTGAACATATAGTCTTGAATTGCAGTTGAACTCACTGATGCTCAATACTTTTCAAATAGAAAAGTTCTATCTTAATGGAGAGCATATAATGCAGTAAATACTTTTTTATTATCTCTGATCAACCGTGACAGCATTAAAAAGAAGAAGAAGAAGAAGAAGAAGAAGAAGAAGAAGAAGAAGAAGAAGAAGAAGAAGCAGCATTGCCTGCAGTATGATTCTCTCAGAGCATGGGCAATGAAAGAGAGAGAAGTGTGAAACATTTCATGGGGTTAATCTACACTAGAGTCCCTTCCGTGTATCACAGTATTTATGCAAAACACATTTACCACAGTAGGGGCCCATGCGAATGCATAATCCACCATGTTGAAAATATGATTGTATGTCACACACAAATGGAATCGTGGTAGAAACAGGAGGAGTTGGAAAGGTCTCATGTGCGGGAGAAATGGCCCTTTAATTTTCCTTCTTTTTCTTTTCTTTTTAAATCCATTAAATTTATATCGGCTTCCCACCCAGCCGGGGGAAGGGGAGGAAGAAAGACGCTGCATGTGCAATGGTACGTGGGGAGTGTGAGGTGTGGGCAGGGCAGAGCCTATAAAGGCCTGCTCTGCCAAAGCTCGGCCTCTTTCACTTCTCAGCTCCCATCCTCCCTCCCTTTAACTAGTATGGGATTAGCCAGTCACCCCCTTTGGAGGGGGAGCTGAGTAGGAATTTTATCTAGCATGAATTCGTAGTTGTGTACAGGTTGTTTGCCTACTCTATACTGGAATTACGATTATCGGAGGGTGAGTAAATAGGTGGATTAGATTGGATTGACGGGTGTGCCGGAATTTGCAGGATATTACAATAACGTTAAGCACTCTAGCACCTTTTGGTGATTGGCATATCCGGAGGTCCTGCTCCTCAGGGGCTGCGCAGCTCTTGTGTCAGAATATGGTTTGCCTTTGGGGACCTTTCTGTCTCATCTACTTGGAGCTGTGCAGCACTGAGTGGGGATGACGCAGGCCAGTCCCCCCATACAATGAAGTGTAGCTTGAATAAGGGGCAGGTTTACCTGACCCTTGTGTTCAATGGAGTGGCCCGCCCTTGTTGGCAGGCTACGTGCCTGAAGAAAGTGTCTAATAGATTCCTGCACATTCACATGCAGATCCAGGGGAAGTTACTTTATTTACATTAAAGAGGTTGTAGTTTATCCCAAGCTCTGGTGTCTGTGTCTTTATTCCATGCTTCCTTCTTCACTCACAAACACACCTTTAATAGTGTGAAGGAGGTTGTTGTTGCTGCTGCTGCTGTTTTAGAAAAGAGTAATTCACAGCTCCTCCTGCCCCCAATAACAGTAATAAATAAAAGAATAAAAAATCAGGGAGAAAGAGAAGGAGAAGAGAAGGAGGCAGAAGTCGTTGTGGTGGGGATGCTGCCTGCTGACATCCTGCCACTTCCCATGCGTGAAGCCAATGAGGGCAGGTTCTTTCACCCAAGAGTATTTCCTGAAAGCCCCCTCTCCTTTGATAGCAACTTTCCTTCCAAGTCATTTCCAATGGAGTAAACACCATTGAAGACAATGCGATTTCCTTTTGAGGAGACTACATGGGCACATTTTCAGCTAGTTGTTCTTTAAGGCAAGGAAATAAAGGAGATGAAGGATTAGGGCGGCTTGAAAAGATATTCCTCACAGGCAGGAGAGGTGGGGAGGAGAAGCAGCATTGTGTTCATTCTTCACTTCACTAGGCAAGGCAAACAGAGAGAGAGAGAGAGAGAGAGAGAGGCTGTTAGGGGCTGTTAGGGGCTGGGGGAAGGGAGGAAAGCAACTGAAGGGTGATCCCCTATGTTTTAGAAACAAGCGATGGGTGAACATGGGATGTTTAAGATCTCCAGGATTCTCGAAACATTGCCTCAGTACTCACTTTGTGCCTGTTTTTATTTCATGTTTGTGCGAATGGGGAAAATGCACAAATCAAGCAATGATCAAATGCGAAATTTGCAATCTTTCCTCCATAGGACTAAAATAGGGCTGATTCAGTCAATGAGGGCAATTTGCTGAAAATTTCCTTTTTTTACAGCCTCAGCAAACTTCTTGATATTACCAACAAGGAGCCAGAATAGTATAGCATAAAGATCACAAAATTCTCGGTTTGAATTCGGTCCCAATGTGCCATTGAGGTATGTTTGTCCAGATGGATGAACTTTGATTCATAGTTTTCCTGTAGATGAGGAATATGAGTTATAGAGTGAAATAGAGCTGAAAATGGCAGTGATGCATGAAAGCTTTGCTGATGGGGTCATTTTGAAGATGTGGTATCAATTTTCTAATAAGCTAATGTAATGTCCAATAACCTGATTAGGCCCTTTGATTAATATGGCTACTTAAAATGCAACATAGTTAAACCTTGTATTTATTTCCTAAACTACCAATAATTAGCTGCTCTGATAATTAGCTTCTCTTGGTTGTTTGTGGAATGTAAAATGAAGGTGCAGTAGAATAAAGCAAAGTGATGGCAGAGGAACCTGCACCTCCTTGTCTAGGATACAAAGGAAGCCTAATTTGTATTCCTAATGTATAAACACGGTGTGAGCCAGACCTAGTTGTCTTAAAGAAGAGATACTTTCATTGTTATTTTTCAGAGGTTACTAAAAGCTATGGAATCCGATCTGACTGAGTTGTATCTCTTGTTGCCCTCATGTGTAGATGTGTAGATTTTGATTTTAAATTTGTTAGTTGTATAGCTCTTGGCTTGGATTCTTTAATTTTACGCCTTTGTGGATTATATTTGATATTGCCCATAACACCTGGCTGACCACCTTTTGTAAAGGTGATTGCAGGTTAATAGTTGATGATTCCTGAATGAAAGCTAAGGTTAGGGATGTAAGAGAAATTTGTTTCAGTTAAGTTTTTACCAGAAATTACTGTTCACACCAAGCATAACTGAACATGGACCTTAGAAGTCTGTTATATTTTTTTCTGAATTTATATTTTGTCTGAATAGAATTGCAGGCATAGTACCCAAAAGGTTTTTTAAAATGGGAGTTTTTGAAGGTTAAGGTCTTTTTAATTCCCCTCCATGGTTTGGGGGCAATTTAGTACATTCGTTATTGTGTGTGTTGTTTTACTGTAACAGATGCACACACACACACACACACACACACACACACACACACACACTCTCACAGGACTTTCAGCCGGAGGGGGGAATCACATTTCCTTACCAATGCTCTCATCCTGGTTCTCTTCCATGTTTGAAATGAGCACAGTTACACAGAGAAGAGAGCAGTGACCACATGGCCTGTACTTTTCAATGAGTCAGGTTTTCTGAGGTTTATTGTGTGATGCTAAAACTGAGAAGAGGAGTGGGAGATGTACAGGAGGCTGATGGTGTCATCAAAAGGACCCGCAAACATCCATGAATGCCCAGTAAAACCCACCCTGAATGTTAAGCCCTCAGAGCACAGCCACATTATTTCAAGCAGCGAGAGCTTCTCACTCTTTATTCCTCCCCCCGCCCAAATATAAGAAGCCCTGTTCATCACTGCCACGTTAGGCTTTACTTTAAGCAGTGGAGAGGAGGCAGCAGAAAGGCAAGGGGAGTTTTTCCCCCACCCTTGTATTCTCTTGCTGCCTTGGCTTGGGGCACCCTATTATACATTATGAACAAGCCAGGCATCATGTTTAGCAGGTAGTTTATTTAGTGTGTTCAGCTCTGCATCATAAAAATATATATCAAATTTTCTATAGTCTCTGACTATAGAAGATGCTCACTCAGAAATTAGTTCCTGTAAATATATTTCATTTGGGGTTGTAAGATGCACTTGTAGGCTACCTACCTCTGGTGTCAATACAGTTCCAGGTCGATCCATAAGTCAGTGAAAACTTGGATTTAAGCAGATTTGGGCTGCAAATTCTAAACTCTCTAACTGGGAAGTAAGTGCCATTGAAATAAATTGGGCTGATTTCCACATAAATGAGTTTAGGATCATGAGCCAGTTCCTAATTGAAAACTGGTAGTTCAGTGTTTTCACTGAGAGCAGGCACTCTTAGGGTGTATTAGTCAATCGTAGCAAAGTCAAAGAAATAAAATCTAAACCACTTTAGAGGATACTCAGTAATATGTTTTATGCTTCTGAGCACTCAGAATGCTACAGGGACTTTAAATTTGATGTGTTTTCTTCATCGCTTCTTACTGAAGTGTTTAGCACACAGTAGTCCCTAAATTCCATATATAATTACAGTGCAAAAAAATCTATCTGTCTAAAAATTTACATCTGGTGTTACTTTCAACAAATCTCCTAGTGTGACAAATGGGATGAATGATTTCCCTCCATACAAAACAAAAAGTACTTTGGGGTTTGTTTGTTTTGAAACACGATTAAATGCTACATTCCTATTATCTTCTTTTTGATTATGAACATTAGTTCAAGGTATCGCTGATGTTTTAAGTAGCAGGGTTCCCCCACCACCTCCCTCAGTGTACTGAGATTATGATGTTTGGTTTCTAATTGAGTTTTGCACAAGGATGGAAAAATTCTGCCACTTTCTCACCAACGGTAACTAAAAAACTTATCCATGGCAATTGGTTGCTGGGTTGCAGAAGAGAGAAGGACACAAATTGCTACTTTTCTAATTAATGTTGTTCTATGTAATGCCTTAACATCTTCTCCTTTGTCATTTTCCATTTTCTACACCATTCTTTCTTTTGTTATACTGTTCCCTAGACATGGGGGAAGAGGTCTGATCTATCTATCTATCTATCTATCCATCCATCCATCCATCCATCTCCAATTTCAAAATAATAATAATAATATTATTAATAATAATAATAATAATAATAACAATAATCAAATGAGATTAGTAGTGCAAATGGCACATCACATGAATCATTTTCACATTCACAATGTCCATAAGCTGTTCATTCTAGAGCAGCCTTCCCCAGCCTGATGAGCTCAAATACTTTGAACTTCCTAACTCATCTCTCAAGCATTTTATGCACCCTTATGTTATTTGCTGAAAACCTGGGAAAACCACTAGCACCAACAGGGCTGGCAATGGAACTCTTATCAGGGGCCTTATTACTGTAGGCTCAATTGGGATGGGCCAACTTTCTTCCTAACCCTCTCTGGTTATGAAAGCCTGTGATTCCTGCAAAGCCCTGTGCTATCCCAGTGCTAAATGCCAGGGCTGCTTCTGCGGCTTTGTCTGGCTCAGTCTTTGAAAGCTTAACTAGTCTATAAGAATGGTCAGTTGCTCAACCGTTGCCTCTTGGAAACAGAGAGAGAGAGAATCTTCTTCTTTTTTTGTGCTAGGAACATGGTGTCTTATGAACCGATTTTGAAGAAAGTCAAAAATACAGACCATGGCTTGGTTGACTCATCAGAACCAGACTGACCTGATTAATACAATATGACAGCCCATCGAGGGTGAATTTATATTCAAGGAGCTACAACTCATGCTTGGCAACATTTTAAATATACAACCCCCAAGTGGGGGTTGCCTTGTCATGTGAACCCAGACAGCAGTAGTTATTTGAGGGTTAAAAAACCCTTGCATAAGCCACAGGCTGGGTTCACACATCATTGCTGACTTACGGTGGATAGCAAGTTAGGCTGGATAGGTGGTTGTGCAAATGATGTACTTTATTCCTGTCAGATGATCAGGCAAACAAGCTACACAGAGTAGTTTATTTCAAATACAACCTTGCCCCTCCTCCTGTAGTCCTCCCACCCAGGTATCTCAGTTCCCTTTGTGGCAGGAATAGAGATCATTTGAGAAGAGAAGAACAGTGCAGCATTTTTGGCAACTCTTGTCGAGCAGCTCTGTAAGCAATCTCCATGACTGTGCAACAGTCAACACACAGTAAAATAATACATACTGCAGACTGTGGGTTCTTAGAGTGGCTTATTGCGTGTTGGATAAGACACAGACACATATGTTGGATTCAACTTGGGCCTCTTTATTTATAATTTGGTAGAACATCCCTCCCTGGATCTTCATGTGACTGTGCGGGAATTATTTACTCGCTTAGGCCCCCTGGCCTGTTGTTATGGGCAAGCCGCACTTCAAGAAAGAAGCCGGACCCCCGGCTCCTCCCTTATCAGTCACTTATTAAGTGTGGGGATACTGCCCTATTCCACCCCCGCTCACTGCCATAGCGACGCAAGTAGGTGAAATAGGAGGGTCTCCAAAGGCACACCATATCCTGACACATGAGCCCCGGAGCCCCGCGGAGCAGGCCGTCTGGATATGCCCATCACCCAAAACGGGTGCCAGTGCGCTTACCGTCCCTATCTAAACAATCCAATTCCCGCACATCCCTGCCAATGAAGTGGACCAAGGCTCAGCTTAGGTCCGCTTCCCCCACCCCTGGAGACAGTCCCGCAAACTCACATGAAGATCGCGCAGGAAAAATGTCGTTCCCCACGTTGGAGAGGTGCACTCCGTCTGCCCAGTATAATTCGTGTCTGCTCACCAATATCTCAGGGTGCGGGATGACCCATCCCGGTTTGCCCTGCAAAAATAATCTAAGCTCCCTGTTCACTTTTTTAACCGCCCTGTTTAGTCCCTTGGTATCGTGCCCCTTGCGCCATTGGTGCCTAGGTAGCATGTTGGACCATACAATCCTTGTATCTGGCCAACGTTCCCAGATGTACCTGAAATCATCCTGGGCCTGTAGTATAAGGGCTTTCCCTTTGAGGAGGCCTAAGTCGTTGCCCCCCCAGATGTATCACTAACACCTGTGGCGGGCATACGACAACACCATCGTAAAACAACAACTGTAACAGACCGCCCCATCTCAGCCCTCTCCGACCAACCCATTGGACGGATGCTTCTGGGCAAAGCCCCAATTGCGCACCAACAGCTGATCCTGATGCTCTGCTGCACGCCCAGAACACCATGCTATGGCCGCAAATAAGAATTCTTATGGGCTCTGGTCTCCTCCAAACATCTGTTAAAACAACAACTATTAACTTGAAATAGTGGGCTAACTACCTACTAACATAGGTCTTAAAAGCCCTGGACCGCCATCTGCCAATTGACTGTATCCGGTCTTCACCTGAGCCGTAACCGGCTGCAGTGGAAGTGGCCCCTATCCTAAAATTTTAACAATCTATAAATAATTTTTAACTTGGTGTTTTAAATTTGTAATTTTGCATTGCTGCTGTTTTTATCTGGTTGAGCTTTTATATTGTATTTTATACTATGGTTTTATACTGTTGTTTTATACTTTGAATGTTTTTAATTTTTGTGAACTGCCCAGAGAGCTCCGGCTATTGGGCGGTATAGAAATGTAATAAATAAATAAATAAATAAATAAATAAAAGAGTGTGTTCCAAACTGCGCATGTCCCAATCCAATTTGGGATAATGCTTTCTTAGCAACAGCCCAGAACTGATATTTGGTAAGAGGCTTGCCATCTTTATGGCAAAATAAGAAACCAGTTGCATTACCTCTACAAAGGGTGAAAACTGACAAAGCGCTACTGGACATAATTTCTCCTTGGCTGCGTGAGCAAGATTGACCCACACACCATGCCCCTTCTGGTCGGTCTTAGAACATCGCAAGTGTAAATGCGACCTATCTACTTCCAAACGAAGATCATTCCGTTGGAACTCTCTGTTGGAAGTATCAGCTTTGGAGCATGCTAAGAGTTCACTAATCCGGAAAGCTCCAAAGAATGCCGTTAACGCTGTAGCGTGATAAAGACGCTGTTCATAGTTAGAAAAACATAATTTGGGCCACTGGGCGAAAAGTCCCAGGAGAATATCCGGCGTTATAGGTCTACGTTTGTCTGGGACAGGTGGGAATCTGGACATCTGGTTATGCGACAAAGCGTCAGCGACTCCATTATCCAGACCCGGTACATGGCGTGTGTAAAAAATGACATTATATTGTAAACAACGCGACGTCATTGCCCTAACCAACCTCATGACTCTGTTTTTAGATGTGAGTGCGTTCACAACATGAACTATAGCCATGTTGTCGCACCAGAAATGAACTGTGGCAGAGGAAAGAAACCTAGCCCACAGCCGAACGGCCACCACAATTGGATTGAGATTTAATTGTAGGAGATTAAACAAAGGGTTGGCCACAAGACACCCTTAAAACTTTTCAATTTGGTCACCCATCCAAACCCTGACCAGACCCAGCCCAGCTTAGCTTCAGCAAAGTGGCTGGCTCCTATGAAGCCTAAGTAGTTGTAGTAAAGCAGTTGAAAAATTAGCTGGGTTAAATAAGGAGGTGATCAAAAGGGGGCCTAAAGTGAGTTGTAAAGGGGGCAGCTCCGTTAAAGCAGGCAGCTGCAAGGCCCACGGATAGGCCTATGCGCCCCACCAGCCTTTGTCAGGGACTCCTGGTAAACCCCCCACTGCCCGGGCTCCCGGTCCCCAGCCAACATTTGTGCAACCCCCCCCCCCACTTCCCCGGGCTGATATCCCAGGGGAAGCCCCAATCCTTCAAACCAGGCCCACTAAGGGCGAAGAAGATGATGCTCCGCTGGGGTGGTGCGGCGCCCGGGCCTCTTCAAAGGCCACGGCCTGTCAAGGGAAACCTGCGGCAAAGCGCTGCGAAGCCGAGAGAGACGCTGCTGCTGCTGCAACAAATGCCGCTGCCACCGCCGAATTGGCACCGCCGCCAAATTGTCGCCGCAGCAACCAAACTCCCCGCCCGAATGCTGACTGCTTGCTCAGCAGTCAGCGACCAGAAAGAGGCCGAGGCTTGGTGAGGGCTGTTTATATACAGCAACCCCACCCCAGTCTACACGGGGCCCTGTTGCTGGGCAGGAGCGTTTATTTCGCTCCTCCCCAAATG
The DNA here is from genome assembly GCF_023053635.1 of Elgaria multicarinata webbii. Lineage (NCBI taxonomy): Eukaryota > Metazoa > Chordata > Lepidosauria > Squamata > Anguidae > Elgaria > Elgaria multicarinata. Next base: position 69,747,655 of record NC_086176.1, on the reverse strand, counting down.
CAACGGCCGGCTTCCCGCCCAAACTTTCAGTTGGGCATTGCCGGTTTTGGGGGCAAATAACCCACTGTGGCTGACTTCGGATGACATGCTAATCAACTATTGTTTCCCATTCTGTTCCTATTAACCCACCCACCACAGCTGATTAGTGTATCATCCGAACTCAGCCTGTATGTGTGTGCTGGAGACATCCCGCAGATAACATGCTAACCCATCATAGGTTGTTCTGGAAAATAAACCATCATGGGCTAGCATGTTATGTGAACCAAGTGAGAGTCTATTTTAGGGTTATGCTATAATTGTTTTACCCTCAAATAACCTCCACCAGCCAGGGTTGCATGACACAATAATGCCCAACAATGCCCAGTTGGGGGTTGCATATTCATAATAGCAGCCAACACATGCTGCAGCACCTTGAGGGTAAATTAACCCTTGATGGCCTGCCATGTCATGTGAACTGGCCCACTGTGTGGTCAACAAACATCTCTGCCCAAATGTGTGTAGTCAATATAGGAACACATATATTTTTGAAAATGCTAAATCTTTCCTAACGCCTTTTAGGCCTCAATCCACTGCCTTCTTCTCTCCCCCAACCCAAGGTCCCAACGTCATCAGAACAGACCTGAAGTCAGCCTCATACTATTCAGTTCTCATATTGTGGCCATGGGGCTTGAAGCCTATGTTCTTAACGTTTCTTTCTTCTTCCTTCATATCCAACTTTTCCCCATTGCCTTTTACCCGACTGATTAAGGTGGACAGAAAATATATTCTGTGAACCAGCTGCTTATTACAATCATTTTAATTTCCTCTACTTCACTTCATACTTTGCCCCCCCCCGAAGTTCCTTGCTCATCCACGGGGGGTATTCAATGGTGACTGCCCATGAGTGGCCAGCCCTGCTGATTCCATTGCACAAGCAGCACCCACCATTTCTGGGGGCAGCCCAAAAACAAATGGAAATGTTCATTTCTGGAATGAGGCAGGTCAGCAGAGCTTAAATAAGGGACTTCTGCCAACCTGCCCCATTCCAGAAATAAACATTTCTACTCATTTCACAGCTTGTCCCTGGAGGCGCTAATTCTCCATTGAGCGAGCTGTGTGTGCAGTTTGCATAATGGGACTGGCTGCTCATGGAACAGAATTGGGGTGAGCCCTGCTGATGGACTGGTGGAGTTGGATACTGCTGTGTGTCAGTTTTGTTTCCTCCAGCATTCAATTTTTTTAGATCTCAACTTCTTTCTTTCCTAAATATGAAGAACTCTGCAAATTTTGGTAAATCCTTATAAAAAAGAAACTAAAATGCAAGTTTCAGCTCTTCCCAGCCATAGATAGGCCCATGCCTGCCTATCATATAGCAGTTAAAGGTAAGAAACCCATCAGAAAAAGTAGATCCCTAATTAAGTATTAATATAGTCAAACGCAAAGGGTTTGAAACCCAGACATTCAAGAGCTAAGTATCCAAAAGTTTGGACCTGGATGGATGAACCGTCAAGGTGTGTGCTTTAATTTCAAGTTCTTGTTTTGAATATAGAGAACTTTCCAAACTTTGGTAAATTCTCTCCCAAATTGAACTGAAACAAAATTCACCTTTTTGAAACCCAATACTCTCTCATGTTTCTTATATACTGTCATGCAGAAGGATCAGCAACACAAAATGTAAGGTTAATATTTGTTTAGCAACATCTGGTCTCCATACTACTAACATTAACAGCTGATTGGGAAACCAGTATGTACCTTTCTAACCTTGCCGCCTGGTGAATAATATCTGTGAGACAACATTCATTACAGATGAATAGCAATAAAATCAGGGTAATGTGTACAATACAGAAGAAGGTACGCATTGCATTTCCCAAACTCTTCTGTCAATTAATTTAAAAAGCCCCATTGTCTTATTAATTAATGAGGTTGTTTGAAGGAGGCAAAGATTAATTGTTGACATTAATGCACCGAATCAAAGAGAAGCTCCTTTACAACATGATTTGATTGTGACAAACATTCTGTTCCTTCCCAGGATGTCTTTGATGATGAGCAACCAATAATAGCATTGGCTCTAAATGAAAAGGGAAGCTTAATATCATGCCTTCCTTCTTATTTAGGGGTAATCCTCACAACTGGAATATTGGCATGATCAGATTCAAAGCTCCAAGGGATTTCAAATATCCATATGGAGCAGCCAGGCTGTGATCTGTTCTTATAAAAGTCAGTTAATGCTCATGTGAACAATAAGGAAACCCCTCACCTTACACACACAGGTTAAAAGGGTAACTTTTGCTCATGCAACATGACTTCTCCTTCCTCTTCTTCCCTCTGCACACCCAGCCTTCAATATACACCAGAGAGTTACCTAAATCTGAAGCAGGTTTTGGGGGGAGGGGCATGGAGGGGGTTGCAAGGGGAAAGGGTAATCGAAATTGCCAGCAGCGTCCATTTTGCTGGTGGAGGGACACAAACCACTGCTAAAAAACCTAACTTAAATCAGCTCTCCATTTCATTGATCAATGAATTCAATAAATAAATGGGATGATAAATGAGATAATGAAGTCAACTGAGTAAACGAGTAAATGTGAGGTGCTCCTCAGGAGCACTGTGCCATCGGGGGTGTGGTGGAAGGAGGGCGAGGTTTTTGTGTGTGTGTTTTAAAAACTTACATGGTGCTTGAGTGCTCCTTTTCCTGTAACAAAGACAAATCCAAAATGGTGGCCGTGATGTCGTGCACTGCATGTAGATGAGGGGGATGATCTCATGATCATAAAATCATGAGATCATACCCCTCCAGCCCCCACATCTAGCCATGCCACAGAAAGAGTGTTGAGTAAGTGAGCCATTCTGTGGTTTGTATCCATGCATGTGTTTTTATCAAAACTGAACTTTTGCCAGCTTTATTTTTTATAAAACATCAACAACCCTGCAATGACCCTGAGAGTCGCTGAGGCTGTTCTAGCTGTTCAAAAATGAAATTAAACTTCCCCCACCACTTTTGTTTTTCTAACCTTTAAGGTGCATCTCTACAAGCTTCAGTTAGATATCCCATTCAGATTCCCTTTGTGAGGCAGGAAAAATTTAGAAGACAGATACAAAATCACTATAGCAAGGGTAAACAAAGTCTTGACCAGCTTGACAAACAACAAAATGTTTCTCATTCTGATTTTGGTGTAACACATCAGAAAATCCACCTAAACAGGAAACATCAAGTCTCTGAGGAAATATATATATAGTGCCCAGGGAAGGTTTAGAAAACACATGTTTTAAGAATAAATTTAAATGTTTAAAAAAACCCTGCTATTATCTTATAATAATATCTTATATCTTATATCTTATTTTCTTTAGATTACTACCCCACTCCTTATCTGAATTACAGCTAATTGAAATGGGATGAGGGAGGTTGTAAAACAAACAAACTCTATATCCTTGCAAAAAATGCCCCCACTTTGGCATGACTCCAGATGGAAGATGATCTGGGAATTCTGGGTGCTGAAGGCTAAAAGCCTATGGCAATAACACCCTGGTGGTATAGAAATGTAATAAATAAATAAATAAATAAATAAATAAATAAATAAATAAATCTGATCTCAGAAGCTAAGCTAGGGTGACAAAACGTCCAGTTTGGCCTGGAAATGTCCGGAAATGGGGGGGGGGAACGAAGTCCAGGGGGGGGAATCCTATTTTAGCCAAAATTGTCTGGGAAATGCATGCTGTAAGGCCCTCACAGGCTTCCGTCTGGGCCTCTGTTTGGTTGATGCAATGACGTCAACCAAGCACAGGCTCGGACGGAAGCCTGTGCGGGCCTTAAAACACACATTTCTCAAACACAGAAAAGCGTGCATTAAGGCCCTCCCAGCCTTAAAGTGTGCAGTGAAGTCGACCAAGCAGAGGCCCGGATGGAAGCCTGTGATGGCCTTAAAGCACGTGTTTCCAAAACGTGGAAATGCATGCTTTAAAGCCCTCCCAGCCTTCGGTCCAGGCCTTTGTTTGGTTGGCGCAGTGTCATCGACCAAACAGAGGCCCGGACAGACGCCTGCGATGGCCTTAGAGCGCGCGTTTCCACATTTTGGAAATGCACACATTAAGGCCCTCCCTGCCTTCCGCCGCTGCCACCACCAGCTGCAGCCACCACCAGCTGCACCACCAGCTACCACCAGCATCAATAGCAGCCGCCGCTGCCACCACCACCCGCAGCAGCCACCAGCTATCAATGAGGCAGGTTTTTTGGGGGGAGGGGCAGTTGTTTGCTGATCTTTTACTGTTATGTCTGGTTGAAGTTGAAACAAGCTAAGAGGTGCTACCCTTTAGTAGGGGTGTGCACGGACCCCCCCCGCTCCGCTTCTCTTCCAGATCCGCGATTTGCAGATCGGGCCGCTTTGCTCCACCCCCGCTTTGCCCATGCCCGCTCCGCTCCGCTGCGGAACTCCGGATCCGGATCGGAGCTCCGTTTCCCCCCCATAGGGGGGGAAAGCTAAAAAAGTATACAACTTTTTTTCTGTGAAAGTTAGAAACCTCATGTTTGGCACCATGACACCTCATGGAGGTATACACAAGCACGCCAAGACTCAAGGCAATCCCATAATCCCCTGATTTTTGGGGAATTTATGAATATCGGGCACCCAATGCACACCCCTTTTGATAGCTCCGTCAATTTGCATATTAGAAATCTCAAACTCGCCATCATGATAGCTTATCCAGGGATGCACACGCATGCCAAGACTCAAGGCAGTTCCATCATCCCCTGATTTTTGGGGAATTTATGAAAATCCAACACCCCATTCACACCCCTTTCGATAGCTCCATCAATTTGCATGTTAAAAACCTCAAACTCGCCACCAAGATAGCTTATCCAGGGACACACACGCACGCCCAGACTCAAGGCAGTCCCATCATCCCCTGATTTTTGGCGGGGCTTAAACCTGCAGACATCTCAATGGGGCCATTTCAAAGGAAATCCCAACATGCCATGAATTGGGGAGTAGAGATAAACCTATGAATCTTCTTCCACACTTGAAAAATGGATTTGGAACTTGAGCACAGGAAGGACTTCTTCTCTGAGTCAAAGCCACACACACACACAACATCCCTGCGAGGCGGGCAGGGGAGGAGAGAGGGAAGGCAGGCAGGCAGCAGACATTTCTGGGGGCATAAGGAAGTGAGCCAAGGATTAGCCAGTAATGCATATAAAATGGAATAAATAAATAAATAAACAAAGGAGGGGTGGAATTAAAAGCAGCAGTGTTGCTGAATAAACAACAAGAAGAACCTTTTTAAAAAGGCTATATCTGTCTTTTACCAGCAATAGGGGGATGTGCCCAGGGGAGGGGGAAGCAGCTGCCAATTTGACTGGTCCTAGTGACCAGTCTTTTAAGAAGCAACACTGTCAGTTCAACTCATGAAAGCCATTGCTCCACCACGAGAGCTCTGAGGAGTAGAACTCTCACTTCATGATAGGCATTGCTCCACCGGGTTACTCTCTTTGGAGGGCTCTGATGGCCCTCCAAGTACAGGAGAGAGTGGGGGCACGTCCACATGGGATGCCCTAGGGGAGCTCATCCCCTTGCACCACATCTTTTCAGTTGTTCCCCAAAGTTAGGGTGGGTAGCACTGCTGTGTGTTTACTATCTGTTAGTATGATTTCAGGTTGTGTTAGTGCATTTGGTGGAGCTACTGTTTTAAAAAAACACTGTGAAAACTCCGTTCAGAGTAGAATGAGAAGTTTCCCAGAATCCCAAGTTACCCATTTTGCCTATCCCCTCCTCCAACTTTGGGATCATGTGATCATGACCGGGAGTTGACTCTGCCCCTCAGCCCTTCGGAAAAGGTATTTTTCCCGCCGGTTTTTTTAAAAATTCTAGCACACGAACCGCAGCATGCAGAGAGTAGGCTCAAAATGACCCCCATCCACGACTCTCCAAGCACAAGAATTTTCAGAAAGATAGCTTCAAAAACAACACAGTTATCCCCCTTTCTTTTCCGCAATGCAATCCTATGGGCGAAATGTTTCAAGATGGCGATCGGATCAGTCCGTGGAAACCGGAGCGCTCCGAAAATGGGCGCTTCTCTTCGCCTTGCTTCTAGGGGTCTGCGGTCCGCTCCTACTCCGCCTCTGGGCAAGGCGGAGCAGGCCAATTCGCTCCTGCTTCTACGCTTCTAATCGGAGCGGAGCACATGCCTACCCTTTAGTCCATTTTGTTTCATGGCTATTGTTTGCAGGCTAATAGTACTTTATACTCTTTCTGAATGCTTGTTTGCTATACTAGATTTTTCTGTACTTTTCAACTACTTCATTTGTTCAGTGGTAGCAGTATGCTTACTCTGTGAGTATGGATATGAGAAAGGTGATGGGGAAAGAGTGTTAAATATTAGGAAAGGTTAGAATGTGGTCATCCAATGAAGGATTTGAGTCAGAAAAGATATTTGAGGGAATTGGAGACTGTATCACACAGTGTTTAGCAAAAGCTTCAAAGTACTGCAAAAGCTACAAAAGGAGGAATGAGTGAAGTTAATTTCAGATACATTGAATGTCTCACTTGTTCTTTATTCCAGTGATTTTAACACTAAGATGTTATGTAGAATAGATTTGTCTTAATTGTGTGCTATGAAGTCAGACTTGTGACCAAGGCCATGTTTGGGTGGGCACGCCCCTTGGGGTCTGGGCATGTTGGTGGACACACACCCTTGTTGGAGGCCATTTTGTCCTCCTTTTTGGTTTCCAAAATATGGTCACCCTAGCTAAGCAGGGTTGGGCTTGGTAACCAGGTGCCATACCACCCTGGACTTGCCTGATCTGGAAATACCTGAGGCTGTGGGCTAAAGTTACTGACTCTGAAAAAGGTGTTCAGTCAATCAGAGTGTGAAAGATTATTTATTTATAACATTTCTAACTAAGAAGCTCAGGTATCCATGGATGTTATCTTCACAATGACCCTATAGATTTATTTATTTATTTATTTAAAACATTGTATACCTTCCTTCATCGAACAGATTTCAGGGTAGCAAACAGCAAATATATCATATAAAATGAAAATATATATTAAAAATGGTAATATTAAATATAAAATGAGGCAGCAGCTAAAAACTTAGAGCAAACTAAAGTGTTTCTCAAATTAAAATGCCAGGGAAAAATAGAAAATGCCCCAAGCCTGGCACTGAATGTACACTTCAGATGCACCTCCTTAGGTAGATAATTCCATAAGTGGGTGCCACCGCTGGAAAGCCCTTTTTGTTATTGTTGTTGCGTATTGTTATTGTTGTTGTTGTTCTGATAAAGAAGGCATTTGAAGAACAGCTTCAGCAGAACAATATTGTCAGGGTGGTAGAGGAAGAAACATTGTTTTGGGTGTTTTGGTTCCAAGCTATTTAGGACTTTGAAGGTAAGTACTGGTCCGGCACCTTGAATCGCACCAGGACAATATTAGGTAGCCAGTGCAGATCTTTTAATATGGGTGTAGTATGAACAAACCTGGCTATATCAGTTAAAGTTCCTGTACTAGTTGGAGCTTCTGAGTTGTCTTTAAAGAGAATCCCACATTACAGGAATCCATGGAGTCCCATGTATATCCAACAGGATTACAGGAATCCAGGGAGTCCCATGTATATCCAACAGGATTACAGGGATCTGACCATGATGCCACCAGAGCATGGATTGCCATGAGCAGATTTCCATTCTCCAGGAATGGCCACAAATGGCAAGAATTTATATGCAAGCACTCCCTACTTTCCCCTAAAATAACCAAAACACCAAGAGACGAGGTAACAAAACTGGAGGGTTGTCATTAGGGATGTGCTCCGCTCCGATTAGGAGCGTAGAAGCAGTAGCGGATTGGCCTGCTCCGCCTTACCCAGAGGCGGAGTAGGAGCGGACCGCGGACCCCCTAGAAGCAAGGCGAAGAGAAGCGCCCATTTTTCGGAGCTCCGAGTTCAGGCGGAGCGCTCCGGTCGCCATCTTGAAAACATTTCGCCATAGGATTGCATTGCGGCAAATAATCGCGCATAACTACGTTGTTTTTGAAGCTATCATTCTGGAAATTCTTGTGCACAGAGAGTCGTGGATGGGGGTCATTTTGAGACCACTCTCAACTTTCTGCGTTGTCTGGGTCGCGGGCTATATTTTTGTGAAAATCGGGTCAACCGCGCGGCTCAAACTGCGTTTTCGGCTTTTCGCCCATAGGATTGCATTGAGGGAAAGAATCGGGGATAACTGGGGGGGGGGGTTTAAGCTATCGTTCTGGAAATTCTTGTGCACAGAGAGTCGTGGATGGGGGTCATTTTGAGACCACTCTCAACTTTCTGCATCGTACGGGTCGCGGGCTAGACGTTTTTAAAAAATCGGCGGGAAAAATACCTTTTTCAAAGGGCTGAGGGGCAGAGTCAGCTCCCGGTCATGATGATCCCAAAGTTGGAGGAGGGCATAGGCAAAACAGGTAACTTGGGATTCTGGGAAACTTCTCTTTCTTCATCTGAACGGGCTTTTCCCCGTGTTTTTTAACACAGTAGCCCCACCAAATGCACAAACACAACCTGAAATCATATACTAAGCCAAGAATAAGAGATAGAAACACAGCACTGCTCCCCACCCTAACCTTGGGGAACAACTGAATCGATGTGGTGCAAGGGGATGAGCTCCCCTAGGGCATCTCATCGTGGACGTGCCCCCACTCTCTCCTGCACTGGAAGGCCATTAGAGCCTTCCAAAGAGAGTAAAACGGTGGAGCAATGCCTATCATGAGTTGAAGTGAATGCTCACTTTTCAGTGGTGGAGCAATGCCTGTTCTGAGTCGAAGTGAGCGTTTTACTTCTTCTCAGAGCTGTGGCTGTCAGTGTCTTGAACTGGCAGCTACTTCCCCCTCCCCCGGGCACGTCCCCCTATTGCTGGTAAAAGACAGATATAGCCTTTTAAAAAAAGTTCTTCTTGTTGTTTATTGAGCAACACTGCTGCTTTTAATTCCACCCCTCCTTTGTTTATTGATTGATTTATTCCATTTTATATGCATTACTGGCTTATCCTTGGCTCACTTCCTTATGCCCCCAGAAATGCCAGCTGCATGCCTGCCTGCCTTCCCTCCCTCCTCCCCTGCCCACCTCGCAGGGATGTTGTGTGTGGGGTGCCCGATTTTCAAAAATTCGCCAAAAATCAGGGGATGGGATTGCTTTGAAACTTGGCATGCGTGTGTATATCCCCATGAGGTGTCATGGTGCCAAACATGAGGTTTCTATCTTGAACAGAAAAAAAGTTGTATAATTTTTTAGCTTTCAATGCAAGCCTATGGGGGGGGGGGGGAAACGGAGCTCCGGATCCGGATCCGGAGCTCCGGGCGGAGCGGAGCGGAAGTGGGCGGAGCGGGGGCGGGGCGGAGCGGCCCGATCCGGAAAATGGCGGATCTGCAAGTGAAGCGGAGCGGGGGGTCTGTGCACACCCCTAGTTGTCATACACCACTCTAACTGCCAGTCCCCTCAGAAAATGGAAATAATGACACTGGTCTACTTTGCTACTTTGTCTACTTTCTCTTCAATCCATAGTTGGGGTTTTGCTAGGGACAAATAGTGACCTGAGCATACCTCTGTGGCTAAAGCTCCTTATGTAACAAGCCGCTGCAAACATTGCTAAAGAATTTGCAGTAGCATGCTAATTTAAGTGTGGAATCCATGGATCTTTGTCCAAGCAATCACTGTCCTACAGATAGATTTAATCATTTTCCCACTGAACTCTGACTTTAGATAGTTGATTGTTAAAGGTGACATTTCTGAAACAACTTACTAATATGTCTCTAAGCATTATGACTTGAAAACACTGCTTAGAACAAATTGATTCTCAGCCTAAGGCTTAAGAATAGATTTAAAAGACATATGCAATTCTGATTCATCCTATTATAGCATTAAAATGCTGTACATATTCATACATCTATTACAAACAATTCTTGCCACTGAGATATAGTGTATTGCACAAGAATGAATAGGACATTTGTACAAACATGACTGTCCATGCTAAAGATCCTGTCAGCACAAATTACTATGATGTTTGGGGATTATGGGTAACCATCTGCATCCTATCAACTAATATAAGCTATATCATCTATCAAACATTTAGCATCACAGACAGAAACAATCTTATAAACAATGAAGAAGAGTCTATTAACCCTCATAGGAATGCAGCAGCACAAAATCTTATCTTTTGTACTGATAGCAATGAAATAATTTGATTTCTTTTGCTGTTTTATCAGAAAAGATTGGCTTCACTTCAACTCTTTTCTTGGTCTAAAGGGGGTGTTGATTAGGGTGTGACTAGGGATGTGCAAGATTTTTTATATTTATGTAATTATTCATTTGTTAAAATCATGGTCATTTTTGATATTATTTTATTCATTTTCATTCTCATTTGTTTTCATTCTCCAGTGATTTCAATGTGGGACTCAGCAGCTCTTCTGCTGCATGTAGCATTTGTGTTCTCCATCCATATGGCATGCCATTTTAAGGCTTTCAATGATCACTCCAAATGATCAGACCTGCTAAATTTCAAAAAGTTTTGGGAAAAGGGTACCTGTTTTAGAAACAGGTGAATGTGAACAGACAATGGGCATGTCTACACTAGTCCTTATCCTGGGGATCATCCCAGGGTCATCCCTGTGCATCCACATGACACACAGGGGATCCTGGGGGCAGGGAGGGATGATCCCTCCATCTCCCCAAGATAAATGGGAAGGCTTTTAGCCTGATTCTTCCCACGGTCTTGGGAGGTGTGGGTGCCCGTCCTGTCTTCGTCCCACCTCCTTGAGAGTAAATGTGAGGAAGCAGGAAGCAGGCATGGGATATGGAGCTCTCCTAGCACTCTGTGCTGATTGGGGTGGGGTGAATGGGCTTTTTAATAACTTTTTCGTTAGAGCGCACATGCGCTTATCTGTCGGGGGGGAAAGGCAAACACGATCTCCCTCCTTCCTCCCAGGATGTCGTGTGCACGTTTAGATAAAGGGGAGGATCTTGTGATCAGAATATTGCGAGATCCTGCCCTCTCCCTCCCCTGGTCTAGACATGCCCAATGTACTAATGTACCATGTAGACAATGTACTAAAACAAACATTATGCCCATATGTGAAAATCTCACCACTTCCCTGGAGTTTTGGGGTAGAATATCAAAGGAGAGGGTGGCAAAGAAAGGAGGCCAACACGAAAGGATGAGACACATCAAAAGAATTGCAAGGGGGGTAATGGGGCCATGTGAGTTAGATCCACCCTTGCTGTCATTGCACACCAGAATCACCCTGGCCCCATCATTTTCACCCATGATGGAAATCCTTTCCTGCTATCTGCATGTTTGGATGGCATGGTAAAGGTTTTGCAATATCACTGTTGCTCAAGAACATTTTGGATCTAGTGCTAGTGGCCAAGGATTTCACTGCTATTGCCCTTTAAAGTATAGGGCACAGTAAAAGACCTTTTAAAGGGAGTTTCTTGTACATTACAAATTTCTGGGACAATACAGAAAATAGCTCATTTCAACAAGCTGTCAGACTGTCAAGAACATAAGAAGAGCCATGCTGGATCAGACTAAGGGTCCACCTAGTCCAGCACTCTGTTCACACAGTGGCCAACCAGCTCTAAACCAGGAGCCCACAAGCAAGTTACGAATGCAACGGCACCTTCCCACCCATGTTTCACAACAATTGGTGGTAGCACATAGCCACCAGGACTAAGAGCCATTAATAGCTTTCTCCTCCAGGAATCTATCTAATCGCCTTTTAAAGCTATCCAAATCGGTGGCCATCACTACATCTTGTGGTAGCAAATTCCATAGTTTATGTGCTGTATGAAGAAGTAGTAACTGCCCTGGATCTCCCACTAATCAGCTTCATGGGATGACCCTGGGTTCCAGTATTTTGAGAGAGGGAGAAAATTGTCTCCCTATCCACATTCTCCACACCATGCATAATTTTATACACCTCTATCATGTCTCCCCTTAGCCTCCTTTTTTCCAAGCTAAACAAACCCAGCTGTTGCAATCCTCCCTTATAGGGGAGTTGCTTCAGCCCCTTGACCATTTTAGTTTAATATTTCTGCACTTTTTCCAGCCCTACAATATTTTAATTTTATTTTCTAATACGCTGACCAGAACTGTACACAGTATGACATTGGCAGTTATATTCTCAGTTCCTTTTCTAATTATGCCCAACATGGAGTTTGCCCATTTTTTGTTTGTTTTTTTACAGCGGCCATACACTAGGTTGACATTTTCATTTAGCTGTCCACCACTACCCAAAATCTTTCTTATTTGATCACTGCTAGCTTAGATCCCATCAATTCATACTTGAAGTTGTGATTTTTTTGCATTTTGCATTTGGATACTGATTCTCCGAGTTTTGGAGCTCTTCACAATTCCTTTTTGTTTTAACCACTTTAAATAATTTGATGTCATCAGCAACCTTTGCAACTTCATTGCTCACTCCTAATTCCAGGCCATTTATGAACAAGTGGAAAAATTGTAAAACCCACTATTTACTTCCCTCCATTTGGAGAATTTACTGTTTATTCCTATTCTCTCCTTTCTGTTCTTTAACCATTTACTGATTCATAAGTACTTAAGTGCTAGGTTTGCTCTGGAGTCTTTATTTAGTGACTTTTTCAAAAGCCTTTTGGAAGTCCAAGTAAACAATGACTACTGGATCATCCCTGTCTATGGTGCGTGTGTGTGTGTGTGTGTGTGTGTGTGTGTGTGAGAGAGAGAGAGAGAGAGAGAGAGAGAGCGCTTTGGAAGGGCATCAGCTCAAAAGCCTGTAGCAGCATGCTGTGAGGCTAAATTGATAAAGCTAGATGTGGCTGCAAGTTGGCGGCTGCACCATTTAAACAACGCAGGGCCACTGTTCAGCCACTACAGGATCTCTTTTCGATCCTCCCAGAGTGCAGGACACGGAATAACGGGCTCAAGTTAAAGGAAGCCAGAAAAACTTCCTGACTGTTAGAGCAGTACAACAATGGAATCAGTTACCTAAGGAGGTTGTGGGCTCTCCCACACTAGAGGCATTCAAGAGGCAGCTGGACAACCATCTGTCAGGGATGCTTTAGGGTGGATTCCTGCATTGAGCAGGGGGTTGGACTCGATGGCCCTGTAGGCCCCTTCCAACTCTGCTATTCTATTATTCTAATACAGTATATAGACACTCCCTACATGTGTATTGACCCTCTCAAGAGTAGTGAAACAGGACTTACCTTTGCAGAAGCTGTGTTGATTCTTTTTCAGCAGGGCTTATCCTTCTATAGACTTACAAATTTTATCTTTAAAAACGCTTTCAAGCAATTTACCTGGAATAGACATTAAGATAACCAGCCTATAATTTTCCAGATACCTGCTGGATCCTTTTTTTAAAAAAAGTTGGAGTTATATCGGTCATCTTCCAATCCTCTGTTAAGCATCTGTCCATTAGAGTCCCTATAAATATGCCCTCTTGTTTAAATAAAGACCCATAAATAACCTTCATTTTATTAAAAAATATTCTTTAGTTTTAAAAGCTATGCATCCTTGAATTTATTATTTCCGTAGGCCTCATGTTTCTCATCCTCTTTTCTTTTTTCCATCATTCCTCCACCCCACCCCACTTGTTCCTGCACTACTTTCTTTACTCTTTAAATCAGAGCCTCATTCATGGAGTATTTTTATCAGATTAAAAAACAGCTTCAAATACTCTTATCTGTGTGTATATGTAGATGTTTAATAGAATGAGTGCCATCTCCTGGCACAGAAAAATACATTGCATTGTTTATACAGCTCTCATTTCAACAGACTGTTAAAAGTATTTAATAGGCTTTTTCAGCACCTTCCTGAGGCTATTCAGCTTGGTAGTGATTGTGTGCAGAGTGTTTTTGGAATGCATCCACAATCCCATTTTCAATACCTACCACATTTTCTAAAGCATTTTCTGAACTTTCTCCAGAAACATGATTTTTGATTCAGTGAAGCAGTCATAAAATGCCATCCCCAACCCCACCTTCCATTTCAGTTTTTATGAATTATTTCCTCATTCTGGTGAAGTTGATGGAGTCGGGTTGTCTTTAAGAACTTAGAACTGTTGGTCTACACACTGGCATGGCTGCTTCAGGAAACACATTGCTTTCCATGTTCTGTCCAAGTTAGGAATAGATATGGGCCAGATCTACTCCAAGCAGGATATGACACTTTGAAAATGTTTTGAAAACCGTATATACGTAGAGTGTGTCAGGGTCCCAATGGTTGTCACTATTGTTATAAACCTTTTTGCGGTGAGTGGAGTGTGGAAATAACGAGGCGACACAAGTGTTTGGATATAAAACTGGGCCACATTTATTAAACGTAACTGCAGAAGGGTGAACCTAAGCGGTCATCTCCTCTAAAACGGCTATAAGCCGTGTTCTCTTGGGCGAAACATTCCTGTCCATAGGGTGGCGCAAAACGTTCCGCCACCCCATGGCTCCCCCTTTTGGGGTGGGAGACCTTCCGGTGTCACTCCTCCCCGTGACGTAGGTCTGCGGGTGAGTGAGAAAGGTCGGTCTCAAGGGTAACACTTATCTCCCCAGCTGGACCGTACAGTTCGCAGCTGTTGAGCCTCAGATGTTTACCCATCACCGTTAAGTGCCGCGGAATGCTCACCAGCCCTAACCATGTGGAGATGTCCGCTTCCCTGCCACTGGGATCGACAAGCCTATTGCTTAGTCGTCTCCCCCCATCTACGCAGGATAGCCTCCTGCAAACCCTTCTGCAGCTGCCATAAGAATAAATCATTGCCGTGGTCAGACAAGTGGACCCCGTCTTCCCTATAAAGCTCCCTCCGAGATTTAACCAGCAGTGGATGTTGGATGCTAACATCCCTATGTTTTAAAAGATTCTTATAAACTTGCCCATTAACTTTTTTCCTAGCTTTTTCCAAAGCCCCCTGATCCTTTGCAGCCCGCCAGTTCAACCTAGGTATCATGCATGACCAAATGATCAACACCTCAGGCCAGCGCTGCCAGATCACCTCGAAGTCAGCAATCACTTGCAATATCAATGCCTTGCTCTTTTGAAATCCCAAATCATTTCCTCCAAGGTGTACCAACAACACCTGAGGGGGATTCAAATTCATTTGCTGTTGAAACAGCGTATGCAAGAGGTGCTCCCACTTCATGCCACGTTTGCCCAACCATTGGACACTGGCGATCCGACTCAGTCCAAGCTGTGAGCCCATGCTTGTACGGGAAGCCCTCCGTCCGGCCCAGAAGATGTAACTGTGGCCGCATATAAGCACTCGCACCGGGGAGAGGCCCGTCCGCAGATCTAGAAGGCAAACACAGCTGAGTCAGAACTGGCAGTGTCTTACTTAGGCAATTGACGCACATATGCGTGGAAAGCCTTGGATATCCACCTGCCGACCGCTTGAATGCTGGGAGGGGAAAAACCAATTGCGGCTGCCGTGGAAGCTGCCCCTATCCTGAATGAATGAGTCCCAAATTTATATTGACTCAAGCCAAGTGATTGAAGAGCCTTCTTTGTGACCGTCCAGAACTGAAATTTTGTCAGTGGCAAAAGGTCTTGATGACGGAATAAAAACCCTGGGGAATTACCCCGGAGGGCAAGGTAGGTCCCTATGGCTTGAACTGGGCATAATTGCTCTGAAGTAGATGGGAAAAGGGTGACCAATTGACCTTTACCCAGCTGATCCGTTTTAGAGCGTCTAAGATGGATGACAACCTCTTTTACAGAGTATTGTACATCTTCAATGAGCAAAGCCCTGCCAGAGATATCTCTCTTGGATGCAGCCACCAACTCTGATATTCTAAAGGCACCGAAAAATGCCGTCAAAGCCGCGGCATGAAAAAGTGTAACCTCAAAAGGTGATGTACAAAGAGACTGCCATTGTGCCCTAAGCCCCAAAAGAATCTCAGGTGAAAAGGGGCATCTAGGGTCGGAAACTGGGGGGTTGCTCCTAGCCCAACCACGTAAAACCCTACGGATCCTGAAATCATTGGTATTATCCGGTATACCTTGGCACTTGGCCGAAAAGGCAAGTGCTGCCAGCTTACCTCCAATTGATCTGGGAGCCAGGCCCCTTCTCTTCTCCGCCACACAATACTGCAGGATGTGGTCGACCGGAATGGGCCATGTGTGAGGAAGCTGGACACTGGTACGGAATACCTGAAATTCGCTAATCGCTTTCTTGTATGCAGCCCTGGTTCTGGGAGCAATGGACTGCCACAGAGCAGAATCTACCTCTTCCTGCCAATCTCCCATAACTCCGGCGGCATAACTTCGGGCTGTAACCTTGCCCAAGGGGCCAGCTCCCGGAATCTCTCGACCTGCTGACGCGACAAAGCGTCAGCGATCGGATTATCGAGGCCCGGCACATGGCGGGCCCGAAACAGAATATTATGCCGAAGGCAGAGAAGGGTAAAGGCTCGAACTAGCTCCATAACTCTTGGGTTTTGTGATGTTAAGGAATTGATGACATGAACCGTGGCCTGATTGTCGCACCAGAAATGAACCGCGGAATTGGCCAATTCCGCTGCCCATAAGTGGATTGCAACATATATTGGAAAGAATTCTAAAAAAGTTAAGTCTCTACAAATGTCTGATGACAGCCAATCATCAGGCCACGACTCCGCACACCAACGATCTCTCCAAATCACTCCGAAACCAATCTTTCCTGCAGCGTCCGAGTGGATTTGCAGCTCAGCTTCTAAAAGAAGTTCCTTCCTCCAGAATGAGACACCATTGAACTCCTCCAGGAAAGCTAACCACATGACCAAATCCGCGCGGATGGCCTGTGTGACCCTGACATGGTGATGTGGACGGGATAAACCCTGCATCGCAGAGCAAAGTCTGCGAACAAACGCTCTCCCGGGGGCCACTACTTTGCATGCAAAATTTAAGTGACCTACTAGTTCTTGCAGCTGCAATAGGGTAATCTTCTTAGAGTTGATAATGGCCAAAATTCTGTCCCGAAGAGGAACTAACTTGTCCTGAGGCAGTCGGGAACACTGTTGAATAGAGTCTAACTCGATACCTAAGTATCGAATTGTCGTCAAGGGGCCTTCGGTTTTGTCATGCGCCAAGGGAACCCCCAGCTCATCAGAGAGCTGATGGAATTCCTTCATGAGGAAACTACATTGCTTGGAAGTTCCTGGCCCCGCAAAGAAAAAATCGTCGAGATAATGGGTAGTATCGCTTAGACCGGTCCGGTCTTGTAACGCCCATTCTAGAAACGAACTGAAAGTCTCGAACATGGCGCAGGACACAGAGCATCCCATTGGGAGCGCTCTGTCTACAAAGAAATTACCCTGAAATTGAAATCCCAAGAGATCGAAATCCGCAGGGTTGATGGGCAATATGCGAAAAGCAGATTTGATGTCGCATTTGCCCATCAAGGCCCCCGGACCATTCCTGCGAACAATCTCAACGGCTGTGTCAAAAGGGGCATAACGCACAGAACAAAAGTGTTCTGGGATAGCGTCATTAACTGATTTCCCTTTTGGGAAAGACAGGTTATGTATTAACCTGTATTCCCCAGGAGTCTTCTTGGGTACTATGCCCAGTGGAGATACTTGTAAGTTGGGAATGGGAGGTGCCGAAAATGGACCTACCACACGGCCAGATTCAACTTCTTTGTCAATCTTTGTCCTAACCAGTTGCTCCATGAGAGCAATTGATTTCTGGTTCCTTGAAAAAGAAGCTTTCCTAACTCCCATGAAAGGTATTCTAAAACCCTCGCAAAAACCATCCTTTAAATATGCAGCGTCATTGCGCCTAGGGTACTTGGCTAAAAGCTTGATTAAAGGTTCAATTTTGATTGGGCTGGGGCCCTTTGGGATGAGGTGGTTGCCCCCCAGGTTTCCTACTGCCCTGAGAATCACGGTTGTTGCCTCGCCCTCCTCTGGCTCTGGTGCAATTTGAAATGGGGTGGTGACCTCCACATTTGGGACATTCGTGTTTGTATCTACACTGAGGGCGTGTGCAGGCACCCCGTGATGTGTAGTCCCAACATAACAAGCGGTTTTGAACCCCCTGACCCGCATTCCCCAAAGATGAGGAAGCGGGTGATTGTTTAGCCAAAAGATGGCCGCTATCGGCCCTATCACTAAATCCCGGCCTGGCTGGCGTCATAAATTGAAGCCAGAGGTCGTGATCTTTCCTATCCCATCTCAGGGAGTGGTCGATGGCCGCTCGCATACGAAATGATTCATCGTATGCAAGCCAGGCCCCACCTTCGTATTCAGTATAAGCCCTGAAAATCATATCAAGGTATTTAGTTAAAATGCATCCTCGATCAGGGAATCTTTGCTGCACCACGCCCATGTATATCAGAAATCCGGGCAGCCAATTTGACCAAGTCCTAGTGACTTTTTTGCGCCTGTTCCGCTCCTCCCTGTCAGCTCCTTTGTCCTTATCTTTATTATCGAGTTCTCGAAAGAGGAGAGAAAAAATTTCTACAAACTCACCCCTGAGGATTTTCTCCCTGGTAGCGGGCAAAAGATGGAAACCCAATGCAGAAGCCGTGCTTCCTGTTGGAATCGCATCTTTTTCCACACCTGCATAAGGATCTTTTATCTCTAATGTTGCAGTACCTGCTTTTGATGAAGCAGCCCCTGCTGGTCCCTGCCAGACTGAGGCACAGGCTGCAGCAGTAGAGGGGGTTGTGGATGGCTCTACATTGGCTTCACCCTGGGTATTAGTTTCTATTCCTGTAGATTTCCCCCCTGGTTTGGGATTGGTTATTGCTGCCTCAGCTTGAACAACATCCACAACAGAATTTTGAGTAGCCTCTTCAGCTCTAACCTCAGACTGGGCTGATGTTGCCATTTCAGTTTGTGTGGAAATAGTGGAGGAAGGCAGTGTGTGTGCATTTTCATTGGGCTGTGTCACCAGGCTGCCAGGTAAAGTCATAGCTGGTTGTGTCCCTATGGAATCCCGGTTAGGTGATCCAGGCCAGCCTGATGCTGCAAGCCACTGAAACCAAGACCATGGAGGCATTTGGTTCCAGGCTTGAATCCCAACTTGTGTGTTGGTGGGCTCACCTGAGAGAGGGGGTTGTGATGGTCCAGGATTAGGCTGGCTTGTATTTGCAGGAATGGCAAGCGAAGATATACCCGAAGGTGTTGTAGGCGGACTAATGGTGTTCACCGGGGTAGCAGGTGGTTGGCTCGGAGGTGGAGGTTGGCTCTGGAGGCTTGGACTGGAGGATGCCTCAATAGCGTCCAGGCGTGCTGCAACAGAAGACCATAACTGCTCCTGTGACTGTTTCCTAGTTAGGGGTCGGCCTGTCCTGCCCATTGCAGGAATATTAGATGTTCTATCCACAGGTGAGTTGATTCCCCTAGCTAATTCTGCAGCCTGCAACCGAGCAAGAAAAGCAGAAATATCAGGGCTCTCACCCTCTTCGGAGGATGAACCTGACCTAGGTCTTGGGCGTTTATTTGATGTGCGAGGGGCTTTTCCCTTACCCTTTTTTCCCCCAATCCCTTTTTTGGGTGGCATTGTAAAGCTGATAGACTCAGCACGAATCAAAATAAAGTTGTTAAGTAATGCACCCTTTTGAGAAGCTTGGGATGGACAATGAAGTAATCTGGTTGGGAAATTCAGATGTAGTAATTACGAAGACCAGGAATAGAGTAAGGATCCAAAAAGTAAGGGGTTTAACTTAAGGGCCAAAATCCAGCAAACCGCCTTGCAAGTGAAAATTTAATTTTGTTTTCCCATCCAAACTCAGCCCTGCTTAGCTTCAACAAAATGGCTGGCAGAGAGAAATGGCCTATTGCTGTTTGAATATAGTGGCTCCACCCCCACAGTGCCCAACCGCCTAGGCTAAGATGTTTAAGGGAGGAGGACCACCTCTCACTACAAAAAGACACCCCCCCTTCTAGATGGACCCACTGTGTTTGTGGCCTAGCAATTGCCCCAGATGCTACTGTTCAAAAGATAGGAAGGCCAAGCCCAACTGATCTGCCGCATCAGCGGCCTATATGGTGTTGCCAAGGCAGGCTGGGGAGCAGAAGTAAAGAAGGCCAGTTCCTTTAGGGCCAGTCTGCCGCATCCGCGGCTTAAAAAACACTCCCTGCTGCGAAGGTTGCAAGTGGGGGGGTTAACACGCACACGCACACACACACACAGACACGCCTCAGCCGCTTTCAGGGCCTAAAATTGCCAAAACGTTGCAAAAAAAAAAAAAACACAGGGAGAAAGTTCGCCCTCCCTCCCCAGCTGTGTGTTAGGCCAAAAGCCGCAGCCGCGGCACAAAGACCCAGTCCGTCACCGAGGGAGAAGGGAGTGAAAGAGCCTGCCCTCCCCGAAGATCGTGCAGCGTTTGAGCAGAAGGCTGCAGCTGCGACTCAGGAGCTTGGATAGGACGGAGGTAGGAGGAAGCAAAGCCTATGCCCCCGCGAAAATCCAGCTGCGTTAGGCGAGAGCTGCTGCCGCAGCTCGGAGGCTTTTCCCGGGAAGGAGAGAGGAGGGAGAGACAAGCCTGCCCCCCCGAGAATCCCCGCGTTTATGCCGCGAGCCGCAGCCGCGGCTCGGGTCTTTCAGGGATGGAGGAGGAGGGAGCGCTAAACCAGCCCTCCCCAATCCGGCCGCGTTCGGGACAAAAGCTGCAGGAATTTTACTCGTTGAGTAAATTAGCCGGGGGTAGCGTCCCGGCGCGGCCTCGGTGAGAGGCGGCAAAAAGAAATCCCCGCGCCGAGTAAGTAAATGGGGAGGACAGGTGGTCCCCCCCCCAAACCTGGGCCTAAATGGCCCTCTGTGAGGTCCCGCGGCGAGCCGTCGAATTGAGATCCCACGCCACGTCCACGATGCCTCTGTCGACGCTCACTGGTGAATCCGAGCGGAATTCCCTCCGGAGTCACCAGCCGCTTTGAACCGAAGAAGAGGGGAGGGGTGTGTTTCCTTGTTAAATAACCCTGGAAACCCCTCCCCTCTAGTGTGGCACAATGAGAGGCCATCCAATAGAAGGCCTCCACGCCTCGCCTAACCACCCCCACCCGCAACGGCCTCACCACGCCCAAGCTGCGCTGGGCGTGTTTTGTAAGGCTTTTAAAGCAGCAGTGTAGATCCTGCCATAGAGTCATCCTAATACACACACATTTGAGGATGAGATAAACAGAAATGATGGCAATGAATTACTCCACAACAAATGGGAGGATTTACTAGCAGAGGTGTTAAAACAAAAGTTTATTTTTAATATTTGCTTTCGTCTAGTAGCACTTTTCTTCATTGAATGGTCTTGAGACCTGTAAAACGTACTAGGAATTTTTGCTCTATTTATCCGTGTCATTTTATAACTGTTGCTTTATTTTGTGCTAGCAATCATACAGAAAATACACTTTATAGCTCAGTCTCTTCTTGCTGCTCCTGCATAAAATAAGCTGAAAAGTATTTGTTACTGCTGTTGCTTTTAATTACAAGAGCCTGTTTAGCTGCAAAAAGGAAATATGTGTAGGCTTTGGTCTGCTGGTCTTTATTTACTACATGACTGCCTAGTAACTGTAAGCTTGCATTCTTGCTTGTCAGTTCTGATAATACAGCTGCTTGTTCATGGGGTTTCAGGACATCTTCACATCACAGCTGGTGTTATCCAGCCCTGTTTAAAACACAGCATGGTACCTTGGAGGCATGGTGGAGTTACATATACATGGGCTGCCTAGGGGCTCCCTTGGGTGCTGAGAGGCAGCACAGAAATATTTCCAGAATAAATAAATAAATAAATAAATGCCTGAGAGGTGGGGCAGGGAAGGAAATGCAATGGTTCTGCAAGAAGTGGGATGGTTTCAAAGTGAGAGAAAAAAGAATGTGGGATGGTTAGATTACCAATGTTGTTTATATCCTTATGAAAAGAAGCAAGATGGCATCCCACCAGACTAAAAGCAGTGCATATATAATTATAGGATTTCTAGATGGGTGAGAGACAATTCATTTCAATGGAGACTTGATGATCTGGTTTATGGCCTGGACTACCCAGGAGAGCTAGTTTCAAATTTCTGCTTAGTCACAAAGTTCACTGGGTAACCTTGGGTACTCTTCTCAGGGTAGCTATAAGAATCCTTGGATGCCATGATGAGTTCTGAAGAGGAATAGTAGGATATCAATCACCCAGGCATTTAAAATGTTTTTATTGCCTTTGTAGTTTTGTGGTGGTGTTGCCTCTCAGCTTTATGTTATAAGCATAATAAACCTACTTTTTCCAAATGTTTAACATTTTTACTTATGTATACCACCACTCCATAATGCACTAATATGAAGGGCAGTCTATAATAATAATAATAATAGTAATAATAGGAACTAACCACACTAAGATAATTGTCATATTGTCTGGGTGGAACATATTGAAGGATGACTCTGCTCTAGCTTGTACATAAAACTGAAGCCACATACGCAATTGATGCTGTGTAGGGCAAGCTACTTCATGGCAAAAATAGTATGAGTATTTGTCGTATATTAAAATGAAGCAGAATGGATAGATTTGGTTCAGTCCTACTTTGAATCTATTACCCTCGGGGTCAAGCTCAACAGTCAGCCCACACAGGTACCAAATGTGGGTGGCTCCTAACAACAAATGCTTGATTATTATTATTTAGTCAACTGATTATACGCCGTCAATTTACTGGGCACAGTGTCCAAAGGAGCAAAACTGCTAACATTATTTATGTTGTGCCAGAATAAACTAATGTAACAGCAATAGCCTTAGCTGGCAAACTGTTTTCCTAGAAAACTGGTGCACCAGCTAATGGTATTCTGCTAGGGTAGTTTACACTGGTGCAATATAATTTACATTAGCAGTTGCGGCCCATTGGCTACTGCCCATAGATTCATTAGGAAATAGGAACATCGGGAGCTGCCTTATACTGAGTCAGGCCATTGGGCCATCTAACCCATTATTGTTGACACTGACTGGCAGTAATGGCTCTCTAGGGTTTCAGGCAGGATTCTTTCCTCGCCCCAACTGGAGAAACCCAGCATTGAACCTGGAACCTTCTGCATGCAAAGCATGTGCTCTATCACACTGATCTACAGCTCCTTCTCTCTCTCTCTGTGGATGTTAGGGCTAAATTAAACCTCCAGATTATTGGACAGGCTTCTTCCCATCCCATTTGTATGCATTAACTTAGAATAGGAAGATTATATTTTTGTTGCTGCAGCACCAAAAATCTAGGCGACTGCCATTCTTTCCCTGCCTGAATGTCCCTGTGTTATAATTTAGTGTCATTCCAAAGAGGCATCCTGTGTGTGTCCATCGTTCAACACCAAGCAGGATATAAGAACTTTGAAAATGGTTTGAAAATGGTATATGGAATGTGTCCTGGCCCAAACAGTTGTCAATACTGTTCTAAACCATCATAAAGAAGTAGTATAGTGTAAATCCTACCAATGTGTGTGTGTGAGAGAGTGTACGTGTCATTCCAAAGAGGCGTTGTGTGTGTGTGTGTGTGTGTGTGTGTGTGTGTATGTGTGTATTGGGTGTGTGTGTGCTTGTGTTTGTGTGTCATGGCAGCCACTATATGCGGCCTGTCAAATGATTTCTCCTCCCCAGATTGACAAAATTCACAAACTTTTGGTAAATTTTGGAGTGGGATTATTTAAGTATCTATCATATGTCTATCCGCCTGTGTGTTTATTATCTATGTAAATACATATCTACCTATAGAGCTAACGACCAGTCATTTTGTTATGTCACACTCATGTCTGGTCCTTTAAAAAAACAAAACAAAACAAAAAAACATGAAAGATCATCTCAACTTGTCCCTCAGAAATTAACAGCTGGTGTTATTAGCAGAAGACCTGGACCATTAATTGGCAATTAAGTTCCTGTTGGCAACATTGATTTGTTGACTATTACTGCATTGCAATAGGAAGCTTTTGAATTGTTATTCACCAAGTACCTTTACTGCTGCTTCTCAAGGAATAAAGTGGTATATGAGCAGATTGACCTCAATATAGCCTCATAAAGAGAAACTATTACAAATCTTTTATACCTTTGAGCTTGGGACAAGGGTGAGTAGGATCACCTGCTGCCACTTGGAGGATTTTAATGTGATATTATATATATGCCAATATCTCTTCCCTTATCATTATATTAAAATTCTTTCCATTTCAGTAAAGTCATGAGGGCCTCAAAAAAGCAGAAAAGGAAGTAACTTTCACTGTGTTGGAAAAGACTGTTTGGTATAGGTCTTCCGTATTTTTTAAAGATCCCTGAAGAACATTTCTCTTTGGATGTTGGAATAATATAATCTGTCATATTAATATAACCTATATTATTCTTTTCATATCCATATTAAACATGAACAAGAGTAATAATATCTGGATTACCACTGATACTTGGAGTATGTCGTATTTGTTCACAATTGATACATAGTCTTGGACAAACATGGGAATGAAATGGAGTAGCTATCTATGCATTGGGTTTTAATTATTATTAATAATAATAATAATAATAATAATAATAATAATAATAATAATTCTTACCCGCCTCTTCCTCTGGATCAAGGTGGGGAACAACATCAAATATAAAATACTATAAAATATATAAAACTGATTAAAAACTCTGAACTACTTTGAACATTACAGAGAAGAAGCAATCGGTATTTCTGCATATTGTGTGCATCTGGAAGATCTGCATATTCTCCAGTGGAAGATGTGCATTGTATCCCTATATTAGGAGAGTATTAATTCAGTTTAAAGTTCTTAATGCTCTTTAATATCCATGTTGTTTACACTGAATCCCCTTTATGCCAGGAATAACATTGGCGAATATCACTTTGGCATGGCAGGGGTGGTGGGGTGCTCCATGCTCTTATTTCATTGAAGGGCACTTTTGTTGATATCCTACCTTGCTTCAAAATAATGATGGCAGCTTACAGTACTAAGTATAAAGCAAAACACAATAATTAAAGCAAGTAAAAACAATAAAGCATTATTTAAACAGAAACAGCAAAAAGAGCGGTAGCATCATAAAATCAACTTAATAGCAATAATCTGCAAAAGTTCTATAAAACAAAATGATCTTTGCTAGCCATCAAAAAGCAGGCATGGTAGATCTCTCCAGGGAGCCTTTTCCAAACTTTGGGTGAATTGAAAAGGTCTTGTCCCAAGGGTTTGAGAAGAGGAATAAAGCTCTCAAGCACACTTCTATGGAGATAAGTAATTCATTGATATATTCTGAACATCAAAGGTCAAAACCAATACCTTGAATTGAGACCAGAAGAAAATTGTTAACTAGTGTAGTTGGGATACAATCAGTGTAATCTGATCTGATCAATTTGCTCAAGTCAGAATAATGGTGCCCACAGTAGAAGCTTTTAGGCATTCTTCAAGGACAGCCTCTCATACAGTGCATTGCAGTATTCTTATCTGGAAGTGACAGAGTATAAATGACAAAGGCCAGGTCTGATGCATTTGAAAAACAGCGCAGTTGGGATATAAGGCAAAGCTGATAAAAGCAGCTTTACTACTGGCCACCACTGCCACCTGGCCATCCATCCAGAGCAGAGCTAGATCTAGGAGTCAACACAAACTGCAAACGTTCTATTATAGGGGAAGTTGACGCCATCAAGCACAGGATCTACACCTATTACTAGATCACCAGAAATACCAAACTCAATATCTCCACCTTCTCTGGATTAAGCTTCAGTTTACTCACTCTCATCTACTCCAAATCTGCTACCAGCCAAAGGTTTAGAAGTTGCAAGGAGGAAAAAAGAAGTTTTGGTGGCACAGTGGTGGCAAACGTGACTCCAGCCCCCACTGGCTGTAGGTAGAGCATTTGAACCTTTACTTTTGTGTAAATGGACCTTTACGGCACCATTTATGGAAACAAAGGGGTATGTAATTTCCAGAACCTACATTGTGGTGCACAATGGAGGCTCCGGATGAGGCTGGATGGCTGCTGAGTGTTCATGCGGCCTTGTGGGTGCTTGGAGAACAGGTCTGAAAACACACTGTAGCACCCAAATGGGTTTGGGGTAGTGTATGTGAAGGAGTCCTATAGGCTCCTGGACTCAGTCAGGTGCCTGTGCCATCCTTACCTATGTTGGAAGAGAGATAGGGGGAGTGGGAGTGTGACACTCTTGATACTCTTGGGTCTCTCGGCAGCTTTTGATATCAGGTAGTGGTCCCAGTCCTGATATCAGTCCTGGGCCCAGTGCTCTTCAACATTTTTATTAATTATTTGGATGAGAAGGTGCAGGGAATGCTTATCAGATTTGCAGATTACACAAAAATTGGGTGGGATAGCTAATATTTATTTATTTATTATTTATTTATTACACTTATATACCACCCCCATAGCCATAGCTCTCTGGGCAGTTTACAGAAATTCTAAAATTGAGATAAAAACAAGTATACAAAATTTAAAAATTTAAAAACACAGAACATACACACACAAAGCATTAAAAACCATTAAAAAAAAAGAAAAAGAAAAAGAAACAAACTTCAAAGTGATCTTGATAGACTGGAGTGCTGGGCTAAAAACAACAGAATGAAATATAAAAGGGATTAATACCAAGGTCTACACCCAGGAAAGAGAAACCAAATACAGAGTTACATGATGGAGGATATTGGCTCAGTGATACTACAAGTGAGAAGGATCTTGAAATTGTTGTATATCACAAACTGAATATGAGGCAACAGTGTGATGTGGCTGCAAAAAAAGCAAATGTGATTTTGGGCTGCATTAATAGAAGTATAGCTTCCAAATCATGTGAGGTACTGTATTCGGCACTAGTTGGGCCTAATCTTAAGTACTGCATCCCGTTCTGGGCAGCACACTTCAAGAAGGATGCAGATAAGCTGGAGCGTGTTCAGAGGAGGGCAACAAGGATGATCAGGGGTCTGGAAACAAAGCCCTATGAAGAGAGACTGAAAGAACTGGGCATGTTTAGCCTGGAGAAGAGAAGACTGAGGGGAGACATGATAGCACTCTTCAAATACTTGAAAGGTTGTCACACAGAGGAGCACTAGGATCTCTTCTCGATCCTCCCAGAGTGCAGGACACGGAATAATGGGCTCAAGTTAAAGGAAGCCAGAATCTAGCTGGACATCAGGAAAAACTTTCTGACTGTAAGAGCAGTACGACAGTAGAACCAATTACCTAGTGGGGTTGTGGGCTCTCCCACACTAGAGGCATTCAAGAGGCAGCTAGACAGCCATCTGTCAGGGATGCTTTAAGGTGGATTCCTGCAGTGAGCAGTGGGTTGGACTCGATGGCCTTATAGGTCCCTTTCAAATTTTCTATTCTATGATTCATAAAAAAAATGGTATCCTTCTGCAGACTGACTGAGTTAGAATTGGGAGTGTGTGTCCTGCATTTCAGTGGTTCTACTCCAGCTTGGATGACTGGCTCCAGAAGGTGGTGCTTTCAGGAATGTTGCTTGTCCCCATGGATTCTCCAGGGGTTCCTTAGGAGTTGTCCCCCCCCGATGTGATTTAAAATATATATGAACCCCCCCAATGCGATTTAAAATATATATGAATGTGTTCACCTAGAGTTTTGCAGTGTGTTGCCGTAAGTATGCTGATGACACTCAACTCTACTTCTCTTTTTCATCTTCATTAGGTGAGGCCGTGGATGTCCTAATTTGGCGCCTGTCTGCAACAATTGACTGCATGAGGACTAATAAACTGAAGCTCAATCTAGACAAAACTGAGAAGCTGTTAGTGGGTAGTTCTTCTGACTAGATAGTGTTCATCCTGTTCTGATGGAGTTGCACTCCCCCTGAAAAAGCAGGTTCATAGTTTGAGGGTTTACTGGAGCCGTCTCTGACACGTAAGGCCAAGGTCGCCTCAGTGGCATAGAATTCCTTCTACCAACTTTGGTTGATAACCTGGTTTAAATAGTTAATGCTCTAGTTGCCTCCAAGTTAGATTAGTGCACTATGATCTACATGAGATGGCCCTTGAAGACTGTTCAGAAGCTCCAGCTTGTGCAAAATGTGGCAGCCAGATTAACAACAGGGACCAGAAAGTCAGTATAGAACACCAATTCTGGGCTGCTTGCATTGGCTGCCTGTATGTTTCTGAACCTGATTCAAGGTGCTGGCTTGAACCTATGAAGACATACGTAACTTGGGACTGCAATACCTGGTGGAGTGACGTGAACCTACTGGGCAGTGATCAACATCTGATCAACATCTGAGGCCTTTTTCCAAGTTCCTCCTCCAAAGAAGGTCCAGAATTTGGCAACAAAGTATAAGGCCACCTCATTGGTAGCCCCCTGATTATGGAATGTTCCCAACTGAGGTCCACCTGGCACCAACACTGGCATCTTTTCAGTGCCAGGTTAAGATGCTACTCCAAAGCATATAATGGGGCATTACGTCAATTGTTTTGTCAGGTCCAGTAACTTATTGGAATCATCATAGAATCATAGAATAGCAGAGTTGGAAGGGGCCAACAAGGCCATTGTGTCCAACCCCCTGCTCAATGCAGGAATTCACCCTAAAGTATCCCTGACAATTGATTTTGACTGTTTAATTTGTTTTAAATTTTCAATATTGAAGATGTTATATTATGTTTTTATTGTCTTTTATTGTGGTTTGGAATTGTTGTGAACCACACAGGGAGCTTTGGCTATTGGGTGGTATAGAACTGAAAATAATAATAAACATTTACCATATTATCCTGACCTTATCATATGTAACATTCTCATACTAATGGTAGCATCCCCCAGAGACATTCAGTATTGGCCTGGTAATGTTCCTCATAATGAACTATAATGTGGCAAACAAAATAATCTACATGAGGGCAGCCACCATCTCCCCACTGCCACCATTAAATGGCTCAGGAAGAGTAGTGCTATTCTCATGGGATATTTTGTCCCAGGAATGACACCAAATTGCTAAGGCTAAAAAAAAAAAGTGGTATAAGGAATAAGACTGAAAAGGAGGAAAAGATGTATCGAGAAAAGCTTTCTAACACACAGTAAAATGCAAACCATAATGAGATGATGGAAAGTAAGCAGACACTGCTGTTTTAAAAACAGCATACATCTACAAATGAATAAATACAGGAAGATGCCCTTGCATTCATTATAACACAAAATGGCAAATCTGCATTCAATTCTAATGGGGCATTCTCCCAAGCTCAGTGAGCTGAAACACTTACAATATGTGTTTACATCATGATAAGACACATTTTAAATAGTGGATTCAGTTTTGTGCTTTCTGGAAATATAGGGCCTCAATCAAAGCTACTAGGCTTCGGTTATTAAATAATAAAACAAAGTCCATTTTAGTAGTTATCCTACCTTGAGGGTACAATCCATTATATCTTCTGTGTGTTTGCTTCAGCTACGCATGTGATTTGACAAACAGTAGACTATTACCTCTGGATATATTTCGGTATGAATTTCTTTCCTTGGCATAAACTGAACTGCACGGGAGAAATGTTTAGGAACTCAATATTGGTGTCTACTTATACTCAACTTGGACAATTGGTCTTGTGTAATGCATGCTTGTCAACTGATTATCACTTACATTGGTCTATTTCTTTTTAGCTTTCAGTGAGGGAGTGGTGTTGTATAACTGTTCTATTATGACAGATGAGAAAAACTCCCTATTGTTTCAAGGCATTTTGTGAGACAATTAATTCATTACAGGAGAAGCAAGGTAAGCAACCGTGTGAGTAAATATTAAGTCCCACAGCAGTGTTTCCCAACCTGGTGCTCTTCAGAGGTTGTTGACTATAATGCCCAGTTGGTTGATCTAATGGGAGTTGAAGTACACTGGAGGTTATGAGTTTGGGAATGCTGCAACAGGAGTAATCTGGGATTCACAGAGGTTAGGAGTCCATATAATCCAATGCACCCAGGATGGAATTCAAATTCAAGAATGACGATGTGGTATAAGAGTCTTCCTTAGGCATTAAATGACTTGATTGCCTACCCTTCAAAGTGAATAGATTGCCAATTCAGAAATTTAACCCAACACATTATGCCAAAGTGTGTCTCCTCACAGGCCATCATTCAACATTAAGCATCCATGGCAATGGGTGAACCAAACCTTGTTGTTTATTCGTTCAGTCATTTCCGACTCTTCGTGACTTCATGGACCAGCCCACGCCAGAGCTTTCTGTCAGCTGTTGCCACCCCCAGCTCCCCCAAGGTCAAGTCTGTCACCTCCAGAATATCATCCATCCATCTTGCCCTTGGTCGGCCCCTCTTCCTTTTGCCTTCCCCTTTCCCTAGCATCAGCCTCTTCTCCAGGGTATCCTGTCTTCTCATTATGTGGCCAAAGTACTCCAGTTTTGCCTTTAATACCATTCCCTCAAGTGAGCAGTCTGGCTTTATTTCCTGGAGTATGGACTGGTTTGACCTTCTTGCAGTCCAAGGCACTCTCAGAATTTTCCTTCAACACCACAGTTCAAAAGCATCTATCTTCCTTCGCTCAGCTTTCCTTATGGTCCAGCTCTCGCAGATTTTGGGACCTCCTGTCTAATAGTGAGTATATTCTTTTGATTGAAATAAAAAAATTAAAAATGAGCTGAAATTAATTTTTTCTAAATGCTATTATGTTTTGATAAAGGTGAAATACTGTGACCCGAAAATAACAGCAGGGGGGAAGGCCCCCCCCCAAATATTTTGCCAATCACAAAAAGCACAGAAATGTGTGACTGGCTTACTTAATTTAGTATATGCAGGCATGGCCTAATTTGGATTGAGACCATGGTGGTTTTTGGCCTGAAATTCCACCCTCATGGAGAAGCAGGGTTATAAAAAAAGGAGGAAAGAAAAACCCTCTCCATTGTAATCCAATGGAGACTTTTAAAACTCTTTTTAACACACACCCCATGGGGGGGCATGTGGAATTTTGGGCAGAAAATGGTAGTGGGGAGCAATGGTCCCACTATGAATCAACCCATGCACTTACACTAAGGTCAGTAAGCCAACCACAGATCAGCAGAATATTTAGCCCATCCTTTAAAATAACCAACTGACTGGACTTGTCCAGGCTTGCCCTGAATTCCACCCCTGACTGCATCAGATAACGACAAAATCAATGGTATTATCATTTCCCACAGACTATGAGATCTTCTTTTCCAGGCTAGTACAAAGTGTGAAATCCATCAGGTAATCTGCTCCAGGTTTGATCCCAAGGTCACATTACTGAAATATTAATTTGTTTTAATTCTAAGCGGTCTTGTGCTTCCATAAAGCTTCCTGGTTATTGTCAAAGACCAGCACCAACGATCTAACAGGACTTAGCACCAAGTCTGAATCTAGTCAATTATTATTGGCAACTACCACTATCACTGGATGCTATCAGTCTATTCCTTGTTCCCAATTCCAGATACATGCTCCCTTTGAAGGCCAGAAGACAATTGCACAGGGCTTCTGACAGATAGGAGCTCTCTTGGGTTTCAATCCTATGCACACTTACCTAACTGAATAGGGCTTACTTCTGACTGAGCATACATGCATAGGATTGCATTGTTACTCTAGCCCTTTTCAGGCATTCTTCCTCCTATGTTGAAAGAACACAAGAGGAGAGGAGTGCCCCTGCGACATTCCAGGGTTCTTAATCATGTGGAGACCTTCCACAGATACAGCGGGCTCTCCTGTTCAGACTGTCACCCTCCACACATCCAGCTTCCCATGGTGGAGGGGAGTGGGGCTGGAGTGCTCCTCTCCTCACACATTATTTCCCCATGGGAGGAAGAACACTGGAAAATACCAGTTATTTTCCTGTAATCTTTTTTTTTGCTTCCAAATATAATTCATTCAATGCTATGCCTTCATTTCCTACCAACTGAATTGATGGCTTTGTTGTCTCTATTTCATAATGATGATCACATTGATTAAAGCAAACTTTTAAAAATAAACTTGTATATATTACTTGTTGTTGTCAAGTGCAAACAAGCCAGGAAAAACACACATTTTGCTTCTTAGAAAAGAAGACCAGTTAGCACACACACACACCAAAAAAACCAAGAAATCAACAACCCGTACTTCGTATAAAACAGGCAGTAAAGTTTCTAAGCTTGTTAGCTCAATATTTGCATTGTTCATTGTTGGCTTTCTGGGATTTTAAAGTAAGTGATCCTGCTAAAGAATTATTGTTAATGAGCTCGTAACTACCTCATCTTTTTGCCCTCTATACATCCTTTCCCAGCATCTAGGTATTTTTATTTGCCAGATTTGTGCCATTGCCAATACTGTTTTGTACCTTGCATGCCATGGAGAGTAACTCAATATTAAGCCACATTTTTTTGTTTTTTTAATGTTCACTTCCCTTTGGTGCTATGCAATTTGCAGACTGTCTGAATTTAAAATGGCCAATGAATCTTAGAAAGTTATTGTATACAGCACAGCAGACAAAAAGTAGTTTAAATCAATGAAGTGCATTGTATCTTGGCTTTATGACTAAATCATTTAGGACATGGGTTATGATCGAAGGCAAAAAGGAAAGGTATAGATTTCAACCATTTTCTTTTGTTTCTTTCTAGACAGCTATTACGAATGGTGACCTTTCTACTGCAATTATTGTTATTATGACTAAACGACTCTTTAACATGAGTGCTCTGAAGGCTTGAAGCCGTTCTTTGTCTTGCTCTCTGATTTTGAAAATGTTATCCATTGTAATTAGGACCCTATGAAATGTGTGTGTGTGTGTGTGTGTGTGTGTGTATGTACATGCATTCAAACGTGACTGATATATTATAATTGTCTTTGAAGCCGCCACATGAATTTACAAAATTGTAGACGAGGCATAGTGCTCTGTTCATGCACACAAAAGGACAATTCTGAAGTGCTTCTGACAACTCAACTGACAGCACAAGCACAATCCTATACATGGGGCTGCCTAAACGGCGCTGGGTTGCCACTGCCCTAAGCAAAACCTCACGCTTTCTCTGCAGCAGGGTCATGGTGGCTAATCCCAATGCAGAGGGAGGGTGTGGGGTTTCCAGTGATCATGCAGCTTGCCAGCCCACCCCATGCTTCACCTTCCTCCTGGGAACATCTCCACATCAACACTGGAGCGAGGTTAGATGGCAGAAGAGCTGTGGGTGCCTCGCTCCAGCCTAAAAGGTTAGGGTAATTCCCTGACTTTTTAAATGCAGAGTTTCGCAGGAAAGCGATGCGCTGGCTTTGAGGTGTCTGCAGCATTGTATAACTGATGCAGCGCCACCACACACCCAGGCTTTTGGAGCATATAGAAAGCCCCCATGTCTACTGAAAAGTCCCACTGAGTTTAATAAGGCTCCAATCCTATGCACACTTACTTGGGAGTGAGTCCCACTGCCCAAGTTCCCTATTCTTAAATTGCAGTTTCTCTGTTTCAATGTGCCCACACCTACTTCTGTTGTTCCGCTTCATTCAGAGATCTGCATCAGGCCCTCCCCTCATTCAGGAGACTGAAGGAAAGGTGTGCCACCTTCCTCAGATACTTTTTGGCTTCCACATTCGAGCAATATTCCTGCACCAGGAAACCATCCTCTAACAATTAGTTTCCATAGTGGAACATTCACTCAGCAGTTAGAAACAGTAAATGGACATTAACATTATTTTACTTGTCTAAAGATGGCCAGGCCAGCATGGCTAACAATACAATAGTTGTTACATTTTGTTTTCTATAAGGAATGACCTAGATAGATAGATAGATAGATAGATAGATAGATAGATAGATAGATAGTATATATATGCTACTACAGACTAAGAGCCATACACTTGCTACAGTTACCACATGGATGCATCCAAACCAGCATCTGTGTGATGTAATTCCTGACTAAGGTTGAAGATATATAAGTACATTAAAAAGCGACATGCCACTGTTTCACATCCTTGTTTGTTGCTGGGGCACATGTGTAGAGTCTTCATGAGATGACTGTAAATATACACCATATAAGTCTTGAACAGGGATCCCCAACACTGTGCCCATGGATGGCATTGGGATCTGCAAATGGGTCCTCAATGCAGAAAATGTGGGCATCAATTATTTTATTTATTTTCCATTTTTTAAAATTTGCTTATATGGATTTGCATGAAATGCATACAACATTCTAGCAATTATACATAGGTTTCAACAAAAGTGGAGCAAATATCCAAATAAGTACCCATTTGAAGGTGGCATCTTTATGCCATCCATTCAAATATTAAAAGTGTTGCAAGGTCCTTAGTCCATCGTGTTATCCTTCCAATGTCTTTATCTGTCCAGTGTTGTAATTAGGGCTGTGATCCGCTTCTCTTCAAAGAAGAAGAGAAGCAACAGCGAAACAGGGTGATCCGCCTCCAGTACAGGCGGAGGAGAAGCGGATTGGGGGGCTAGTGGAGCATGGCGAAGAGAAGCGACCACAAGCGAATCACTCCTGTTTTCGCGGAGCGCTCCACCCGCCATTTTGGATATTTTTCCCCATAGGATTGCATTGCGGAAAAGATTAGCAGATAACTTTTTTGTTTTTCAAGCTACCTCCTTGAAACTCTCTGTGCTTAGAGAGTTGTGGGTGGGGGTCATTTGTGCCTATTTTCAGCACTTTGCGTGCTGCGGTTTGCTTGCTATTAGTTTGTTTAGAATATTAAAAGCGGGAGGGGGTAAGGGTTTTTTTAAGTGATGACAGGCAGATTCAACTCCCAATCCTGATGAGAAGTGATCACCTCATGTGAAGCATCCTCCAATCCCAATGTTGGAGGGGGGACTATGGCAGAGCCACCCTGAGATCCTTTTCCTTTCTGTTTCTTTGTGGGGTTGGTCTTAGTGGAGAGAGGACATAGTTCTGTGTTGCTGCTGTGTTTTGGACATTGGCGTGCGCACAGCGGGTGCAGAGGGTTCCATTGAACCCCCTAATGTGCTGCGGCCCAGGCCTGAGGAGGCAAACTTCCAAGCGACGCCACTCTGAAAATCGTTGGCTTTCAGTTTAGTGCCGGAGCTGGCTCTCCTCTCTTCACTTTTTACCTCTTTGGCCCCCTTTCGGATTGAGGCAGTTGCCGTGGCGAAGCCACACGGTGTAGGTTAATAGCAGGTGGGAGCTAATTGCCGAGCAGCCATGGCGTGGAGTGAGTGAGTGACTGTCCCCGCCCCTGCCCGGGGAGGCGAGGCTTCTTGACCCGGTGGTCTGCGTGGGGGAAACAGGGCGCCAAGTGGGCGCTGCTGCTGCTGCCCTTGTGCAGGAGCTCATCACCAGCGTCAAGTTCGACCTGCAGGCTGGAGAAGCAACAGCGGTGAAGCAACAGCTCAGGGTACAGCCGCTGCCCTTCCCGGCCATGGACAGTATGGTCATGAGGAGACGAGGGAAGGAGGGAGGGAAGGGAGAGCCAAGGCACAGACTGACCCATGCGCCAATCCACTACCCTACCAGGCTTGGGAACCACTTTCCTTGCCTTTTAATGATTAATGTTATGATTCTCTTCCTTTCGTTCATTTAGGGCGCGATCCTATGTCGGTTTAGACAGGAAAGAAAGCCCTACTACAGCTCCCAGCATGCCCCAGCCAGCATGTTTACTTCTGAGTAGCCATGCATAGGGCTGCACTGGAGGTGGCCCTTTGGTCTCATGCAGCAGGGCTCTTCTTAGGGTTAAGGTTAGAACTAGGCCCAAGAGCTTGTGCTTTTGTGAAGTCAGCTTGAGTTAGGGTGCAGTCCTATAGAAAGAAAAAAGTCCTACAGCTCCCAGCATGTCCCAGCCAGCATAGAAGCCTGGGGCATGCTGGAAGTATTAGGACTTTTTTCTGTCTAAACAGGCATAGGATTGAATAAAAGAGGATGTATTAAAAAGGGGAAGAGTGAATGAAGAGTGGCATGAAGATTGCAACCCTAGTCATAATTTACTGTTACTTAATGTATATATTTATATGGCCTATATAGTTTGGTCTCAAGGTGTCTTAAATCTGCACAAAAATGAAACATAGAATATCAAAGGGTAATTGGCACCAAATTTACAACAACAAAAAAACACCAAAATACAGAATTCAGAGAGGGGATAAAGTCTCATTGAACTTGGTTGGGCTTTCTTCTGAGGAAGCAGGTGTAGGATCACTCTATAAATCTTTGCAGTGAAATCCTGGAGTTGTCTAGTAATCCCCAATGATTTCAATGAAACTTAATCCCAGGTAAATGTGCATAGGGTGTTCCATGTTGCCATCATGACTAGTAGCTGTTCACAGATGTCTTCTCTTCCATAAATAAACCCTAGGTCGGCCAGCGGTGGGGCTTACAGTCAGGGGCCTACACTGTTCCTAGCTCTACAATATTTATTTTTAAAGCCATTCTTTTGGTAAATATGGTATGTGTGTCTCTTGTGTCACTTTAAAACAGAGCTGCAGCACGATCCTATGTATGTCTACTCAGAAGTAAGCCCCACTGAGATCAATCAAACTTACTCTGAGGTAAATGTGCACCGGATGCAGCCTGAAAATGAAGCGAGGATGAAGAAAGGACAGGAGAAAAAGAATTGTAGAAATAGAATAGCAAGGTAACTGTGGGATATTTAACCATATTTAAAGACAATAAGTACATCCCACACTGGGATATTTAACCATATTTAAAGACAATAAGTACAGCAAAATTAGTGCCCCTCTACTTCAGTCCCAATCAAATAATTACAACAGTGAACCAGCCAGGTCTTCCATAGGAAAACTCTGTACCAGGTGATAGTTATTTTTAAATTTTAATTAAAAATATATTATCCTTTCCTATAACAAAATGGTACTTACTCCTAAGTAAGTGTGTCCCACTGAAGAAGGAAATCCTATTTGATTCCTGTATTCCTGTTAGTGTGACATGATAAGTTAAAGGCACAATTTTATGCATGTTTAGACAGAAAAAAGTCCTTCAACTCCTAGAATCCCCTAGCCAGCATGGCTGGCTGGGGTATGCTGAGAATTGTAGGACTTCTTATACAGTATGTGGGTATGTGGTGTGGTTTGGCTTGAATTGCTTGTGTCTGGATTTCCTTTCTGGACTGGACTTGCTGGTTACATGACCCACAAGGCCAGGTTGTGGTATAGTCCTCTTCTTCTTTTGTGTTCAAAAGCTGTAAAGTATCCTGTGAGATCTGGAAGACTCACAACTTTATTATGGCCTAATAAGCTGTTGGCCACTGGCCTCAAGTGCCAAAATGACTTTACTGGCTTGGCACTGTGAGTTTGGGGGTGGGGTGGGGGGTCATGTCATTTGCTATTCCGCTTTGGGCAGCAAAATGTCTTGGACCAGCCCTGGCAAGAGCTGGCTATAATTTAGATACTGAACAACATGCATTGGGTTTCCTAGGTGTACAGGGCCCAGGTGTCTCAGGCAGGATCTACACTACTGTTTTCATAGAATCATAGAATCATAGAGTTGGAAGAGGTCTATAAGGCCATCAAGTCCTGCTCAATGCAGGAATCCACCTTAAAGCATCTCTGACAGGTGGTTGTCCAGCTGCTTCTTGAATGCCTCTAGTGTGGGAGAGCCCACAACCTTCCTAAGTAACTGGTTCTACTGTCATACTGCTCTAACAGTCAGGAGGTTTTTCCTGATGTCCAGCTGGAATCTGACTTCCTGTAACTTGAGCCCATTATTCCGTGTCCTGCACTCTGGGATGATCGAGAAGAGATCCTGGCCCTCCTGTGTGTGTCAATCTTTCAAGTATTTGAGGAGTGTTATGTCTCCCCTCAGGCTTCTCCTCAAGGCTAAACATTACCTCTGTTTCCTCTCCCCTCTGGGACACTCATACCTCTCCTGTCTGCACCCTTTCTCCCTCTTCTACCCCACACATAGGGGCATTTCTCTCTCTTCTTTCCCCAGGGCTCCCCCTACGCCAATCCTCTTCTTTTGCCCTTATTTTATTTAGAGTATTTTTATTTAGAGTATTTTTATCCCGCACCTCAGCCTAAAAGTCTCCCGGAGCGGCTTACAATTGATCAGTAAAGAAGAGTGATGTGCCCTTGTGACGGTTTCCCATCCTCTCTTTTCTCCTTCATCTCCTGTCTTCTGCCAATAGCCCCTTCGCGGCCTTCCAGAGATGCCCCTAGTTCCAGATCTCCTACACTCCCCCAAGTTCTCCAAATCTTGCTAGCTAGCCCTCTCTTATGCTAGGCTCGCAGCCACCCCTCGTCCTCACTATATTCACCCCAGAAGTCTCTCTCCTGGACCTCATTCCAAATTCTTTGCTCAGCAGCACACAGGGCAATCTTTTAAAATCGTTATTAGGGCATTTGATGTATGTTGTATTCTCTGTATGGTGCTGGAACTTAAGATGACACTCATTGTTGTTAATGTGATAGAATCTGTTTTAAATGTGAATCTGTTTTAGTAAGTTTGGATTAGGTCATTATCTGATTAAATTTAAAGATGGTGAAAATTGACTGTATCTGTATATATGCCTGGTTATTACTACAGCAAAAAAAAGTATTCAGAGTCTCTGTTTCAAAATGTGTATTTTTAAAGTACAGATTACTTGTAAATAACAAAAATACAGTTTACTTCAGTTTTCGTTTATTTCGTTTGTTTGATGAGTGAAAAAAGTCCTTTATTACTGTATATTCAATCAATGTTTACCTTAAAAAAAACAACCCCTGGCTGAACCCCCTAATGAAATGTGCTGCGCACGCCTATGGTTTTGGAGGAGTTATAGCATTAGGATTGGGAGGATTTAGCTTGGGTTGTGTGTTTGTTTGTTTCTGAGTGGTTGCTCTATGCTGCTTTCCCCTTACTTTTATTATATAAACTTTTCATTTTTTCATTTTTGGAGTGTTTGTTTGTTTGGTTTCCCACCCCACCCCCTTCCCCCCTTTTTAAACCCCTGTTCTGGGACTGTGTTTCATCTTCTTCTTTCTTCTATATAAAAAAACTACCAAAAATACAAAAACATTATCCTCTCTCTCTCTCTCTCTCTCTCTCTCTCTGTGTGTGTGTGTGTGTTTCTTTGGACTGTGTGTGAGTGTGTTTGTCGTGCGCTGCTTGTTAAGTGCAAAAAGCAAATAAAGTTTGACCATTCAAATCAAGTTTGGGCAAAGCATACACACTTGTCCCATTTCGCCAAATAATAAATACATTTATTACTATTATTATTATTACTATTATTATTTATAATAATTATTATTTATCATGAGAAAAGGCAGCAGGCGCCCGTCTGTGCCTGCCTCTCTGCCTGCCTGCCTGCCTGGGAGCCATCCTTTGAGGTAGCTGGATCTGCTAGGATTGACTTCCCAGAGATCTATGGCTTACCTGTGCAAGGTACAAACTCCTCTGTGCCCGTTCGCCAATGCCAGCCAATGCCCACCTGTGCCCGCTTCTCCATAGATCTATGGGTTAGTCGTACATCGTGTGCGTGCCTCTCTGCCCTCCTGGTGCCTAGGAGATGTACTAGATGATGGGCTTTTTGTGTGGATCAACCCCACCAGCCTCTGGCATGCTTGCTCCCAGTGCTACAGGTGCACAGCCGCCTGCTGGCTCTCCTCCTTTGTGCCCACCTCACAGGGATGGTTTGTGTGTGTGTTGCTTTGACTCAGGGGATAAGTCCTTCCTGCGCTCACTTAGACTTCTTGAAGTTCCAAATAATTTTTTCAAGTGTGGAAGAAAATTCATATTTAGGTTTATCTACTCCCCAGTTCATGACATGTTGGGATTTCCTTTGAAATGGCCATAAATAAGGAAAGCCCATTGAGCTGTCTGCAGCTTTAAAAATCCCTGAGATACTGGAGTGACAGATTTTCAAAAATCCCCCCCAAATCAGGGGATGCTTGGATTTGTTTGAGGTTTTGCATGCATGTGAATACATGGATACACTGTCATGGTGCCTAATTTGAGGTTTCTAGTGTGAAAACTGATGGAGTTCTAGCATTGGATTTGAATTGGGGTGAGTTCAAAGGGAAAAATCGCCAAAAATCAGGGGATGATGGGATTTGCTTCCAACTGGGCATGAATGTGGATCTAGATGGCATCTGTGAGGATGCCCACTTTCAAGTTTGTATCTCTAAAAATGTTGGAGTAAATCCCATTTCTGAAAATGGGGTGTCAGATTTTCAAAAAATCCCCGAAAATCAGGAATTCTTGGATTTGCATAAGGCTTGGCAAGAATGTGTATATGTGGATAAGGTCTAATGGTGCTGATTTTGAGGTTTCTAACATTAACAGAAAAAAAGATATAGACATTTGGATTTCAGTGCAAGTCTATGGGGAAAAAACAGAGCTCCGATTCGGATCCGGAGCTCCGCAGTGAAGCGAAGCAGACCATAGGCAGATCGCTGCAGAGCAGAGCAGACCCGATCTGTAAATTGTGAATCTGGAAGAGAAGCGGATCGGGGGGTCCGTGCACAGCCCCAGTTGTAAGTCCTTTAGCTGTCAAAAGGGTGCAGACAACCCATTTATGTTGACCATTTGTTAGTTTCCATGAAACAGGTAAATAATTCCTATACTTAAAAAGATATATGGAAACCCTGTCCCCCCCTCTCAGGAGAAAATTCTCTAAAATTCTCACTTCCCCCAGCCTCTTCTGCCAGAGTTTTCATTTCCCTCCAACCCCCCACAAAATGCTGAAAATGGAATGATTGATTTTTTTATATAAATGCTGAACATTGTTATTAATCATTACAGTAACAAGAAAATTAAGAAGCAAACTAGTCATTCCAATCAAAAGGAAGCTGTATTTGCAAGATATTAAGGCAAAAATTAGACTTTTCACAAAGGAGTATCAAGCTGAACAAGTATTAAGACCTTAGGCTATTGAGGAATATCCTATAAATGTGAATTACATTGTTTGTTTGTTTGTTTGTTTGTTTTAAATGACAACAGGGTACCCATGGGGTACAGTTGTTAATGTCCCTTTGAATTGGGCTATTATATTTCTTTTGAAGAAACTTTTCTTTAATATTAATTATTGCAGGTAATCCAGAAGAATAGTTTTCAGTTTAAAGGTCTTTATCAGAAACTGAAGTTTAGTCTGTTTTGTAAAAGCCTGAACTTAGAAAGAAGGTTTAGAATTCTTCAGAATAAATCTCCGACCCCTGCACAGACAGAAGTGGGCAAAATTGCTATTTACATAGTAATTTTGCACAAAGAACATGTCTCAACAGGTACTGCTTCTGCAACCTTGTCAAAGCAAGGGCATTTGCTTCCATTCCTGGATCCCCTGCAATGATGTTTACATGGTAATATTTCATAAATGTTAAAAGACTTCCTAGGAAGAAACAACTGAGATACAAATCCCTGGATAAATATTAAATGCCAGCATGCCACCCACACTTTTAATAGTGAAGAGGACATCTAAAGAATATAAACACAAGACAATGCTAGAAAAGATTCATAGTTAGAAAATCTTAGACTTATTTAGAAGACTGCATGAAAACTACCCATTCCTGGGTCAGGTTTGTTTTCCCTGAACATTGTCATTTTGGGAAAAGGGTAGGGGAATGTTTTTTGTTCCCTGTTTTGAACTTTACAGCAGCAGTAACAAAGAAAATATTGGGAATACCTGTCTGAAATTAGCAATACCTGTGTGATAGACCAGTTGTCTAATCTCTTTTTAAAGCTGTCTGAGCTAGAAACTCTCACCACTTCTTGTGACAGTGAACTCAGTGAAGTAATTATGTATTGTATCAAAAGTGCTGTCTTTTGTCTTTCCTGAACCTACAGACAACCAATTTTACTAGGCATGTGCTCCGCTCCGATTAGAAGCGCAGAAGCAGGAGCGAATTGGCCTGCTCCGCTTTGCCCAGAGGTGGAGTAGAAGGGGACTGTGGACCCCTAGAAGCAAGGCGAAGAGAAGCGCCCATTTTCGGAGCGCTCCGGTTTTCGCGGACCGATCCGATCGCCATCTTGAAACATTTCGTCCATAGGATTGCATTGCGGAAAAGAAAGGGGGATAACTGTATTGTTTTTGAAGCTATCTTTCTGAAAATTCTTGTGCTTAGAGAGTCATGGATGGGGGTCATTTTGAGTCTACTCTCAGCTCTCTGCGTGCTGCGGTTCATGTGCTAGAATTTTTTTAAAAAACGGCGGGGAAAATACCTTTTCCGAAGGGCTGAGGGGCAGAGTCAACTCCTGGTCATGATCACATGATCCCAAAGTTGGAGGAGGGGATAGGCAAAACGGGTAACTTGGGATTCTGGGAACTTCTCTTTCTTAGTCTGAACGGACTTTTCCCAGTGTTTTTTAAAACAGTAGCTCCACCAAATGCACAAACACAACCTGAAATCATATACTAAGCCAATAATAAGAGAGCACTGCTACCCACCCAAACTTTGGGGAACAACTGAAAAGATGTGGTGCAAGGGGATGAGCTCCCCTAGGGCATCCCATGTGGATGTGCCCCCACTCTCTCCTGTACTTGGAGGGCCATCAGAGCCCTCCAAAGAGAGTAACCCGGTGGAGCAATGCCTATCATGAGTTGAAGTGAGAGTTCTACTCCTCAGAGATCTCGTGGTGAAACAATGGCTTTCATGAGTTGAACTGACAGCGTTGCTTCTTAAAAGACTGGTCACTAGGACCAGTGAAATTGGCAGCTGCTTCCCCCTCCCCTGGGCACATCCCCCTATTCCTGGTAAAAGACAGATATAGCCTTTTAAAAAAAGTTCTTCTTGTTGTTTATTCAGCAACACTGCTGCTTTTAATTCCACCCCTCCTTAGTTGATTTATTTATTTATATATTTATTCCATTTTATATGCATTACTGGCTTATCCTTGGCTCACTTCCTTATGCCCCCAGAAATGTCTGCTGCCTGCTTGCCTTCCCTCCCTCCTCCCCTGCCCGCCTCGCAGGGAGGTTGTGTGTGTCTGGCTTTGACTCAGGGGAGAAGTCCTTCCTGCGCTCAATTAGACTTTTGGAAGTTCCAAATTGAGCTGTCTGCAGGTTTAAGCCCCGCCAAAAAACAGGGGATGATGGGACTGCCTTGAGTCTGGGCATGCATGTGCATCCCTGGATAAGCTATCATGGTGGTGAGTTTGAGGTTTTTAACGTGCAAATTGACGGAGCTATGGAAAGGGGTGTGAATGGGGTGCCCGATTTTCATAAATTCCCCAAAAATCAGGGGATGATGGGACTGCCTTGAGTCTGGGTGTGCATGTGTGTCCCTGGATAAGCTATCATGGTGGCAAGTTTGAGGTTTTTAATGTGCAAATTGACGGAGCTATCGAAAGGGGTGTGAATGGGGTGCCCGATTTTCATAAATTCCCCAAAAATCAGAGGATGATGGGACTGCCTTGAGTCTGGGCGTGTGTGTGTGTCCCTGGATAAGCTATCTTGGTGGTGAGTTTGAGGTTTTTATTGTGCAAATTGACTGAGCTATCGAAAGGGGTGTGAATGGGGTGCCCGATTTTCATAAATTCCCCAAAAATCAGTGGATGATGGGATTGCCTTGAATCTTGGCGTGCTTGTGTATACCTCCATGAGGTGTCATGGTGCCAAACGTGAGTTTTCTAACTTTCACAGAAAAAAAGTTGTATACTTTTTAAGCTTAATGCAAGCCTATGGGGAGGGGGGGAAACGGAGCTCTGATCCGGATCTGGAGCTCTGCAGCGGAGCGGGAATGGGCAGAGCGGGGGCGGCGCGAAGTGTCCTGATCCGCAAATCATGGATCTGGAAGTGAAGCGGAGCGGGGGGTCCGTGCACACCCCTAAATTTTACTGTATAATTGTATGTATTCATTTTATTTTGCCACCTTTCAGAGCACAAGCCTTCCCCTGGCAGTGTGCAATAATAAAAGTAAGCATTATGCAGATGTTTCTGCTCACGCGAGGGATAAGCCCCATCCTCAACTTCTCCTCCCCCATCCTCTCAGTCTCAACCTCCCAATTGGAGAGACTTTCAGTTGCCTGGAGGCTTCCACATGCACTCAAGAAAACATAAGTAGAAGCACACTTCAGACTTTTCCCCTCAATACAGAAGGTGAGGGACTGAGTGGGCAGGAATGATGAGGTAAGGGCAAGCCAGCATATCCGCTGTCCCGCCCCAATTCTGGCCTCATGAGAGCAGCCTGAATGCCTGC
This sequence comes from Elgaria multicarinata webbii, assembly GCF_023053635.1. Taxonomy (NCBI): domain Eukaryota; kingdom Metazoa; phylum Chordata; class Lepidosauria; order Squamata; family Anguidae; genus Elgaria; species Elgaria multicarinata. The sequence continues at coordinate 69,703,801 of NC_086176.1, read as the reverse complement.
ATTGGATTACGGAGTTAAAGTATTTTGTAAGAGACAGAAAATGTCCTTACTATCCAGATTACTATCAGGATTATGAAAGACTGAGGGAAGGGAATATCAGAAAAGCCATGTTGGATCAGAACAAGGGTCCATTTAGTCCAGTGTTGTGTTCACACAGTGGCCAACCAGCTGCCCACAGAAAACTCACAAACAGGACATGAGTGCAACAGCACCCTCCCACCCATGTTCCCCAGCAATTGGTGAACATAGGCACACTGCTTCCAGTAGCATATACATTTTGCTGCCCATTCCATGAACAAAAAAGATAGAGTGGAGGTTATTATGACTAGTACTGTGCACTAGGACAACTGAAGGGTAGTGAAAGGGTAGTGAAAACACATTAAAGTCCTCTTTGAATAAGTCTTCTATTGCTTTTTCTGAATATCTTTATTATAATTTCACTATACAGATATGATCTAGCAGTTGCAGGATCTTCCCAATAGTATGAGCAAAAAGAAAAGAGACAGGAGAACATACAACTATTGTAGGACAGAAGCATATGGAAGGACAGGGGGAATTTTCAGTAATAGCAGTAATACCATTTCACAAAAGTGTTCTGTTTGATCTCCTAAAATTAGAGACAAGGTGTGTGTGTGTGTGCACACACACACACACGCACATACACACACACACGTGTGTGTATTTAAGAAAAAACAAGATTGAGGGGAATGTTAGTTGAAGAGCCAGAGACAAGGCTGGCCCAAGTCATTATGATGTCTGAAGCAAAGAACAAGATGGCATCCCTTTCCATTTTATGTACAAAAGTTAACTGGATTGGAAGATGAATCTGTCATCAGCGCAGATCATAGGACAGCGTCTTCTACTGCGACTAAAGGCAGAAGCATAAGTTAGAAGGTGCAGAGCATGCCACATGGCACACAAATCTCTCCTCCAACACTTTTCTGCCACTTCCATTTATTATTATTATTATTATTTATTTATATGGCACCATCTATGTACATGGTGCTGTACAGAGTAAAACAGTAAATAGCAAGACCCTGCCACATAGGCTTACATTTTATTAAAATCATAGTAAAGCGATAAGGAGGGGAAGAGAATGCAAACAGGCACTGGGTAGGGTAAACAGGCACAGGGTAGGGTAAAACTAACAGTGTAAATTCCAAACAGCATCAAGTTTTAAAAGCTTTAGGAAAAAGAAAAGTTTTTAGCTGAGCTTTAAAAGCTGCAGTTGAACTTGTGGATCTCAGATGTTCTGGAAGAGCGTTCCAGGCGTAAGGGGCAGCAGAAGAAAATGGACGAAGCCAAGCAAGGGAAGTAGAGACCCTTGGGCAGGCGAGAAACATGGCGTCAGAGGAGCGAAGAGCACGAGTGGGGCAATAGTGTGAGATGAGAGAGGAGAGATAGGAAGGAGCTAGACCGTGAAAAGCTTTGAAGGTCAACAGGAGAAGTTTATATTGGATTCTGAAGTGAATTGGAAGCCAGTGAAGAGATTTCAGAAGTGGAGTAACATGGTCAGAGCGGTGAGCCAAGAAGATGATCTTAGCAGCAGAGTGGTGGACAGAAACCAACGGACTGATGTGAGAAGAAGGAAGGCCAGAGAGAAGGTTGCAGTAGTCCAACCGAGAAATAACCAGTGCATGAACAAGCATCTTGGCAGAAGAGACAGACAAAAATGATCGAATCTTGGCAATATTATACAGGAAAAAACGACAGGATTTAGCTACTGCCTCAATATGAGGAATAAAGGAGAGCGAGGAATCAAATATAAAGCCAAGACTACGAGCATTTGTCACCTGACCACCTCACTCTGCCTAATGGGATGACCAGCCCTGGCCAGTGACTTAGGAGCCAAGGTTGTCAGTGAAGATTGTCTGCCAATTACAACGTTCCCTCCTATCTAGTGGTTTCCCCCGCCCCTTCCCCTACTGCATCAAACTGACTAGCACAGTGGCAGCCATACTTTGAACTTGAGTTGGAGCTGGAAGGATTGTATATTGCTGATTAGGTCAATTTCAGAAGAAGAGACAGAATTAATCTTCTAAAAGAATAAAATATGAACAACCAACAAGAAAAGGTAAAAAAGATGCCCTTCAAAAGAGCAAAGAACGTTGCTAATACCCAAAGTGCTTGCAAAATACATGTCTCAAGACATTTTGAGTAAGCGTGCTAAGCCCTTCTCCATGAGCCCCTGCCAAAGGAAGTGAGGCAGGTGGCTACTAGAAGGAGGGCTTTCTCCACTGTGGCATGAGCTCCCCAGAGAGGTCCGCCTGGCGCCTACACTGTACTGCTTTTGTCACCAGCTGAAGACCTTTTTATTCTCTCAGTATTTTAACACTTAATTTTAACTTAAATTTAAATGTTACTGTTCTAACTCTGTATTTTAATCTTATATCAATTTTGTTGCATGGCTTTATCCTGGTTGTGCTTTTTATACTGTATTTTGTATTTGTGCTTTTAACCTGTTGGTTGTTTTATTATGGTTTTAACTTTTGTGAACCGCCCAGAGAGCTTCAGCTATTGGGCGGTATAAAAATGTAATAAATAAATAAATAAATAAATAAATAAATAAGCCTGCCACACACAACTCTGTAAATCACAAAAACAGATTCAAGACAAATACCCAATCTGCAGTTGGGGGGGGGGGGGGAACTTCCCTTGCTTCAAATATGGTGATCAGATCAAGACTGTGGAGTACAGCATATTGTCTTACTGATATACCCCCCCCCCCAGAGAACTTTGGCTATGGAACAGTAATAAACAATAATAAATGTAATAAACAACAAGAAGAAGTTTGTACATCCTTTCCCAGATACAAAATAGACTGCACTTACATTTCACCCCCTTTCAATACTACTTGTGAGTTTAGGTGGACTACCTTCCTGTCCACTAATTGCAAAAGGTTGCTTGCAGATGTGAAGGGCGAGAAATGATGAGACGAGACACAGAAGTGGGATTTAATATGGGCTACATTTATTTAAAGATCTGCAAAAAGGGAGTGAAGGCCTAAGTGGGCATCCACTCTTGGCCAATACACTGGCCATTGTTGGGAGCAGGCGAGCCATTCACTGCCTGCAAAGTGGCGCCTGGTGATTCGCAACCTCACAGGCTTCCCCCTCCTGTTGTAGGGAGGCCTTCCGGTGATCGCCCCCATTGAGCCACATGGCTCCGAGTGGGTGAAGAGGGTTGGCCTCAAAGGTAACTCTTATTCCACCAGCTGGTAACACAAGGCTCCCAGTTGTGGGCCTCAGGCATTATCCATCACCACAACGGTGCCTGTAAATTCTCACCAAAATCAAACTCACTCCAGATGCCCGCACCTACCCGCCTACTCAAATGTGACCAAATTGAATTAACCAAATTAACCTAATTAATACTCACTGCCTGTCTTACAGTGTGAAATAGGTGAAAGAACTCATAAACAAGTTAGATAATGAGCCAAAAAAACCCTACTTGGCCTCTGAAAAGACGACCAGCAAGCCCACACTGTCTACAGGGGAGGGAGGGAGCCGCACAGCAAAGAGGTAGCTGGGAGGGGTGTGAATTAATATATATCATCGGTCCCCTCCCAGCTCCTGTGGCACCACAATGGTGAACTTCCACACCTCATCATGCCACCCTAACCCGCAACTGGCCTCGCTCTGCCCAGGCATGTCGGGCATGGAATTAAGGCATATCCAGAGAAGCTTCCGCCAATGCAAATGCATCTTCTGCCACAGCATGCACTTTCTTCTAATGGGGAAGTTATGTCAACTAAGGATGCTCTTCTGGATGCAACCCAGTATTTTGAAGAAAGAAGTTCCATGCGCAACCAAAGCACTAAATATAACTTAAGAAGCCTCCCTAAAAGGAGCTTTGGCATAAGTGAACACTTTGAGTGGATTTTTCATGACTTCTATCACCGTGGTTACAATTAGTGTTTAAAAATTCACTTGTAAGTTAAGAATACCTTTGTTCCTCTTTGGATCAGCTTGTATACCCTTAGGCTGGAGGATTTAACTCTGCATTACTTCATGTTTCTCATATCCTCTAAAGGCCATACACATGAACTGACATTTTAAAAGAAACATGTCTTTATTGATATATAATAGTTTGTTTTTTAAAATAAGAAATTCTTTGGAGGGTGACAACAGCAGTAGATATAGAACAACCAATGCTGGACAGAAAAAAGGTTGAACTGCATGAACTCAGAGGGAACAGTGATGATTTCTAGTTGACAACAGAGTCCACACTTTTGAGTGATGAAAGCATTTCATGAAAGATGGAAATAATGTAAGAATAATAAGATCTGGGCTACACTGTTCATGATGGAATAGCTTACATTGAAATAGACTGGTTTCACTGGTTTACACTACAGGTGAACATGTGGGGTTCACCTGTAGTGTAACATAGCTCCCAATGCATAGATACCAGACACACTGGGAACCAGAGCCACTCGGTGCTCTCCTGATCCACCACTGTTTGTAGAAAACCAAACCTTCACTAATGGAGGTGCATCACTGTGACCAGTGTTGTGATGGCTAAGTTTAGTATTTGTTATTTCATATGTACTTTATTTTTGTCTGGTTGGTTTTTGATACATGACTACCTGCTCCAAGCCTCTGAAGTAAGAAGATATACAAATCTAATGGTAATAATAAATAAGGATACGTTTCCTTCCATCTTTCCGTCCCATGATCTGATCAACAAAGCTTCTGGCTATTACGAGAGAATAAATTACAGTAAAGTATCATTTGAATTTAAAGTAGTTTTTATTACACTGCATTCAGATTTCCCTGGCACTGTACCAGATTATATCTTAATGATTTGACAACTTCATTTATAAAAACAAAACAAAACACCTTATTATACTTCCCGAAATATTTTTTCTATACTGTTCTGTGAACAGTTTCAATGCACAATGCCATTATCAAACATCAAAGGGAACATAAACCCTAATTCTCATAAGCCTGTTTCAAATGTTCCTGCATTATAAATGGATAATTCATTATCTGGGTGGGGTGGGTAGAATACATTGTTGAGTAAAGAAAAATGAAAGTCTATACGGCTACAGGAGACAGCCCCTTACCTATTAAAAATACAAAAGGGAAAAGTACTTTGACTGTCAAGGTTATTATTATGCAGCTATGACACAAGATGGGGGGGGGAGTTGAATGTATTCAAAGAAAACTAGCTGCATAAAAATCAGTTAAGTCATTCTGCTACTCTTGCTATTTACAGACACTTAAATCTTGATCCCTTGTCAGTTTCACAATTGTTCCTGCATAGTGTCTGAAGTTTTCCTCCTGCCTCCCAGTATGTAATGCGATCTCTTGTCTGCACACCTGTCTTTTCTCCCTCTCCACTGCCACCTCTTCCCTACCACCATTTCTTCTCTCCCACTTCTGTCTCCCTTTGTGAATGTGTACATAGGTGAGTCAGTTCACCTGTGCACACGCTTATTAAGAAACATAGGAGGAGGATTTGTGTAAGACTGTTATGGTGGAAGTGTGCAAAGTCATTTTTCGAAAGGCGGTAACTCCAGAAGTGAGCAAGTGCTGCTCCATCAAAAAATGTTAAAAAAAGAGGTGTGTGTGTGTGGGGGGGGAACAGCGAAGTTTCTACTACAATAACTGGAAATGAAATTACACAAAGAGGAGTGAAATTGCACTATACGGCATGCCCATTCAGAAACATCACATTTATGCATTTTATTTGAGTATATACTTATTGGTTTTTAGTGTTCACATTAAATGTTGGGTGTATTTTTTTTAAGTGTATGCATCACCTTTGAGAGTGTTCCATTCTTAAATGCAGCTTAAAATAATTTTAAACAAATAAATACAATAAATATCTCTATAATGGTGCATTCTTCTCTTGATGTTTATCATGGAACATCCCAGCCCTATCCTATCTCTTCATTTATTTATTTTTATCCCAGACAGAGACATGGGTGAACTCACCTGGGTCTGTTTCGTCAGACACTCACCCCAGCTCATGCACAATGGAGGCTCCAGAAATTGCACATTTCTCCCATTGTGGAAATGGCAGCCATAAAGCCCCCATATATGCAAGTGTAAAGGCGTGAATGCTCCATTCATGCCTTTATTCTTGTGCGAATGGGGCCTTTACAGCCACCATTTACACAGCAGGGAAAATTACATCATTTCTGAAGCCCCCATTTTTGTGCACAATGGAGGCGGTGGACAAGGGCTGTGTGGGTGCATGGCCAATGGGCCAGTAAACATGCCACAGGTGGCCAACTGGGTCCCAGGTGTGTACATGAGGGAGTCCATTTGACTCCTGGACCCAGTCCAGCGCCCACAACATCCCTAGTATTAACTGTATATAGGATGGGCTCTGCTGTCATACAAAATATCTGTCCTTATAATATGTACAAATACCACCACCATGCATTTCTTGATACATCACTTTCCACAAGACCGTGACCCAAGTGGCTCACAATATAGTAAACAAACAACAATAAACGTAACATTAAAAAATAGCACTCAACACTCCTTTTAGAATTTATTTAATTTATTTATTACATTTCTATATCACCCAATAGCCAAAGCTCTTTGGCCATTTCACAACAATTAAAACCATAAAAAAAAACATGATAAAATACAATTTAAAAGTTTAAAACTACAATATAAAATAAATCCCAAACCCAAAATGAAACCTAGCAGCAATGTAAAGAGTTAAAATACAACAGAAATTGAAACACTAAAATGCCTGAGGAAATAAGAAGGCCTTCCTCTATTGCCAAAAAAAAGAGGGGAAAAAGGGATCAACGTAGGCACCGAGTAATTCTCTCTGGGGAACTCATTCTTCAACCGGGGATGGGGGGAGTAGAGACAACAGAAAAGGCCCGCTTCTTAGGAGCCACCCAACTCACTTCCTTTGTCAGAGACAATTAAACAGACCTCATCCAACATCTTAGAACAAACAGGAGAGTTAATATAGCCTAGCATAGAAATAAAAATACACTACATAGAAGGCCAATTAGATCTCCATTACAAAGGCAATATGGGGTTCTCCACAATTAACTTACCCACCTGGGTTGGTTGCCATGCCTCTTTCTCATAGTAACTCTTCTTCAGCTCTCACTTGAGTCTCTTTTCTTAATCCCTTCCATAGTTCCCTACAACTGCTTATCCCCCCTCCCCCGTTTCTGTTGCACAGTACTTCCTCTTTCTTCACGACAAAGAAAGAGGAAGTAAACAAAGACCATGTGACCCATTCAGTGGGCATTTTTATTACACCACTTTTTTTGCACACAGCAGGAGATCGCAGCAACTTTTGCTTCTAAACACAAATCGGACTTACCGGGGGTCTTTTTTTGTGATGGGAAGAAGTGGGAGACACATGTGAGGTGGACGGTGTCGTCAAAAGGACTCGTGAAAAACTATGAGTGGGCAGTAATGAGTGTGCGATAAAACACTCATCTGATGATGTTCTATGTCCTTGGGGAAATAAAGATTGCCAGTCCTCCTTGAAACTGCACATACACTCACAGGTTCCATATTACTCTGACAGTCTCCACCAAACACCCCTTGCAGCATTCTCATCAAGGCTCCAAGGTGGTGCAAGCCATGTGGAAATGCTCAGCTCCATGATGTTAGTCTCTTTCCACCAAGCGCACACACACACACACACACACACACTCCTATGAGATCTGAAGGAGAGGCCCCCTTCATCTTCTTTTGGCAAGGAAGTGTTAGGACTCAGTTTATGATCCTTTCCAAGATAACCCCAGTTTTCTTCTCTTCCCAGGATAATATGGTCATGCTTCACACTCAGTCATATTCAGGAAACATGTAAGAACTACTAGGAAAGCCTTTGGGCTATCTTCATCATTATCTTAATAACTGATGGTTCTTATGCTAGATTGTGATGAGCTAGAATGGACTGAAATATATTTAGTCTTTTACTTGTGGTTTTCATTGTCCTGAACCTTACTGAATTCTTTCTGGAGGAAAATATATATATGTAAATATGTTAATGAATAATGTATAATTAAGCTTAGTTCAGTATTCTGAACATGCCTAAGTACACTATTAATATTAAATAAAGGATAAGCAATAGTAGCAACTATTCTTGACATGACTGGATGAATAATGAAAAACAATTCACACCCCAAATTGTAAGAGCTGACTTGTACAAAGCCTTCAGCTTTTAAAGGGAAAAATGAGTTTTATTTTGTGCTACTATTCATATATATATATATATATATATATATATATATATATATACATAGATAGAGAATAGTTCATGATATATATTTTCTTCACTTGACCTGGACCATCCTGATCATCCTATATACACATCTTCATGGCTGGAAAAAGTATTGTCACAGTCATCAGAACTACTGCCAGCCATATCCACCATTGCCCAGTTCACAAATTATTTTTGTTAACATGGGTGTGTACCTGAGGAAAGATGGGGACACTTCTAATGCAGTCATATAATAAAGGATACTGAAGCATCACCACAACCCCATTCATGCTCTAAGTGCATGAAATGCAAGGTCAAAATGATGTAGCCCCTTTCTGTGTGCTCTCTTGTCTGAGATATGGTTTTGCTGCCTCGGAGATATATATTGCTTTTGTCAGCTGCTGGGTTAGCTGGAATCTTACACTCCATCATGTCTGTGTAGGCAAAGCAGAAAGAAGGCGTTGTATTAACTTAGTATTAAGTAGAAGAAACATTTTAATTTGTGCCACCTCTTTTGCTAGTACAAGGTTTACACCATTCCCAGAGCTTGGAACCAGTTTGGAAGAATAGGATTGTGACTAGGGTCTTAGCTAGATGGGGCGAAATCCCAGGGCCATCCCCAGGATCGTCCCTGTGCATCCACATGATGCACAGGGGATCCTGAGATCAGGGAGGGATGATCCCTCCCTTGCCCCGGGAACTCACCCCCGCCTTTGAGCCCAGTTTTCCCATGGTCTTGGGATGATCCCGAGACTGCGGAATGTGTGGGCGGGCACCACAGGTTGTCCTGGTTCCTCGCAGTTCCTCGCGAGGAGCCAGTACCTGTGCATGGGGTGCAGAGCTCCTCAGGAGCTCTTCGCCCATCAGGGGTGGGGTGGGGGAAATTAAGTATAAATTTTTAAAGAACTACCTTTCTGTACACAAGCGTTCATGCGCGCTTCTTCTTTATGAATTTTTTAAAATGGCGGCTGCGATGGAGCCACCATTTGGATGGAGGGGGAGATCTCATGATAAACATATTGTGAGATCTTCACCCCTCCATCCTGCTAGACTGCTAAGTTACCTGAGGCCTAGGTTCAGCTCCTTCCGTGCCACATTTTGGGATAACTGCAAAATGCATTGTTCTGAAAAGCTGCTGAATACAGCAACTAGAATGTTAATGGATACAGCTTCTTTGGATCACATCTTGCTAGTTTTGAAAGAGCTACACTGGCTGTCCCTTCATTTCTGAGCCAGTTCAAAGTGCTGCTACTCCCTTCAAAATCTGAATCAGCTTGTGGCCCAAATACCTGAAGGACCTACTCCATACCAACCTGTCTGTCCCTTAATGTTGCCAGTCAATGTCTTTCTCTGACTGGTGCAGAGATCAATTAGGGGAAGGGCTTTATTTCTTCCATGACCCCTGAGTTATAGAATGCTCTCCTGAAGGAGGGTCAACCCACCTTGCACTGTTATTATCTTCTATTTGCCAGGGAACCCCATTTTTATTTTTAAATTTGATATGCCTGTGAGCATTATTTCTCCTCTGATTCATGATATTTTATTGAAGCTGTATTTTTAATTGTTCTATTGTTATGAATTGCCCTGGAATCAATTTTTGATGAAGGGGAACATATAAATATTTTAAATCAATGAATAAACATAAAGCTGGCATAACCATAGTGCTACATTCAGCACAAGGTGATCATGCCAGTGTCAGTGGAAAATGCTTCGTGTGAAGCTTACTGTAGTGCACACGTTTATGTTTATCCTTTTTTTACTTTTAAATGTCCCAGTAAAAAAAGGAAGAGGATTATACTGAGCTTACATTTGCAGTCTTCAGTTTACTTACAAATAATAACAAAGATGAAGTGCTCTTCATTTACACCCTTTGCAGAGGTTTACATTTAAATTAGGGATGGAAAACAACTCCATGAGTAGTTGCCAATGATTACAGTGATTCAATATAAATGGAATCACAGCTGGCATTGATGTAAGGCTGCTGGGAGGTATCACTTTTTGTAAGGTTGTTGCTGTCACTTGGTTGAGAGTTGTTTAAGGAAAGTCTATTAGATAAAGGGAAAGTCAACATGATGAAAAATGAATAAAGTTGCAATAAATTTTACCCCAAAGTATAATGGATATAGAATTTATAAAACTGTATAGCAACATCAGTTAAAAAAATGCAAAGAGAACAATATAAGTGTTTTCTTTATACATCATTGTATTCCCAAAATTTTGTGATTTGATTTCATTTCACATTGGAATCCTACCTTGAGCGTTATCAGACGGAGGGAAATTGCAGTTCTCTACTGTCGCTTTTCCGCCCCTGCTCTTGCCCCACAATACTTCCCCTTTCTACCTGGAGAAGAAAGAGAAAGTAAATGTAATCCCTATAGAGCAGATGGTTTAGTCCCTTCAGTGGAGTCCTCACTCCAATGGAGCACTAAGAGATGAGAAAACTAAAAAAGAAAGTCAGTTTGTTCTGATGAAATTTGAATGTTAGAAGAATGCTGTAAGTTATAGATAAATTAGAAAAATATAAAGGACTAAATTTATCTTGGCTTGGAAGAATAGCTATAGTAAAAATGAGCATATTACCAAAGATAAATATTGTATTCAGAATGTTACCAATAAGAATATCGGAAAAAGAGTTAAAAAGTTAGCAAAACATTTTTTAAAATTTTTGTAATGGGGATAGGAAAGCAAGAATAAATAAAAAAGGTGGTATATAATGCAAAAAAAGGAGGGTTAGGACTCCCAAACATAAAATTATATTACGTAGCTAATAGGCTAAGACATATAGTAGAAAGTATAATAGGATTAGGAGACCTAAGTTGGCTGGAGGATAGAAAGGGAGCGGACAAAGAATGGAAACTGGAAAATATATATTTTTAGAGAATATAATAAAAAATGGGGAAGAAATAGAGAACTCCCTCTTTAAAAATCACTGGGAAATATGGCGTGTATATAAAAAGGACTTACTTCCAAGTATTTCCCCAATAACACCAGTGATAATGCTATGGAATTTTCCAGGAAATTTAAAAGATAAGTTGGGGAAAACTCTAATAGAGAGGAATATAATGAAGCTAAAAAATTGGTTAAGGAAGATGAACACTCGAGAAGAATTAGAAGAGGTATTAAAGGAGAAGAATTTATCGTGGTTAAATTATTGTCAATTAGAACAATGGACGAAGAAATGGTTAAAGGATAACAGAGAGTGTAGAGAATTAACAAAATTTGAGGAGTTGATCTTAAAGAGAAAAATTGAGAAAGGAGAAAATAAAATGATAAAAGGGCTAACGAGTGAAATATATAGAATATTAGTTGGGAAGGGGGAGACAGAAAATATGGGTAAGATGGTGTGGGAAACTGATTTGAAGGTACAAATAGGGCAACAGAGTTGGGAGGGAATATGGAGACAAAGGATGTTGAGAAATATGTCAGTGAGGATAAAAGAAAATTATTATTAGATCATATGGAGGTTGTATCTAACCCCGGTGAGATTAAATAAAATAAATAAGCTAAACTCAGCAAATTGTTGGAGAGGATGTCAAAAAAAAAAAAGGAACGTATTTACATATTTATTTATTTATTTATTTATTTATTACATTTTTATAACTCCCAATAGCCGAAGCTCCAATGCAGTGGAAGTGAAGAATAGATTTAAGGGACTAGATTTAGTAGATAGGGTCCCGGAAGAACTATGGACAGAAGTTCACAACATTGTCCAAGAGGTGGCAACAAAAAACGTCCCAAAGAAAAAGAAAACCAAGAAGGCAAGATGGCTGTCTGTTGAGACACTGGAAGTAGCCCAAGAAAGAAGGAAAGCAAAAGGCAACAGTGATAGGGGGAGATATGCCCAATTAAATGCAAAATTCCAGAGGTTAGCCAGAAGAGATAAGGAATTATTTTTAAACAAGCAATGTGCGGAAGTGGAAGAAGACAATAGAATAGGAAGGACAAGAGACCTCTTCCAGAAAATTAGAAACATCGGAGGTAAATTCCAGGCAAAAATGGGTATGATCAAAAACAAAGATGGCAAGGACCTAACAGAAACAGAAGAGATCAAGAAAAGGTGGCAAGAATATACGGAAGATCTGTATAGGAAGGATAATAATATCGGGGATAGCTCAGACGGTGTGGTCAGTGAGTTAGAGCCAGACATCCTGAAGAGTGAGGTTGAATAGGCCTTAAGAAGCATTGCTAATAACAAGGCAGCAGGAGACGACGGTATCCCAGCTGAACTGTTTAAAATATTGCAAGATGATGCTGTCAAGGTGATGCATGCTATATGCCAGCAATTTTGGAAAACACAAGAATGGCCATCAGACTGGAAAAAATCAACTTATATCCCCATACCAAAAAAGGGAAAAACTAAAGAATGTTCCAACTATCGGACAGTGGCACTTATTTCACATGCCAGCAAGGTAATGCTCAAGATCCTGCAAGGTAGACTCCAGCAATTCATGGAGTGAGAATTGCCAGATGTACAAGCTGGGTTTAGAAAAGGAAGAGGAACTAGAGACCAAATTGCCAATATCCGCTGGATAATGGAGAAAGCCAGGGAGTTCCAGAAAAACATCTATTTCTGTTTTATTGACTATTCTAAAGCCTTTGACTGTGTGGATCATAACAAACTGTGGCAAGTTCATGGTGGTATGGGTTGTCTGCCTCCTGAGGAATCTGTATAATGAACAAGTAGCAACGGTAAGAACAGACCACGGAACAACGGACTGGTTAAAGATTGGGAAAGGAGTACTGCAGGGTTGTATACTCTCACCTTACCTATTCAACTTGTATGCAGAACACTTCATGTGACGTGCTGGGCTTGATGAATCCATGGCTGGAGTTAAAATTGCAGGAAGAAACATTAATAATCTCAGATATGCAGATGACACCACTTTGATGGCTGAAAACGAGGAGGAGCTGAGGAGCCTTATGACAAAGGTGAAAGAAGAAAGTGCAAAAGCTGGGTTGCAGTTAAACCTCAAAAAAACCAAGATTATGGCAACCAGCTTGATTGATAACTGGCAAATAGAGGGAGAAAACGTGGAGGCAGTGACAAACTTTGTATTTCTGGGCGCAAAGATTACTGCAGACGCTGACTGCAGCCAGGAAATCAGAAGACGTTTACTTCTTGGGAGGAGAGCAATGACAAATCTTGATAAAATAGTTAAGAGCAGAGACACCACACTGACAACAAAGGTCCGCATAGTTAAAGCAATGGTATTCCCCGTAGTAACCTATGGCTGCGAGAGCTGGACCATAAGGAAAGCTGAGCGAAGGAAGATAGATGCTTTGGAACTGTGGTGTTGGAGGAAAATTCTGAGAGTGCCTTGGACTGCAAGGAGATCAAAGCAGTCCATACTCCAGGAAATAAAGCCAGACTGCTCACTTGAGGGAATGGTATTAAAGGCAAAACTGAAGTACTTTGGCCACATAATGAGAAGACAGGATACCCTGGAGAAGAGGCTGATGCTAGGGAAAGTGGAAGGCAAAAGGAAGAGGGGCCGACCAAGGGCAAGATGGATGGATGATATTCTGGAGGTGACAGACTTGACCTTGGGGGAGCTGGGGGTGGCAACGGCTGACAGAAAGCTCTGGCGTGGGCTGGTCCATGAAGTCACGAAGAGTCGGAAACGAGTGGGCTAGTCAAGAGTCGGAAGCGACTGAACGAATAAACAACAACACAAAACCTAAGTGGAAAAAAACTGCACGAACCTGCTCCTCCTACCCATGGGCACAGAGCCTCCCTGTACAGCTCTGTGACTGTTTTCAAAGCCCTGCTACTTGCGGGGAGGAAAGGAAGAGGCGGGAGTGGCAGGACCTGGGATGCTCCCAAGACCGCAGGAAACATCAGGCTGCCCATGGCTCTTGATATCCTGCAGAAAGCCCATGGCCATCCCTGCTTGCCCCAGGATTCCCTGTGTGTCATATGGATGCACAGGGACCCACGTGAGACCAGCCCAAATTTAATGGCTGGTGTAGACATGTCCTTTGTTGTATTACAACCTGGAATTAAAATGGAGTTAATTGGCACTTTTGTACCGCAATAAAAATATTTTGCACCTTCAACGTATTAAGTACATTGTGTTAATCAAATGGTAAATGTCCAATTAACTCCATTTTTATTCCAGGTAGTAACACAACAAATTATGGACAAATCAAAGAGAGATGTATGCTTATGCAAGGTACTGTACGTGTCTATTGTTGAGTCTGTGTTCAAAGGTGGAATTGGTCCAATAGGGCATACTAGATAAAGCACTGGGAAGTGGCTACATAATAGTCTTGAGCTGAACACACAATTTCTAAATCTACCTGGAAATGCTAAGGAGAAATGTCATCTAAATCTGTTTTCAACCAAAATTGTGTTGGCTCTGGGAACCTTAATAATGACTTAGCCTCCATTCAATCTCCCCATCACTGACCATCCAAATTTTATCAGGAAGTGAAGTCCTTTTGGTTTTCTTTCCTCTGAAATCAGGTAATTATAACCACTTCTGCTCTATTTATTTTGTTTTCCTCCTAAATCTAGCCATTCCCACCACTGTGTTCAACCACTTCTACAAGCATCCAAGCATCCTTGGTTGTAGGGACTTCCAATTATGCTGCCCTGCCATTTCTATAACGCCACATTTCCCTCCTTATTTGCTTAATACTAATTTCCCCAATCTTCATCGTTCTATCCTAGAACTAGGATATTAACCCATGTGCTAAGGAGTGGATTAACCATTTTGCACTTCTGTAATGATTTGTGCACAAGTGTGTTTGAGAACAAAAATCTGTAGAAATGAAGTCTATGTTTTTGGACTTTGAATGAGAATCTGAATGATTTCCTCATTTTAGAAGTAGCTATTCCCCTTTGTAAGAGCATAGAGCATAAATCAGTTCTGATTAAAAGCACACATTGGTTGTTACACAAGTATACAGGGAAGTATTGTGTCCATGTGAACAAGGTTTCAGACTGGATTTATGATTGAATACATGTGAAACGGACATACACTGGATATAGACAAATTCGTACATCCCTACCTGAAACAACACAAATTCATGACAGCCTTTCAGGCAAGTTGATGCCATGTTCATTAACATAAGTGGGCCAGCAGCTGCAACCAAATTATGATAGATATATTCATAAATTGATATCAGCCTTGCTTGACAATATCTAATTATTCATTCCTATGATGTACAGCAGAACACCACATATGTGCATCTCATGCAAATACTGCTACAGATAATGCAATATTTCCAAAACCCCACCATTGCTTTCTAAGCAAAAAATTATATACAAATCTAAATGTGGGCACAGGTATAATCTTTGCATCCTTGAATGCTTTTTTACTATGATGGACAATGGCAAAATGTGAGCACTATATGTATATCTACAAATTCTACATACAGTTTGGATGAACACATACCATACAAATTCTAGACTGAACCAGTTTGCAGGTGGCAGAAGTGGTTTGTCTAATAATTTCAGATTCAATTTGGATCCCAAACAAATCATGGATGTTTCTCAGTTGTTTTAAAACTAAATGAGCAGCCAGGCAAATCAAGCAAAAACTAGATCTCTGGAGCCAAAGTACTTGGGTAATGAAAGTTCATTTGCAGGGCAGCAGGCACTGTTTAAAATGCTCCCACATAAGGTGCCTGGCACAAAAACTGTGGACCAGTTTGTATGAAATTTGGGCTTCATCCCTCAGAATGGGATACCATCCTTGCAAATTTTATCCAATTCTGTGAAAGAAAGTAAATGTTATAGGTACATTATGATTTTTCCATTTAAATTAATAGGAAATGCAAATAAAGCATTGTTGTTTTTTGAAACAAAGCAACCTTATGAAGCATAATTGAATTCAAGCAACATATGCCCATGAAGCAACAAATAGGAATGCAAAGCTTGCTTGCTTGCTTTCTTCCTTCCTTTCTTTCTTTCTGCACATCCCTAGTTCCCACCTACCTAGCACACAGCTGCTTGGGTATCTAGTTAACTTCCCTGTGCTATTGCAGGAGTAGATGGGAAGAAACAACTTTCTCCATGGATTCTTCCCACACTTGTGCTTTTGAAGTAAAATACTGAGCCCAGAGCTAGGAAACTGTTTTATAAACATACCATAAGACGAGTGCCCTGCCTTATTCATGTTCTGGACAACAGAAGCATGAATGAGTCTGTAAAGATTTTTTCAATGACAACAACAATATCCCCTTTGCTTTTCCTACTTTCATTGCATCCTTGCACTCATACCTCAAAGTATAAGAAAATACAAGGTAAT
The DNA here is from genome assembly GCF_023053635.1 of Elgaria multicarinata webbii. NCBI lineage: Eukaryota > Metazoa > Chordata > Lepidosauria > Squamata > Anguidae > Elgaria > Elgaria multicarinata. The sequence continues at coordinate 69,687,353 of NC_086176.1, read as the reverse complement.
CCCATGAACATTCCAGTAAGTGCTGCTGGGCTGGGAGGCATCTGATGATGTAGGCTGTAGAACATAGAAACTAGTGCTGGGCTAATCCTGCCCCCTATTTTTAGGAACTTTCTCCCTGTGAAAAAGGCATTGTTTTTTCTGCCTCTTTTGCAGGGAGGGGGAGAGGGTCAGGGTTTCCACATACTTTTTAAAGTGTAGCTGGTTGCTAAGGGAGCTTCTTATTTTTTTTTTAGTTTTTCATAAAAACACCCCTGCTTCCCTTGGCATTTGGAGGAGCCCAGCAGTTCTTCATGAATGCCTATTGTAATCATGTGACCTCACCCTCTCCAATAAGCACTCAGGAAGAACTCCTGGGCTCCTGCAAGTGCCAGGGGTGTTTTAAAAGAAAAGAAAAGAAAGAAGGGCCCTTAACAATTGGCTACATTTAAAAAGATATGTGGAAACCCTGTCCCCCTCCCCAAGGAGAAAATTCTTGAAAATTCTCACCTCTCCCAGCCTCTTGTTTCCCCCCTACCCCCCACAAAATGCCAAAAATGGAAGGATCAAAATTTTCAGCTCAACACGAATAGAAACATAGGAAGCTGCCTTATACTGAGTCGGACCACTGGTCCCGTCTAACCCAGTATTGTCAGTGCTGATTGGCAGCAGCTCCCCAGGATTTCAAGCAGGAGTATTTCCTGCCCTACCTGGAGATTCCAGGAATCAAACCTGGGATATGTTCAAATGTGAAAATTAGCATACATAATTCATATCTGGTAAAGTAGGTATGTTTGTGTAGGAATCAGAGAGAGGAAAGGAGACAATAGTCATTGGAACAAAGTATGCAAAGTCCTCTTGGGCTTAGTTATGGGGTGAACTCTTCCAGTTTAAGACATCACACCTAATTTTAGCAGAGCCCAGATCCCTCTGAATTCCAGCTTATAACGTATTGTGGTATGCCCCTGCCATTGCGTCCAGTTATTTTATTTTTATTTTTACTTATTACATTTACATCCTGTATTTTCTTCCTGCTTAAGGAACCCAAGGCAGTGTACATTAGGGGTGTACACGGACCCCCCAATCTGCTTTGTGGCCCGATCCGGAAAATCTGGATCAGGCCCGATCCTCTTTGCGCCGCTCCGCCCGTCTCCCGTTCCGCTCTGCGGAGCGAGATCCGGCTTCACCGCCGTCGCTAAATGGACGGCAGCAGCAGCGGCGGCGGTGCAAGATAAGCCAACCCCTCTGCCCCCTTACCTGCATCCATCACGGGCTTCAATTGAGGCCCGGGTTGAAGCCGGAAGAGGCCTCGGCCTTCACTTCCGCCTTCAACCGGGGCCTCAATTGAAGCCCGTGAAGGAGGCAGGTAAGCATCCCTCCTCCCTGCTCCCTTACCTGGCGCCGCTGCTGCCACCGCCGCATGGATGGTGGCACCGGCAGCGCCAGATGAGTCCCCCTCCCCCCCACTTACCTGCAGGTGAAGCTCCAGATTGAGGCGATCCTCTTCGCCTTGATCCGCAGACCCCCTGACTCTCTTCACCTTTTCAGAGCCCCCCGACTCTCTTCGCCTAATTCCAGAGGCAAATTAGGCCGCCTCGCTCCTGCTTCTCTGAACCGAAGAGAAACGGAGCACATCCCTAGTGTACATTATCCTCCTCTCCTTTTTATCTTCACAACAACCACCCTTTGAGGTAAGCCAGGTTGAGAGTCTGTGACTGGCCCAAAATCACCCAGTGAGCTTCCATGGATGAGTGGGGACTAGAATCCAGATCTCCTGACTCCCAGTCCAACACTCTAATGATTTCCCTTTGCCCCTTCCTTTCTCCAATTGATTTGTTGGCCACAGCAAAGCAGTACCAGCAGTTGGACAACAGCAATTGGAAGGTATCATTAGAGAAGAGAAAAGGGAGACAAGGGTATGGATTAGTAGCTTTGTTCCTGCCTTTTTTGCTTATTTGTAATCTAAATAACAGACTAGAATATAAGCACTGATATCAGTGCGTTTGCAGGATGGGACGCAGAGGAGCTGGCCCTAGTTCGTAATATTTCATACATTCATCCACTCATATTGTCTTTTAGTCACTTTCCAATTTAACTAAAACTCTTTTGGAATTCTATTCCTGCTCCTTTAATGGCTGTAATTCATCCCAAAATGATGTTCTACATGAGGATTAAGAACGTTCCCACAATATCTGCAAATTCAGCTAATGAACCATTAGTGACTCTCATACGAAGTTGGATACCTCCCCTTGGCTTTACATATTTGAAGGAAAAACCTTCAACGTGACTCGGTCAGCAGAAGTACATTCTTGCATCCTTGGTTAGATTCCTGTCCCGTTACAGACACAGAGGAAAATATCTACTCCCAAGCATAAATAATTTGCTTGATTTAAATGCTGTCATTGATGTATTCTTGAACCAATGCATTCCTCCAGCTGTGGAAAGTTTAACATAAACAAAATCCTAAAACACATTAATCATCCCATTTCACTCACCATTTGTGCAATGCAATGTTTCTTATGGTCCCAGGTGCATAAATACTCTGATCTGAAAGACATAATATTATGTCCCAATGATTTTTAGGGGACAATATATCATGGGTACACACTCAGGCCTGCATGGAGTTCTTGTATATTTTCATATAATGCTGCATGCATACCAGTGGGAAATTCCAGTGTTCTCTAATAGACAACAAACGAATTTCTAAGCACTTTGACATTCTATTATATTGCCAAATATGGACCCATATCAATGAAATATGAAACCAACCAACTGATGTGTTTCCATATGTAATGAGCAACTTTACTATATACTTAAGGGTGTTCACACACAGTGGTGTAGAGCTTGAGACCAGGATCTAGGGCTCCACAGCTCAGGGGGAACCCCAAATAACCATCCAGAATGTAGCAGGTGATGATACTGTAGCAGGTGAAATGGATACTGTTGTTTTTATATTGTTGTTTTTATGTTTCTGATGGTTTTTAAATTTTGTATACTTTTTAATGTTTACTGTTTTAACTTTTGTGAACCTCCCAGAGAGCTTCAGCTGTGAGGCGGTATAAAAATGTAATAAATAAATAAATGAGGTCGGCAGAAGCAAAGCCTATTTTATTCCTATAGCAATGATGTAAGTAAGTTTAAAATAATATGCTCTTAGTTTACACACACACACACACGCACACACACACCATGGTAGGTAAACAGTTTTGTTGTTGTTCCTAGGGATGTAGAAGCAGTTAAAAAAAAAAACCATGACTCTCAGTTGTGGGGAGAAAAGGAGTATTAGTGGTGTGCTTCACTACTGAAGTAATGCACATGATTATCTAAAGGAGAACCCTGTAAGACCATTAAGTCCAGGATCTAAAATTACCTAGCTGCACCAGTCTTCCAGTTTTCACACATTACACTGAGTGTACACTGTACATGAACACTGAATGTACACCAAATTCATACTCTCTGTACACTTGTTCAGATAGCTGTGAGAACCTAGGCCTATCCAGGCATTCACCTTCACACGAATAGAGCTAAATTAAGAAGGAGAAATGGGCAAACATATAATCCCTGCCCCTCCCCACAAACATCCCCACACAACTGAATGTCTTTTAGATCTTTATGTGTTTAGCATGAAGACCTACAAAGGATTCTGTAAGCATTGTTGGCTGAAAGTGTTGACAGAGCTTTGGCGATCAGGAATACTGAGAAGGGCATCTATCTACATGTATTCATGCCTGATTTGTACTGAGAACAAATCCTGGTGGCAGCCCTGGCTGTGTGCCCTTATGGTAGTTTATTTATTTATTTATTTATTTATTTATGACATTTCTATACTGACTAACAGCAAACCATTTGATCTCTCGCTCATTTGTTCTTATTAGTGGTTTCCCAGTAACACACACTCCATTTCTCCATTTGCAATTAGGGATTTCCACCTCTTTTTGCTGCAGTTACTAAATAGTTAACAAGCTCTTGGTCCAGCTTTCTTACAACCTCTTATAAAATACATAAGTATTAAACAGTCCATTCGAAATGAATCCCTATGCATTCTTGCTTTTCTCTGAGTTAGTTGTCTCCAAAATTTAGAGAGAGGAGCTGCACAATTCTACTAGCAAGGTTTAAAAGATGCTCCTTACACTCTGCATTTCCAGCAAATACTATACACCTTAGGGACCAATCCATTGTACCCTAGACAGCATCTAGAGGGGACATACGATTGTTCAGTTTCCTGGCTCTGAGCTCATACACAGGGCTCCAAGCTAGGAGCCAAGAAACTACACTCCCCCACACCTCCCCTTCATGGCCAGTGCAGAGAGAACCACACTGGCTATGAGCTCCACCTGACAAGCGTTTTATTGCACGCTCATTACTGGGGACTCACAGAGTTTTCTCAGGTCCCTCACATGACATCATCTGCCTCCCATGTGCCTTCCGCCCCTTCTGGCCTTCCTTGCGCAACAAAAAAACCCAAACCCTTGTTAAGTCTGATGTATTTTTAAACTTGGAATTGCTGCTCTCTCCTGCTGTGTGCAGAAGAAGCAGCGCCTTTAGAGCAGCGGACTCAATGGGCCTCTTGCTCATTGTGTACTTCCTCTTTTGAAAGTGGAAGTAACTGAGGAACAAAAACACAGGCAGAGAAGCAACGGTAAGGAGCGTGTTTCCCCTGGTGTGATGGAGCTCTACCTCTCTGTGCTCGCAAAATAGAGTGTGGTGATGGGGGAAAGGGTGCATTCTTGGGGGCAAAAATTCCCATCTAGCATATATGCGGAACAGGAGGCATGAAGCCACCCCTTTCCTCCAACCACTGATCACTACTTGACTTTTGTGCAGTTTTACTTTCATTCTCAAAGGCTGAAATGGCTTTTCTAAGACATAGTCACTGGCAGTGGGGCTGCAGTTTGAAGAAGAAAAATGACCTCTTCAGCTAAATAGCCAAGAGGAAGTATTTGAAGTCTTTGTTAAACGTAGGGCTCATCTTCACCTAAGGGTATAGTGGGAGAGGGGGGGAGGATCATGGACTTACCTGCTTCTGCAATCCTCCCCCAGCTTCTGTATGGCTGTGCAACATACCAAAAGGGAAGAGGGATGTCACGGGTGCCATTATTTTTTTTAAAAAAAGAGGAGCCTGGTCACACAGCCCCGATCCAGTAAAAAATATAAGTTTAAAAAAACCTCATCAGCCAACCCCACCCCCACCATCCTAGGGATGGCAGAATTGCTGTCCCCCCCCCCACTAGGAAGGGCACGGAGACCCTCAAAAGCTCAGTGCCTGTTCTGAAAACTGGAGGAGGCTGGAAGAAGCCAGGACGGGCATCCGCAGCCCTGCGAAGCTCAGGATCTTCCCAATACCATGAGGAAAATTGGGATAACCAAGGTCTTGGTTATCCCGGGGAAAGTCTCTGTCTGTCCCTGGTTGCCCCTGGGATCCCCTGTGCATCATGTGGATGCACAGGGATGCTCCTGAGCTGATCCCAGAATAACTGCATGTTGTACACATTTCCAAAGACTTTATCAGAGACTACTGCTTCAGATTCATGCCTCTGAGGGAAAGCAGCATTTGAGAGCATAGAAAGTACTACTTGAAACAAGTATGTTTAAATGTATGTTTCATAGGAAGAGGAATGCCCCCCCTAGTGTTTTGTGAAGTTTATAAGGAGATTCAATGATATTACATGACATTTTCTACAATATTTGTGGGCAGAAAGTACCTTCTAGTCCTATAGTCTTCACAGAAAGTTTCAGAAATTGTTCATGACTCAGCTTCTCTTTCTTGTTCTTACCTTTCTAACAGTACAATCTTATGCATGTCTATTCAGAAGTAAATTGATCTCAATGCGGCTCGCGGACAGCTAAACATGTATGGATTGCAGACTAAGATACCTTTTTCTTTGTTTCTTTTGCCTTAACTGTTTCAGCCCCATGTTTTAAATTCTAGTTAGTCTAAGAGTCAAGGAAATCTTTCAGATTCTTGTTTGCTCGCATTTATTTTCCGGGAGACTGGTTGCCTCTGTTGCATTAAATCTATCCAAATTCATTTGCAGACAACTTGTTCAGTAGGTATCTGCTCCTGAAAATATTAATAAAGTCCATTGACTATGTGGGCATCAAATAACCTTGTGCTGACAGCATAATACCACCCTAGAAAGCTTTTAAATAATATCAATTTTCCACAATATATCATGCACAATTTGGAATAATTGGACACCTTGCAAAACAATTTTGAAATGTTGCAATTCCTTTATGTCTGGCTGCTCTCAAAAGTTGAAAAGCCTCTAATTTGCATCCAGACTGTCTTGTCGCCTTTCTTCCTGTAAAATAAATAAATAAAAAAGTTGGGGACTTTTGCTGCAGTTGACTGTAACTTTCATACCTTTGCTGCAGGTCTCCATCAGTCAAAAGTGGTTTTAGCTAGCCAAAACCTATGCATTTCAGCCAATTACAAGCTTTTATCAGGTTGTTATCATAACAGGCCTTTTCTTTCCTAAAATGGTCAATTAAGGTTCATGAAAATAAATGGTGAGACGTTAACAGGATGTTGTTGTGCATGTGCTTTTTAGCAGTACTGTCAGTCAACCGTTGAAATTGCAGACCAAAATATCAGAGTGTTCCTTAATGAATAGAAATAGCCTTCATCAAACTAGATTTTGCTTGCTTGTGTTTCTTCTTCTTTTTCCTCTCTCTCACACACACAATTCAGACTTACAGCAACTGCGTGACTGAAAGCTCTTAAAATACCCAGAGTGCACTGAAAGAACAACTCTGTGCTTCCAATTAACTACTCCATTTGTTTCAGTTTGCATAAAGCCCATTATAAAATCAATTGAGGCAGTTGCCGTCAGTTGAGAATCAGTGGAGTAAAGTTTTGCATTTTTTGAGCAGCCCATAATGTGATCACAAGGAGCAAATGAAATAAATGATTCAAATAGAAATTATTCCAAAGCACTGAAGAAAGCAAGACAACTAGAAGGTTAACAGTGCCATCCTATTCATGTCTACTCAGCAGTAAGCCTCATTGAGCTCAATGGAGCTTACTCCCTTGAAAGTGTGTATATGATTGCAACCGGATGCTAAAGTTCTTGTCCATGCTTTAGGGCCACTTCTTACGTTAGGTAGGGTGACCAAACGCCCGGATTTGCCCGGACATGTCAGGAAATCCCACCCCCAAACAAGATCCGGGAGGAGATTTCAAAATCCCCCCAAATGCCCAGGAAAATCGCGGTCCTGGGGCCTGCGTCGCTGAGGGGGGAGGAGCTGGGAGACCCGTTCTCCGAGAACGGGCCTCGCAGCCCCAGCCCTCCAGCGACGCCCTCCCCTTCTCCTCTGTGCTGATGCACGCGCGCCAGCACAGAGGAGAAGGCCAGCATCGCTGGGTGAGAGAGCTGGGAGACCTGTTCTCCGGCCTTGCAGCCCCCAACCCCCAGCGATGCCCTGGAGTTGGAGCTGGGGTTGGAGCTAGAGCCTGGGCTGGAGCTGGAGAGTTGGAGCCAGGGCTGGAGCTGGAGCTGCCGGGCTGGGGCTGGAGCTGGAGCTGGAGCCGGGGCTGGAGCTGGAGCTGGAGCTGCCGGGCTGGGGCTGCAGCTGAAGTTGGAGCTGGAGCCGGGGCTGGAGTTGGAGCCAGGGCACGGCTGGAGCTGGAGCTGACAGGCTGGGGCTGCAGCTGAAGTTGGAGCTGGAGCCGAGGCTGGAGTTGGAGCCGGGGCTGGAGCCGGGGCTGGAGCTGGAGTTGGAGCTAGAGCCGGGGCCAGGGCTGGAGCTGAAGTTGGAGCTGGAGCTGGAGCCGGGGCTGGAGGGCTGGAGTTGGAGCCGGTGCGAGGCTGGAGCGATGTGTTTTGCTGGGCTGCTAGCCCATGCTGCTTGGCTGCCCCTGTTCTCCTCTTTTCCCTGGAATTAGAAGCTGTGGAATATTGTTGTCACATAGGTAGGATATGTTTAATTTTACCTTCTATTAAAAACAAAAACAATGTTCTTATAACTGACTGAGAGGGCAAAAAAGGGTAAATTTAAAAAAGGAAGACAGAAAATTGGTTGATTTTCGGGACATGCCCAGACTTGCTCTCTGTTCCAGCCAGCATTTCTTCAGCTGCCATAGGCACTCTTGAGGCTTGAATTTTGGGGGGGGGGGCCATACCAGCTTGCTTGCTTGCTTGAGTCAGCGCAGCCCACCTTGTTGTCCAGCAACTCCCTCCCAGCCACAGCATGCCCAGGTCTCCAAACAGAGGGCATCTCTTCAAGTAGTGGTTTTAAAAGTTGCTCAACTATATAAAGTGTGTGTGTGTGTGTGTGTGTGTGTGTGTGTATTTTGGTCAGGCATGTTTCTCTGCACTTCTGGGAATTGCTGCTCTTGTATGTGGGGGGGAGTTATTAAAGTAATTGAAGTCCAAATGAAATGCCTCTAGCTGCAACCTATAGTGGAGGTTGTAGATTGGATTTAATCTCTGGCTGCATTGATGAAATAAATTGTCACTGACTTTCTATACATTCTTTGGGTACTGGTTTTGATGAATTAATTGGGTGAGTGTGTGCTGGGAGTGGGCTGGCCTTGGGTGTATTTTAAAACAATTATTAGTGGGTGAGCATGTTGGTGTGTGTAGATTTGTATTTTACTTTTTAGCCCCGGTTGTGTATGTATGATTCTCGTTTGTTTGGTTTTTGCCTTAGTGTATGTGTGGGATGATGATGCTCACAATGCTTTGGGAGAGTATATGGGTGTGTTGTATTTTTAATGGTGTTTTTTGTTTGTTTGTGTAGTTTGCCTTGGGTGTGTGTATGCCTGTGTGGATTTATTATGTTGATGAATGTTATTTTTCCTTGTGTGGGTTGCTGTGGTTTATTATTATTTTGCCTTTCATGAGTGTGGGCTGGATTTTTATTGTGCTCCTCCTGACCCCCAGTTAAGTGTGTGTGTGTGTGTGTGTGTGTGTGTGTGTGTGTGTGTAGGTTTGTTTGTTTGTTTTTAATTGTCTTAGGGAGGGAGGGTTTGGAATTGCCATAAAATGATACCTCAGTAAAGTTTTCCATTGTATTTCGTTGTAACTGAATGGGAATATCTGAAAGTTGTTTTAAGAGCATCTGGAATGATGGGGCAGTTGCCTCAGTGAAATCAGTATAATATATTGGAGATATCTGGTTTTAGTAGTATTCATGTCAGCATACTAGTTGCTTTTAATCTGCAGCTGCCATACACATTTGTCTAACCAATAGCAAGAAGATGGTGTATGGTGTATGAAAAATCCCATGAAAAAGAACAATTGGTTGTATCCAATGTTAGTCTTAGACCCATTGAAATGAATGGAATTTAGACTCTGAATACAACCCATGGTTTTGAAAAGCAGCTTGTTTGTCTTTTGGCATGATTTGAAAGACAATTGCTCTACACTGCAAGCATGGGCTACTCGTTCAGCTGTATTAAGTCTCCTCTCAGTAGCCATCTGTACTTATCTTGGCGTGTTCACTTTTTATTCTCAATTATCTGTGAACAAACTGTTGTTGTGGCATGGCAACTAATGTCTCAAATGGTGCACCAGAATTGTTCTGTCCTAGTGAGATAATTATGTGAGTGCATACCATGATTTGGCCTGACTTCCTTGAGTGTGTTTGGACCTCCTAGGCTCTGAAAGCATCTTTCTGGAGAGCACCTGTTGGTGGCATGAGCCACGAGACCAGGTTCTGTGAGTGCATGGTTGTCCTTGACAGGAGGGGCTTGCACTTGCTGCTGTAAGGTGAACACACGTGAAGAGCTTGCAATCCTGTATTCATTTATCTGGAAGTAAGCTTTATTGAAATCAGTGGGACTTGTTTCTGGGTGGGCATGCCTGCTTAGGGGCTGTTCATGTTGTTGGGCACACCCCCTTGGGGGTTGGACAAGTTGGTGGACACGCCCCTTTGGGGTGGCCATGTTGTCCTCCTTTTTAGTTTCCAAAATATGGTCAGCCTAACGTTAGGCACAAATAATGTGTGTTCAAGGATTTTCATTGCCAGCACTTAGAATAAAAAAATCTGGTACCTGGTGGAGACTGGGGGTGGAGCTCAGAGTTGGGCTGAGGTTGAAAAAATGGCAGAGTCCCTTTGTTTAGGGCAGAAGTTTTCAAACTGTGAACCATGGACTGCTGTGGTCTTCCAACCAAGTGGTGTGCAGAAAGGTTGTAGAGCACGTAAAAACATCTGAACTTGGCCCTGGACTTGCTGACTTTCTTGATTTTATGGTGGAGATTTTGAACAATGTCAGGTTGTCAAACAGATTAACAAGACCCTGCCCTAACGACCATGATTTTCATACGCCTGCTAATTTTCCCTACAAAACAAAACCAAAACAAACCCAGTAAGATCATTTTGCTGAACCTGACCTGAGACTAAAGATGGCAAACATTACCCTTGACTTCACAGAGCTATGGAATTCCTACCACAAGTTGCAGTGGTTGCTTTAAAAGGGGATTAGACAAATATATGGAGAATAAGGCTAGCAATTAGTCATAAGCTCTGAATTGGCCTCTGAGATGAACTGGGGGGCTTTACACAGTCCTAGTAAAGTCATTCCCTGATTGGAAGCAAGAGATGGCCAACATCACCCCATTTCTTACTCTACCCTCTACTTCTGTCTGCCTCAGCCTGGGGGAGGTTTCTAATAGTTATCAAATTGGGTTTACAAGCATAAAAATCACTGTCCAAAGCTCCATAGGTATTTTATGTCTGCAGAAATCAATGCTGATTATTGCTGAGCATAGTTATGTCCTCTCAGTACGATAGTTTCACCACGTGCTGGCAAATTCAGAACCTTGCAAAATAAGACATTAGTCATCAGGGGACCATAGGATTAAACCATAATATTATATAAAAATTAATGCTCCTAAGGGAGCAATCTGGGGGGTGGGTGATGTAGGATTGTTTGGTTTCCTGGATCTGAGCTTGTTGACAGTGCGCCACGCTGGGAGCCAGGAAACTGCCCTCCCTCCCCACTTCACCTCAAAGACAGTGTGGAGAGAACTGCAGTGGCTACCTTGCTGTGCTCACAAAATGGAGCTCAGAGATGAGGAAAAGGAGGCGTTCCCATGGGCAGAGAGGGGAGGACACTGGGGGCTGTGGGGTTACAAGCTACCCCCAGTTGCCCCCAGCTTCCCAAACCTCTGCTAGACAGGCAAAATTGCCCCTCTAGCTAAAATGCAGGGTGGCTGTAGTGTAGAGGCAAAGATCACCTCTACCCTGCAGCTGCCTTGCATTGGATTCCCAGCAGCCTACGAGTTTGAAGGCTGCTATCTTCATAGGATTGCGACCTAAGAGAATGAGTGGGACACATTTTTAAATAACTGAGCTCTGAAGCCTAGTAATTCTATTCGTAGATCGCTATGTACCCTCATGTACATATTTTACACATTCCACATTCCATTGCACTTCTACATTCTGCTGTACAGCTGACACAGTTCTTAGATTAGATGACTTAGTAAGGAACCTTAATTTATTATTGTGCTCCTCTACTTATGTTTTGTTGTGATTTTTTTTCTGTTCAGTAAAATTAGTTGCATAAAAACATGAAAGTTTATTTTCACATTGTTTATGTTCTCCCATTGCATCAATATATAGAGGTTTATGAGGTATATACTTCTAAACATGAAATTTTGCTGTGCTCTTGATAGTAGGGATAATGTTAATTAGTCATTTACAGAACCTTATGCATTTCTTATCACCAATTAACTGTTTTGAAAGTGGACAGGGACAACAGGAATGACATTCGTTCATTACTTAATTTAGAGTGCTGAAGAAACATTATGGAGTCTTGTAAGAGACTATCAATCTCATTATTCAGGGCCAAAACAGACATTACTTTAAAGACATAGCTAGCAGCTATAATGGTATTTCATAGAGTAAACAAAGGGGACAATCTGGATTGGGATCCTAACATGGGAATAAAAGATTTAAACCTTTCCTGGCCAGTTCAGATAAGGGTGGAAACATATCTGCAATTTGTACTGCAAGATAGTATCATTGATTTCAGTGGGTCTACTCAAGTATCTGGATCCAACTTCCCAAATCTGCTATATGTAGTTGTGTAAATAAATATGTATATGTTTAATGGCAGATTAAGGAAGAAAATTATCTTAGAGCAAAGTACCGGAAATTATTGGCACTCACTAGCTTATGACTTCATTATGTTGTTATTTCTAACTAGTTGAGCTCCATGAAGGTCACAAGATGCATCTCTACAAATGCTTGAGACCGTGTATGAAACCCCCAGTTGTCATTAAAAAAAGACATATGGGTCATGTGTCTGTGATGCATTAGGAGATGAAAAAGATATAGAGAAATAACAGGTACATGGATGGCTTACATCTTCTGCAAACTCCTTTGCTGTGTTTAGCAGCAGCTACCAACACTGTGGTTACCTTAGTGACTGCACTTCAAATGGGAGTTATGATTTATCCCACTGAGAGTGGAAGTGCATTTTTGAACATCAATATGGCATGAGCGTTTTCTCACCACTTCCACAAAATAGGGACTGTAAGTAGCTACCTTTTTGTTACAAACTCTAAATGATGGCTTTGAATAAACTAACCTGGCCTTTATTAGCTGTTTTTATCATTCTTCTCATTTTCCTTCCATTTTGATATTTCACTTCTATTGGCTAAAAGAAAATGGAAGGGTAAAGGATGGCATGACTTCCACTGTGCAGAATGAAAGAGAGTTTTGTATCTGAAGGAAAATAGTTTGTTCTTCTTCTTCTTCTTGGAGTGTATGCTCTGCTGAGGCCAAAAAGACAATGACACATATAAATTGCTGGTTTCACCTCTAATACTATGCCTAATCAATCAGTGGGGGACACACACAAAATTAATACATAGATAAATAAATAGATAAGTATGATGAATGAGCTCCATACAAGTCAATAGGATTTGACTAGTAGATAAATTCTTTATGGTATTTGCATTTAATATCTGCATGTGCTTAAAGAAGCAATCCTATACTTTAGTCACATCACATGAGGGGCTGTGAAATATAGTGGAAGCCCTGAGGCAGAACATTAGATATACCACTGCCATATTGGAGCCACTGGCAGAACTACATAGATATGCCACCACAATGCTGGGTCTGTGTAGTGGCTACCAAAATAGGGTGGAGATGTGGATGAGGAACATGCCCCCAATATATCCCTAACCTGGATCACATCACTGGTATAGGGTAAATTTCTCCAATACACTGGAGAGAAGAACAACACACACACAATTGCCTATGTCACACCAATGAAATATAGGATACAATGAAAATCAGCACCAAATCACCATTATATAAAACTAACACAATGGGACCATATCTCAAATAACAGGGTGCAAAACATGAGGCTATATCTCACTGACCTCAGATTATGCACACTTAGAGCACAGGAGGGTTATCTGTGAGGGAAACAAGGAGAAACAGCACTTTGCATGCGTACACACACACACAGAGAGAGAGAGAGAGCGAGAGAGAGAGAGAGAGAGAGAGAGAGAGAGCGAGAGCGAGAGCTAGGGATTGGTACACAGTAATCCCTTCTCCACACCCCAGTATCAGCCAGCTTCAACTGGCCTCAGGATGGGACTCCAAGGGCATGGGCAAGGAACTTGCTCAGGGATCCTGTACTCTATGCTCATACTAGGGTGTACTAGTGGGATGGGTATTATTGTCATTGGCCTAATCTACACCAAGCACGATATAACACTATGAAAGTGGTATGAAAGCAGTATATAAAAGGCAGGAGCCACACTATTGCTTTATAGTGGTATTGAAGTGCACTGACATCTGTTGGGACCCATGGACACATACCATATACCGCTTTCATAATACTATATCATGCCTGGTTTAGCTTAGGCCATTGATGTATAAGGCAATCAATGAGGGGGCAGGGTAAGAAAGACAGGTAAGAGTGCGTGAGTATAGGGATGGAGGGGAGGCAAAATAGCAAGGTGTGTGTGATTGGTCACATGGGTTGCCAGAAGAAGGTCTGGTCCATCCTGTGCTTGTCTGTGTATTTTGTCACATTAACAAAAGTGTCTCTAACTTTACAGACCACATTTATTTATTTATTTATTTATTTAAAACATTTATATCCCATCCTACTAGGGATGTGCTCCGCTCCGATTAGAAGCGTAGAAGCAGAAGCGAATTGGCCTGCTCCGCCTTGCCCAGAGGCGGAGTAGAAGTGGACCAGGGACCCCTAGAAGCAAGGCGAAGAGAAGCGCCCATTTTCGGAGCGCTTCCCTTTCCGCAGACCGATCCGATCGCCATTTTGAAACATTTCGCCCATAGGATTGCATTGCGGAAAAGAAAAGGGGATAACTGTGTTGTTTTTGAAGCTATCTTTCTGAAACTTCTTGTGCTTAGAGAGAGATGGCTGGGGGTCATTTTGAGCCTACTCTCAGCTCTCTGCGTGGTGCAGTTCGCTTGCTAGAATTTTTTAAGAAGTAGGGTAAAGGCGGGAAAAAGATTACCTTTTCAATTGCTGAGGGGCAGAGTCAACTCCCGGTCATGATCACATGATCCCAAAGTTGGAGGAGGAGATAGGCAAAACGGGTAACTTGGGATTCTGGGAACTTCTCTTTCTTAGTCTGAATGGACTTTCCCCAGTGTTTTTTAAAACAGTAGCCCCACCAAATGCACAAACACAACCTGAAATCATATACTAAGCCAATAATAAGAGATAGAAACACAGCACTGTGTTTCTATCTCATCCACCCCACCCCCCTTATTACTGGTAAAAGACAGATATAGCCTTTTTAAAAAAGTTCTTCTTGTTTATTCAGCAACACTGCTGCTTTTAATTCCACCCCTCCTTTGTTTATTTATTTATTTATTTATTTATTCCATTTTATATGCATTACTGGCTTATCCTTGGCTCACTTCCTTATGCCCCCAGAAATGTCTGCTGCCTGCCTGCCTTCCCTCCATCCTCCCCTGCCCGCCTCGCAGGGATGTTGTGTGTGTCTGGCTTTGACTCAGGGGAGAAGTCCTTCCTGTGCTCAATTAGACTTTTGGAAGTTCCAAATCCATTTTACAAGTGTGGAAGAAGATTCATAGGTTTATCTCTACTCCCCAATTCATGGCATGTTGGGATTTCCTTTGAAATGGCCCCATTGAGCTGTCTGCAGGTTTAAGCCCTGCCAAAAATCAGGGGATGATGGGATTGCCTTGTACCTTGGCATGATTGTGGGTCTAGATGGCATCTGTGAGTGTGCCCACTTCCCTTTTTTTATCTGTCCAAATGTCAGAGAACAGTCCACGTCTGCAAATGGGGTACCCAATTTCATAAATTCCCCAAAAATCAGGGGATGATGGGACTGCCTTGAGTCTGGGCATACATGTGTATCCCTGGATAAGCTATCATAGTGGCGAGTTTGAGGTTTCTAACGTGCAAATTGACGGAGCTATCGAAAGGGGTGTGAATGGGGTGCCCGATTTTCATAAATTCCCTAAAAATCAGGGGATGATGGGACTGCCTTGAGTCTGGGTGTGCATGTGTATCCCTGGATAAGCTGTAATGGTGGTGAGTTTGAGGTTTCTAACATGCAAATTGACAGAGCTATCGAAAGGGGTGTGAATGGGGTGCCCGATTTTCATAAATTCCCCAAAAATCAGGGGATGATGGGACTGCCTTGAGTCTTGGCGTGCATGTGTATCCCTGGATAAGCTGTCATGGTGGCGAGTTTGAGGTTTCTAACGTGCAAATTGACGGAGCTATCGAAAGGGGTGTGAATGGGGTGCCCGATTTTCATAAATTCCCCAAAAATCAGGGGATGATGGGATTGCCTTGAGTCTTGGTGTGCGTGTGTATACCTCCATGAGGTGTCATGGTGCCAAACTTGAGGTTTCTAACTTTAACAGAAAATAAGTTGTATACTTTTTTAGCTTAATGCAAGCCTATGGGGGGGGGGAAACGGAGCTCCGATCCGGATCCGGAGCTCCGCAGCGGAGTGGAGCGGACATAGGCAGAGCGGGGGCGGAGCAAAGCAGCCCGATCCGCAAATCGCGGATCTGGAAGAGAAGCGGAGCGGGGGGTCCGTGCACACCCCTACATCCTACATCAATAAGATCTCAGGGCAGCATACAGATTGCTCTGATGTGCACTTTAATTATGATATGCTTCAAAAAATTGTATGCTTTGGATGTGATTTCTGGAAGTTCAATTGGCTAAATGGAAAAAAAAATCAATGCAGTTACCAAATGCACTTGTGATGATTGCAAAACCTAATTGGAATACCGCTGATTCCAGAGAGCACAAAACTACTTATTTATGTTATATATACATATGGTGAATAATCAGCATGTTCATTCACAAATACAGGGGGCTCTCCTAGGGCATGTCTTCACCTTAAGGGTGTAGAGGGAGGGAGGGGGGAGTATCACGAACTTACCTGCTTCCACAATCCTCCCTGGGCGTCTTGACGGTTGCACAACATCCCGGAAGGACGTTGTGGCCAATATTTATTTATTTTTTTAAAAAGGAAGAGCACACTTGTGCTCCTCTGGAAAAGTAAGTTTTTTAAAAACAAACAAACAAATGACCCTGCTCTCCACCCCCTATCCCCGATGGGCATGGACTGCCCCGTGCAGCTCCGTGCTCATTTCAAGTGCCCCTCTACATGCAGGGAGGATGGGATGACCCGGGAGCAGAGGCCTCGCAGCCCACATTCTGTGGGATAGTCCCAGAACTGCAGAAAAGTTGAGTTTTCCACAGTTCCTTGTATCCTGGGGAAAGTCCCTCATTGTCCCGGGTTGCCCCTGGAATCCCATGTGTGTCATGAGATTCCAGTGACTACCCTGGGATATAGGGCTTGTGTAGACATGTCCCTCTTTAGCAAATCACCTCCATGAGTAGAGGGTGACAAACTTTACCATGAAAAAGATGGGGCTAGTGCACTCCCACTCCCCACTCATTCAGTTTACCTACTAGGGCAATGCTTGAATAGGGCTCTTTTCCCTCCTAAATGTAAAAGTAAAAAGCCTTCACAATTTAAATATCCAGCATGGTGAAATTGATTAAGCTCCATATCATGTCACTTGCTCCATCTAAACCCCATTGGCTTGATTTTAGCTCTTAGGCCACAGCTAGACCTAAGGTTTATCCTGGGATCATCCAGGGTTCACCCCTGCCTGAGCACTGGATCCCCTGTGTGTCACCTAGATGAACAGGTTTGACCCCTGGACGATCCAGGGATAAACCTTAGGTCTAGCTATGGCCCCAGAGGGACAACAGTGTGATTGGTAAAATTAAAGAAAGACATTTGGGATACACTTTCCAAGATCATATGGGCAGCTCTTACTTGCAGCACAATTGTACCCTTGATTTATGCCCCCTAATAATGCTTATAAAAGTTCTGTAACATAGGCTGGCATTTTCTTCGCCCTATTTAGATAGGGCAGCTGTAGGTAACCTGGTCCCCTCCAGTTATTTTGGACTACATATACCATCAGCCCCAGCCAGCATGGCCAATAGTAAGGGAATATGGAAGTAGTAGTCCAAAACATCTGGAAAGCACCAGCTTCGACTATTGGGCAGTATAGAAATGCAATAAAATAAATAAATAAATAAATACACCCTCCCCTGAGATAGGAGATGAGGCTGGGAGAATAATGGTGTGCCTAAGGCCATTTAGTGAGTTCATGACCAAGTCGGATTTGAACTGTGGACCTCTGAACTCATATTCTTGACCCCTGCCCTATAACAAGCTCTATGTTAATCAATGATGAGCATTTTACAACAGCTTATTGATTCTCATTCTGAAAGATCTCTACTGACATAAAAATACCATGGCCGCAAGAAATCAATATCTATGATCCTTCAGCCACCTAAACCATAATATTTACATTTCAGCTGACATAGGCCCATTCAAGCATAACAGCATATACTGGCTTAAGAACCTCACTGAATAAAATGGTATACATCAATTACCACTGTTCCATATCATGGGGTCTACCATATTTACTTAGCAGGGCCTACAAATCAAGAAATGCTCGAGGGATTTTATCTGTAGCCTGGCATTGTGAAGCGTTAAGCACTACTACTGGACAATTTAAAGTGTTTTTAAAACTACCTTCAAGGTTGCATTTCCAAACTCTGTCATCCTGTGTTCATTTGCCTTTCAGTGACACAAAGCTATGTTTTCTGGTAAAATTCTGCCGCAATTACAATATATTTATTAGGGATGTGCTCCGCTTCTAATCGGACCAGCGAATTAGAAGCGGAGCGGGGTGCTTCGCCTCCCCTTAAGGCGGAGACGAATAGGATTGGGGGGCCGGCGGAGCGTGGTGAAGAGGATCGAGGTGAAGGCGGATCCTTCGTCTCGATCCGGAGCTCCGCCGGAAAGGTAAGTGGGGTTTACCGGGCCCTGCCGCTGTCGCTGTCGCCCATGAGGCGAAAGCGGCAGGGCCCGGTAAACCCCCCCTCCTCTCGCTTACCTGCCTCCGTCCGCGGTCCCTCGGCTTCTTCAATTGAGCCCGCGGTTCAACCAGGAAGTCTATGCCGCACTTGCGGCCCAGACTTCCTGGCTGAACCACGGGCTCAATTGAAGAAGCTGACGGACCGCAGACAGAGGCAGGTAAGGCCCCCCTCCCCCTTGGTCCCTTACCGGGCTCTGCCGCCATCGCCGCATGGGCAGCGACGGCAGCAGGGCCCGGTAACCCCCCCCACCCTCCTCTCCCGGCCTTACCTGGCACCACTTCCCTCCACTGCGGAGCTCCGATTCGGAGCCGGAGCTCCGTGGCGAAGAGGAGCGGAGTATGGGCAGAGCGGCGCGGAGCGGGCCGATGTGAAATTTTCGGATCGGCCCACGGGGCGGAGCGGGGGGTCTGTGCACACCCCTAATATTTATGATAGCATGAGATTTACTTCTATTTTGACAGCACTTATAACTAATGCCCCTGTCCCTGTCCCTGCATCATTCTGAAATACACACCACTAGGAGAAAAAGTGATGCATATAGCTTTGATTCGGCTACATATTTCTTCCTATATGGTAGAGCAAAGGTAATCTATTAAATAATTACATTAATTTTACAAATATCTGAAGGCTCTTTAAATATTAGAAGGCCGGTTATAGAGAAGACGGAGCAGGTGTTCTCTGATGCTCTGGAGGGCAGGACCAGAACCAATGGGTGGAAATTTCAGGGAAGAAGATTTTGGTTGAACATCACGATAAACTTCCTAATGGACAAAACTGCTTGACAGTGGAACAAGCATCCATGGGAAGGTCCAGGTTTTCCTTCACTGGGGTTATTTAAAGAGAGGCTGGATGGTCACCTGCCAGGAATCTTGTGATTACATCCTGCAGCATTGCAGAGCCTGTACTGAGTAGGGAGTTGGATCGAGGACCCCCATGGTTCCTTCTATGATTCTAATGTAAGGTTTTCTGTAGGCATCTGCAACAAGCTCATGCCAAACACTACATACCACTGGTGGAACTCTTTCTTTTTCTCCTCCACCCTGCAGTCATCCATGCACCCTCCAGTTTTGCTCTGGAGGGTCCACCGGAAAGGGGAAGGGAGATACTTGAAGGTAAGAATTGTTTTCTGAATGGTGCAGCAAAACCTAGAGTTGTAGAGCACCATTTTAGCAGAGGTCCACTGGACAGCATGTTGCCAAAGCCCCCTCAGTCCTAAACACAGAAGTGCCTATGGCTAAACATGCCAAATATCTAGAACTATCTTAGGTTGATATGACATGCTTCACCAATCTAGCTACCATATTACAAATGATCCCTTGAAAGTGTTCAACATCTATTTTTAAGGATAACATTTGGTGCCCCAAGATGTGTCTCTAGTGCTGTCTTAAACTTGGAAGCAGAACTTAATTCGCTAAATTGTTTAGCGTGGAGCCATACGATATACTACTGGCTCCGCTGACATTTAGCTACCACCTCTAACTCTTTAGTGTCATTGACCCTGCTAGATACTGGTAAATCTCATTGGGCAAAAATGATTGAAGCAAAAATCTGCACTATAGGGCTCTCGCCTTCCCATCTGCTATCAATGGATCTAGTAAAGGCTAAATTGACTGTTAGACAGTGATTAATGGATATAGATCGCCAGGAACTACAGGGAGCTGCCTGTGGCTCATGCTCCCCCTACTCACTAGGCTTAACTAGTCACCTTGATAAAGGCAGCCCTCCATACTTACGTTGGCTGACTGTCCCCAAGTATAGGAGGGCATTTACCATGGCTAGATTTAATGCCCCCCTTTCCAAGTTGATGGAAGGTAGATATAAAAAAATCCCTTCATGTCAAAGATGCTGCCCTTTCAATGTATACTCTCACCTTACCTATTCAACTTGTATGCAGAACACATCATGCTACGTGCTGGGCTTGACGAATCCAAGGCTGGAGTTAAAATCGCATGAAGAAACTTTAACAATCTCAGATATGCAGATGACACCACTTTGATGGCTGAAAGCGAGGAGGAGCTGAGGAGCCTTATGACAAAGGTGAAAGAAGAAAGTGCAAAAGCTGGGTTGCAGTTAAACCTCAAAAAAAAAAAAAAAAGATTATGGCAACCAGCTTGATTGATAACTGGCAAATAGAGGGAGAAAACGTGGAGGCAGTGACAGACTTTGTATTTCTGGGCGCAAAGATTACTGCAGACGCTGACTGCAGCCAGGAAATCAGAAGACGTTTACTTCTTGGGAGGAGAGCAATGACAGATCTCGATAAAATAGTTAAGAGCAGAGACACCACACTGACAACAAAGGTCCGCATAGTTAAAGCAATGGTATTCCCCATAGTAACCTATGGCTGCGAGAGCTGAACCATAAGGAAGGCTGAGCGAAGGAAGATAGATGCTTTTGAACTGTAGTGTTGGAGGAAAATTCTGAGAGTGCCTTGGACTGCAAGAAGATCAAACCAGTCCATACTCCAGGAAATAAAGCCAGACTGCTCACTTGAGGGAATGGTATTAAAGGCAAAACTGAAGTACTTTGGCCACATAATGAGAAGACAGGATACCCTGGAGAAGAGGCTGATGCTAGGGAAAGTGGAAAGCAAAAGGAAGAGGGGCCGACCAAGGGCAAGATGGATGGATGATATTCTGGAGGTGACAGATTTGACCTTGGGGGAACTAGGGGTGGCAACGGCCGACAGAAAGCTCTGGCGTGGGTTGGTCCATGAAGTCACGAAGAGTCGGAAACGAGTGAACGAATAAACAACAACAGAGAACATTACTTATGTCCTGCTCTTTTGCAATTTTTATGATGACGTTAGAAAGGAGTTGATACGTCCTATCACACAGACTCTCTCCTGCCAATCCCTGAAGACCCTGATGATTAGTCTCCTCTAGGGCCAAAATAAAACAGTTACCATACAGGTCGCCAAGTTTTTGAACCTGGCCGTCCTTACTAGAAAACGTATGATTGTACAATTGTTTGAATATATTCAGCTCAAGACCTAATGTTAATTTATGTATCCTTCTCTTAATTCTGCTCCCTTCCACTCTTGACCCTATGCACTATTTCCATATATGTTTTAATGGTATGTTTTCTGTAATTAATTCAGCGTATTGATTCCCTGTTGAAACTATTTGTATTTTTCTCTTTCTGGTCAATTGACTGCAAATAAAGATGATGATGATGATGATGATGATGATGATGATACGATATGCCTGCAAGCACAGACTGCTTTGTCACAGGTTTGCCACTACGGCTATCAACCTCAGGAGTTGATATAATGCTTGCCTCAAATAAAAGACAAGCATTACAACTCTCTAACTTCTCCTCTTGTTCAGACTGTAATCCAAACTGATGAAGAAATCTATTCTTTTGTCTCTTCAGTGTCTTGAAACTCGTCCTATGCTTGTTGCACTTTTTAAAGCATCAGCATTGGTGTTTCATGAAGAGAGCCTCTGAAGAGTAGATTCTTGTGTGTTTCAAAGCTGGCGTGCACCTCACCAAACCAAACAGACTCTGTTTTCTATACAAAACTTCTGATTTAAACAAAGGTCCCTCTACAGAGCTCTTTCAGGCTGTGGCCTCTGTCTCCTGAGGCCAGAAGCCTTAGATGTTGTCCTCATTACTGCTTGCTCCTTCCATGGAGCGCACCCAGTCCAGGCAGACTCCAGCAGTTATTTCATATTGTTAGTCTGTGTTTCCATGGATGCTTGAGGTCTCAGGGAAAGCATCCCACAAAAGGTCAAGTTCTACAGGAATCCAATAATGTGGACTACACATTCTGTACTCATTCTTCATCCAACCATGTAGACCAGAAGATGTCTGGGTTTTGGCATAACTGGACTGACAGAATAAAAACAATTCCTGAATTTTGAGTCATCTGTTCTCTGACCTTACTGTCCATTGCACCTGGCCTTTTGGGCCATAGAACTAGGCTGCAAGGTGAAGGAGCGTTCAAGTCCAGCTAGTACATTTATCTCCTAGATGGGACAAGTGGAAGAGACCATTGCTGATTTACCACGCCATAGATTTCTTTATGGAAGTTTGGAAAAGCATATTTACATTGTTTAAAAAGGAAAATGAAGCACTGTCTTACTGGATCACAGTCCCATCTATTACAGCACCTAGGGTTGGATCTAAAGAGACCTTCCATGTTATGGGCCTGTTCAGACAACATGCTAAGCCATGGTTAGAGTGCTAACCCTTTTGCAGCAAATTGTTAGTGAGTGGCCCTGTTCACAAGGCACCTTAAACCACAGCTTTGACCACGGTGTCTTATTCACTGTGCTTAAAGCCATGGTTAAGGTGACTTCTGAACAGGGCCACTATGTTTAAACCATGATTATGTAGCCACAATGGTTAGGAATGGCTCACATGACATACTAAATCACGGTTCATATGACATGCTAAACCATAATGATTAGCTCAAAATGCTTAACCACTATGGCTTAGTGTGTCATCTGAACAGGGTCAATGAAAGTTCTTATGCTTGTAGATGGGCAGTTTTATACCATGCTTAAAGCATTACTTAAGAAATCTGAAACTAAATCCAAATAAATTCCTCTTACAAAAAGCAGAAGCATTTTTACCAACTTAGGCTGGTATGCCAGTTGTGACTGTATCTGGAGAGGGAGGATCATGCCTCTGTTATTCATACTTTGGTGACATCTAGGATGGACTACTGCAGGACACTGTGTGTGGGGTTGTCTTTAAATATGGTTTGGAAGTTTCAGCTGGTGCAGAATATGGCTGCATGGATATTGGTGGAGGCCAGGTGGTTAGACCATGTGAAACTAATACTGTGTCAGCTGCACTGGTTGCCAGTCCATTTCTGAGCTCAATTTAAAGTGCTAGTTTTAACCATTAAAGCTTCATATGGTTGGTCCAAAGCTACTTAGAGAATCACCTTCTCCCGTACCAGTCTGCTTGCACTCTGAAGTCATCAGCAGAGGCCCCTTTCACCTGCCCAAAGTCAAGGACAGTTGGGCTAGTGAGTACAAGAGAAAAGGCTTTTTTCAGTGGTGGCCCCACAACTGTCAAATCAGCTTCCATCAGGAGTTCACCAGGCCCCTTCTTTGCAGGTCTTCATGAAAGCTCTGAAGACCTACCTGTTTTCATTGGCTTTCCCTCTCACAATTCTTTGGATCCAATCCAATGTCTTCAAAGTGCCCTCCTCGACGGAGAGTTCACAAGGAAGACATTTTTGTTTTGTTTTGTTCCAGCATTGGAAGTAGATGGCGTCTGAATGTGAAGGTTCCATCTTTACCTAACTTTATTAATACTCACTGATAGACCTATGATGGCAAAAAAAAGATACATCCAGAGATTATCTACAGTGAATCAATCTCTTTAATATCTAACTTAACAGTCTACTAGCATTCAAGAAAGCTATAAAGACTGTTTTCTTCCAGCAGGCCTATCCATTGGAATTTTAAGATGTTTTTAGAATGTTTTTAGGATGTTTTTTAGGATGTTTTTAACAATATATATTGTTTTAATTCAGTTTTGTGTATTTTATCATTTATTGTTGTTCCCGACCTCGATCAGAATGGAGAGGCAGGTAAGAAATAAATTTATTATTATATATTATTATATACGCTTCAGTGAAAATTCGATTTCAGTGCACAATGTCTGATAAAACTGCAACCCATTCAGAAAAAGTAGCATTTATTAATACTAATTACTAATTAGATTAATGTTTCTGATGACTTTACTCAATAGTACTTATGTGAAGATGGCATTGATATTAATAGCTTTTAGTCTGGAGGGGATATAGTTAGTTCAATATGTTGTATTTTCAAAATCCATTACAAAAATGTTAACCAGGATTTGTAGAAGGAAAATGCCTTACCTTACTCCTCCCACCCTTAAGTACACACATGTGCACACACACACACATACAAAATGGCCAGAAAAATAAATGAATACAGTGTAAGAATACAAATAGGCCTCTCAACCTAGCACTCTAGCTTGCCACTATTCAATGTCCCGATGCCAAGACACAATTTTGAAATCAGAGAGTACTGTAGTTAATAATATATTTATAGAATTCTGCACTTTAATAAAAGTCTCAGGACATCAAATCCTTTAAGCAACCTAGCAGTAGCTCAAGGACAGGTTCATAGGCAACTCAGATCCCTTATGATACAAATATGACATTTCTGTAGATTATTCTTTACCCTTTGTGGTGTCCTTAGGACCTCACCAAAATATACTATGCCTTCCAGCTTAACAGCTCAGTGCATCCAGAGAAGATTGAACTTTTTATGTAACACACCAAAATTATGTTTAAAGTTTGTTTAAAGTTAAAAGTTAATGACTGGGCTCACACAACATGATACCCCTTACTCAAAGGTTGTGCATGGGTTGAGTGTTGGTTGTCATTGAACCATGAGTTGTTCTTGAAACAGGGGTTATTGTATTGTCTAAACCCATCCATGATAACAAACTATGGTTTGTTAACCATGAACAAACCACAGTTCACAGCCAAACAACAAACCATGGGTCCTCTTCATGGGTTGTTCAAAGTTAACAAACCATGTTGTTGTTGTTTTATCATGGCTGGGTCCAGAGAGCACAATAAGCCACATTTCAACAATAGATTCTCCCTTGGATATAATGTGCTAAATTCTGTTCTCTCATGACTTGCTCATGAGGGACTGTAGCTAAGTAGTAGAATACCTGCTTTGCATGCAGAAGGTCACTGGTTGAACCTCTGGCTTCTACTGGTAGGGCTAGGAAGGAATCCTGCCCGAAACCCTGGAGAGCCACTTCCATTCAGTGTTGACAAAACTGGCTTAGATGGACTCACTGTAAGGCAGCTCCCTATGTTTCTATGTTTGTTTTAATGTCTGCATTCAGAGTGCATCCACATGGCTCTATCCTCATGATTGGGAACCTGGTTTTCCAGGGTTTCTGATGCATAAAGAGAGTCAAAGACATGTACAGCTGTACTTCATAGACATGTACAGACATTTCCTACCTTTGTTTTAAAGTGTGTTTATGTGTAGTTTTCATGCACATTTTGGGACACATTTTAATGCATGAACTTCAACAGCATATTGAGTTTGGGTCCATAGTGTCAGGTATGGGTACAAGATTTATTAGGAAATGGTTTGAGAATGTCAGGTGTTCTCTGCAAGCTTATCTCTGTAAGCAGTTCCTATGGGAGTAGCTGGTTCACCCCTTTGCCTTGGCCTTGAAGCAGCTAGTTCTCTGGGAACTTCAGAGTGTTTTGGAAAAGGTGGGGGGCATTTTTTGGAGTGGGTTGTAACATCCCGCCCTCTTGGCATGTGAATTTGGTTTACAGGTCAGACGACCTGTCAGTCAAGTGGCTTTAAATGCTGGGGCAAAGCTGAAAAAGCTTTGCTAGGTTTCAGCTCTCAACACAACGCCTGACCTCCCTCCTGCTTTGGATTCCATCTCCGCTTGGGGCTTTGCAAGCACTCTGCACATGGATGCTTTGCTATTTGGACTTTGGATATCTAAGAACTGTGCCATGAAAAGTAGTGAGGCTTTTCATAGGCTTGGACTTGCATTTGCTGTGGATTCTGTGTTTGTGCCCAGACTTAGGTGGCAGGGAGTTCCCAGTCCTTAGGAGAAGGATGGGACTCCTGGGCCTGAGGCTTAACCTTTCCTGAAGTCATGGTAACAGGGTCAGCTCAGTAGTGGTAGGCTGAGATTGACAAGTGTGTGACGGATCTCTCTGCCCAGCTCTGCTGGCTCAGAGCAACCTTTCCTGGGACTTTGTTTTAGGAGATTGGCTATGTCCCTTTGAGGTGCCAGCGAATGCGGCATCTGGAGAAGCTCAAAGCTGTTACCGGTGTACCCTATTCACCCCTCTCCAAGTATTTGCCTTAAGGATCATTTCAGAGCCTAAAGCTTTCTAACCATCGCTCAGCTTTAAGTGTGTTTTGGAGCCTCTGTAACCATTAAGCTTGTCTACCATGTGATTTCCTCAATAAAAGAAGTCTCACTGATATGAGTGTCTCAGGTCAGCTTACCAGCACATATGAATGCCAGAGGGAACAGGCATGAACAGGACACATATTCTGTCCCAGGAGCTATATTTCTTTGTCAAAAACTAACTCAGATAAATTGCTTATACATCCCTAGCTGTAGCATTTGTATATTTTTGCGTGTTTTGTCTGATATTTGATTAGTTTTGGAATTTGGAGTGTTCTTGTGAACCACCTCGAGTACTGTTGTGAAAGGCTTCGAGTGCTTCATACTGAGGCGGAAAGGTGGGATAGAAAGCAAGCAAATAATTAACATCTACATATATTTTCTTACACTGGGTATGCCATGAGAGTAGCTTTCATGTTGTCTGTTCTTTGAATACTGGCTTGTACATACACTATTAAATCCAGATTCTATTTGACTCCGTGAAATGCAGACAATTTGTTCCTGGGCTAAAGCAGGATTTTGGATAGACTGCTTCAAGCATTCACTCGGTTGGAACCTATTAGGTTCTGCATTACAGACATGGGCAGGGCTAGAACCCAAAATTGGTGGGACATATACACACACATTCAGGCACAGACTTAAGCGCCTATCTTCTCTCTCTCTCTCTCTCTTTCTTTCTGAGGCCTAATCTACACATGCCATTTATCTTGGGGTCAGCTCGAGGTCGTCCCTGTGCATCCAAATGATGTACAATGGATCCCGGGGCTAGATCAGGAACCCACAATTGCACAAACATCTCCCTAAAAAGAAAAAAGAAACCACACCAGGAATGTCGCTCTTCAGTTCCGGGATGATGCTCTGGTGTTTAGATGCAGGGGGATGATCCCAGAAGCAGGTAAGCCCGGGATCCTCCCCACCATTGTGGAAGGCCTCTAGGTGTAGCTGAGGCCTGAAACAGTGAGAAGAATGAAAGGGGTGAAGAGAAACTAAAAGCTGGATGGCAGGAGCTCCATAATCATGCCTGTACCTGCCAGCCTGCCTCCCTCTTGGCCAGCATCTGTGTCTCTCTCCTTCCCCAAAAAAACCAGACATATGGACATGGAGGCAGGCAGATGCTCTGGGAGCTGCATTCTATGCCCACGTTTGCCTTCCTGCCTTCTGGTCTTTCTGTTTCTCCCTGGGGGAAGAGAGCTAAAGTACACACTTCTTTAAAGTGCAGGACCCATACTGCCTATCAGGAGGAGGGGGCTATGATGGGCTTTAACCCTTCTGCTACTGCTGCAGTATAAATTGGAGGCCCGGTTCAGATTGGGGGTGCAGAAGGGGTAAATAATCTCAACTGCCACCCCAAGCTAAGGTCCCAACCCAGATTGGGGCTCCTGCACTTACTCTAGAGAAAAACAACAACAATACAACTTTGGGACAGAGATGCTGACTGGGAGGAGTACTTGTATCAAAATGAGTGTTACTTGTGGATCATAAGATTTGTGGAACACTGAGAAATAATCTCTGCTCATGAAGAGCAAGAATATGCTCATTGGCTCCACTAATATATCCCTGGTGCTGTGTGTTACCCCATCCATGTTGGAGAAGAAGGTCTACCACAGGGAGCCTGCTGTACTTGTGTAGACCCCCATCACTACACATAGGTCTAGAACCATGCAGAAGTCTAGTTATATGGGGTGTGTTTGGCTGGTGGGGGGGAAAGAAGAACAGAGACTGCTGGGGCTTGCCTCTGCAGTCTCTCCCCTCACCTGCTGGGCGTCAGCTGACCAAGTGCTCCACCCTCTTTCTCCAGGTACATCTGCAGCCTGCCAGAGGCTGGGAAGGTGGGGTGTGTTTGGCTGGTGGGGGGGAAAGAAGAACAGAGTCTGCTGGGGCTTGCCTCTGCAGTCTCTCCCCTCACCTGCTGGGCGTCAGCTGACCAAGTGCTCCACCCTCTTTCTCCAGGTACATCTGCAGCCTGCCAGAGGCAGCGCCTCGGCAATGCACTTTGCGTTGCACATAGGATCTACAATACTGCTGTACCTGCTGCTGATCTCCAACCAGCCAACCAGCAGCAAATTGTAAAAAACGTTTTAATTACTTTTTAATATGTGCCTGGGGGATACGGGGATGCCCACATAACTGTGGTCACGGGTAGGGGGAGGTATGGTGCTAGGGGAGGAACAGGCCAGATGAGGAGAAGAGGGGATAGATTCCTTACAGCTATTCCCTCTTCTGGTTCCTACCCCAACTGGATAGTTCCTGGCGGCCTTATCAGCTTGCTCCCGGGTCTGGTGGTGCTGCTGCTGAACGCCAGGTCAGTCTAGAATAAAATCTCCCTCATCCATGATCTGATTGTGGATGAGGGAGCTGACCTGGTATGCATCACTGAGACCTGGGTGGGTGAACTGGGGGGGGGTTGCTCTCACCCAGCTCTGCCCTCCTGGGTACTCGGTGCAGCACCAGCACAGAGTCGAGGGCCGGGGAGGGGGGGTTGCCGTGGTCTATAGGAATACAATCTCCCTCTCTAGGCTTCCTGTTCAGTCGAGTGCTGGTCTGGAGTGTTTGTACTGTGTGTTGGGTACTCGAGACAGATTAGGGATTCTGCTGGTATACCGTCCACCCCGCTGCCCCACAGTCTCCCTGCCTGAGCTGACGGAGGTTGTCTCGGACCTGGTGTTGAGGACCCCCAGGATGGTGGTTCTGGGGGATCTCAACTTCCATGCCGAGGCTGCTGTATCTGGAGTGGCTCAGGACGTCATGGCTGCCATGACAACTATGGGGCTGTCTCAAGATGTCATCGGCCCAACACACGCAAAGGGACACACGCTTGATCTGGTTTTCTCGACTGGGCAGGAGGATGGTGATCTGGAAGTGGGGGAACTAACATCTACCCCCTTGTCATGGTCAGATCACTTCCTACTGAGGTTTAGACTCTCGGCAGCCTTTCCCCTCTGCAAGGGTGGATGGCGTATTAAAATGGTCCGCCCCCGGAGGCTAATGGACTCTGATGGATTCCAGAGGGCTCTGCTGATATGGCCAGTGCTCCTGTCGAAGCCCAGGTCGCTCTGTGGAATGCAGAGATGACTCGGGCGGTTGACACGATCGCGCCCAAGCGTCCTCTCCCTCTGAGCAGAGCCCGGTCAGCTCCTTGGTATACACCTGAACTGAGGGCAATGAAGCAAGAGGGGAGACGGCTAGAACGCAGGTGGAGGAAAACTCGTGCTGGGTCTGATCGAACACGGGTTAGAGCTCACTATCGAGCCTACTCTGTGGCGGTGAGGGTGGCAAAGAGGCAGTTCTTTTCCACCAGCATTGCGTCTTCTCAGTGTCGTCCGGCAGAGCTTTTCCGAGTGGTTCGTGGCCTGTTACACTCTGGGCCAGGGCGTGAGATGGTTGAACCCTCGGTAGCACGCTGTGACGAGTTTGCACGGCACTTTGAAGATAAAGTCGCTCAGATTCGTCATGAATTGGACACCACACTTAATGCAGCACCACTAGTAGAGGCGTTCAGAGCGCCGTCCGGCTCAGTTTTATTGGATGAGTTTCAGTTATTGAGGCCCGAGGATGTGGACAAGGTGCTTGGCCAAGTCCGGTCAACCACCTGTGTGCTTGACCCTTGACCCTCGTGGCTCATTACATCAAATAAGGAGGGGATCGCCGGCTGGGTCCAGGAGGTTGTAAATGCCTCCTTGAGAGAGGGAGTGGTGCCGGCCTCTTTAAAAGAGGCGGTAATTAGACCACTCCTGAAGAAGCCTAATCTGGACCCGGAGGAGGTTAACAACTACAGGCCGGTGGCTAATATCCCTTTCCTGGGCAAGGTGCTTGAGCGGGTGGTTGCAGGACAACTCCAGGCACTCTTGAATGAAACGGATTATCTAGATCCATTTCAATCGGGTTTCAGGCCTGGTTTTGGAACGGAAACTGCCTTGGTCGCCCTGTGGGATGACCTCTGTCAGGAGAGAGACAGGGGGAGTGCAACCCTTTTGGTTCTCCTAGACCTCTCAGCGGCCTTCGATACCATCGACCCTGGTATCCTTCTGGATAGGTTGTCTGAGCTGGGAGTTGGAGGTACTGCGTTGCAGTGGTTCCGCTCCTACTTGGATGGCAGATTCCAGAAGGTGGTGCTGGGGGATTATTGCTCTGTGCCGTGGCTCCTAAGCAATGGGGTTCCACAGGGCTCTATTTTACCCCCTATGCTGTTTAACATATACATGAAGCCGCTGGGGGAGGTTATCCGGAGATGTGGACTGAGGTGTCATCAATATGCGGATGATACCCAGCTCTACCTTTCCTTTTCATCAAACCCAGGTGAGGCAGTGACTGTTCTGAACCAGTGCCTGGGCACGGTAATGGACTGGATGAGGGCTAACAAACTGAGACTCAATCCAGACAAGACGGAGGTACTGTTAGCGGGTGGTTCATTTGTCCGGCGAGGTGATGTTTGCCCTGTCCTGGACGGGGTTGCACTCTCCCTAAAGGATCGGGTCCGTAGTTTGGGGGTGCTCTTCGATCCAGAACTGTCACTTGAGGCACAGGTGAACTCAGTGGCAAAGAGCACCTTTTATCAGCTTAGGCTGATATACCAACTGCGCCCTTATCTGGACAGTGATAGCCTAGCTACTGTTATCCATGCTCTGATAACCTCTCGTTTGGATTACTGCAATGCGTTATACGTGGGTTGCCTTTGAAAACGGTCCGGAAGCTTCAGCTGGTACAAAACAGGGCAGCCCGTTTACTAACAGGGACTGGCTGGCGAGATCATATTACGCCAGTCCTTTTCCAGCTTCATTGGCTGCCAGTCCAGGTCCGGGCCCAATTCAAAGTGCTGGTATTAACATTTAAAGCCCTAAACGGTTTGGGGCCAGGTTTTTTGAAGGAACGCCTCCTCCCATATGTACCTACCCGGACCTTAAGATCATCTACAGGGGCCCTTCTCCGTGAGCCCCTGCCAAAGGAAGTGAGGCAGGTGGCTACTAGGAGGAGGGCTTTCTCCGCTGTGGCACCCCGGTTGTGGAATGAGCTCCCCAGAGAGGTCCGCCTGGCGCCTACACTGTACTCCTTTCGTCGCCAGCTGAAGACCTTTTTATTCACTCAGTATTTTAACACTTAATTTTAACTTAAATTTAAATTATACTGTTTTAACTCTGTATTTTAACCTTATATCAATTTTGCTGCGTGGTTTTATCCTGGTTGTGCTTTTTATATTGTATTTTGTATTTGTGTTTTTAACTTGTTGGTTGTTTTATGATGGTTTTAATTTTTGTGAACCGCCCAGAGAGCTTCGGCTATTGGGCGGTATAAAAATGTAATAAATAAATAAATAAATAAATAAATACATGAGGACTAGATCCTCAAAAATTACAGTCAGAACAAGAGATACTATCTTTTCTAAATTTCTCCAAAGAACCACATCAAGTGGCAGGTGCATTTTGTCACTTTTGCTAAAGTACAGAACTTCCTGCACTAAATGCTTGTTTGTCATTGTATTAATAACCAATAGTATGAGGCTTCTGCTATTTTCTAATTGCTAATTTGCAGACAGAGCTGGGTTTTAAACCTATGATTTAACAGCAGCCATATATTAGGTGATGGTACTTTAAATGTACAGTTTTGAAAGATTAGCAGTGAATTATGACACAGCTTGCACATTAAATAGCAGGTTGTGCAGCAAATGTTACAGACAATCTGCAACCTGAAATATTAATATCTTAATGCTTTGGAGAATACATTAATTACAGTCACTTGAAGAATGCAATAATTAGGCTGTTTTACAGTAACCACGAAGGTCAGTTTATACAAGAGATCATTCACCTGCTACAAAGCTTCAAAAATACATTAACGTATCATCATGCCGTGTTCTCTGTTCAAAGTGGTAGTGCTGTGAATAGACAAAGCAATAGGGACTATAGCCCTGTGACTGAATGATGTTCTGTTGCCGAACAGTCAGGGTTACCTGGCAAAGCATTTTATCAGGTGATAAATATGAAGACATGAATACAAATTGAGTTGCCCTGTGGCTATAAAGTCAGCCCTGTATGCCCAAGAGCCATGTGCTAACAGCATTACTGGAAGGTATCCAGAGATGGATGGTGTGTTGTTAGCAAGCTGCAAGGTTCCTCCCCACAAACTATTAAAAGGTTGGTTATGCATCCAAACAGCAGAAAGAGATTGAGTTAACCAACCAGCTGTATTGACATTCTTGTTAATGGCCAGAGACAAACAAGGAAGTGTAAAAGAACCAGGGCCAAGAGTGAGGGAAAGGACCAATCAATGCTTTACAATGGA
Source organism: Elgaria multicarinata webbii (assembly GCF_023053635.1). Classification (NCBI taxonomy): domain Eukaryota; kingdom Metazoa; phylum Chordata; class Lepidosauria; order Squamata; family Anguidae; genus Elgaria; species Elgaria multicarinata. The sequence goes on along the minus strand of NC_086176.1, from coordinate 69,654,814 downwards.
CAAGACAAGAACAATAAAGAAAGGAGACAGATTTGTTTCCCTGTCTGGAAATTTTATTGCTACAGACTCCAAAAACTTTTTGGGTATATAGCACAATAAATAAATAAATATGTTTTTCTTGACTGTGCATTTACTGCAGCATGGTCAACTTCAAGTATGAACTGAGGATTTAAGAAATAAGAACAAAGAAGAGCCATGCTGGATCAGACCAAGCATCCATCTAGTCTAGCATTCTGTTCACACAGTGGCCAACCACCTGCCCATGGGAAACCCACAAGAAGGGCCTAATTTACACCTGCAGCCCTTTCACAATGGAAGAGGGCTGCTTCTAAATTTCCCCTGCTTCCATGATCAGCACTCATGGGGCACACACAACTGAAGTTTACTGCAATTACAGGAGTGCTGTTGCAGGAGCATATGCACCCCGTTATGGTGTTTGCACGTTTATATCAGTAGAAGTCAGTAGAAGGGCAGAGGGTTTTTTTTAATGACTTGTGAGGGATGTGCACAAGCGCAGATGCGCAGCAACACATGGGGGGATATGAACTCTGTTGAATATGTGCTCCTGCGCAGAGATAAGTTTGTATTTAAAAACAAACAAAACAAGCACTCTCGGTGGTAAAACACGCCAATACCCATCCAAAACATGTGGTGACAATGGTGGACAGGTCCACTCCCACACACTTCCAATACCCATGCTCCTCACAGCTGATTGGCTGTTCATTGAGCCTGGAACTCACAGCAAATAACAATGACCTTGTAAAGGGGGCGGGGGCACACTGCAAACTTTCTTTGGACTGGATGAGAGAGAGCTGGAAAAACTGCCACAAAAACTGTTAGGGATATTCCAGGAAAACTGAGAGGTGGAGCCAAGATCACCATGGGAGTAGGTGAATGTCATGTGCCCTGTTAGTGATGACTGTGATACAGTCCTGCAATAAATGGCTGGTGTGGACTCCTCCCAGGACATGAGTGCAATAGCATTCTCCCACACATTTAGGAATAAAATAATGTGCCAAATACTATATTCCACACTTTAAACCTATTAAATCATCCCCATATCTACATTTGCTCTTCTGTATCTGGGAAGGGGGAGGAGCAAGCCATAATGTTCACAAATAGAGATTGCAGCCAACATTTGCACAAATATGCAGAACGTACAGAACTTGCATCCGAAATTTGTGCAAATTTTAGCCGTAATTTGCACAAATTAAAAACATGGACAATCCACAAACTTGCTCAACTCACTGAAGACCAAACTGGCCTCCACAGTGTAAAATTCAACAAAGTTTGGGAACCAAACCAAGGAAAACACGTCAAGGTCCACCCCCAAATTAATTACGCTGACAACCCTAAGCCCTAGTGATATGCCAGTGAACAGGTTTTGGGCAAAGTTCCTAGCTTGATAAACACACAGTGGCAAAAGCTTCGGCTATTGGGCAGTACAGAAATGCAATAAATAAATAAATAAAATACATGATGCAATGCAATCTATAAAGCCACACAGATGGCTTTTAAAAAATTAGATTTTTACATTCCTTACATCCCAACAATCTGTATGTTCAATCATTAATATTTGTTTAGTCTTAGAAATACTTTAGCCATCATTTACTAGTATGAGAAATGCCATGGGAGATGTTTTGCTTCAGATTCTTCCACCCACCCTATTGAATAGTGACCTTTTCAGTCACTATGAAGTTGGGTCTACACAGAACAGAGTTCCTAAAACTGGCCAAAGGAAGACTTGCTCATTGCGTTAGAAAAAGCCCAGATAATAATGATACATCAGGTGTTACTTTTGGTTAAGGCCTTTATTATTTGTTCAGTATGATGTATTTCAAAGGAGTACATGATGGCAGCAAAGGCTGCCATTAAAAGAAGGGCAGGGGGTGGGGAATTACACAGGATATGGCTATAGATTTGAGAAAAGGATGGGTCAACAGCCAATAATTGGTTTATTTTAATGGACTTAAGAACACTTAACTTTGTGTAGCATTGTGGCCAATGCATTTAGTTGCAGTGACTTTAGTCTGCACTGAATATCAGGAAGCAGTTTTGAAAAATAATATGGGTAATAATGGAACAAGTAGCTCTGTAAATGGTTGTAAAGGGTGATCTAATGCACTCATATTTATTCTTTTATGTCTTGAGTTCACATTAACCTATCATACCCACCCCCACCCTATCCCCACGCAGTCACCTGGGATTTCTTGACCACTCCACCATTTTTCCAAATCTCCCATTAGTGTAACGAAGTGTAAGAATGAGATTATTCTAGAGATACCTTCAATGTTTTCCCTTCAATTATGCTGTATAATGCATGCTTTATTGCAGAGTTTCAACTTATCTGTAGATTTCATTGGGTTCTATTGGGATTTCTTTCTTCTTTTTTGCTGGTATTTGTAGTGATGTTGACATCTGTTGCCATTTACCAATAAAATCCAATCCCCTAAGCCTATCGGTGTTACATCTTTTCTTTAATAAAGGACAGTGTGGCACCTGATCAATAGGACAATTGAGTAACTGCCCATCACTATGAGTAAAGGCGTTATAATTTGGCCCTAGGCACCTATTCTCTATTAAATAAATAAATAAATAAATAATGCTTCACTAATTGCAGTATGTGGGTCAAGCATCTTATCAAGCCATTATTGTTGCCCTGTGAAAAACTTTGTATCACAGTGCTAAGGAAGAACACAATTGTCTTAAAACTATAGAATTATTTTGTATTATGGGGGAAGGGAGCAGTTTTATTTTGAGTTTTCTTCAGCTGTTACTTTTTCTTTGGAAGTTACAATTACCTGATAAGTGTGGTGTTAAAACAGAAGTAATGGACATAGGGCATTGCTAGACCTGCCGGGATAAGCCGGCAGGGAGGCGAGGCGACGGTGCGCTGACGTTAGCTCACGCCGTCCCGGCTTCCAGACGCGGAACGCGCAGGGACGTCGGGATCCCTGCAGTGTCCGCCATTTTAAAAAAAAGTTTAAAGGGGCCACGTGCGGCCCGAAGACTTCAGAGAAGGTAAGCCGTTTTTTTTACTTAACCCCCCCATCAGGTCCTGATCCCTTCCCATGCCTTCTCCCTCCGTGTGTCCCGTGTCGTCTTTGCTCCCTTCTCCCTCCGTGTGTCCCATGTCGTCTGTGCTCCCTTCTCCCTCCGTGTGTCCCATGTCGTCTTTGCTCCCTTCTCCCTCTGTGTGTCCCGTGTCATCTGTGCTCCCTTCTCCCTCTGTGTGTCCCGTGTCATCTGTGCTCCCTTCTCCCTCCGTGTGTCCCATGTCATCTGTGCTCCCTTCTCCCTCCGTGTGTCCCGTGTCGTCTGTGCTCTCTTCTCCCTCTGTGTGTCCCCCCCTCCCTGGCTGATGGGCACAGCGCTGAGCGCTGTGCCCAGTCCGCAGCTTTTTGCGGCTACTCGCGAGTAAGCGAGTAGCCGCAAAACGCCACGGAAGTCTCTAGATGTTCTGCAGCCCCAGCCTCAGGCCGGAACTGCAGAAAAGGCGCGCCATAAGCGACTTCGCTTATGGCGCATTAGAGGAGGCTTCAGTGCGGCCTGGGGCTGGATTCCCCTGTGTGTCATGTGGACGCACAGCAGGGAAACCGGCTCTCAAGGCGCGCTAAGGCCTCGTCTAGCAAGGCCCATAAACTGGATTCTTGCAATCGACCTAAAATGTGCAGCTCTTCAACTGAGACTTGGAGCAGTCCAATTTAGACTATTTCAGGTCTTACGTGAAGTAGTATGTCTGGCCCTTTTTGATACATGAAGTTCATGAATGTGAATTGCATACTGATTTTTTTAAAAAATGAATTATTTCCATGAGCCATTTTGTGACAACTATTAATAGGTGATAGCAATCTACTCCATTTCCTGCCCATTATACTTGCACATGGCTGCACAGTCAGAAGTCATCTTTCACTAAATATATTAAAATAATGTGCTTCCTTTGTTAAACGTTTAAAGAGATAATAAATAAGTCAGGTGAAAATGTAGACACATGCACCTTTATTAAAGACAATGTAATCGGCTTTTTTCATTTAGAGTTAGAAGTTAGAATAAATAGGTCGGATCAACATCCTGACTTCCTGTATATTCCTGGAAGATCCTTTAAATAATTAAGATTGGATCTAGCTAATAAAAGGGAAATTTATACTGGAAAATTAATGGCCATTATGATGAGAAAGCAAAAAAATAAACTACAAAGACCACAGATAGCAGTCTTGAGGAAAGGCCAATGTTTCCCCAAAGTTGCAGCCAATTGGCTCTGAAAAGCTCAGCAGTATCCCTTAAGAATCCAGTCCGTCTCTCTACCTGTTTAAGTCCTGCTTTTCTTCTGCATGTTCCCATGATGAGTTGTGTTTCTTGAGCAGTGTAGAACGTTACAAAAGACTGAATATTGGAATGATCATTATATCCAGACAGACCGACAAACAGACAGACGCACGCACAAACTTCAGGCATTCCGAAACTGAGTAAAATAAAAAACGTCAGTGTCAGGCAGGCCTCATCAGGGAGATTGTTCCACTGTTGGTGGGCCATCACAGAGAAGGCCCTCTCTCTTGTTGGCATCCTCCGAGCTTCCCTCGGAGTAGGCACCCAGAGGAGGACCTTAAATGTTGAACGTAGTGTTCGGGTAGGTTCAGGTCAGAAAATGTGTTCTGTCAGGTATTGTGGTTCCAAGCCATGTAAGGCTTTATAGGTTAAAACCAGCACCTTGAATCGGCCTCAGAAACATATAGGCAGCTTATGCAAGTGGGCCAGAGTGGGTCTTATATGCTCAAACCTTCTGGTCCCTGTTATCAAGCTGTCCACTGCATTTTACTCAGTTTCAGAATGCCTGAATAGGGCTACACACTTACATATGAATAGTTACATAAATGCATCTTATATTCTTCACGATGCAGTCCTAGATGCCATGGAAAGATTCTTCTCCTGCATTCTGAGGATTATTAATGTTCATAATGTTCATAAAGGAACCACTCACAAACTGATCCATATGCAGTCCTTTTCCAAAGATAGATGCATTCTTGGTTGCTATTTTAAATCTTCTTTCCAACTCTGAGCTTTGTTCAAGTGTGCAAAGGGGCAATTCTGACACATCTATGAGTATACATGTTTAGGATTGCCCCGCCAGTGAGTCAGTGTCCTTTTTATACAGATGATCATGGATAAAGGGTTTGTCAGTAGAACAGGACTTCAAGAATCCTCCAAAACCCTCACTTTTCATCTCAAGATGAAATCACCTAGTACTTTTAGGTTTACTTTAAAACAGAACAATTTGTTGTTGAACTACAAACTACATTCAGTTTCTTTTTAACTATATTTTTTCAGCTGTTCCAATCCTCTGGCCGAATAGGTTTTATCACTTTCAAATGAATGATGAGTATAATACCATTGTCCATTGGCACCAGATTTACTTATTTCTTTTCTTTGGATTGGATCTTAATTTTTCAATTTTTAAGCACCCAGTAGAAAACAGTTGCAATTCTCATATGTAGACACTCTTCTAGTGAGATATCCCTTATGCCCTAGAGACAATTGATTCTATAAATCAACATCTTTGTTATCAAAAACAGGCTCTTCTAAAGCTATTTCAGATCTTGTTTGGAGTTATATTTGCATTTTGCTAGCTTTTCTTTGACAGAAAGGTTAGGTTGGCATTAGCATAGTTCTGAGACTGTGCAAATAATTATTTCGTGCTTAGCTGAAGCAATGAATATGCAGCAGTCAATTACTGTAATCTTTATTTATCCACAATCTCTAGAGAGGTGTGATGTGACCAGGGTTAGTCTGAATGACAAGTCAATAAGGAATGAACTTGGTACTTTTATAGCCTGATCCACAACCCAGTTAAGCCAAAGTACTTGGATTTAAATCAGTTTAGTCTCATTAAAGCCAGTCAAACTAAATTACCTTAAATCCAAGCATTTTGCCTCCAGTGAATCAGGATGCCTTTTTGTACGTCTTTCAAAGGATGCTTAAAATTGTGTTTGTAATGAATGTTGTAAGTAGCCAACTTTAGACCTTGTCATTTTAGAACACTAAATAGGTCTTTACTAAACTTATTCTCCTATATAAATTTGCTTTTAATCCTCATCCATGCTGTTGCACTTATGTGTGTTATTAAAATGTAACCAAGTACTGTTCTGTTGTCAGCCACAACAAAGATTTGTTACTCTTTTAAAAATTCTTGGCTGTATTATGGAAACTATAAAAAGGCTAATAGGAAAGCAATAACCGGAATACATCTTGTACAGGAGACATTGCAATTTCCTAGTATAATTCACTTTACAAAGTAACATTAGAAAAATGATAAAACAATGAAACTTTTATAATAGTCTCAGAGTTTGTCTTACTAGGTTAACCAGCCATTTGAAACCAATAAGTCTGATGACATTGTGAATTTTTAAAAATATATTTGGTATATTTTATATCCAATAAACATGTAACTCTCATCAGTTTTTAAGATGTCCTTCAAAGCAATGGTAGTCCCAATTTAGATGATGAATCTCAGTGGGCTGGACATGGGCTGTGTTTGGATGTAAGGCTCAACAGTTTTGCATATAACATCGATTCTGGCCCACTTGCATTGACTGCCTGTTTCGGCATCCAAGGCCCTCCTCCAGGTGCCTCTTCTGTCCATTCTTCGACTTTCCAAACATTTGGACCCATTTCTCATTTTTAAATGTAACAGAGTATATTTAGAAATCCATATTAACATCTGCAAAAAATGGTTGTATGCAGTCATGTAGAGCTTTGGAATGCATTGCCATTACTATGCTGAGTACACACAGTTCTATTTCTCCTTTTCATCTTCATCAGGTGGCATGGTTGATATGCTAAATTGATGATTAGCAGTGCCAATGGAATTGATGTGGGCCAATAAACTAAACTCAATCTGGACAAGACTGAGATTCTGTTAGTGGGAGGCTCTTTGGGCAAGATAGATAGTGTTCATCCTGCTCTGGAAGGAGTTGCACTTCCCCTGAAGGAACAGGTGCATAGCTGGGGGTGTAAGGGAAAGGCAAGGGTTAATTGGAACTTGGGATTGGAATGTATTTTAACTGTATTTTATGGTTCCGTAGGAAGAGAGATAAGGATGCCAGGCCAGCTGTATGGGGGAGAAGACCGGAGCCAGCACGGCAATAACTGTCTTGTCCTTGAGTGATTAAGCAACCCGGGCGAGAGGTGTGAAGACATGCAACGCATCAAAGTTGGAGGGAGTGGGGAAAGGAGTGAAAAGAATTGTATAAAGTTCCCCTGTGAAAAGAACAAGGGGTGGTTGTCGGCTGCAATCGGTCTGGGGTGACGTAAGAACTGTTAGTTTTAGTTTTAGCTTGCCTGCACTGGGTTCATATATATGCATGTTTTTATGATTCTTTTATTCTGCTTATTATTATTATTATTATTATTATTATTATTATTATTATTATTTATATAGCACCATCAATGTGCATGGTGCTGTACAGAGTAAAACAATAAAATAGCAAGACCCTGCCGCATAGGCTTACATTCTAATAAAATCATAATAAAACAATAAGGAGGGGAAGAGAATGCACCAAACAGGCACAGGGTAGGGAAAAACTAACAGTATAAAGTCAGAGCAAAATCAAGTTTTAAAAGCTTTAGGAAAAAGAAAGGTTTTTAGCTGAGCTTTAAAAGCTGCGATTGAACTTGTAGTTCTCAAATGTTCTGGAAGAGCGTTCCAGGCGTAAGGGGCAGCGGAAGAATAAAAAGGTCTTAAACCTCACAATGTGAGCTGAGAGTGTCTGTGCCTGAGGATCCGTGCTAAATCCAGTAAAGAAGCCAGCTGGGTGCTGGGAGTTCTTCCTTTACAGGGGGTTTCTCATGGAGTCATCATTGTCACTTGAGGATCAGATGGCCTCAGGGATACAGAGTTCCTTCTACCAGCTTTGGCTGGTGACCCAGCTACACCCAGATCTGCATAGTGATATCCTGCCTTCAGTAGTCTATCCTCTGGTAATCTCCAAGTTGGATTACTGCAATACATTCTATGTGGGGCTGCCCTCAAACATGGTTCAGAAGTTGTAGCTTGTCATAATATGACAGCTAGATTGAGAGCATGGACCAAAAGGATCTGAACATATAATACTAATTCTAGTTCAATTGTACTATCTGCAAGTATGACTCAATTGAAGCCCAGTTGAAGATGTTGGACTTGACCTATAAAGACTTACATTGATTAATACTGCAATACCTGATGGAAGGTCTTTCTCTGGATGAACCTACCCATACACTACAACCAACATCTTAGGCCCTCCTCCAAGAGCCTCCTCTGAGGGAGATAGGGGGATGGCAACAAGGGAAAGGGCCTTCCCGATTTTGGAATGCTCTCCCCAATAATGCCCATCTGGTGCCAAAATTGTCAGCTTTTCAGCACCAGGGTAAGATATTCTCCAACTCCCAGGCATTTGAGAGCATATGATGTAGTGTTTTAGCTTTTAATAGGTCTGTGGTAGTATTGTTAATTTCTTTTTAAACTGTTTTAAATTCTTCAATGTTTATATTATGTTTCATCATGCTGTGAACCATCCAGAGAGCTTTGGCTATTGGGGAATATAGAAATGTAGTAGAATGAATGGATAAATGAATGGATGGAATACAGTTCAAGACGTGAATTTAAGTTCAGATTATATCATACAGATTTTTTAAAAACAACAACAACAACAACAACAACAACAACAACAACAACAACATGCAAATAAATGTAGTAATGGGATAAACTGGATTTATGAGTGAACATTACAAAAGTGACACAGACTGGAATTAGACTGATTTGTCCATCATAAGATACCATCACTACCGAAACTGAATAATGATCAATTTAATAATTCAGGCCAATTTGCTGTTACAGCTGATAATTGCTGAGAATTTCTGCCCAGTTTCTGCTCCAACAAACTTCTCATCTTGTGTTAATACTGATGTCTAATCTTGAAACATTTTGAGACTTTTTCATATGAAGGGTGCTTTGGACAATGCACCATAGAATATATAAATGATTTCCACAATAAAATGATGGAGTCCTAGAATGAGCCAGAAGTAAGGGTAGTACATAGCCCAGAAAAGAGTCCTGCTCTAACAGTTTGATTTCTTTTAAGGAGGTGAAGCTCATTGCAACAAGGAAACTGTGAACAAATTTCTCATATCCATGCTTCATTATATGACTCAAATCGGCTGAGTTTCTATAGTCTTGCTCCTGTATAAACATTTTATATATCTTGAACCTAAACAATTTATATGGAAGTGAGTCTCAGAGTTCCACAGAAAGAGGGCCACCATACTGAAGGCTCTTCTCTGGGTGGACTCCAATTTGGCCATAGGTCTACGCAGAACCTCCAACAGCATACCGTCTGTTGACCTCAGTGACTGGGCAGTTGATAAGGGAGAAGGTACTCTTTCAGGTATCCTGGGCCCTTTCTACACCTAAGGGTTATCCCTGGAAAATGGAGGGATCATTCCTGACTGCTCCCAGGATCTCCTGTGTGTCATTTGGGCCATTTCTACACCCGCCTTTCCCCCTGGAATCATTCCTGCAATCCAAATGACACACAGGGGATCTTGGAAGCAGGCAGAGATGATCCCTCCATTTTCCTGGGATAATCCTTAGGTATAGAATGGGCCTTGGATGCACAGGGACAATTCAGGGATGATCCCAGGAAAAAAGGCAGGTGTAGAAAGGGCCCTGGTCCTAAGATGTTTATGGATTAATATAGGGGTACCAAAGCTTAAACCTGGCCTGGTAGTGAATAGGTAGCCGCTGCAGTTTCTTCAGCAAAGGAGTTACATCCTGAAAAGGAGCAGCTCCTGACAACAGCCGAATTGCTGAATTCTGCACTAGCGCCAACTTCCAGAGAAGCCTAAAGGGCAGCACAACACAGAGCACATTGCAGTAATCCAGTTTTGAGGTTACTAGCACCTGAACCACTGTGGACAAGCTATTCATATCCAAGAGAGGTTGTAGCTGCTGAACCAACCAAGGCTGGCAAAATGCTGGGAGTTGTAATCCAAAACATCTGGAAGGCACAAGGATGGGGAAGTCTGTTTTAACCAAATCCTGGGAGCTCCAGTAGTGTTGAACCAGACCACAGGACAAAAATCATTAGTCAAAAGCAAGCTCCTGTGAGAACAGTTTGTCTTTCTCAGCAAAGTACTGCCCATATTTTAAAAGAAATGAATACTACACCTTAATTGCTAGCAAAATTATTTGACAGTTCCTGCATTGCACATTACCTTAACAAAAGAGAATGTCAAGCTTTAATTTTGCGTGTTACATATTGGCTTCCTGAGAGTGATTGCTAAATGTGTTTTTAAAACATTAATGGAAAGAGTTTTCCACAGGCCAAACAAAACCCTTTTCACATGATTGCAACAGTTTGGAGTCATTACCAAAAAAAGAATAATGTAAGGCAGTAACAGATGAAGACTGGGAGCCAAGGTTGAACTTTGCAAAAGTGTTACAAAAGTTAACCACAGCAGGTTGTCCAAGGAGCCAGAAAGGAATAGGCATGACTTATAAAGTGGGACGACAAGGCTTAGCAAAATGTATTAAAGCCTTAAGTGGAAATGAGTCACAGAACTTCAAAAAGAACAAACCTTAATGGTGTTCTTCAAGTGATGAGATAGCACCTCACTTTAACTTGGCATCTTACTTAGATAACCTGTAGTGGTGAAACAAGAAGAAAGAGATATAATTAATGGAGCTTTTATGAAACAAAAACTGCCTCTTAGTGCACAGAGAAGGAGCCAACTGCTATTAACAACATTTTCAGGATGTGTCTCCATGATCATAAATTACGTACTTCACAAGCTTATTTTTTCTCTCCACCTCGAATATTTTGAAATGTAAGTTAAAACATATTTTATAATTCTGTAGGTGTGTGCCATAAGGAACAGCAATAAAAACACTGTACATGCCAGAAAAATATCATATAACAATAAAATACAGGGAAGGAGGCAAATTATGCATTTACGTAAGCAATTAGTGTTATTACATTGCGATTCATCCTTTTAACTAAATATTCTAGGGTGAATGTGTTGTGTAATTCTGCATGATTTCATCACACGAAGTATGTTAACTCTGTGACAAAATCAAATGGTTTGGATCCGGACTTACTCATATGAGTCATCATGACTGACTCAAGTACCATTGATCCCAATGGTCTACCCCAAGTATGACTAAGTTTAAATCCAGCCCCCTGTGTATGTTGTTGAGAAAAAGCTCTTTCAGGATTATGGCTTTCATATGATTGCAATTTCATTTATCCTTTAGAATATCATCTGAATCAATATCACATACACCTACCCAAAACATTGATCTTCCCTCTCTCTGCCATTCCAAACACTACTGATAAGAAAAATATGATACCACTAGATATTCCCAGAATATCATCTACACTCTGTAAAAATAATCAACTATTAAACAATTATAGCATAATAATAATAATAACAATAATAATAATAATAATTTTATTTCTTACCCGCCTCTCCATTTTGATCAAGGTGGGGAACAAGTATAAAATACATAAAATACTGATTAAAAACATAATATATATTTTTAAAACTTCCTAAAAAAAATCCTAAAAGCATATTAAAAGCATCCTAAAATTTGACTGGATTGGCCTGCCGGAAGAGATTAGTTTTTATAGCTTTCTTAAATGCTAAAAAACAATTAAGGGCCTTCCTAGACGAGGGTTTAGCCTGGTGTGATGTCCGGGCTCCCTGCTGTGCGTGCAGATGACGCACAGGGGATCCCGGGGTCAGGCCGGGCTAAACCCTCCCTTGACCCGGGATAACTGGATCCACTTGTGTCCCAGTTATAAATAAAACCCTTTTCACATGATTGCAACAGTTTGGAATCATTACCAAAAAAAGAATAATGTAAGGCAGTAACAGATGAAGACTGGGAGCCCTGGCTGAGCCCAGGGCTGCAAAAAGTCTAGCTGGTTCCATGGCTTTTCCCGGCTGCTTGCTTACTCGATAATACCTGTCAGCCTAGTTTTGGCTGGCTGAAGGAAATTCTTCCCAGAGGACCTGAGTGTGCGGGACGGATTGTATGGGAGAAGGCGATCCCACAGGTAGCCTGGACCCAAACCATGTAGGGCTCTAAAGGTGATAACCAACACTTTATAGTTCACCCAAAAACTAATTGGCAGCCAGTGCAGAGATTTTAAAGCTGGTGTAATGTGGTCACCCCTAGGTGTACCAGTGACCAGCCTGGCTGCCATATTTTTAACTAGTTGATGTTTCCGGACTAGGCACAAAGGTAGCCCTATGTAGAGCACATTGCAGAAGTTGAGCCTTAAAGTTACCAGCGTGTGGACTACCATCTTTACGTCTTCCAACTTTAGGAAGGAGCACAACTGCCGTATCAGCCGAAGCTGAGAGTAGGCACTCCAGGCTGTTGCATCTATCTGGGCTGTCATTTGGAGCAAGGATCCAAAAGCACCCCCAAGCTGTGAACACAGTCTTTCAGGAGGAGTGTAACCTATTCCGGAACTGGTTGACACACCTCCAAACCCAGGTTGCGGCATTTGACAGTAAGCACATCCATCTTGTCTAGATTCAGCTTCAGTTTGTTTTTTTTCATCCAGCCCATTACCGCCTCTAAGCATTCATTCAGAGGTGACACACTATCCTTTGCTGACGCTGTTATCGAAGGCATAGAGAAATATATTTGAGTGTCATCAGCAAACTGATAGCACCCTGCCCCATGCCTCCGGATGATCAATCCCAGTGGTTTCATGGGGACAGCATTGGGGATAGGATGGCACCTTGTGGTACGCCATACAACAGCTCCTTCTGGATCCCCATGCTCCTCCCCAAGCATCACCATCTGGAACCTGCCTGAGAATTAGAGATCTGACAACTCAACTGTCTTTCTGAATTTAAAAAGCTATACAGACTGATCTCTTCCGGCAGGCCTACTGAGTCGAATTTTAAGATGTCTGGCTGTTATTTTAATAGCATATTAGTTTATATGTTTTAATCAGTTTTATGTATTTTATAATATTTTTGTATTCTCTGTTGTTCCCCACCTCAATCCAGAGGGAGAGGCAGGTAAGAAATTATTATTATTGTTGTTGTTATTGTTGTTGTTGTTGTTATTATTCAGGGCATGATAATTTATCAGGGACTACTGATATATCAAAGGGATGTTTTTGTCAGCTTTTTGCCTTTTGAGGGATTATATTTCTTCCTCTTAAGTAGGCTGATGGAGGCTCATATCACCCCAACTTTGCTTTCAGCAATTCGGCTGTATTTCTCCCCTGTCCCTGTTCCAATTCTATGGAGACTCTCCAACCCCATGATATTATTCATATCTTGTTTTTTATTGCATACAGGGTGGTTTATATTGTAGCAGTGCCCGCTAGTGCTGATATATTTAGGGGCATGTCAGTATTTCCATTATAGCCCCCTATTTTCATGGGTTTATGACTTAGCTGTAAAAAATTTACTCTAGGTTTGAAGTTAGAAGACAAGGTTTCAGCCTTGAAACATTTTTTTACAAGTTAAAACACACACACATACATCCATTTTGTAATTGATAAGCTAAAAAAAGTGCAAAACACACAAAAGTATAAGTTCACTGTATATAGGTTTTTAATGTGCTTTCTGTTTAAAAGAAAATAGCTTTGTCCAATGCATCGCACCTGTATGCATACCTTTGCATATACATGTTCGGTTTAAAAATATGTGTCCATATCATGAAGCCATCTATGAAATGAATATTATAGACCAATGCCATTTTGAAATGTTTACGTAATATTATTTGTCTGCTCCATTTTATATATGATTACCTTCCTCTGGAGAAACTATTGCCAAGAATTCAAATCTCTGGAAAGCCTGAAATATAACACGTACTAGTTTCTAAAACCATCACACAAAGTACACTATTACCTCCTTTAAAAAAGAAAGAAAGAATCGCTCTAAGAATACATTTTTTTGCCAAAAATATTAAGCTGCTGTGAAGTCTGATATACCATACCCCATATGTGCTAGCAATGGGAGCTTTGTACAAGTCGAAAAAGAATATTCCATGAAACCAAAACCACTGTCTTGAGTTATTGCTCTCTTCACAGTATTTCAGCTGGCTGAGGTAATTTCAAGCTACTTCTAAAAACGACACCATATTTTTTTCTTCCTTTGAACTCTTGGTATATGGTTTCATACTGGGGTCCTTTTCTCCAGAGTGTGTGGAGGATAAAATGAAGCTTGAATTAACATAAAAATAGTGAAGAGATAGGTGATGTACTCTAGAGCTAGGAGGCTGTGTTTGCTAGATAGCAATGGTAACCCACGATTCTGCCTGTGTCTTCATAATGCCTTCAGTCTAGATCAGTGGTCTTCAACTGGTCCAGACCCAGACCCACCTTGGAATCCCAACCTGCAACAAAGGACCCCACTTTCATAATTTCATAATTGCCCAACATGGCAGCAACAACTTTGCTGCGACCCATCTAGACTGATCTCAGGACCCATTTTTGGGCTGCAAACCACCGTTGAAGACCACTGGTCTAGATTATGCCTTCATGTAGGGTCAAGTGCCAAATTCTTATTGACAATTATACAAGAACAGGTACTGATCTAAAAGCTACTTCAATATACATATACATTGCTTTACACCTCTCATCACTCAAATAACCACTAAATGTATGCACCGCCTCCCATGAAAAGTCTTCTTTTTCAGGTGATGTTTGGTCATTTAAGTTAATATAGTAACTAAGGCCATGGCTAGACCAGACCTATATCCCCGGATCGTCCCAAGATCATCCCTGTACATCCTTAGGTCTAGCTAAGGCCTAAATCTCCATATCTGTTCCGCTATAACGCATGGATCTCTAACAGAAGATCCAAATAGGAATGAATGAATCTGTCAGTCTCTCTTGCTCCTACATTCAGTGTGTGTGTGTGTAAGTTCTTTCCATTTCAAATATGAATATATTCACAAATTTTGATAAATTCTCATAAAAAACAAACCAAAATAAAATTCTCACTCACTCCTACAGTATATCCAAGCAAGGATGCTTCCAAGATCCTCCTGAGATGAATTTATTTCTACAGTACACTGCATCGGAAAAGATTACATGTGTTTTCTAATCTAATTTTATGTTAATAGGTTATATTTAGCATTATATTCTAGCATGGATTTTCTCAAAGGGAGGGTTATTATTATTAGATTGTAAGCCTATGCGGCAGGGCCTTGCTATTTAGTGTTTTACTCTGTACAGCACCATGTACATTGATGGTGCTATATAAATAATAATAATAATAATAATAATAATAATAATAATAATAATAATAATTTTAAACCAATTGAGGTTTTGCCCTGGCAGAAACAGGAGAACAGGGGAGAAAGTGATCTTCATGTATTTTATATGCATGCATTGTAATATGAAATGGGGATTATTTATTTATTTATTTATTTATTATTTAAAGCATTTTATAGCGCCGTCTATATGCTAGGAAATTTAAAATTGTCTAGTATTATGAAAGAATTTTTCATCACAAAATCCCACTGACATAGATCTTTGATAGGCTTATAAACTTGTAAACTAAGAATATTTACTCACATATAGTTTGGTGCCTGTAAATTTATAAGCAAAAATGGCTCCCTCCCATTCTTACTGAAATCATTGTATTTACTTGCTTGTGTACTCTCTCCTACAGCCAATGTTTTTAGGGATGGGAGAACCAGGGATACTCAAACTTGCTGAAATTCTCCAAACTTACTTCAAACCTGAGCTCATCTCACTTCTAGTCTCATTGTTGAGCTGTTTTTCATTTTGTTCACATGGGAAAACTTGTCAAAACTTTGGATTTTGAAAAACCTGTGCATTTGCACATTTTTTAACACAAATTCGGAAATTTGCAGATATTATCAGAGAACATCCTCTCATCTACAGTCATGTTTGGCTTTGCGAATAGGACAGTTTTTAGTGGTTTATAAACTGAAATGAAATTATCATACATCCCTAGCTGCTGGTTTCTTCAAGTGCACAGAAAATGCCAGCAGAACTAAGGAACTCTGGGACATGTAGTTGTTAACAGACCATATCTCATAGGACAGCACTCTCTCTCTATTTCACAAACCAGAAGTCCTAGCATTTCAATAAAGCAGGGATAGGCAACTTGTGGCACTCCAAATGTTTTGGTGTATTATTATTATTATTATTATTATTATTATTATTATTATTATTATTATTATTTATTTATTTATTTATTTATATAGCACCATCAATGTACATGGTGCTGTACAGATTACACAGTCAGCCCTAACCAGCATAGTCAATGGTGAAGGATGATGGGAGTTGCAGGCCAAAACAGGTGGAGACCCACAAGTTTCCCACCGCTACAATAAAGTAATATTTTTCCGTCTATAGCCTAGAGAGTGATCGTTTCAGGGAAAACTCTGGGAAATATGGATTTCAGAATGTGTTAACTTTTAACTTATACTTAAAAATAGGCCCTCAGTTTGAGAAATGCTTCCCTAAACCAAAAGAGCTACTAAGTAAAGCCAAGCTTGTCATCTCTCTCCCACAGGCCCTGCAACTGAAGTATAGGAAGAATATCCACAGATGCTGTGTTCATCCTCATATGCTAAGTAGAACTACACCTACTGAATTTATGCCTATGGTACACAACTGGTGAGATGAATTGGCCTTCTACCCCTTACAAGGAATTCAGCAACCCCTTTCCTTTATGAGTTACTAGTTTGGAGAGTTGGTGAAAACCAAACAGCAACATTGATCACTGGATTGGCCCTGGGTGGGTGGAAGGAACACTTCTTCCAGCTCCTCCCCCCAGGGCTGATTTCGACCTTCTCCTGGGATGGTGCGATGGCGCCAGTGAAGAAGAAGGGCTAGATTGGGGGGGGGCTGGAAGATGCATTCCCGGAAGGGCTAGATCGGCCCTGGAGGTGGGGTGGGGACTGGAGGACGCACTCCCGGAAGTCTGGGAACGTGTCCTCCAGCCCCCACAGCCCCCAGTGCTGATCTAGCCTTCTCTTGCACTAGATCGGCACTGGGGAAGGGCTGGAGGATGCATTCCCAGAAGTCCGGGAACGCGTCTTCCAGCCTTTTTCCCTGGTGAATTGGGGGCCAGTCCCAGTTGCCCCGTAGACCTCCATTTTTCCATAGGTCTTCAGGGTTTTCTGGTGCATCTGGTCACTCTACTATCTCTGATACATTTGAGGACCCTTTGGAAGCTGCTATTCAAATCCCCCCCATTAACACAGAAGCATCCATTGAAGTACAATGGTCAATAGACTGAAATACTGAACGTTATGTACTTGAGGCTTGTGTGCAGGCAGTTCTTTTTCGGCAGGTCCAAAGAACTTGCTAGAAAACCATGTCTCAGTACTCCGCATTTATGATTATTATTCCCGCATTCGTTCATAGTAGAAAGCTGCTGTAACAAAAACTACATTTGTGTCATGGATTTGCTAAGAGCTATATTGATTTTAAAGTGTATCTGCCTCTTCCTTCTTAGCCTGATAAATATTCCTGTAGTAGGTTCTAATATTTGGTACACTCACTGGCATTCCTTTACCCTAATCAGTCAGAGAGCTGCCTAGAATATTATTTGAGATGTCTCCCATTCTTAGATAATATTCAGAAAATATGCTATATTGCAAGGCACAGTATTTCTTCTCAAACAGCAGCCCAAGTGCTATATAAAGAATTTGGAGCATGTCAGGTACAATACATCAAATGTGGTTGTTTTAAAATGAATGCAACTTAACCTACATCATAGATATAGCCAAGCTGAGTAAAGGTATTTACAGCATGCTCTTTGAACTTCAGATGGTTGGTAATATCTCAGAATGTCAGGTTGCTGATACTAGAATGTGCTAGCCACCTCTCTTACCCCATCAAATACCAATGCAGTGAACAAGTTTTGACACCAATTTAATTCTTCTTCTCACACAGTCCCCATGTACAAAGTAACTTTCTTTTCTCATTTAAGGAGAGGCAAATTTGTTCAACTACTTCATGGCTTTTTGCTTTGTTTTTTGGTTTGTGGTGTGTGTGTAGTATTTGGTTGTCTGGATGAACTTTTAGAGTCTGACATTTTATTACTGCTATTTCCTAAGAAGCAAAGTTACTGCCAAAGTTACTAGGTAGATTTACCACTAAAAGAACACACACACACACACACACACACACACACACAGAGAGAGAGAGAGAGCCTAATTTTTTTAAGGTTCTATTATTTTATTAAATGTGTGTGTGTGTGTGTGTGTGTGTGTGTGTGTGTGTGTGTGTCTGTGTGTGTTATTTAAGATGTGTGGCAATGGCCATATTTTGAACAGACCTGCATTGCATTTTAGTCTACCTGGAGTGCAGACCTGACTAAAATGATGTCTGATCTTTTGTTCTTCAATAAGCTTTGGAAGGCTAAGATGCTTTTCATAATACCCCATCTGATTGGAGCCAAACATTGTTTTTAGAGTTAGATCATTGAGGGGAATCTCCATCTAGTGGGCCTATTTCAGGCCGCAGATGTTCCCCATTTGGAGTCTCCTTTGATTCCTTCAGGGGTGGGGCTTGGCCTCTAAGCCACCCCCCTGGAAGAATCCCCTGGAAGAATACCTGAGATCAGAGCAGAGAGAACAGCAGGGATGGGATGGGCCAAGGACTCAGCCAGCACTAGGGTAACGGCTGCACTTCCTAACACTGGCAGAATCTCTTTCATCATCATCATCATCATCATCATCATCATCATCATCATCCATTTATTTGTTACCTGCCTCTCCTTCTGGATCGAGGCAGGGTACAACACAAATGCAAACATCATATACTTAAAACTAATACATTATTAAAAGCAGCACATTATTAAAAGGCAAATTTAAAATTCAACTGAGTAGGCCTGCCGGAAGAGATCACTCTTCATGGCTTACTTAAATTCCGGAAGACTGTTAAGTTTCACATTTTACTTCTGCATGTGATGTTCTTTTGTACTTCCTTTTCTGTATAAATCACTTATAACTTCATATTTCCTGTGTAGCAGGTTTTAATTTTTCATAAGTTAAAGGGCATTCACTGCTCAATTTTTATTTTTTTAAAGTTTTATCCCCACCAAATATATTGAACTTTTAAATGGGCTTAGGTCAATTCTGGATACACTCTATCACCCCTTGGGGGCAAAGTCGGAACCTCATTTTCTGCATGGTTGCTAAGCTACCCCCAGTTTTTCATGGGATATTTCATATTCAGAATACATACTGTGTATTCTGAACTTGAGACAAGTAAATCCAAAGCACCTTTTTTTATTTTATTTTTTCTTAGGGCTGGGCTGTAGGAAGGAATCGTTGGCAGAAGGGCTTAGAATTCCCCAAGCTGGTGATAGTAGGGAGATTGAATCTGACCAGTGGCAACCTATCATAATTCTTATAATCCTTATAAAGAAGTGGGTCTGCCAGTATGGAACACACACACACACACACACACACACACACACACACATGATCCATGCCTGGTATATACTCCAAATTAATTCCTGCACTATGAGCATTTTTGTGCTATCAATAATAATTCTTAGCATGTATAGAGCACTAGGGGTGTGCAAGGACCCCCCGCTCCGCTTCTCTTCCAGATCCACGATTTGCGGATCAGGCCACTCCACTCCGCCCCCGCTCTGCCTATGTCCGCTCCACTGCGGAGCTCCGGATCCAGATCAGAGCTCCATTTTTTCCCCCATAGGCTTGCATTGAAAGCTAAAAAAGTATACAACTTTTTTCCTGTTAAAGTTAGAAACCTCAAGTTTGGCACCATGCCACCTCATGGAGGTATACACACGCACGCCAAGTTTCAAGCCAATCCCATCATCTCCTGATTTTTGGGGATTTTTTGAAAATCGGGCATCCCATTCACACCCCTTTCGATAGCTCCGTCAATTTGCACGTTAGAAACCTCAAACTCGGCACCATGATAGCTTATCCAGGGATACACATGCACGCCAAGACTCAAGGCAATCCCATCATCCCCTGATTTTTGGCAGGGCTCTAATCTTTTAACTCACCCCAAATCAAGTCCCATTTTACAACTATGTCAATTTGCATGTCAGAAACCTCACCATCGGTACCATGACAGCTAATCCATGTGTCCACATGGATGCCAAGTTTCAAGCCAATCCCATCATCCCCTGATTTTGGGGGAATTTTTGAAAACCGGGCACCCCATTCACACCCCTTTTGATAGCTCACACCCCATTTCAAAGGAAATCCCAACATGCCATGAATTGGGGAGTAGAGATAAACCTAAATATGAATCTTCTTCCACACTTGAAAAATTGATTTGGAACTTGAGCACAGGAAGGACTTCTCCCCTGAGTCAAAGCAAGACACACAAAAACCATCACTGCGAGGTGGGCAGGGGAGGAGGAAGGGAAGGCAGGCAGGCAGCAGACATTTCTGGGGGCACAAGGAAGTGAGCCAAGGATAGTTTCAAAGCCAGTAATGCATATAAAATGGAATAAATAAATAAATAAATAAACAAAGGAGGGGTGGAATTAAAAGCAGCAGTGTTGCTGAATAAACAACAAGAAGAACTTTTTTTAAAAGGCTATATTTGTCTTTTACCAATAAGAGGGGAGTGGACGTGCCCAAGGGGAGGGGGAATCATCTGCCAATTTGACTGGTCCTGTCTAGGTACCAGTCTTTAAGAAGCAAATGATCACTTCAACTCATGATAGGCATTCTCTCCAGTGATTTACCTTTGGAGGGCTCTGATGGCCCTCCAAGGACAGGAGAGTGCCCTGGGCACATCCACATGCCCTAGGGGAGCTCATCCCCTTGCACCACATCTATTCAGTTGTTCCCCAAAGTTAGGGTGTGTAGCAGTGCTGTATTTTTTCTATCTCTTATTATTGGCTTAGTATATGATTTCAGGTTGTGTTTGTGCATTTGGTGGGGCTACTGTTTTAAAAAACACTGGGAAAAGTCCGTTCAGACTAAGAAAGAGAAGTTCCCAGAATCCCAAGTTACCCGTTTTGCCTATCCCCTCCTCCAATTTTGGGATCATGTGATCATGACCGGGAGTTGACTCTGCCCCTCAGCCCTTCGAAAAAGGTACATTTTCCCGCTGTTTTTCCCGATTTTTCAAAAATTCTAGCAAGCGAACCGCAGCACGCAGAGAGCTGAGAGTAGGCTCAAAATGACCCCCAGCCACGACTCTCTAAGCACAAGAAGTTTCAGAAAGATAGCTTAAAAAACAACACAGTTATCCCCTATTCGTTTCCGCAATGCAATCCTATGGGCGAAATTTTTCAAAATGGCGATCGGATTGGTCCATGAAAAGAGAAGTGCTCCGCGTATGGGAGCTTCTCTTCACCGTGCTTCTACGGGTCCCTGGTCCGCTTCTACTCCGCCTCTGGGCAAGGCGGAGCAGGCCAATTCGCTTCTGATTCTCCGCTTCTAATCGGAGCGGAGCACATCCCTCTAGAGCACATTTGAAGTGCTGAGAGTGCTTCACATATAGTTATATCAGTGATCCTGACAAAGCGATTGTAAGGCGAATTACCCCACTGAAGATAGAATTCTGAACCACATGTAACTGATTTATTTCAAACCTGATTTGGTTTTGGATCTAGAGTTTTGGCTTTTGCATTACAAGCTGTTTCACCTGCTTGGCAAAAGAGACTTTGCAGATCAGATTGCAGCTTCTAAGGAAATACTGTAATTTCCCCTGATGAAGACATGGATGATGCTCAAAACACATTAGGCTTCTGAGTTTATCTTTTGCAATAAATCTGTCTGTATACTCCGTTATTGACCTCCATTTTGGTGGAGTCTAGCCCTGCTGTTTGAGTACATTTTGCAGATGGGGACTCAGGATAGGAGCTTGCCTAAGGCTTGCTTGAGGGTACCTATGGATTTCATGTCTAAGAGATGACCTTTGATCCAGGGACTTCCTGGCTCATGGCCACTACGTGACTGCACTTCTTAGATGATATGGTTCTGGGCTGAGTTTTTATTAGCATTTGGTATTAGTTTTTAAATGGCATTTACTATTTTATGAGCTCTATTCTTTTCCACACACAAAAAAAGGAGCAGAAGATACTGCAGAATGATAAGCCACATGTACTGTAAGGATGTTTTGTAATGGTTGATAATGCCTAGTTTGTAATTAATTTGACATATTACATCATTACTGTTGAGAGACAGTGTGATGCAGTTGTTAGTGTTGGACTGGGAGTCAGCAGATCTTGGTTCCAGTCCCCACTCCGCCATGAAGCTCACTGGGTGACTTTGGGCCAGTCACAGACTCTCAGCCCAACCTACCTCACAGAGTTGTTGTTGTGAAGATAAAATGGAGAGGAAGAGGATTATTTATGCCACCTTTGGTTCCTTAAGGAGGAAAATATGCAGGACATCATCATCATCATCATCATCATCATCATCATCATGTGAAATGATTTGTTTGGGTTGGGTATTATAATGTTGCACTACTGCAATCGATGTAAGGACTTGTTTTCTTATTTTTGTGTTGTTGTGTTATGAACTGCTTTGGGCATGTTTTGTGGAAAGTTGGCATACAAATTAAATTATGATGATGGTGATGATGATGATTCAGAGGAAATACTTTCATCCTGAATGGTACTGCTGGATAGATCACCTTTGGAGGTAATAGTCAAAATATCTTTGTAAAGAATAACAAAAACAAAGTATGAATAATGCATTGGGGTGGGAGCACAACAAAGGACAAAACAGTAGTCAGATATGAATACAATTATGCATGCTGACAGGGCTGGCCCTACCATGAGGCCGAGTGAGTTGTTTTTATACTGTTGTTTTTATGGTTTTTAAATTTTGTATACTTTTTAATGTTTACAATTTTTAACTGTTGTAAACTGCCCAGAGAGCTTTATAAATGTTATAAATAGATGTAATAAATAAATAAATAAATAAGTAAGTAAGTAATTTCAAGGGACAGCAAATTGTTAGCTATTCAATTTGTTATATTGTTTTTGTTTGTTTTTCACTGTTAGAAATGAGGAAAGGTGCTAGTGGGATTTTCTGCCTCATGTACCTAAATAACATCCCTGGCTTTGCATGCTATGTCACTTGACTTGGGTGGCTGAGGAGCACAAATTGCTGCTCTGCTAGCACAACTAGCGATATTGTAGGTGTCCATTTTGGGTTTGAAGTTCAGTGATTTCTCACATGGAGGGGCCTGCTCCTATGCTGAGCAGCAAAATGGTAGGCATGGGCTTTTTGGAAAGGGCCCTTTTGCTCAAATGGTGGCTGTAAAGAGGCCCATTTCTACAAAATCATAGATATAAGTTGTCTAAATAGATTATTTTTGCCAGTAGTTTGCATAAATGGACCGGCTTACTGCTACCATTTGCAAAAAAAGTGCCCTTTATGAAAAAGGCAAAGCTTCCACTTTTACACAAAATGGTGGCTTGGCAAGGGAGCTAGAGTTCGTATGCTATGTGCCAGGCACCCATGGATCCATGCTGGCTTCCTATAATCACTGTGTTGTTTTCAAGGTGCTTACAGATTGACTACTTTATAATCTGCTCCAAACATTTCCCAGGGATGGATGTCAGACTGACTGGTCTGTTGTTCCTAGGTTCCTCTTTTTAGCCATTTTTGAAGATAGGGACAACATTAGCCCTACTCCCATCATCTGGCACTTCACCTGTCTTCCGTGATTTTGCAAAGATAATAGACAGTGGTTCTGAGAGCACTTCTGCTAGTGCCTTTATTACTCTAGGATGCAGTTCATCGGGCTTGGAGATTTGAACTTGTTCTAAGAAATTAGGTGTTCCTTGACTATTTGTTTATCAACCTCAAACTGCAATCCTGCCTCTTCAGCTTGTTTTCCACTTTTTCCAGTCATGGGAGTCATCCCACCAAGTTTCAGTTATATCTATAAAGTTGTATTTGCCTTCATGTATTAAGAGTTCAAGTTAGTTCTGTTTGTTTCCCATACTCTGGGCATTAGTATATAGACATCGAAGACCATGGGCTTTATACTCTGGCTGCATTCCTACATAGTTGTGAACACTATTTGTGGCACTTTGGGAGCTGTTCTCTGTGTTATGGTTCATAAGCCTTCATCCATTGTTGTCTCAAGGTTTACATCTTCTGTCCCCATAGGATTCAGTTTAAAGCCCTCCTGATGAAGTTCTTCATGCTGTAGCAAAACACATTCTTCCCTGCCCTTTTGAGGTTCAACTGCCCATAATGTTTGAAAACCATATTTAAATGTGCATGTTTAAATCTTAATAAGATATTTCAAACATTCTGAGACTTTTGAAATCAAATCTCTGATGGGCATATGAAATATGTTTAACTCTCTCTTGTCATTAATCTTTTCTTATATATATTTAAGCAGTACAAAAATATTATTAAGTTGAACAAAATTTCCCACTTGTGTGCTCTAAGGTCTCTAGACATAAAAAATACCAGTGTGATTAAGTCATGTGCCTTGATATGAGAGATGTATGTTTCCTGGCTGGTGCTTATAAACTGTTGGTGATGTGCCATGAGGGCTAAAAGTGATGAAAGGATGGGCTTACATATGCTAGTCCCATTCCCAGTATCTGCATGTGTGTTGTCCCTGTTCCCTCCAGCCCTATGTCATGGATCAGGACCATTGATCTTAGAGGCTTCTGAGCCCTTGTCCACAGAAGAAGAAGCTCCAGGATTAAGGGAGAGGATGTGGCTATAGAAAAGCATTACAAGGCTTCCACCTCCTTAGGGCCCAGTTCTCCTGGAAGTCCCAGAGGTGGTCTCCACTCTATTCAGAGAAGTTCACATTACCATCCCAAGACTCTGAATACTCAGGCCATGGGGAAACTAGTCTGACACAACCACTTCTACATTGTCACAACCTGATATTGCTAAAACAGGATGGGCCCCTTAAAAAGACAAAGCCTCAGTCAATATGGAGGCAGGGCTAGCCAGGCCTCTTATTTAAGGCTCTGCCTGCTCCTTGTTGGAGCAGCATACAAACAATCCTGCCCAGCTTCCAGTCCCAGCACCACTTGGAACTTTCTGTGGTGCTGATCTATTCCTTTCTTCTGTTAAAGATTGGATGATAGCAAAATCCTGCAACCTGGGTAACAGAATAGGTCATCAAGAAAACCCATATGCTGAAAAATATGTGGCACAAAATGCTAAATCCTCAATGG
This sequence comes from Elgaria multicarinata webbii, assembly GCF_023053635.1. Taxonomy (NCBI): domain Eukaryota; kingdom Metazoa; phylum Chordata; class Lepidosauria; order Squamata; family Anguidae; genus Elgaria; species Elgaria multicarinata. Next base: position 69,629,659 of record NC_086176.1, on the reverse strand, counting down.
TCAAAGCTTCTATGCATATGCATAGTCACCCAAACACATGCAGAACCCCCTTCAGATCTTCATACTGAATGTGCAAATGTCAGGATACATCAGGCAGTGACATTGCAAGAGTTTCTATCATATGTGGCAAATGAGTTCTCCCCACTTTTAGCCTTCGTGCATTCAAGTGAATGCCTGAACGTGGCTTTAATTGGAATCCATCCTCAACTAAGGTTCTGGGAGCAGGATAGAAGGACTGTGGGTGGCACTATTGGGTTTGTGGGGCCTGTTTTAATTTACACAACATCTTTTGCAGGTATAACATAGCTGCAAAAGGTCTGGGTATAGGATTCTGACCATGGCCATAGCTAGACCTAAGGTTTATTCCTGGATCGTCCAGGGGTCAAACCTGTTCATCTAGGTGACACACAGGGGATCCAGTGCTCAGGCAGGGGCGAACCCTGGATGATCCCAGGATAAACCTTAGGTCTAGCTGTGGCGGATATCTCCAAAACAATATTACTTACTATTCTCTACCGTTAAAGGGGTGTGGGGGGGGAGGGGGAGAAAAGTAACACTACTGAGTAAAAGAATTATGTCGTGACAACCGTTTGAATGTTAGTGAATTGAAGCAAAAGCCACTCATTTTGAAATGAAACTGGAAAAGATTCAAATAGCTACAAGAAATACAAGCCTATTAATTTGCTTGGGCATAAAGCAGCAAGGCTACAGAATAAAATAAAGACATTAATAGGACAGTTTAATGAGGGACTTTAATAGGTGTACATATGATAAGCAGGGGATAAAGCACTTGCCTAATTATCCACATTAGGATCTAGGCAAGGAGTTGTGTTAGTGTTCATAGCCATGACCTTCTGTTTTTCTACTCAGATGAGATATTGTGTGTGCATTTTTCCAGTGAATTTTAGTCATTAGAAGCATTCCAATCAGACCACCCACATGCCTTTCATACAAGTAGCTCAAGGTAACATACTGTTTTCACCCCATCCCATTTCATACTCCCATAAAAGAAGTGAGTGATGTTACACTAAGACTTTCATAAGACGAGCGTTTTATCACATGGTCATTCATGGTTTTTCGTGCATCCTTTAGATGACGTCTGCCTCCGGTGCACCTCCCACATGCATCCCGCTCCTTCTTTCTTTCTTTCCATCACAAAATGGACCCCTTTTAATCTGACATTTTTTTTGGGGGGGGGGAACGGAATGTGCCATCATTTCCTGCGTTGTGCAGCATGATAAAAATGCCCCTTGAATGGGCACGTGGCCTTTGTTTACTTCCTCTTTCTTCTCCGGGAACAAAGAGGAAGTAATGTGGGACAGGAGCAGGGGCAGAGAAGCAATAGTAGGGAACTGTGATTCTATCCCTCCCCCTCATCTGATGATGCACTAAGGTATAAACTATACATGATTAGGGATTGATTCCCCTGCTCCCTTCTCGTTTTCCCATCCTACCCCATCCCATCCTAATTTTCCCCTTACCCCTAAAATCATGTAGGCTGCTATAACCAATGGAATAACATGAAAATGTCAGAATTTAGCAGACAGTGAGGAGAAAGGAGGAGGAGGAGGAGGAGGAGAAGAACCACACCAATTCATACAGTATCAAACAAATGTGAATATGTCCAAAATGAGTTTATAAATCACAAAAAAATGGAAAATATTTATTTACAGTAATGAAAACAAAATGAGGTAAGAAATTTCAACTCAATTCTACAATGAACAGTTCTCAGTTCTCCTGTGAACATTGGAATATGTCACTTTAGCTTTTCTGAATACATATTTTACCCTAAAACAATTTTTAAACTTCCTGAATTCCTTACACCACAATTTTGCCTGAACGCAGATTTCCCAATAAAATGAAGTTATCTATGTAGATTAATATAAATAGCAAAAAAGGTGGCATCTAAAACTAAAATTATTGTACCATTTTTATTATGTGAAGAATACTGATGCACATCTAGACATAACTGTAAATGAAAAAGACCACTCTCTTCTTTTCAGCCTTCTTCAGGGGAGACAATGTAAGTAGGCAATCCTTTTTCAATGTACAGAAATGACATGAAGCCACTGCAGAAGGGAAAAAATAATAATGCTGATTTTCCTTCACAAATAACAGTTTTACAAGTAGAGCCAGGCAGGCAATACTGCATGTATTTTTCACATGCTGTAATGCTTATTCCAATCATATCTATATGGTGACTTTTCTGGCAACCAGAAGAAAGCCAAATGAGGAGAAATTAATTACATTTCAAAGGAGATAAGGAGATATTCACCTATTGAAGAAAAAGTCTGCAAATTGGGTAGAAGTGATCATATATATATATATATATATATATATATATATATATATATATATATATAAATTTGACACCTATAAGAAGGCTGTTGCCCTATAAAGTCCTACACTATTTTATCATCCTAAGGAGAGATACTGTCTTTTGCTGTGGTGGTGGTTTTCAAGGCTAAAATGAGTATTTGTTGTTGTTGAAGCTTTACGCATTATGCTTTCAAATGATACTAATCAAGCAAATGGAGTATGCCACCATGTTCCAGAGCTATTCATGGAAGAGAAAGATACATAAATACAAATTATCCAACAGCTTATAATGGGAAGGAGAGAAATATCTTTAACCTTCTCTAGAACTCTGTTACATTATTGGATGAAGACCAATGACTTACCTGGTCTAAAAGAAGCTGGCTTTATTAGGACTCCAGGATTGGACTTCCTTAAACTGCAATGGGTAAAAAATTAACTCTGTCAAGTTTAAGACAGGAATGGAATAGAGAATTGGAGTGTCCTATTTTGCCTAATCAATGGATACAGATTGTCGAGCCTGTGTCTGAAGCTTCTATGGATTTTAGGCTATATCTTATTCAGCAAAAAACTTATTTCGGGATTATTGGACTCCACAACACCTTTTCAATAAGGGTCTGCTTAACCTACATAACTGCTGGAGGTGTAATGCACCTAATACTTTTTTAATTCATAGGTTTTGGCAATGCCCACTAGTTGCCCCCTTTTGGGAGGAGGTTATAATAAGGAGAAACTTTGTACTGAAACAATCTTTAATATGGAATGATGTGCATGGTCTAAACTATCTACCAGCTTCATGGAAGTTAACACATGGTCAGCACAAATGGATTCTCAGAGCCCTTACCTAAAAGACTTATATTATCATGTTGGAAGGACAAATGCTCACCTCCCATAATGCAATGGATTGATGATTTAACAACATTATCAACATTTGAATGGGCGTTATATAGGTGTGACTTGTGAGTGGATGAATACATAGCCATATGGTCTGCTTCTCTTGAAAACCATGCATAACTCCCCCATTTAAAAAAAGAAAACAAAAAAAGAATGGTATACCTGATGGAAAAATGATAATATTCCTATATATGCATTGTTGTTGTTTGTTGTTTTTCTTTTTCATTATTTACTTTTTTTCTGTTTTGTTAATATTCACAATAAAAAGGATATATATATATATATATATATATATGGTTTTTTAAAAATGGATTTCTTCTTTACATTTATCCTGATCCTAATGTGAAATAGTGAATATAGCCTTGATTATGGTCAATTTAAAATGTTATGATTGCTCAAGCCAATATAAATCCAGTTAATCTGGCTCAGATTAAAAATATAGTCCCAGAAAACCACTGACACCTATTTTGGCGGCCAATCTATATATTTTACAAGAATTTCCTGCTCAGTAGGTATCCATTCCTGAAAGGAATGTGGTGGTGCAGAAAAGATCTCCAACTTCAACATGTTAAAACTTATCTTAGCAGGCTTACCAACTTATTTGCCAGAGCAGTGAAAAAGTTGAAGCTCCTCGGTTTCCTTATTTTTTGAGTGTTTGTTTATAACATTCCTGTCTTCTGAGAAGTTTTATAGCAGACAGACAAGATGACAGAAACAGCACAACAGTGATGCCTAGACCAGTGGAGGAATCACATCTTAACAGATATTGGTCCCCAATGAGTGTTGGTGAAGCATAGGCATAGCTATTGTTTGAGATTGGAAATACATTTTTGGTGAGGCGATAGAAGCAGGAGTAGCGCCTGGTGTATTAAATATGTCCATCATTCATTTGTCCCCCTAAATATACTGTTTATATGCTAAGAAGTAGAGATATGAAGTTGCTGAGACGTGTCAGCCAATGAATATATCTTCAAGCTGTCTTTGTCCCCTTCTTCTTAAGGTGACTTGTGCTCTCACAAACAGTTTCTGCAACTCTTGAATCTTCCTTGGGCTGTTGTGATGTATTTACACTGTAGTGTGTCTGGATATGAGTTAATGCTAATGATTTTGCAGGTTCAAGATTAGATTAAATGTTTTGTGCAGGGAAACAAGTTCTGAACATAGTTTATATGGAAATTAGAATAAACTAGTAATGTTTTCTCACCTAGAGGGTGTGCTTATTCATTAAGAATATAGGATATAGTATATTCTCACAATAATTCTGCCAAGCAGTTAGATTCATTACTTAAATTAAGCAGATCCATATTTTTGGGGCATAGGCAATTAATGAGGTGCATTTTTTTTAACTGAGAAGGCATTTTATGTATTATTTCCTTTGCAGATGATTTTGTCTATATATGTAATCAATCAGTAAAGCTTCTGGAGGTGTTTTAAGTGCTTAATAAATTGACTTAAATAATCTATGGATTAGCCATTAGGCTTCTTAAAGAAAACTTTAATAGACATATTGAACAGCCTGCGTACTCAGATTTTAAAGGGTTGAAATCACAACATCATATAACAAGTAAAAAAAAAATAAAGAACTGGAAAGGGGCCATTACTCTGAAAAGGTATCTTGGATGTATCTGAAGAATATAGAATGATCTAGACTGTGATCCTCAATCCATGTACGTGTAGTTAAGTCTCAAATAGCCTAGCTACTACTCCTTAGGGCAGGGATGAGGAATTTCTGTACCATGTTCCAAATGTAGCCCAGCAGGCTGGTCTATCTGGCCTGTGGGACCTCGAATGAGGCTCCTCCAGTTCCTGAAGCTCCTCTCCATCCCTGAAGCTCCAGTTTTCAGAGGAGAGCTCCACAGACCTATCCCATTCTGGAAATAAGCATTTGGGTTCATTTTCAGGGTCCTCTGGGAAGAGCTAGCTTCTTGGTGCACTGGTGGTGGGTCCCACTGGCACACGATAATCAGCAGAAGCACATGGGTAGTACTGAATACTGCCCCTGGCTAGTGGGAAAGCGTTAATATCAACAAAAAGTGTAAGCATAGGTTTCAGTTAAAGCTCAGTGTAGGCTTAATTTTAGGCCTTTAAATGAAGTTCATAAACTGAAGTTTAGGTACTGACCTCAGCCCAGTTTATAGATGGGTGAGAATTTTATTTTGATTAGATTTTACCAGAATTCACAAAATTCTCCATATTCAGGACAAAAATAACTTTAAAGTTTAACTAGTGTTGTGCCCCAAAAAGAACCTCCCATGAAAATTTCGACCTTTCTCATTCAATTTGATAGAAAAGAAATTGCTTTGGAAAAGAAATTGAAAGGAAAATAAATTTTGGAGGAATTCTCATAGATTTGGTTCAAGGTTATCTGTGAGTGTCCTGTGAATGTGTGTGAGTGTCTTGACTCTCATTCTACAAGCCTCCTTGGCTTCACACACTTCCTACCCAGGGGAAGACAATATGAATTTATTCCTCCCATAGCGCCTTTTCAGATCAGAAAGTCCAGGCAGCCTGGGAGACTGTGGAGCAAAGGTGAGATGTGTAATATATATATATATATATATATATATATATATATATATATATATACATACACACACACACAGACACACACACACACTCCTCAGCCACCTCACAGTGAATAGGTAAGATCAAAAGCACCACCAACACACTTTCAAAATAAATGATGAAATGCCCTGAGAATGAAGCAGAAAAATGGAAGCCTCATTCATGGGGAAAGAAAACTTTGAGGAATTCCTGAGATTTTTCTTTTCTCACCTCCTAGAAATAAAAGGACACTTTTCAGAATTTTCTCCACATTTTCTTCAACAGGCTGGCTGAGGCATACTAGGAATTGTGGGACTTTTTCTATCTAAAAATGCAGAGGATTGCACCAAAGTATACTTTGGTTCAGTGGAGGGGAACCTCAGGCTCAGGGACCAAATTCGACCGTTCTGGGGTCCAGTGGAGGCCTGTGGCTCCAATTTTGGTGGGCCTGTGAATCCAGCCGGCCATACTAGTATTAGAACTTCTATACAGCACTAAAAAAATAAATATTGGAATATATTGCATGCATACAAATTACAGATATGCATTGAATTTGGTCAGAGCCTGAGCTGAATCTGGTCCCTTTGGACTGTTTCTGGTGTTTTGCAAAGTGAAGCGGGTCTCTCTCCGAAGTGACCAGAACTGAAGCTGAGTCTGCCTGTGAAAAGGCAGAACCTGTGGTTCCCCAAATGTGTGTTTCGCTTTCTTTTGCTAAGCATTGATGAGGGGAAGTGAGGAGGAAGTAGTGACCGACACGTCCAACTTACCAGAGGCTCTCCAGTCATTATGCTTTGGAGAAGGGTGAGGATGGGACTGTTCGATGCCCATTCTTCAAATACCACCAGGCTGCACTATGAAAAAGCCTTAATCTGGTTTTCAGTCATAACTCCCAAACCCCTCTACCTTTCCTACTGAAACATTGCGCTTATGTGTGCCCTTTTCATGAAAATTTCCCTAAAACCGGTGAAGGAAAAAGAAGCAAAACACACACACATACACACCATACACAAATATGAAGATATGCCTTCCACATAAACTGCTGCACTTATCCTTCTGAAACTGCACTTTTCTTAAGTATAGTGTTTTCTTAAGTGTTGTCAGTCATTTGAAGAAGAATGGAACATAAGGGAATAAGTATAGTCTCCTTTAGATACCACCAACATTTAATGGCTGCTCTTACATGAAAATCTCTGCACCTATTCAGCTGAAACTTGGCAGGCTCAATCCCCACAGGAGGAGAAACTATTCTTTCAAAGTTCATCCAAATTTGCAAAGAAATTGAAAAAAACCCCAGAGAGTTCCCTTAAAAATATCAGGTGCTTACCACAAAACTCACTGCGCCTATTTTGCTGACATTTGGCAGATGTAACCCCATCCTAAAGGGTTATGCTATCCACAAATTTCATCCACTTTATTATTTATTTATTGCATTTCTATATCGCCCAATAGCTGAAGCTCTCTGGGCTGTTTACAAAATTAAACTAGTTCCCCTCCACTTGTGGGCTAGTTCCCCTCCACTTCTGGCAAACATACAAAAAAATGTATAGACATATTTCAGTTTTCTATGATAGTAGATGGGACTAACCTCAGATGTCAGAGTCTCAACTCAGGTTCAGTGGCTGTGAATTTCAGTAAACTGCAATGTTCACAAATAAAAAAAGCAGGAAAGCACAAGCTTGCCCAACTGAGGACATGCCAAGTCAAGCCAGCTCAAGGATCCATGAGCTGGCATCTGGGGGGTCAAAGCTGGCAAAACCTCTCCAAGCTCCATCCCTAAACTAGATTCCTCTGACATCCCTACAAACAAGACAGCTTCTGAATCAGTCCAGGGATAATCGGGCCTGAGTCAAACCTTGTGATTGGTACATGCCTCTAATGCAAATGTACTCAGATTGTGTTGTGGAAAGGCTGGGTGAAAGTAGAGATGTCTGCACTATGTTTCAATTCAGACTTATGCACTGAATGCCTTACAAATGAACTTGAGCTTCTAAAACATTTTCTTGGAAAAATAGTGCTATGGGCAGCTCAGTGGAGGCATCTGAAGGTGATGAGTCCTTAACATTTGTTTGGGAGATAATTCTCCATTTTTTTCAAAGCCCAACATGCACTTGGTAAGGTTAATAAAGTTTATGGCAATGCTTTTCTTTACAAGGAGTGCTCCAAGCTATAAGCCATAGTAATTTATCCTTAATGGAGCACTTCTTCTCTCTTAGTTCCCAAATAATTCAGTTTAATAAGCATTTGATAGGATTAATGTAAGTGTTCTGTAAGTAAAAAAAAAGGGGGGGGAGAAAGAACAATGAAATACACTGGGAACACTTCTGTTGAAAGAATCGATTAAAGGAATTTGTATACATGGGCGTTGTACATTAAGCCATGCAATATGAATAATAATGGAGGAAGTGTGGATTTCAATTCCAGAATAGCTTTATGCAGTGATTTGCCTGCACATGTGAGAGTTAAAAGTGTGTGAAGACAAGACAGGCGCCTGAGTGGAGCCAGGAGATGGGGTCAGAGGTCTCTGTGTGATCAGGAACCTTGCCTTATCAGGGGTTCCAGCTTTGCAGTTCTTCCTAACTGCATTTGGTTAAAACTGCCAATTTAGCTGAACAGTGACAGTGTGGCAACAGTTATCCGTGGTCTGGTAACCCCCCAGCTGGAGTATTGCAATGCATTTTTCATGGTGCCACCTTTAAAGATTGTTCGGAAGCTTCCATTACTTCAAAATAGACCTGCTTAGTTACTAACTGGGACTGCCTCATATGATCATGTGATGCTAGTGCTTTGTCAGCTCCACTGGCTTTCAGTCCATTTCTGAGCTCAATTCAAAATGATGGCATTGAGCTTTTAAGTCCTAAATGGCTTGGGACTAGAGTTTCTAAATCAACGTCTCCTCCCACATGTACTTTCTTGGACTCTTAGGTCATCTTCGGAGGCCCTTTTCTGTTTGCCTCTACTGAAGGAAGCTGGATGATTGGCTGCAAGAGAGAGGACCTTCTCAGTTGTGGCACCCCACTTATGGCCTGACAGCTAAATTATTGCAGTGCAATTGACTTACTGTTACGGAGAAATGCAGATTTTGAAGTAAGGCAAAAAACTTAAAATGAACAGGTTAGTGGTGGAGAGTTGCAAGAGCTGAGAGCAGCAGAGTGAGGAGGATGCTCGCTTACTCAGAGATGGTCAAGCTGGGGGAAGCCCAGGAGGAGGAGAATGATTTTGAGGGAGGCCAGCTGCTTCACCATCCCAGCCTCTAAACAGCTGCAGTAGGGTGTTACAATGGCACCTGTCATGGGAAAAGCACTTCTCACTTGGAATGCTGGTTCATGGACAGGAAAGCAGCTCTCAGTCAACTACGGCCAGGTCCTCCTACACTTGGGTGTGCCTTACCCAGTGTTCCAGAGGTCACAGCAGTAGTCCTACTCTGATTCTATCAGGTAACAGACAACTGTAGCTTGACTGTCATGTTGGCAGCTAGGTAGGTCACTGCCTGTCAGCAAATGAATTCAGCCCCACAAACATTCTTAAAGGGTCAGAGGAGTGTCCCTTTAGTAAAGGTGAGTCACACACACACACACAAAGTGCCCACCATTACAAGCCTCAATATTTTACTGCTTATAAAAATGACACCTGTAGAACCAATAAACTGAAACTTGGCATCCATAAACTAACCCATGAGGTCTGCAACTGTGCTAAATTTCAAACAGATACAATACAAATTGCCACAGATGCAGCAAGCTTCAAAGTGCTGAAAACTGACTTATTTGTATTTTTTTTTTACTCAAGCTGCACCTTGGCATATCATATTTCTTTCAAATGCAGGAGGGAACTACTGATGTGCGCTTTATTCAGGCTTGTTGAGGAGTTGTGCCTTTCTATGATGTGATGAAATTCTGAGCAGTGGTTTAAATGGTATAAAGGTTTTTCTGACCCATGAAAGCTTATGGCAGCAACTGCTGGCAAAATTAATGTTGGGAATGCTCAGTTTCAGTCTGCAGCTAAAATGCTGCCAGCACAATCCAGTGTTTTGAATTCTGGTTTTCCTGTCAACATTCTGACCGTATGGGGAGAGGTAGCAGGGAACTGTCTACAGAGATAAGAGTGAGGTAATTTTGAAGGCTGAGGGAATCACTCTCATTGATTGAGAGATCACTGATGAAGACAGGGAAGAAAATGGAAGACAACAACAATCCTATGCTGGAATCTTGTGCAGGCTTATTCAGAAGTAAGCTATTCTGAAAATAAAGGAACATATCCATTCATTTGTACACATTTACTCAATTAATGATTAGTTTTGTTTTGTTTACAAAACACGCTAAGAATGAATTTCCTTTTTTAAAGTCATGGAAATTGAATTATCAAAAAATAAAATAAAATGCCAGTTTAAGACTAGAGTTAAGGCTATCTCATGTTGACGCAAGCTCCACAAAGCCAGGAAATTAGAAGCTAAGGGTGATCCCTTATCAGACTTACTCATGATCATTAATGATGTTGTGCAATGTCACAAATGGTGCTTGCTTACAAGTGACAAATAGGCAAGGGTCAAATCACAGAAGGATTTCTCTAGCAATATAGTAATATTCAGATGTTTAATAAAGCAATACAGGACCAGGACAACATGGGGCATCTTTGCTGGTCCTAGGCACTCTGTCCTCCCCATCAGGATTTGGGCCTCAAAACTAAGGAAAAATATGGGAGAAAGTAAGCAAATTCAATTTGTGACACTGCATCCCACTACTGTTCATGGGACATGTCTGTTAAGGTACCAATATCATTACTTATCATGGAGCACATCAATTAAGGCATTAGCCTAAACTTCCAATTTCATGGCTTTGTGAAGTTTGAGACAACATGAGGTAGCCTTAATTCTGTTCTTAAACCTTCAGGTGTTGGATTTGGTCTTGATAATTGAGTTCAAATTTATGCATGTTGTGGAACACAGTTTTTCCTTTTGCAGAATATATCACAAACATGGAAATGTATGAATTTCCAACCAAAAAAGTCATCTGTTTTTGTGTTCAGTTCCTGGAGGTGTGAATTGGGTAAATCTGTTTCTTTAACAAAAACGTAATGGAGTACATTTCTCACCAATCTCTAATCCCCATAGCTGTTTCAGAATCTTCTCTTTTCACTGCTTTTCATGTTGTTGTAGTTGTTTAGCCACAACCAAAGGAAACAACTTGTGCACAGGCTCTTTTTTCTCAGTCTATACTCACATGTATTCTGTTTATTTCAGAGCGAACCACCTTTTTAACTAACGTGGAAACACCAGTCTACAGAGTGTTTGTTGTTGTTGTGAGATAGCTTTAAAACTGTGTTTGTGAATTCCTACCTATAAAGCTGAAACTATATGCATGGGATGTATGTCCAGAAATGTTTACCCACTTCCAGATGAGTTGGAAGCTTGAAATTTGGCACACTGATAGGTCTGGCAGTACAATGTACCAGAAAAATCTAAAACATGAAATGTTGGGTTTTAAGTATTTTTAAAGAAGTCAATGAAAAACCTAGGCTTATCCCTACAAGTCCCAGAATGCCTTGGGTGGAACTCCCAGCATGCCTTGGGAAAGAGGCCAGACTTACCAGCCTTTGGCAGCCATTGTGAGTGTGCTGGCATGTGGTTGTTGCATGCCTTTCATAACCCAAACTCCTAAGGTTGGTCTCAAGTAGTCAACCCAATTCCACTTAAAAGGAAATAACCCACATAAATGGACAGCATCCATTTGCAGTGCCTCCTCTCACCCCACATGTGTGCTTTTAAAATCATAAGTAGATACAACAGTGTGAGTTTGGGAGGCCAAACTCTGAACATGCTCAAAGGCAACCCATCCTGATATCACTGTTTTCTCAGAAACTGGGGGAAGAGTGTGTGCAACCTTCGCTCTTAAGAGGGGGGGGAGGAAAGGGAAGCGCTAACATATATTTTATATGTTAAAATATATTTTAACATATAAAATATGTTAAAATATATATTTTAGAGGGCCTGAGCAATGCCAGGTATTTTTTTATAAATTGAAGAGTTCACAAATGTGTTTTTTTTAATTTATCTGTTTGACTTGTTATAGTAGGAGTTTAAGGGGGATAACTCATTATTTTCACATTCAATATCTTGACATTTTCCCCATGATATTCTCCTTTCCCCCTTTCTTCTTTTTTTAGTGAAAAAGATTCAAGAGAAATTGTCTTCTTGAGAATCAGTTGCAAACTAAATGCTAAAACTGTAATGATGGTTTGAAAAATGAGGGGCGAAATGTGGCATGCCACTCAAAGTTGCTCATTGCTGCAGTGCAGATTGAATTGTCTTCACAGACACAAAATGTGGAAATGACAGGAATCGGTTTAATTTCAGCCACACTAATACATTTATATAGGGAAAACAGCATTTTTGTCTTGGAATTCAAATCAAGACCTAAAGAGAAATATAACATTCATTTATAGTATTTGACATCGAAAGTTGTGGAAATCAATTTAGATCTTTAAATCAATATACTCCCTTGAGCGAAAACTGGCAGTTATTTGGGCAGAGTTCCTTAGACAGCCCTTCAATTCTGTATGCACACACTGAGGTGAAGAGTTAACAAAACATAAGAGCCATGCTGGATCAGACCAAGGGCCCATCTAGTCCAGCACTCTGTTCACACAGTGGTCAACCAGAAGTTCAATTCTGAATCTTAAAAATACTATGGCATTCAAAGCAATCAGAGCTCTTCAGCTAATTTTCAAAGTCAGAGAAAGAGGTAAAAAGAAGATACCTCTTGGCACCTTGAATTGAAATGTAAAACATCCCCAGTCCCGTGAAAGGTCTTGGAATTTCATCCCTCCCCAAGGTCATCAAATATTGACTCTGTTTCAGGGGATGAATCATACGCACCTAGCATTAAGATAATCAGAGAAACCTGATCACCACCCAGCAGGTACGGCTTGGGCTGAGGACGGTTTCTGCGGGTGGGGGAGCCAGAAATAGAGGAGGACACAGCACGTGCTCTGCACACGAACAGCCTCATGAGGTGAGGCCAGAGCCAAGTGTATAAAGGCTTGCCTCCACGAGGCTATCGGCCTCTTTCAATTTCAACCCCACCCTCCCTCCCTATAAACCAGTATGGGAATAACCAGTCGTCCTCTTTGCAAGTGAGGCTGAGTAGGAATTTCCCCTGTCATTCAGTAATGTGCAGGTTTCCGCCTACTCCATACTGGATCCAATTGTTAGAAGTGGAGGATAAATAGGTTAATTATAAATGGCAGGGTTGTGCGGGAATTTTGGAAAGTCAGGACAGGGACGCTGAGCACTCTGGCCCCTTTATGGTGATTGGCAATCCAAAGGTCCTGCTCCTCGGGGCTTTGAAGCCTTCGTGCCAGGATATGGTTTGTCTTTGGGGACCTTCTTGTCTCATCTACTCGGCTGTGCAGCCTGAGTGGAGATGACGTGGGTCGGTCTCTCCAAAAACACAAGTGTGGTTGGAAAGGGGGCCGGCTTACCCGACCCCCTGTTTCAGCTGAGTGGCTCACCCTGGGGACAGGCTAGTCGCCTGAAGAGAAATAAGCTTGATTCCTGCACATTCACACACAGATCCATGGAGGGGAGAATCTCCATGTGTAAATAAAGAGGCCCTATCCCAAGCAATGGTGCCTGTGTGTTTATTTCTGGCAGTTCCTTCTCCACTCGCAAATTATACCATAAGATTAACATCATCCACTCTTCATTTTGTAGCCATCCCCTAGGATAATGGTTCATATTATTTCAAACTTTAGACATTTCTAAAACAAACAGAAGACAAACAAGAAGATGGAAATGAGGAGGGACAGAAATATAGCACGCTGTCTTTTCTTATTAGGCCCAGATAAAGAATTTGATGGTAATTAATTTGAACTTCCTATGAATTTAAAACTTAAAGGGGGAAAAATGTTTTTGTTCATCATCAGTTCTGAAGCCATTTAAAAATGAGAAACATATGTCCCAGTTCTATCTCCCATTTTACCTATTAGATAATAAGCTACAAAATGTTTCACATGTTTCCATTGTGGAGGTGGGGGAAATTAAAACTAATTAAAATGGTAAAACAGTTTGACACTTAATTTCAATTTGAAGATTTTGCTCAAGTGTCTCAACCCCAATGGCCAAACTGTAATCAGTTTGTTCACAGGAAAAGTCTGGAAAGGTGATCTCTATAGGGACAGAAATGTTTTACCCCCATTGTTTCAGCTAATAGGGTTCGGAATTGCTTTGTAAGCCCAGAGAGGTTAGAATGATAAATGAAAGAGAGTCTCACAAGCAGAGGTGATTCACAAGGCATGTTCTACATTTACTTAGCCATTCCTTTTAATTTGTATTTGAATAAATATCAATTACAATCAATATTCTATCCATTTACAGTTTTATTTTGTATAATGAAAAAAAAATGAACAAAAAGTGGTTAAAATATATTAGCCAGGGTCTACAGTACATGCATGGACTTAAAATTCATTGGTGCGTGACTGAAGGTTTTTGGTGTGTGACTGAAGGTGCAGCCCCTCATATTTTGTGGGATACAACACCAGGCAGGGATGGTCCCTGACCTTCATGAATGGCTTTTCAGGTGGTGGATTGCCATAAGCAAAGTCCTAATCTGCACACCAAAGCAGTCTCATAGTATTAGGTCCTGGCATACTAATTTTCCTTTTTTGAGCACCAGACTTCTAAAATGCTTTTGTAACTCAACTCACTGTCACAATGTTGTTCCAGAAATATCCACGTTTTATAAGTTACATTGACTAAATGCATGAAGGGAAGAAGAGAATTATGCCTGCTGGATCCAACCCTCACCACCCAGTAGAAGTTGTCAGGGGATCTCAATATGTGTACAATTACATGCATGTATACCTCTTACATGCAATCAAGTATCCTGTGTAATCTGCAGGCACATAAACAACAGTCAAAAATACACTTTTATGCATGCAGAACATTGTTTTGGCCCTCATATGTACAGGCTGAATGCCTGCATAGGGCTAGTAGTAAGACTGTGCTCAGTAGTTATACTGTACATTTGCTCAACTCTGGCTGTAAAAATAACAGCCCAAATGCAAGAATGTATGCAAAAATGCCTAAGAATATTTCTGTAACATGCTCAGACTTTGATGAGCTCCATGGAAGTAGCACAGAATGTTGGCCTATGGGCCTCCATGTTCTAACTTAGTCCACCGATCGTACAACCAAACGGGGATTTTGATTCTTCTTAAAAGAAGGCAATAAAGAAGAGGTTGTCAGGAGCAGAACTACAGTTGGCTCTCCACAGCCCTCCTAGCCTGGCCTGATGCAAACCAAGCTAGATGAAAATTACAGAGAACAGCCAATACTGATGTGCCATTGACACAATATACCCCAAGGGGTGCAGCTAGGGCTGGAGCTTGGGTCCAAATTCCTGGGTACTGCAACCCAAGTTACCCCCAAATGATAATGTGGCAGGTAAATCCTGTAGTCATGATGGCACTATCACTTAAGTGTTAAAATGCAAAACTGCACATACTCAGAGTTGTAGTTGTTGTTTTTAAAAATAAGGTAAACAGTGTGGCTGTTGTTCTAACATCTCTTATATGTAGAAGCAGTTGTAAAGCACGAAATAGTGGTTTGGGAAGAGCGTTAGTGGCAGGTTTCATTAGTGAAGTAACACATATGGCCATGTAAAACAGTCCTTAAACAGATCACTAAATTTACTGTCTAATGTTACTCTAATTTTAGTGAACTGCACCAATGTACTCCCAGACCCTATATAAGCTCTTGCCACCATGTGCCTACAGAGCTTGAAAAATGTACAGAGGCATCCAAAATTGAAATGCAGTGGTAATTGAAGGGAAAGGGAGAGGCAGGTAAGAAATAAATATATTATTATTATTATTATTATTATTATTATTATTATTATTATTATTATTATATGAGCAGAGTCTTTTCTGACCTCACTCCACATGGGCACCCAACTGCCAACCACATTGGTTCCTGTAGTATAAGCTGCAAACATTTCCTGGAGATGGGAACCAGTCTTCCAGAAGATATTCCTTTGACAGGAGGTCCACTCCAGACTGTAAGATGGTGGATGGACAAAAGACATGTTTAATGATGGTTAACTAAGATGTGGTCAGTGATAAACCCCATCCTTCCCAGCAAGAGAGTGAAAACATCTGAGACAGGAAGCCCTGGCCAGACGAAAGCTACATTGACTGAGGCCATGAAACTATGAAATTATTCTGGGCCCAAACTTTTTATGTAAAATACCAGCATCCCAGAAGAGAATTTAGAAGCAGCCAATGCAAATGTTTGTACCCTGGATTAGATTGGAATCTGGATAAATGTTCTCAGGGGTAATTTGGACATTTATGATACAGCCCTTTTCACGTTTACTCAGAAATTAGTCCAGGAGTGGTCAGTAGGCTTTCTCCCAAGTACATGCACATATGATTGAAACCTTTGTCAAGAAACTTTTCCATCCTTCTTTTTATAGCACTAATTAGTATTAAACAACTTCCCCAGCACTGATTTTTTCATAATACATTTTTTCAATGCACATTGAATATCTGCTCCCACATAGATTGCATGCATTTCTGTATAGAATTTCTTAAATGTAGCTAAGCCTAATGTACTTCCAGTAATTGTAGACATGAATGAATATAAAAGGCACACATGGCATTCTGGGTCCAATATTATTCATCCAAACAAATAACATGAGTGGAACATTATTAGGAGGACAAGGCTGGCGACATAAAGCCATTAGGTGGCATATTGCTTTTCCCCCCAGTGTCTTTGATTTTACTTACCAGAATACTCATTAATGTAATGCTGAACAGCCTGCTGTTTAAACCACTTGACCTATTTTTATAGAACAGACTGACTAACATCACAAGCAAATACTTTCTATGTGGTGTAGGAAGAACAGTTAATTAAGGGTCATATACAACATAAAGATTCGATCTTTTATATCCATTCTCAAGAGAAGCATGCACCTACTTTTGAATAGATAGGAATAAAAAAATAAAGACCCGCTGGCCATTCAAGAAGTAGTGAATGTTATAACAAAAGGCTTCTATGAAAGGTTTTATTCTAGCCTGCTTTTATCTTGTGTGTTATTAAAAGGATTGCTGCTCTCCAAATTTGCCCGCTGCCTGAAGATGCTGCAAAACAATCCTGATGGTCAGAGCTGATTCACCCTACTATTTTTGAGGCAGGAGACAACCAAATGGCGACTTCCTCATTACTAAGTGGTTTTATGAAAGCTTCCCAACACGACAAAGCCACAAAATCATTATATTGTGAAAATCAGTTGGGCTCTTTCTGCATTTAGTATATCTGTGCTTTTTAATGGTAGTGCTCTGGCTGGTTTTATTGGCTTTTAGTTCCTTTTCTATTGTTGATTACTGTAAATTGTTTGGAAATAGCTTAGAAAATTTAATAAATAAATGGCTTTTTAGTGTTGTCTCCGCACACCCGCTGCCGCCACTGCCTCTGGCACATACACTGCAGTAAAACTGGTAACTATAGGGAACACCTGTAATCCTAGGCATGGTTTTCTAATAAAGACAGAGTAAACAGCACCTAGGTGGAAGAAGAGGTGTTCAAATGAAGCTCTGCTCTCACTGCTGATGCCCCCACTAGCCACACTCTACATAGGGTCACACCCAACCATCACCCACCCACACATTGCCATAAACTCATACCAATGTATGAGTATAGAGCCATGTGAGAGGGATACTGTCTGGCCCAGGATCTCCTCTCATGTGGAGGACCTCTACATGCATAACATCAATACGTGTATAAGGAGCTTTATTAAACTTGCTGAACATGTGGCCAGTGTGGCTGGCATGCACTTCATTGGTGTAGGAGCTAATGTGTGAGAAGGATTATCTGACTCCCATCCCCCCAAGAGAGAAATGAAGAGGGATAGAGCAAATACAAATGTAGTTTTTAGTTACCAGAGAGGTTTAGGGAGCTCCATGGGTAGACATGTGATGGGAGGGGGAAACAGGGCCCTACTGAACCCAATGGTGAATCTATTGCATGTGGGCATGGCACTCACACTGGGATGGATCATGCCCTAAGTGTAGCATGTTGAACAGACATGAGAATTGTTGTACATGGAAGAACTGCACATCAAGACAACTGGCAAGGGCCCATCTTAGTGTGGCTGCCATGCAGGAGTCATATTATGTTCATAAGCCTGACTTTGCTTCCACACTACAGGGATGTAGTGGTGGACTTAAGTTCTTTGAATTTCCAGCTCAAATGACAAGGTTCCCAAGCACATTAAGTCTCACCATGCAAAGGTCAAAAGAAAACCCCTCATGTGCAGGGACATTGGTTTTCCCTCCCCACTTTAAGCCCTCATATGTTCAGGTAAATAATTGAACAGGGCTAATGTCTTTTCAGTATTCAGACATATACCACTGCATGAAGAAGCTTCCATATAACTGGTTCGCCTCCTATCTAGAGGGTCGCTCTTTCAGCGTGTCGGCTAACGGCAGCTCGTCCTCCTCCTTTCCCCTTTCAGTAGGGGTTCCGCAAGGCTCGGTGCTTGGCCCGCTGCTGTTTTCTCTATACATGCTGCCCTTGGGTAAACTAATTCAATCTCATGGCCTCCAATATCACCTGTATGCCGATGACACACAACTATACCTCTCATCTCCGGAACTTTCTCCTGATGTCCACGATCGTATCTCAGCATGTCTTTCAGATATCTCAGCCTGGCTGCTTCATCGCCGTTTGAAACTCAATATGGCAAAAACTGAACTGCTTGTTTTTCCTCCTAAACCTTCTCCTCACCTCTCATTCTCTCTTACTGTCAACGATGTCACGCTTACTCCGGTCAAGGAAACTCGTAGCCTTGGCTTTATATTTGATTCCTCGCTCTCCTTTATTCCTCATATCGAGGCAGTAGCTAAATCTTGTCGTTTCTTCCTGTATAATATTGCCAGGATTCGACCATTTTTGTCTGTCTCTTCTGCCAAGACTCTCGTTCACGCACTGGTTATCTCTCGGTTGGACTACTGCAACCTCCTCCTCACTGGCCTCCCCTCATCTCACATCAGTCCGCTGGTCTCTGTCCACCACTCTGACGCTAAGATCATCTTCCTGGCCCGCCGCTCTGACCATGTCACTCCGCTTCTGAAATCTCTTCATTGGCTCCCAATTCATTCCAGAATCCAATATAAACTTCTCCTGTTGACCTTCAAAGCTTTTCACGGTCTAGCTCCTGCCTATCTCTCCTCTCTCATCTCACACTATTGCCCCGCTCGTGCTCTTCGCTCCTCTGATGCCATGCTTCTTGCCTGCCCAAGGGTCTCTACTTCCCTTGCTCGGCTTCGTCCATTTTCCTCTGCTGCCCCTCATGCCTGGAATGCTCTTCCAGAACACCTGAGAACTACCAACTCAATCACAGCTTTTAAAACACAGCTAAAAACTTTTCTTTTCCCTATAGCTTTTAAACTTTGAGTTTGTTCTGACTCTATACTGTTAGCTTCACCCTTCCCGGTGCCTGTTTACACTTCCCTGTGCCTGTTTGCATTCTCTTTCCCTTCTTATTGTTTACTACAACTTTATTAGATTGTAAGCCTATGCGGCAGGGTCTTGCTATTTACTGTGTTATCTGTACAGCACCATGTACATCGATGGTGCTATATAAATAAATAATAATAATAATAATAACATATAAATCTTTATGTATGTATAGCTAGGTAAAGGGCCAAAAAATGATAAGACACCGAGAGTAAATGTTTTGACTCCATCACTGTTTTTATTCAGTATAATATGTATTAGGTTTAAGACATTTTCTGGATGCTCAATGTAATGTTTACTATAGCTTGTTCATCTTACTGAACACGTCTTATTGAACATTGGATGGAGGCCCATGCACAACAGTACAGAGAGCAGCTCCAACAGTGCCCCCAAATAGTGTCCACAACAATGTAGGAACAAAGCCAGACTATAAAACACATGGTCTTCGATGTCTATATGCAAATGCCCAGAGTATGGGAAACAAACAGAACAAACTTGAACTTTTATTACATGAAGGCAAATACGACCTGATAGGCATAACTGAAACTTGGTAGGATGACTCCCATGACTGGAATATAGCAATTGAAGGATATAACTTGTTCAAAAAGAACAGAAGAAATAGAAAGGTATGTTAAAAATAGCTATCCCTACACAGAAGTACAGGCAGATCAGACTGGGAACCCCATCGAGAGCATCTGGATTAAAATAAATGGGGCAAGGAATAAAAAGAACATGATAATCGGAGTCTACTACCAACCACCCAATCAAGGAGAAGACGAGGACAAAACTTTTGAGAAACAAATTGCCAGTGTTTCAAGGAAGTGTGATGTAGTAGTGATGGGGGACTTCAATTACCCTGATATCTGTTGGAAGACAAATACTGCCAAAAGCGGCCCTTCCAAGAAATTCCTGACATGTGTGGGTGATAACTTTCTCCTACAGAAAGTGGAGGAAGGAACTAGAGGATCGGCAATCCTTGACTTGATATTGACCAATAGGGATGACTTAGTGGATAAAGTGGCAGTTACAGGAACTCTGGGGGAAAGTGACCACATCATACTTGAATTCTTCATTATAAAGGAGACAAAAGCGGAGTGCAGCCATACACGTACTCTGGATTTTAGGAAAGCTGATTTTAATAAACTCAGAACTATGATAAGTAAGGTTCCGTGGCAAGTGAGCCTAATGAGAAAAGAAGTGCAGGATGGGTGGGAGTATTTAAAAAAGGAAATTTTAAAAGAACAATTACAAACAATTCCAACAAGGAGAAATGATAGAAGACAACAGAGGAAACCAATGTGGCTCCACAAAAAGCTTAGAGACGACCTGAAAACAAAAAAGGATACATATAGGAAGTGGAAGGAAGGCCAGGCTACAAAAGAAGAGTACAGACAGGTGGCACAGAAGTGCCAAAATGGCGTCAGGAAGGCTAAAGCTGAGAATGAGCTGAGATTAGCGAGGGATGCTAAAAGCAATAAAAAGGTTTTCTTCAGATACGTGAGTAGTAAAAAACAGAGGAAAGAAATGGTGGTTCAACTGCTCAATGAGGATGGCAATTTGATAACAGATGACAAAGAAAAACCTGAAGTGCTCAATTCCTACTTTGCGTCAGTCTTCTCCCAAAAGCGGGTCTATGACCTTCCTGGAAAAAGTGAAGCAGAAGTTGAGGGGGCAGGATTGCAGTTTGAGATTGATAAACAAATGGCCAAAACACACCTAATTTCCTTGAATGAGTTCAAATCTCCAGGGCCTGATGAACTGCATCCTAGAGTAATTAAGGAGTTAGCAGAACCTGTGTCTATTATCTTTGCAAAATCATGGAAGACGGGTGAGGTGCCGGACGACTGGAGTAGGGCTAAAGTTGTCCCTATCTTCAAAAAGAGCAAAAAGGAGGACCCTGGGAACTACAGACCAGTCAGTCTGACATCCATCCCTGGGAAAATTCTGGGGCAGATTATAAAGAAGTCAATCTGTAAACACCTTGAAATCAATGCAGTGATTACTAGAAGCCAACATGGATTTGTCAAGAACAAATCCTGTCAGACTAATTTGATCTCATTTTTTGATAGAGTAACCTCCCTTGTGGACTGTGGGAATGCTGTGGAAGTCATATATCTTGACTTCAGCAAAGCTTTTGACAAAGTACCACATGACATTCTGATTAACAAACTAGCTAAAAGTGGGCTAGATGAAACAACTATTAGGTGGATTCACAGTTGGCTACAGAATCGGACTCAAAGAGTACTTATCAATAGAACCTTCTCAAACTGTGGGGAGGTAACGAGTGGGGTACCGCAGGGCTCAGTCCCAGGCCCAGTGCTCTTCAACATTTTTATTAATGATTTGGACAAGGAGGTGCAGGAAACGCTTATCAAATTTGCAGATGACACAAAATTGGGTGGGATAGCTAATACCCTGGAAGACAGAAACAAACTTCAAAGTGATCCTAATAGGCTGGAGTACTGGGCTGAAAACAACAGAATGAAATTTAATAGGGATAAATGCCAAGCTCTACGCTTAGGAAAAAGAAACCAAATGCACAGTTACAAGATGGGGGATACTTGGCTCAGCAATACTACAAGTGAGAAGAATCTTGGAATTGTTGTAGATCACAAGCTGAATATGAGCCAACAGTGCGATAGGGCTGCAAGAAAGGCAAATGGTATTTTGGGCTGCATTAATAGAAGTATAGCTTTCAAATCATGTGAGGTACTGGTTCCTCTCTATATAGCCCTGGTTAGGCCTCATCTAGAGTATTGCGTCCAGTTCTGGGCTCCACAATTCAAGACAAGCTGGAGCATGTTCAGAGGAGGGCAACCAGGATGATCAGGGGTCTGGAAACAAAGCCCTATGAAGAGAGACTGAAAGAACTGGGCATGTTTAGCCTGGAGAAGAGAACATTGAGGGGAGACATGAGAGCACTCTTCAAATACTTAAAAGGTTGTCACACAGAGGAGGGCCAGGATTTCTTCTCAATCGTCCCAGAGTACAGGACACGGAATAATGGGCTCAAGTTAAAGGAAGCCAGATTCCAGCTGGACATCAGGAAAAACTTCCTGACTGTTAGAGCAGTACAACAATGGAATCAGTTACCTAGGGGGGTTGTGGGCTCTCCCACACTAGAGGCATTCAAGAGGCAGCTGGACACCCATCTGTCAGGGATGCTTTAGGGTGTATTCCTGCATTGAGCAGGGGGTTAGACTCGATGGCTTTGTAGGCCCCTTCCAACTCTGCTATTTTATGATTCTATGATTCTATGTCAACAATCCAATAGTATTTGGTTTGCAGGCTAAAATTTGAAGCTCATTAAAAATGCAGTTTCTTTGTTTGAAGACCTGTTGCCTATATTAACCCTTCAGGGATAGCACTTTGCTGTCCTTTAGCATTTTTCAGTCAGGATTTGAAGTGAGGTTCTCACTGAAGGGAGCAGGACCAGACTTTGAACATCACCACATGGGGGAAAATCACGTTCCTTACCATTGCTTCTCCACACTACCTCATTCTTCCTGGAGGAGAAAGAGGAAGTAAACAAAGACCACATGGCGCATTCAGAGGCTGTTTCTATTGCGCTGCTCTTCCTGCACGTAGCAAGAGTTTGTACCACATTCCATTTAAAAATAAAAGTCAGAATAAAAGAGGTCTATTTTGCTATGGAAAAATGAGCTGAAGGAGCAGGAGGTATGCGGGAGGCAGATAACACTGTCTAAAGGATGCATACACATATGCACTCGTAAGTGGGCAGTAGCGAGTGTGTGATAAAATGCTCATCTGATGAACCTCTTTATCTTAAGGCTGAAAACACAAATTGCAAAGGATCATGGAAAACCAGGGGGACAAAATGCTTGACTTGTTTATTTGTGATGTATTTAGTCTGCAAAATCAGGGCTTACAAAATCATGTAAGATATACTGACAGCACTATAAAATACTGTGTAAGTAAAACCATAACTTACTTGTAACCCATTTAAGGAGATACTAGACTACCATCCCTCGAAACAAATACATCTTTCTAATGAAATAAGAGACCTGGGATTTGAAGGGACCTAGTCTTTCATGCAAGGATTCAAAGGCAGTTGCAATGAGACAGAAGAAGTAGTCAGAGCTGGAGAAAGCATGGAAGGGAAATCACTCATGATTAGTCCTGTTTAGTCATGATTAGACCATTGCTGAGTCCAACTTGTGGACTATGTTTACTAGAATTCTACTACAGTAATATCTGGCCTGTAAGTGAAGAAATATGAAGTTGAGGGTGTTCCCCTCCCTCCCCCGGTTAGCAGCAGGAAGCACCATTTTAAGATATGGTTTAAGATATAGAGGAGTGTGGTATTGTATTCAATTATTATTGCTTTTTATACTGTATTTTGTATTTGTGTTTTTAACCTGTTGGTTGTTTTATTATGGTTTTAATTTTTGCGAACTGCCCAGAGAGCTTCGGCTATTGGGCGGTATAAAAATTTAATAAATAATAAATAAAAATTGCTTCACTCTTTGTGTTATTACTTTTTTGCAACTAAATTACTTATTGTTTTAACTTTCCATTCATACACAAAATGCAATTATTCATGAAAATAACATTTAAATGCTCACAATCTGATGCAGGTATAAACTGGAATGAGCTTCGAGGGCTGGTGGTTCTCACATCCATAAGTTATATGTACTTTGACATCATTTCAGTTGGGATGAGTAGTAAGGGGTTAAGCCATAGATTTCATCAGAAAGGTGGTTTTTGAAGAGGGATTTAGTGGAAGGAAAAGAGATGGCACCACATAGGGAGATGTATTTCATTTGGTTTGTAAATTTAAGTGAACCAAACTAATTTCCACTTCGCTGTGCCCAGTACCCAGATTCACAATGGCGTCATAATGTTTCAAGAATCAATCTAAATTTTAAGTAGAGATGTACAGTATGGAAGAAGAGCAACACTGCTGATATCTCTTGTCTTGAAGATGCTTTTTTAAAAAGAAAAAATATCACCCTAGAATGAGAAAGGCCAATACATTTTAAAAATGTAGGCTCAGCTGCTTTGGGGGAGTAACTATATTCCGACTTTTTCTACTTTAGCTAATCCAGTACTACTAAGACAGACCACCACAGGCTGTGCTTATAGCCCCTTCTATAAGGCCTGAATCAACCTGATTTAGACGGGTTTGGGCCTAAGATCTGAGGATGAAAGCTACACAACAGTATAATTTCTCCTTTGAAATTGAAAGTTGAGCTAACACATTCTGCTGAGTCAGGCACATGGCTGGCTGAGATAAGCTGCTGACTGAGTTAATCCTTTGTGTGCTATTCAACAGCTGTATTTGCTAGAATGAACTCTGTCTTTGCTGGAGAGTTGGTTGGCAAGATAAACATGTTCCTCCTAGACAGAAGAAAGAAGATACAGGGGCACTGAAATTGGGGACATTGCTGGTAGTGAACATTTAACAAACACTAGGTTAGAAACTAGCCACGGGAAGAGGAGGAGCTAGCTGATGGAACTGCTTAGGGCCATTATGACTTAGCCTAATAAGAACTCACTCACTATTATCATAGGTGTAAGAACTTAGAAGCTGTAATTTTCCACTGAGCCAGATCTCTCCTTTGTCTTGTATCTTCCCCCTCTCTGTAATGTTGTTGGAATGTTGCCAAACAGGAAATACCACACAGGCAGAGACAAAGCACGTACACTGAATGTATAGCCCCTCCTTAAGGTGTATAGCCCCTCCTTAAGATGTATAGCCCCTCCTTAAGCTAAACAGTCACCATCATCATCAAACCAGAGGAGGTGGGCTGGAACTGTGCCAAGGGAGGGGGCTGGAACTGTATATAAGCTTTGTTCACTGCCATTTTGGGGTCCGACCTCAGTCGCACCCGGCTGCAGCTGCAATAAACGTGTTTGCCTCCTACTTGGTCTGGACGCCATTTTGTCTAGGGTGGTTCTGAATGCCAGGAACAAAGGGACAAGGACCTATTCCCCAACATAGGTAAATACTATGTGAAGAGAGGATTTGAATATAAGATGCCCCCTGGGATGTGATGTTGCAATCCCAAGATCTCTGTCCATGATAGCTGTTCCACCAACTGTCAGGCGTAGAGTAGGCAAGTTTTGCTTCCTGCATTGCAATGTTCCCCAAGTGTAGCTCTTAATTTTTTCCATTGAACTGAATATTATCCTTGCTGGTCTCCCATGACTCTAGCCACTGAAAATCAAGCCTGATCTTGTCTGGATAGCACCAATCTGTTGTTGTTGTTGTTGTTATTATTATTATTATTATTATTATTATTATTATTATTTATATAGCACCATCAATGTACATGGTGCTGTACAGAGTAAAACAGTAAATAGCAAGACTCTGCCGCATAGGTTTACAATCTAATAAAATCATAGTAAAACAATAAGGAGGGGAAGAGAAGGCAAACAGGCACAGGGTAGGGTAAGCAGGCACAGGGTAGGGTAAAACTAACAGTATAAAGTCTGCACAACATCAAGTTTTAAAAGCTTTAGGAAAAAGAAAAGTTTTTAGTTGAGCTTTAAAAGCTGCGATTGAACTTGTAGTTCTCAAATGTTCTGGAAGAGCGTTCCAGGCGTAAGGGGCAGCAGAAGAAAATGGACGGAGCCGAGCAAGGGAAGTAGAGGCCCTTGGGCAGGCGAGAAACATGGCATCAGAGGAGCGAAGAGCACGAGCGGGGCAATAGTGTGAGATGAGAGAGGAGAGATAGGAAGGAGCTAGACCGTGAAAAGCTTTGAAGGTTAACAGGAGAAGTTTATATTGGATTCTGAAGTGAATTGGAAGCCAATGAAGAAATTTCAGAAGCGGAGTAACATGGTCAGAGCGGCGAGCCAAGAAGATGATCTTTGCGGCAGAGTGGTGAACAGAAACCAACGGACTGATGTGAGAAGAAGGAAGGCCAGAGAGAAGAAGGTTGCAGTAGTCCAACCGTGAAATAACCAGTGCATGAACAAGCGTCTTGGCGGAAGAGACAGACAAAAATGATCGAATCCTGGCAATATTATACAGGAAAAATCGACAAGATTTAGCTACTGCCTCAATATGAGGAATAAAGGAGAGCGAGGAGTCAAATATAAAGCCAAGGCTACGAGCTTCCTTGACCGGAGTAAGCGTAACATCATTGACAGTAAGAGAGAATGAGAGATGAGGAGAAGGTTTAGGAGGAAAAACAAGCAATTCAGTCTTTGCCATATTGAGTTTCAAACGACGATGAAGCAGCCAAGCTGAGATATCTGAAAGACATGCCGAGATACAATCGTGAACATCAGGAGAAAGTTCCGGAGATGACAGATATAGTTGTGTATCATCGGCATACAGATGATATTGGAGGCCATGAGATTAAATAAGCTTGCCCAAGGGCAACATGTATAAGGAAAACAACAACGGGCCAAGCACCGAGCCTTGCGGAACCCTTACTGAAAGGGGAAAGGAGGAAGACGAGCTGCCATTAGCCAACACGCTGAAAGAGCGACCCGCTAGATAGGAGGCAAACCAGTTATAGACAGAGCCACAAAATCCAAGGTCATGAAGGGAATCTAAGAGAAGATCATGATCAACCGTGTCAAAGGCTGCAGTTAGATCAAGGAGGATAAGAACGGAGTAATGGCCTTTAGACTTGGGTTTGTTTCCTTGTCTGACCACAGAGTCATTTGGAATGGGCTGTTAGGTATTAGGAAAATAGGCAAATTAGGAAAATAGGCAAATCCTGAATTCAAAGTTGAGGCAGACTACTCCATAGAGATTTGGCCTACCTCTAAACTGAGGCAACTTTGTTTTGAAGCATTCCAAATTAAAATGAGGTTGTCTCAAACCTCTGAACCTGCTTTGAAGGGTGGTTTTTCGATTTAGTTTGTTAGCCCAGTTTGAACTTGGGCTAACAATCTAATGTTTTCAGGATGTTTTAAAGATGTTTTAATCATGTATGTTATGTTTTTAATCGGTTTTTAATGTGTATTTTATATCATGTTTTTATACTGTGTTTTATACTTTGAATGGTTTTAGTTTTTGTGAACCGCCCAGGGAGCTTCGGCTGTTGGGCTGGATAAAAATGCAAATAATAATAATAATAATAATAACAACAACAACAACAACAACAACAACAACAACTTTGGTCCTCTCACAGTAAAGCTCGCCATAAAAAGAAGGCACCAAAAATGGTGAGGAAGGGGGACATTTATTTTCCAACCAGGGAATGACACTTGTTTTTATTTCCAATCACAGTGCTTTGGGAGGGACATGCAAGGAACATATCAGAATCAGCTCTAGTGATTTCCTTACTTTTTGTGAGGAAGCAATACTGTGGCAGCAGTAGCAGATAGCAACACCAACTGGGCTTCCAAGAATGGCTTAAAAATATTATTAACAGAGGCCTTAGCTAGACCTAAGGTTTATCCCGGGATCATCCCAGGGTCATCCCTGTTCATGTAAATGGCACACAGGATATCCCGGGAGCAGGCAGGGATGACCCCAGGATAAACCTTAGGTCTAGCTAAGGCCTGAGAAATACCTGAGCCAGATCTACACCAAGCAGGATATAACACTTTGAAAACATTTTGAAAACTGTATATGATGTGTGTCCTTGGCCTAAACAGTTGTCACAACTGTTATAAACCATTATAAAGCAGTAGTGTATATCCTGCCCTGGTGTCCCACCTAGAGATCTGAAGACCTGGGGAAATGGAAAATGAGGGGGGGCATGGGTTTTCCCCCCATTTTTCCCAAAGCTTTTTGTTGTTCTTGTTGTTTGAAAAATTGGGGAAAATGAAGAAAAAATGGATTATGGAATGTTTAATTTCAGGATGATGAATACAATGTTTAAGACAAGGTGTTCAAATGTTTACTTCTCCAAATGATTTCTAAAAACTATGTACAGTATCAGATTATTACAATTTCTGTGCACTGAGGACAAGCCAGTCCTAGGTTGCAAACTGCGACTACAACTTTCAAATGCAAGAGCAAGATGCATTTCTGCCTCTAGGGGGCACTGTCATTGAAGCAGAGACTGAAACTGATAGTGATAGCTATAGCTCAGAAAATTAGTCTGATTAAATTCCTTGCATATTCATTGAATCTTGGTCCCCCCCCATAGCCCTTTTTCCTCAGTTCTTTTTATGGGAATGGGTGCTTTATGTCTGCTTGACACTGTGGAGGACTAGCGGAGACATACATAATTTTCTTTGTAACTAACGTTTCTGGTTTCTTCTGTTTGTTTTTAAATTGTTTTTTTGCCTGCTCCTCATAAACAGGCAAAACCAAAGAGGTCCCTTACAGCTCAGAAGCTTGTAGCGCCATTTGTTACAAAAAAAGTAAACATTTTTTAAAAAGTAAATTAAATTTGTAATAATTGTTTGAATTCACTCTACTTTTAATATACCAAATGCAATAATTTTATGCCAAACCAACTTGTACATCATTGGATTTATATTCTTAAAGTAACAAGGTGACTCTCAATCTGTAAAAAAAAAGAGTTAATATTGCATTTTTATTCAATTTTTCCAAAAAAAGGTCTGTTTTATTCTGAAACCCTCCAGAAAGAAACCCCCTTCCCTCCCCATTGCTTCAAAATTTTCAGAAATTGTGCATCTCTAGTCCCAGCACTGCCTGCTGAGATTAGCTCTCCAAGAAGGTTTCACCGAGTCCACACAAGTGGTATCAAGCTCCCTCAACACTTTCTCCCTATCAGCCAGTACCAGCAGGGAAGTGTATCACCTTCCTGCTAAAGGTGGTTCCTGGCCTACAGGCAATGTATAATGAGGGCATGAGTGATGTGTATGTGTGGGGGGGGGGAGTGAACTGCTTCTGCAGTCTCCTCTCTCACTGAGTAATATAATGTCACAGTGATGAGCACAGCTTCTCAGCTCTAAAAAAAAGGACATACCTCCCATTTCTGCCTGAAAGAATGGAAGGGTACTCTAATGGCTTTTCAAGCTCTCTCTCTCTCGCACGCACGCACACACACACACACACACACTTCAAGTAATGCTTGGTGCAAACTGCACGTGCAGCCCTCTAAACCCCAATACCACTTTTTCAGGCAGAAAGGGAGTGTGGTTCCTTCTCACTCATTGTTTCAGTACTGAGAAGTCCAGCTCACAATTCGTGGGTTTACATGCTGAAAGGTGATGGCAGTTGTAGACCAAAATGTGTGGATGGCCTCCCCTGCCTTGTCTAGATGATGTAGAACCTTTTTCCTCTGAACTTCCTTTCAAAGGTACACTAGCTGATATGCCCAGCATTGCTCAGGTCCATGAATAATGTTTATAACATTTATTTAGTAAAAAACAAATTTCTGTGCACCTTATTCATCTTTAGGTTGGTTAGTGTTTTTTTTAGTTTGGTTGATCTGTGCTCCGCTTCTCTTAGGATCAGTGAAGCAGAAGCGGATTGGGGTGCTTCACCTACCCTTAAGGCGGAGGCGAAGAGGATTGTGGGGGAGCGGAGCGGAGCGGAACTGATCGAGATGAACGCGGATCCTTCACCTCAATCTGGAGCTCTGCAAAAAAGGTAAGGGGGCCTTACCTGGTGCTGCCGCCACCCTTGTGGTGATAGCGGCAGAGCCAGGTAAGGGGGCAGGGGGGAGGGGGGTCTTACCTGGTCTATTGCGGCCCATCGCTGGCTTCACTAGAGCTCGCAGCTCAACCCAGGCCTACAGTTCCGGGTTGAGCCGCGGGCTCTAGTGAAGCTGGCGATGGGCCACAGCAGACCAGGTAAGTGGTGTGTGTGAGGGGGGGTTTACCTGGCCCTGTTGCCACAGCCCATGCAGCGACAGTGCCAGGTAAGGGGGAGGGGGGTCTTACCTGCATCCATCTGCGGTCCGGCAACAGATTCAACTGAGCCTGAGGACTCAAATCAGAAGACCAGGCCACAGCTGCAGCTTGGTCTTCCTGTTTGAGTCCTTGGGCTCAGTTGAAGCAGCCGCCGGACTGTGGAGGGACGCAGGTAAGGGGTGAGGAGGGAGGGGGGTTTACTGGCCTTGCCACCGCCCGTGTGGCGACAGCAGCAGAGCCAGGTAAGGGGGCAAGGGGGATGGGGTCTTACCAGTGTCCTTCCGTGGTCCGGCAGCGGCTTCAACTGAGCCTGAGGACTCAAACAGGAAGACCAGGACGCAGCTGCACCACAGACGGATGCAGGTAAGGGGGGAGGAGAGGGGCTTACCTGGCGGCAGCGGCACTGCAGAGCTCCAATTCAGATCCGGAGCTCTGCAGCAAAGCGAAGTGGCCCACTGGCAGATTGGCACAGAGCGGACCTGATCTGAAAGTTGCGGATTGGGATCTGAAGCAGATCAGGGGGTCCATGCACAGCCCTAATTTCTACCCAGTGTTGCTTGTCACCTAAGATATACATTTCTGTGAGGTAATCATCTTAAAGTAGCAGGCTGGTGCTTGGCATGTGTGTTAACCTTTAAACAAATTGAATTTTCTTTTTTCACCTCTCTTACCCTCATGACAATCCTGCAAGATAGGCCAGTTCTAGGCCTGTGAAGTAACTTTAAAACAAATTAAATTAGTTTCCTCTCTCTCTGGCCTTTGCTAGAGCTACTGCATATTCCAGGATGGAGGAGGGGTGATCTCACATTGTGAATAACGCGAGATCCCGCCCTCGTTTACACGTCAGGCGAGGTGACCTCAACAAGAGAGCTGTCGCGCCTGCCATTTTAAAAAAATGGCAGCCGGCCCTTTTAAAGGGCCGGCTGCACGCGAGTGGACGAGCAACAAACTGTAAGGTGTGGGTTGTTGTTTTTTTAAATGATTCCCCCACTCCCCCTACCCTGACCTGTCTGGGTGAACAGCATTAAGGCAGTACCATATGTGGAAGTGGGTAAACATTTTGGGAAATACGTGACACACACACACTTTCCGCATACTTTCACATCTCCAGTTGGCCCATCAAACTCTTCAAATCCGCCAGGTCTGAGAGTCTTTTTCCTGACATGGCACAGTCCTTGGACATTCCAGATAAATTTGACAATTGTCTTGATGAGGAAGAACTTGTCTTGGTGGCCCTTGCATTAAAAAAAGGAGTGGTGAAAATTAGCCATCATCTTTCACTCTGTACTTCAAACCACAACATTCTAATGTCCTTCCTTGGTGTGCTAGAAATTGCCTAGAAATTTTGAAAGCTCCTTCAAAGCCATATTTTGATATTTATGCAAAGTCTTGAAATTTTGATGTGCAATAATTTCCAACATGCCCTCATTAATTTAACTATAAATTGTGCCAAGCATCTTGATCTGCAAAAAAGAGCATCTCATATTAAAATCAATTGTGGTATCGTATTCTATTGGGCTGTGACCTACTAAGAATTTTCCCAACTCCTTTCATAATTTATTTAGAAATGGTTCACATGACATGCTAAACCATAATATTTAGCTCAAAATGCTTAACCACTGTGACTTAGTGTGTCATCTGAACATGGTCAGTGACTGGCCCAAGGACACTGTGAGCTGCATGGCTGAGTAGAGATTTAAATGTGGACACTCTAATCCGCCTTCCCTCAACCTGATGTCCTCTACATGGTTTGGACTTCAATTCCCCACATCCCAGCCAGCATGACCAATGGTCAGGATTTCTGAGAGTTGTAGTCCAAAATATCTGGAGGGCACAGTTTGGGGAAGGCTGTTCTGACTGTTACACCATTGACCCTTAAGCTAATAATACTTGGAGCTAGTAACTCAACCAAAAGAGGCTAATTGATGAAAAAATCCAATACATCAACATTTCCAATACATTTGCCCAGTTCTTCCAACTTTCACATTTTCATATGCTTGCTTACTGTTGTTTAAGGCAAGGGATGGGGGTTAACAGTTTGCTTTTGTGTGTCAAGAGTACCAATTTCTCATTTAAATAAAAGGTTATGACTATGTTCCTCTAGTTATTCCATTGCTGGCCATGTGACTATATCTAAGTTCTTTGCTTTGTGACAGTATTGCTGACCAGAAGGGTCAGCCTCAGATCAAGAGCAATTAAATAATGTGAAGCAGCAGTCGCAATTTGAATTGACCCTTTCCTCTCACCCTTATGAGTCACTACCATAGAATTTGTTAATTTAAGGTTTTAAGCAGTGAGAAGGAAAATGCTATTTCTGACCATCGTGGGCTAATTACATTGTGAATTTCTACTTTGATTATACTAAACTACGCATATATTTTTGATACCACAAGAAAGTATAACTTTATTGTTCTAAAAGAGGACATAATAAATGGTATAGTTCATATAACTGCATGACTGGATCACCTCAGCATAGGACATGGATGGACAACATCCAGATGTTTTGGCCTACAATTCCCATCAGTCCTAGTCAACATAACTAATTGTGAAGGATGAGCATGGAAGTTGTAGACAAACACATCTGGGGCATATCCAGTGGTTCTGGTGGAGCTGCACTGAAACTTTCTGTTATGCAAGCAGTTGTGCAGCCAGTCGTCCAAGCAGTTTCACAACTAGTTTCACAATGGGTTGCAGAAACAGAGACCTTAGCTAGACCTAAGGATTATCCCAGGCAAATGGAGGGGTCATCCCTGCCTGCTCCCAGGATCTCCTGTGTGTCATTTGCATGCACAGGGATGATCCCGGGACAATCCCAGAATATAGGCATGGCTAGCCATGGCTAGAATGAGCAACTGATTGTACAACCATGCTTTCACAAACATAACTTTAGTTGGCTTCTCCTGTTGCATATATATTCAGAACCTAGTCTCCGCTAGCACAATGTCATATGTGGTAATGGAGTGACACAGTTGGATACTGCCCCACAAGTTGTACCATCCCTGGCATAGGATACTCTAGGCTTTCCCAACCCCATGCTGTTTTGTGATGATGGAAATTGCAGCCCACCAGATCTGGAGGGCACCAGTTTTGGGAAAGCTGATTTACTCCACTGATGAGTTCATGAATCCAGTATTTATTAACCACACAGATAGAGATCAAACTAAATTTTAGGAAAGTTTGAAGGCTAATAATTATTTAAAGTTCAGTATATATATTTGCTTTTGGAATTTGAGTGTCTCCCCCGCACATACCTATTGAAGGGATTTTTCCTGATTAGTTAAATGAATGAATGGAACTAGAACATTTACCAAATTTACTGCCCAGAGAGCTTCGGCTATTGGGCGGTATAAAAATGTAATAAATAAATAAATAAATAAATAAATAAATGTTGCATATCAGTCGTCAGATCAAATGCAAGTGACTATTGCAAAAAAACAAAACAAAACAAACTGGACATCAAGAGCTGGTGCTCAACAGAAAGATATTCTCAGAGCATGTATGTATTTACTTACTTATGTAGAAATTTGTATCCTACCTTCAGCCCTAAAAATGCGGGGTGGGGGTGGGGACAAAGCAACTCATGCAGTAAATATTTGGGAAATATTAATCAAAATGGCTGTTGATAATTGGGATTAGGGTAAATGCATGGCAAACATTTCTCAAAAATAGCAGCTGATCACCAAACGGTTGTGGATATTAACCTCGTGTTTTTTCCAGCATGATCCCCCCCTTACCTTTCAGTATTTTTGATGTCTTTAAAACATAGGCATTGAATAAATACCGAATAAAAGTAGTTGCAGAGATGGACTGACATAGGGCTAATTTTGTCATTTGGCACTCTAATTTGCTTCTTTTGCCAGCTTCTTTGATAAGGGAAAGGCAACAAAATCAAGTTAAGTTATCAGTTTTCAAACTCAAAGTTAGGTTAGCAAAATCTAGTTAGCAAAATCAAATTAAGATATTAGTTTTACTTCCTTTCCCTGGTTAGTAACATTTAGCTTTATAATTGTATTAAACTGCCAGTCATAATCACCACCACCATCATCACCAATGATGTAAAATTAATTTATATTTAGTGTCTAAATACTGGATATCTGGGAAATATTTGAGTCCATTAAGTCAGGCTACTTTGAAAAGAAAACCAGTGGTTATAAGTTTCAGTATAATTCCAGAAAGATTATTTAATTATAGTCAAAGAGCCCTACAGGGCAAAGATTAACTCGGGTCTCACCACAAGGGCTTTTTTATTTACAGTGGCTATTTGTTTATTCCCCTATATGCACCTCTAAATCCCTCATTAATTATCGTAAGCTTCCAATTTGAAGCAGAGTTCCAAAAGCCCTAGAATCATCACATCCCTCTCTCTACCAAAGGAGTAAGGTAATTTTAATATACTATACAGTATCCCCAAGGCTACACCCAACCATTATTCTGCACATTATTCAATATGGCTAAAGCACTTAATGAAGCAAATTTAAACACTAATCAGATATTTAAATAAATGCACCCCAATGGATAGCAATGAGCCCAACCTGTTTGCTTAGTTAGTGAGTGGGTTTGCACGACACCCCAAACCACTGTGAGTTGTTGTCTGAAACAATCCATAGTGGGTTAGCATGCCATCCAAACTCAGAGCAATCAGGATGAGTTGTTAATAAGCCATGGTCTGATGTTTTACCCTCAATGGGTTTGCATGTTGTCTTAACCCGGACTTGACAACCCATCATGGGTAAAGTGCATCTCAGAACAAGCTGATCAACAAGAGCAGCAGAAACCTCTGTCAGTCTTCCCAAGCAGAGCCATAATTGCTTTTCATGACTGTGGCCAAGTTGCTTCCAGTGCCCCTTACTCCATGCCAGTGGCAGCCCCTCCAAAGTGCCCAAATGTCACTTCAGACAGGCTGCTGCTGCCCCCCAGCTCCTGCCCAGCCCCCTGTCCCTGTTCCAATCAATATTTTATTTTATTTATTTATTCACAATATTTATATACTGCTCCTCATTCAAAATTTCAGAGCGGTGTACAAGATAAAATAAAATAAAAACAGAATAAAACATTTTAAAATAGATTTTAAAAGAAGCAAAATAAAAAGTGAGCCATGGCTGGTCATTAAGGAAAGGCTTCCTGGAACAATGATGTTTCCAGGAGGCACTGCAAAGAATACAAAGTTGGTGCCTGCCTGACCTCAAAGAGGCAGGGAATTCCAATCATGATACCAAACAAGTCTTTGAACCCTTGGGATAACCCTGCTAAACCCTGTTTCCCCATCTGTCAACTGTCAAACACTGCCAAACCAGCCTTGTTACAAGTTAGCCTTGATTGTTAACTTTTATGTTTGACAGTTCAAACATACAAGGGAGCAGCCAAGGCAAGCCTCTATGTTTTGCATACCCACACTTGCTCAACTGTGAACAAGCAGGGGGCATTTGTGCAAACAGGGGACATTTGCACACATAAAATCAGTTTGGGAAATTGCAACAAAAAATCCTGGCCCTGTTTTTCACACACACACACACACACACACACACACACACACACACACACTCACTCTAAATTTAAATTTAAAAAAGGGCTCCAACCACAACTGATAGAAAAGGGGGGAGGAACAACCCTCATCAACCCTGATCATCTAGTGGGTGCACCAACCACACACTGCAAAACAACCCACAGTCCATAGCTTATTATTTATTTATTTAGCACCATCAATGTACATGGTGCTGTACATAGTAAAAGAATAAAACAGCTTGTCATCCATCATGCAAATGTGCCCAGCGAATCTGCTAAATCAATACATTATTTTGATAAAGCTGTTTGGTAGATTTTTTAATTCTAAGACATTTTCCTAAACAGTGTGTTTTGGACTACAAAAGCAAGCCCTGGGTAGTAAGAGCAGATTTGGGGGCATGTAGGGTGTTGCTGTGTGTGTGTGTGTGTGTGTGTGTGTGTGTGTGTGTGTGTGTGTGTTTCTGTGTCTAAAGGAAGGGGAACTCCTCTTGCACAAGTGCAAGTCCACTCATATAACCTTCATTTTAGCCCAACTTCAACT
Source organism: Elgaria multicarinata webbii (assembly GCF_023053635.1). Classification (NCBI taxonomy): domain Eukaryota; kingdom Metazoa; phylum Chordata; class Lepidosauria; order Squamata; family Anguidae; genus Elgaria; species Elgaria multicarinata. Next base: position 69,593,594 of record NC_086176.1, on the reverse strand, counting down.
GCAGCATTTTAATTTATATCAGTGGTGTCCCAATAAATCAATGTGATTAATATCAGCTTTAATTCCACTGCAGCTACTTAACTGATCAATGCACTGGAGATATTAAATTTATTTTAGTCCCCCCCAAATCATTCTATTGAATATAACATTATAATACCTAATAATAACCAAAGGAAATGGTCAGTATTGCAATGTGTCCTGAAGGAGAATGGACAATAGTTATATCTCAAGGAGTAGCTCTGATGAGAGAGCTACTTTCTGGAGAGGGGGAAAATGGCAAAAGAGAGAAAACCTTTGCTTTAAGGATGCATCCATTTTCTATTGGAACTTTGAAAGATCATTTCTATCTTTCTGGCAAGGATTTTTATCCTTTTGGCCAGAGCCACCAAAGGGACAACTGCACAAATAATTTACTGAGGGTTCAATGTGGCTCTTCGCTTTTGTGTGTGTATATATATATATATATATATATATATATATATATATAATTGTTTACTTCTGTCAAATAAATAAATGCAATAAATGAAAGCAGCTAAAATGAAATCGTAGCCTGATAAAAAGTGAACAACCCTATGCTCATATTATACTGGGGCCAGAGGTAGGTTGCTGCTATATGGGCAGAACAACTGCTAACTTCAATGCACGCCCAACAGCAGGAAATGGATGTAGCTAGAGTGAAGAATGTACCCTTGTCATGAACAGCAAATTTTACTACATTAGTTGCTGAAAATCTTTCTCCCTGGTTGTAATCCAGGCCTCTTTTCTCTTTTGAATTATAATGGGGATAGGCTAGTGGTTTTACATCTTTCTGGGTAATAACTACAGCAATTCATATAAGAGGTAGGTGGTGAATAGCTTTTCAGGCTGGCTACTGAGTTTGGATATACACTGGGACATACTTCCTGTGACTCAAAGAAGGGAAAATGAGGCATGAAGGAAATGTCAGCAATCAGCAGTATCAATCAAAATTTCTAAATACTGAATCAAGACTATTTACGTAAAGTATTCATTATACACTCCTGGGTATGATATACTCTTACCAGGCATCAAAACAAACCTGCTGGCATACTGTGAAAATCTTTCCTCATAGTGTAAAAGGTTTATAGGGGGCCATTTGACAAAATGTTTTTATCTTTTGGAAATTGATACATAATGTTTCTTCCTGCATGAAGGCAGAGCTTTATGGTTCATGTTTCTCCCCCGTTTTTCTGAGTGGGAAAAGCAAGAACAATATTTACCATTCTTTACCATACACAAATGTCAATGTCCTTGTTTAGCCAACATACACTTTATTTATTTCTCTTTTCTCTTTGGATTTTCTATTCCCAACTGCTTCCAGTTATTGTTTGTCATATGGCAGCCAATTTACGCCAGCATATTTGTATCCTTAAAGGTGGATTGAAAAGGCACTACATCATGGTTGCATGCATCCTACATGGGGTGTTTCTGGTTTCTATTTTCAAAGCATGCTTGGACATCAGAAAGGCTGCCAAACACACTTTGCCACCACTTGAAGTGGCAGCATGATGTTCATGTCTCCTATTAAAGAGGATTGTCCTCTATTTGAAGGGTTGCCAAAGGATCAGCCTCTAATTCGAGGTGTCCTCTCTTTGAAAAGATGTCCAGTCTAAATCTGGTTTAGGATAAAGAAGCATCAGAAGGGCAAGCAGGGCCTTGAAGTTGACCATCAACACTTGGCACCAGACAGCGGACTGAACACGTAGACACATGGGTTACCTGGCCACAGACTTCCCCACTGTGAAACTGTGGACTCATCTACACCTAAGAGTGTAGCAGGAGGGAGAGGGAGGATCATGGACTTACTTGCTTCTGCCATCCTCCCCCAGGTTCTATATGGCCGTGTGATGTCCTGAAAGGGAAGAGGAATGTCGTGGGCGCCATGCTTTTTTTTTTTAGAGGAAGAGCCAGGTCACGCGGCCCCAGTCCAGCGAAAAAGATAAGTTAAAAAACACACACTCTACAGCCAACTCCCTCACCATCCCAGGGATGGCTAAATTGCTGCTTCCCACCCCCAAAGGGCATGGAGCACCCCCAAACAGCTCCATGCCCATTTTAAAAGCCAGAGGAGGTGGAATAAAGCTGGGATTGGCGTCCACACCCCAGCAGAGCTTGAGATCTTCCTGAGACCATGGGAAAAATCAGGATAACTGAGGTCTCTGTTATCCCGGGGAAAGTCACTGCCCATCCCTGGTTGACCCCAGGATCCCCTGTGCGTTATATGGACACTCAGGGATGCTCCTGAGCTGATCCTGGGATAACTGCATGGTGTAGACATGGCCTGTATTTCTTTTAAAATCACAATAATGTTTTCTAAATGTGCATTAATGCATACACAATATGATATGCAAATTTTATGCAAATCAGTATCCTCTTTTGTCCCCTTTGTTTTTGTGATACAGAAGTGGACACCCTAAGCAGAACACACCTTGACTTTATAAAGGAATGAAGACGAGGAAAAAATAAAATCCATCTTGGCCACTTTATAATCTGTAAGCATTACTATCCAATCTATCAGGAATATTGCAAACTCATCTGCACATGAAAGAAAGGGCACAGTTTGGAACACAACGCATGGAATTTTTTTTGGCATAGCTAGCTGTAGGATCCCTATAGCCTATCATGTGGCTTCCTGCTCCTCCCCTTCCTTCCACTTCCCCACCCCTCTCTCAGCCTTTCTCCATTGCTTAGGACTACATTCTCTCTCTCTCTCTCTCTCCCACCTGTCTTGTAAAACACAAAGGGCCTTCCTAGATGAGGGTTTAGCCCGGTGCAAGGCCTGGGCTCCCTGCTGTGCATGCAGATGACGCACAGGGGATCCCGGGGTCAGGCCGGGCTAAACCCTCCCTTGACCCGGGATAACTGGATCCACTTTTGGGCCAGTTTTTCCCACGGTCCCGGCCTTAGGTCGGGCTGAGGCCAGAACCACGGGCGTGTGGACTGTTCCACCGCTTTTCCTGGCTACCGCACTTACATGTGAGTAGTCGGGAAAAGCGGCGGATGGGCCACAGCACTCCTGCCCCCCTGCCCCCCAATTCCCCCCACCTCCCCTGGCCTTCGATCCCCCCACCCCCCCATGTCCCCACCTGCTATTTGCCATCGCCGATGTCCCCAGCCGCTGTGTGCCACCACCGCCGCCGATGAGAACGATGTCCCCAGCTGGCGTTTCGTGCTGTCGTCATGTCCCCCGGCCTGCAGGCATCAAAATACTTTAAAAAAAAAAACTTACCTGGCCGTTGATGCGCTCCTGCACACGCGGCTGCTTTAAGGCGGGGGGAAAATGGACGACGCGACAAGGCTTCCCTCGGCCCTGTCACGCCTCAGGTGTAGATGGGGCCGACAGGCTGCACTACTTCTAGCGTGGCCTGGCCCCTCCTCACCGCCAGATTCGGTGGTAGGTCTAGCAAGGCCCAAAGAGATAGACTGACCAAACATTGTCTGTAATCCTATGCTGTGCCAGCATCTTGTGTTCAAGAAACTGAGAGTAAACTTTTTTATATTTTTCTTCACCAAAATGAAGGTGTGGACACTTTTGTGGGTGTATGTGGGGCTGGTAAACCCTCATTCTGCTTTACCTTTTTGCTGTTACTCTACTAACTTCCTTTTTGTCAAGAAGCAGCAATACCATATAATCTCATCATTAGCTCCCACCTAAACCACCTCCCAATGTTTGCTGTGCCTCCTGATCCTCAGGAGGGTTTTCACTCCATGCTTCCAGATGTGCAGAAAATCAGCTTGAGAGGATGCTTAGTCCAGTCCTAATTGTAATATCAAAACAATTAAGTAGATTCCCATCCACAAAGCCTTATACTATAATACGTGCTTTAAGTCTTTAAGGTGCTACAAGTCCCTTCATTATTTTTGCTGCGATGGGATAATACTGCTTTCTAATACTGCTATTATTAGAAAATTCTGTATGGAAAATATTACTTGAGAGGAGTAGAATCTAACCATGTTTAAGAATTATTATATACTCCTTTGATTTTTCCTTGTCCATATATTTCTGATTTCATTAGGCAAAAAAATCCTTTTAATGTTAATGTTGCATCAATATTAACCCACATTATACAGATTCCTTTCATGTTTTACATTCATAAAGAGAAAATACATGTTTTAGAACAGCCATTTGGATGCAGCATTAAGAAGAAGAACTCTTTAGATTATTTTTTTCCAGGATTAAAATATATTTGCACTGACTCTGATGAGAAAGTGCTCATTTACCTAAGGATTCCATCAAGGGATATTAACTGGCAAAATTGCCACAGAGATTTTAGTCAATGTTTTAATTGTTGTTACAACCCAATAGCTGGTATTCTATCTTTATTAATACATATACATCTTCTGGCACTTTGACTTTAATTTTACAGAGAACTAAAATGTATCTCCTTAGTAATTGTTCAGCCAGAATAAATACCAATGCTATTTTAGACAAAGTGTTCCATATATCTCATTCACAATAGGTACAATGTATCAAGAAATTCTCCTGTTATTTCATTAGTAGTACTTACAGCAACCACATAAGGTAGACAACTTTGTGGTTCAAAGCTTACACCCTCAGGTATGAACTTACTTGGCAGCATTAGGAAATCTACTCTCTCTCTCTTCCTTGGCCTCCTATCTGCAATATGGAAATGGTAATACTTTTCAATCTTCTGGGAGTGCTTTAAGGATTATTGAGCTAACAGGAGATTCCCTTGCTATGTTGTACCTCTTGTGGATGAGGTATGTAACCACAGTCTTAACCACTCTTTCCCAACAGCTATAGACATTTCTCATGCATAGTTTTCATTTCCGATAAGCATGTGTGTTGAGGAATCTTTTTTATGAATGTATCTTTTGTTTGGTACACTTTACAACAACAATGGACACAAACTTTCCACTGCATAAACTCAGATGAAACTAATGGGATTTATGCAAGAAACCAGATGTGATCGTATGCAGTTCCTATTCATTACAGGAGAGCTTACATTATAGTCGAGTCCTCGGTAGATTGTGCCCCTTGTGGATAAGATTTCTTTTCCAAACATACATACTCAAGCAGTTTGCGAAAGCGAGCTGGATATTTATGACAAACTCATGAAATTTTACAGCTCCTTGTTGAGGCTGCAAAATTACCTTCAGACCTTGTGCTGAATTAATTCTGTTGTTTTATCCTTACAGATTCATTATATTTCTTTTGGCCAGTTACATGCTGAAACTGAAATTTTACCAAGCCCAAATTAAGTAGGCATCTTGCATTGATTTCTGTTTCGTGCGTGAATCGTTACATTTCGATTAGCATGGGGTGGGGGAGGGGAGAGAAGTTGCCTTTGTTTTTAAAAGCTTTTGGAAGCTGAATTAATCTTAAAAAGTTTTTTGTGTGTGTTTGCATTTACATGAATAAATAATAGTGGAAGATCTGTTCTTGGGACTCTACATTTACATGCAATTGGTAGACCATGGCAGGATCTACACTACTGCTTTAAAATGGTTTTAAAGTAGATCATCTACAGGGGCCCTTCTCCGTGAGCCCCTGCCAAAGGAAGTGAGGCAGGTGGCTACTAGGAGGAGGGCTTTCTCCGCTGTGGCACCCCGGTTGTGGAACGAGCTCCCCAGAGAGGTCCGCCTGGCGCCTACACTGTACTGCTTTCATCGCCAGCTGAAGACCTTTTTATTCACTCAGTATTTTAATACTTAATTTTAACTTAAATTTGTTTAACTCTGTATTTTAATCTTATAATCAACTTTGCTGTGTGGTTTTATCCTGGTTGCGCTTTTTATACTGTATTTCGTAATTGTGTTTTAACCTGTTGGGTGTTTTACTGTGGTTTTAATTTTTGTCAACCACCCAGAGAGCTTTGGCTATTGGGCGGTATAAAAATGTAATAAATAAATAAATAAATAAATAAATAAATAATTATAACAGTAGTGATGAACTCCATATACAGTTTTCAAACTGTTTTCAAAGTGTCTGATCCTGCTTGGGGTAGATCTACTCCATAATGCAATGAGATACTCCACCACACATGACCCCAAAAGTACAAAAAAGAGGTGGGGAAGTAACTCACCCACGCTTTCTCTGTAACAGAGTTTGTTTCCCCATAAATAGAACTGCACTGACCAATTTCCAGTTTCTACCGTGTTGTTGTTGTTTCTTCCCTTCTTCAGATCAACTCTGAGAACTGCCCATAGAAATTAGGGGAGAAATTCAGGATTATAGTGTGGCTGTGACTGGCCAACAAGTGTCTCCTGTATTGGCTACTTATGAATAGTAAAAAAAAAGAGGAACTATATCATCCAAAGTGATGACAAAAATAGGACAAAATTTGCATAAAATCTGCACATGTTAATTTATATATATACAAGCACATATGATTTAAATACAAATACAGTACATCCCACCATAGTGTGTAAGACTGTGACCAGGAGATCTGTGTTCCTGTCTGTCCAGGTGCTAACTGTGGATGGATAACAGTTCTTATGGTTCATTAATTTTTTAAATTGGAATTGGACTGGACAAACTTTCAAATAGAAGACACCTTCAAATAGAGGATTGTCCTCTCTAAAAGAGGACAAATGGCCACTCTATGTACTCCCCCACATCTTTGTTACTTTGATAGCAGCAAAGATAAGAGTTCTTACTCTTTCTAATGTAGATCTTATCCAGAACCTGTTGATCAGGTCAGTTCATATCAGAATTAACAAAGAATAAATTCCTTTAAAAAAGTCTCTGCATTATTAATCTTTTAAAGAGGTATTCTATACTGAACAGTATCTCTCATATGACATCTTTTTTACAAGAATTCTTCAAATTTTGAAATAACCTAGATTGTTAACATTCAGTATTTGCCTTGGGGGGTAAGTGTTTAAAAATGATTGCAATTTCCCGTTCTCTAGATTTTAGAGTAAATTAGTATTGTACTTAATAAGATCTCTGAAGCAAGATCTCTAACGCTTATTTTAATGCAGAGAAAGGTGGTCTAATAAATTCAAGTTCAAATCCATTTATGCAGTAACCTTTCATGTTCTTTTTTGAGCAGGAGTCTATACTAAGGAAAGCGCAATGCATTTTCTCTTTTGGTTCATTGCTCTCAGGCTTATTATTTTACATTTGGCTGCATTCAGCTGCTTTTCGCATTTATTGGCCAAGTCCTATAAAAAGATGTGAATCACACAATAATAGTAATAATAATATCATGCACTGGTAGACTTGCTTTGATCTTAATGAGATTCCTAATAACTAGATGAAGAGCATGGAGTTGGATGACCCTGATGTTTGAAAGCAATCTTAGCATTCATACTGGCCTTTTTTCATCACAGACAACAACAACAACAAAATAATTTAAAGACACCTCTTCCACTTATTTGGTGGTGGTGGTGGTGGGGTTCCTATATGAGCTCTCTCTCAAAACATTATCCTACTGGAAATGCTGGATACATTATCAAGAGTGAATTAATGATATTCAAATTGCACTGGTAGCTTTGCAAGCCTGCATCTTTGTGATGCTGTTGACACCAACAGGGTAGCATTTGAGATGGGTTTGTGCCAATGCAGGTATTTAACAAACACACATTCAAAAGAGTTGCTTCCATTTTTGGAATGTAAGCACATTTGGTGACCCCATTTATAAAGTTCCTATTTTAAAGTTCAAGTGACTGTATGCTTGTTACTCCATCGTTATTGATTACACGTGTCAAGTTGGCATTTTCCTTAACTGTAGCCCATTCATCTGCCATGTTGGCAAGATCCCCACCAAATGGAAAAGGAAATATGGGCTTGAGTTGGGCAAGTATGACCTCACATGGTGAGCAGAATTTCACATTGTTATTCTCATTATTTGTTTCCTGCGAAACCTACAGAATGTGCTCCCTCTTTCAAAAGTCCTGTTCTGTCATCCAGACGTCTGAGGTCTGGCACAGAAAATGATTGCTACATTGCAGATCCAAACCTCCATGCATGATATTATGCTGGCACAAGATTGGTCCTTGTCCTACTCCTATGCATTCACTCACACATATTGCAACCCTATACATGTAAGACCCATTGAACTTAATGTGATATGCTCCAGAGTAAGTAGATATAGCATTGCAGTCTCCATTGGCTAATGTTCTCATGATGCCTCTGTCTGTCTGTCTGTCTGTCTGTCTGTCTGTCTGTCTGTCTGCCTATCTATCTATCATCTATCTATCTATCTATCTATCTATCTATTTATCTCTATTTAATTTAGTTTGACAAGAGCCTATAATAATTATTCTGCAGCTTTCTAGCAGATCAAGCTGATTCTCACTTCTTCTAACTCTTCCCTGAATGAGTCCACTGCTACAGGGCTAAACCAACCCACTGATGGGGGTTACATTCACATTTGACTTTGACTTTTCTGCTTTAAGGCTTTTGTGCTGTAATATTCTTGTGTACAATTGAAAATGGATGCAAAATGCAGTAATATATAATGTTTGACAATTTATTCCAGGCATTAAACCATTGAAAGATAACTGCTTCGATTGACTCACTTGTCCACTGTGGATCTGCTAAATAAAGTCGTTAATTAGGAGGACAAACATGCCAATTACATTCTAGTTGGCTATCAACCCTAACAGTTCCTTTCTGGACTGCTGCATGCTTTTTCTAATTGTAGTGAAAATGTAACTTGAAATTAATTAGGTATGAGATGCTGTAGAGAAATAAACATCGGGCCAGTGGAAGATACATTAACAGTCTTTTAGATAAAAGCATAATCAGGGATTGTGCAGAACCATAACTAATAACATTTCCTGCTTCTTATAAAGTAATATGTATGACAGCTTTATGATTAAATTCTTTCACTATGCTACAGAGGGAATTAAAAAAGAATTATTGTGAAGTGAACCAAATAGCTATATTAAACATTTCTACTCATACCCATAATCTTTAATATTTGTAACAACTTTAATTAGCATTACGCTCCCATGTAATACTTGGACACCTTAGTTTCTGGTACATATTACAGACTTTCCCCCTAAGTGCAGAATGGAATCATTTCAAATTTTGAACCATATTATTAATTTGTCTTTCTTTTACATTCATTTTATTTGCATCTATAATTGTGTGGGTTTTTTTTTTTTTTTAGCAAGGACACAAAAATATCCATGTGCATCTTTAAATCATTTCAGCAATAAGAATCATAATCATACCTAACATGGCATAACATATAGAGTTGGATCCAGATTTAAACCTGTTCAACTGCGCTGGTGGAAGTAGACTTACTGTACCTGACCGGCCCCTTGCTGCAGCAGCCCCACCAGCTCCCTGAACATGCTACCCAGAGGATCAGGAGACTCTGCTGAATTGGGCAAGCTGTGTCATAGTGGGGAGCAGAAAAACTGGGCAGAGGGACCTTCCGTGAGTGGAGACCTTCCTTGAAAGGAAAGCAGATCCTGCATCCAAACTACAGCATTTAAACATACTATGCATGTATATGATATATCTCTATCTTTGTGCATATATGTATGCATACCATATGTGCATCTGTATTAATGTATGTACAGGTAGAATGTGATCCAATGTGGTAATTTAGGAGCATGCAAAGCCTTGTGCTCTGTAGTGTGGCTTTTGTATCTCATCCCTCCATAACATGATCATTATGCAATTTCTGCAACTTTCTCTCCTGTATTTACATCATGTCAATAAGAGAACTCAGTTCAGAATTTAGTGTCCACTATGTGCATAGATGTATAATGTGTACATGGCACCCTTGAACATCCAGGCTGTCTCCAACATGGGTTGAATCCAGGATCTGCCTTCTGCGAGAAGATGTTCTTCACTGGTGGAAGGTCCCCTTCACTCAATTTTGGGGGAACCCTTTCACCACCTTGCCCCAGCCCACCCCATTCAGCAGGACTTTCTGACCATCTGTGTAGTATTTTCAGTGGGCTAGAGTGACTCATTTGGGAAAGTGGGGATAAGCAAGGTCACTTCTAACAGTACACTTGATCTAGCATAAATCTAAATCCACCCCCCTATATGATAGAAACAAAATAAGAAACCTTTGCAGGTGGTGAAACCTATGTGCACATTAGAGGACTTGCAACTGCATAAAAGTACTAGAATGGGCCAAAATGTGCATTCCAGAGAAGGAATTCAAGAGGGAGACTTTATACTGTATACTTTATTCCCACTTGTAGTTGGCAATACGTGAGAATTTAATTCCTGATCACAAATCATGCAAATGTGATTTGTGAACAAAAATTTCACAATAAGTGAATAAGTTTAGTTATTGGCCAATGTTTTTAGCAGGCCTTATAATTTTCAACATTTACAATCTGCCAGAGTTATCATTTGTCAATAAATGATGGAAGCAGGAATAATATTTGTTTACCCTTAAGAAAATATTTACCACCAGGCTCAGACTGTTTTAAGAATGGTGACTGGGTTGACTATTTATTATTTTTGCCATATATTGTCATGTGCACATTCTCTCCCTCCTCCCTTCCCCACTCTCATTCTCTCACACAGAATATATATATTCAAACAATCTGTCTTGGATATGCAAGTGACTTCTAACATCTGGACAAATCTGCAAGTTTTGTCATGTCCCCCACTACTACTGACAACACATGTTTCAGATTGTGGTTGTAATTTCAAAATTTTGATTTGTGCAGAAGAAGGAAATTGAAAATCAAACATTTCAGAGATAGCCGAATTTCATACCCTGATGCTAGTATACTGAAACTAGCCCTAGGGAAGGCATGGTCTTGATTTTATTTATATGTAACACTGTGAGCCTTTCTGACTGAAAAGTATCATATAAAAATGTGTTAATTAAGTGTACAGGTCCTAGCACTATTCTGAAACTTCAACTTGTCAAAGTCTGACACTGCCATGACATTGTACATTGCCTAAAATTAGGGATCTCTGAACTATGTTGATATTATATTCACTTTATGCCCTTTATATTCTATGCAGTAGCCATGCAAAGACAGATGTTCTGTAGCTTGAGTCCTCAAAGGCTCATGAATGCTGAGCTCTCCTGTAGAGCTGCAGTGGCCAAAACCACAGAGCTTTTAAGTCTTGCTGACTAAAGAATGTTAGATTATAATTTATAGTCACCAAATATAACTGATTCATTTGAGGCCTGATGTGATATTAATTCTGCATGTCCTACACAAATATTCCCAAAATCATCCACAGAAAACTCTTAAAATATAATTCATCCAGACATTCTTAAGACTATGATTGCAGCCAGATGGTATCTAAGAAAACATTGGGCATCATTATATATAAAAAAGAAAAGGTTCTACTTTCTGCTGATGATTAGAGAAATAATGCAGTAAATGCTTCAAGCACCTGTTATTTGTACCACAATTAAATTTTTCATTAAAAGGCACAAAGTGAACAAAATACTTAGTTTATAGTTTCATTATAACTAAGTGGTCCTTAGTGAATTGAAGTTGAATGTTTTGGGTTTTTTTTGGTTTTTTGTTTTTTGTTTGTAATTTCTAACACTTTTGCTTTCATAAGTGCCTTTAACTGCTATGTGAGTTGGCACGATGGCTGATAGTTGGATGTTTCAATAATTACCCAAGTCTTTTCTTGTAACAGCTACATCAAATGAAAGACCTTCACTTTCTGTATATGGCTGACAACTGATAGTGTGGCTAGGTTTTCTCATCTTCATAGGATGCAATCTGTTTTAACAATTTTCATAGAGTTTTTAGGTATGATAGTAGCAATTTCAAGAAACTATTTGGAGATGCTTAGCCAACCTACATGAATCACACTGATGCTGATTGTGGTGAACTGGTGCACACAAAGTAATTCTCATGTGGAGATGTTTCAGTTTGTTCTCTTTTAAAGCAGCCACCATGTAACCATTGATTGCTTGTTTCCCTGGCTCCAAGCTCATAGATAAGGGTCTTAGCTGGGAGCCACAAAACTCTGTCCCCTGTCCCATCGTACTCCACTTTGGACCTGTCACAAGAGAACCGTACTGGCTATCTCCCTGCACTTGCAAAATGGAGCGTGCAGATTGGGAAAAGGTGGCATTCCCAGGGGCAGAGGTGGGAGGAGAATGAGGTGGCTGCATTACTCTGTTTCCAGCCTTTCTCACTCCCTCTCTGGGACGCCACTGCTAGATGGGCAAAATCACCCATCTAGCAGAAATGCAGGATGGGCTGAAGCATGGAAGTGAAGTTCGCCTCCATGCTGCTTCCCATCCAGCTGATGGGAATCACAATAGGATTGTGCCCTGAAATACAATATAATTCAAAACAACCATAACAACCTAGAATTTTTGTAGACATTTATCCTAATAAATATATTTCATATGTATTTTTGCCTAATATACACACTTTTTGCAAGCAGTGGTCGTAATATAATGCATTCTAATGTTATTTTCCCCAATATATACATTTTTGTTTGCATTTTTGGATTGGACATTTCCACTGCAAAATTTCAAGGACTGCAAGTTTTGAAGCATAACTGAGTTTTGGTTCAAACAGTGGTTCAAAAGTATAAAATTAGATAAGTTTGCTTTAAAATGTCAATCCCTAGAAACTTCCTTACATCCCATGCTATTCTGATGGGTTCCCCAACCTTCAGGAGTGGCTTTTCAGGGAGTTTGTGGGACTGTAGTTGGAGGTGGGAAAGCTCCATTCCATGAGCAAAACACCACTCATGGTTTCTTGGAGTAAAGCCATTGCATCTCCTTTATTCTTTACACTGATAATATGTTCAAAGTGGAAAACGGCAGAGAAGCAGATGTGTCATCCCTTCTATTAGTGAATATGCAGATAGGTAAAACATTTAAGTATTCCTCATTTTATCCAAGTCAGTATTATATAGAATGGGACTGTATTTCAGACATCCCCCAAGGTGGAACAGGAGATGACCATGAACAGTTGAGTGGCAAATAAAAAGCAGGGAAGTGTGGTGGAGCAGGTAAAATAACAAAGACTTGTTAATGTAGAAGATAGTCTTTATTTCCTTCCCAAGGCTTTCTTCAAGGCTCACCTTGATTTTCTAGCCATGATATATCTTTAGAACATTTCTAGCTGTTCTAATGATACAGTTGATAAAAGGTAATGTCTTAGGCTACTTCCACAAAACACTTCAATGAGGCTTTATAATTCCTGTATCTACAAGGTATGTCACACCAATCCTGGCTACACAGTTTGAGTGTTGTTTCATGCTTTTAGAAATAACACACTTAGCTGGTAATGTGCAATGTTTCTGTACGGCAGAAGCAGGCACTAGTATGACAATGGCTTTTTTCCATAGGGGAAAAATACAACCACATGATGATTCAAAATAAACACATTTTAGGAACTAAAACGAAGACGACGACATACCACTTTTTGTGTGACGTTAACCATAGACACACATTGAAAAAAGCAAGAAAAAGAAATGACACTTCAAAATCACTCTTGAAAGCGCTAACAGAAAGTAGGTTTTAAAAGCATCCATGCTTCTTCTCTGTTTGTTTTTGCAACAGAAAGCAGAAATGTTGGCTGAGAGAAAAATGGTGGCTTAGCTGCTACATTAGATTCTGAAGTTATTTTATCATTCAGAAGAGTGATGCCTTCTCCCCAGACAGGTGATAACAAATCCTTAACCTTTAGCTTTCTCCCAGTCTTTTCTTTGGTCCCTCAGTATAAGGAGAGGTGATAATAACTTTATTGGTCTGTCGTGGGCTATACTGTGAGCAGCTGCTTGATTAGTATTGCTTTTGACCTAATGCCCACTAAAAATGAAGACAGAATTGAGTTCAAGATTGCATTTCAAAGGTGAAAAGACCACATTTCCCCAACAAAACCATGTGCTCCAATATGTTTCCATCAGAAGAGCCTGTAAAGCTGACTTGCTGAATTTCTGCATTACCTTTTTTAAGTAATAGCACAACACACACCCTCAGAGGTGTCTGACCAAAGATTTGTATCTTCAGATTTGCCACTTCCAGAATGAAATGGAAACCAGCCATTTAAATCATTGTGCCTGGAATGTGAACACGAAGAGAAGATACCATGTCAACTCTTTTCCTGACATTTGGCAAGGTGAGGGAGGATTGGGATCTGTTGAGTCAATCAACCCACACCATATAAAGAGCTACAGATACTTACGGATGGACAAATCTGTTAGTTTCACTTTCTCCAACGTTCAGTTTTTCAAATAAATCTCAGATTATTTCCATCCCGAATATGACGGAATTTGCGAACGTAGTAAATTCTTATCAAAACCAAACTGAAATGAAATTCTCATCTAAATGGCCAGATTCAATAACTATAGCTGGTCCCAGCATGGAGAGGACAAGCCATATAGCTATTCAAGATGACAACCCTGTCAGGAAAAGAGAGAGAGAGAGAGAGAGAGAGAGATGGCAACCCTAACTCAGCACTAACCTGACAGTTACTAATAGGGAATCAAAACCAATTGAGCTAAGCAATGCTGAACCTGGATGGACAAATCTGTCAGCTTTGTGTTCTCCTGCATTAAATTTCATTTAATCTCAAGTTCTTTCCATCTCAAAGAGAAGAATCAACAGAGGTGAGTGTCGGTCTGTTTAAGACAGAAAGCCTTTCAGAAGACTGGGGACTAATTTCCAGCAACTGCTCCAGGATGCTGAAGTTAAAAGCAGCTGAAATCATTGCTGAAGATACGTCATATCTATACACCAGATCTACTCAGCCTGATCCTACACCCTGAGCCTTGCCTTTACCTGTACACCTTGACATCTTTGGATTTTGGATCATGGATTGGAAAAGGACTCTTGTCTGCCTCAGTGAATTTACTTTGTGGAACCAGTAAACTTCCACACCTTGCATACTGCCTTGCCTCACCTTGCCCTCCCTCCTTTCCTGGCCTTGATGGGTTTATTGCCTGGCTTATCTGCAAGGGATTTATGGCAGTCCTCACAATTCAGCTTTGGTCAGCTGGCAAAGCCTGACACTCATCTTTCCTCCCTCCTTTGAGGACAACCATTCAGTGAGGGAACCATCTTGATGCAAGCCAAGGCACTGATTGGCTCTAGTGGCAATTAGTTCCAAGCAGAGCATTCCAAGCAGATTACTGATGGCTATTTGGTGAACCCAACAGATGTAAGAAACAAAATAAAATGAAAAGAGCAGAGAAGAGTGTTATATACCATGGTCCAAATTAACCTCATTACTTCTCACAGAGTAATTCCAATGGAATGATATTCAGATATGTGAAAGAAGATTTAGGCTTGATGAGTCCTTCCTTGCTCCAAACAATTAAATGATTATGGACAGCCATACTTGCACTGAACAGTGGATAATTTGTCTTTTTATGAGTTTGAATCTTCTTATTAGATGCAAATAAGGACATCTCATTCAAGGTGAATTCTCCTTGTTCTCCTTAAACAGCTTCTCATTTTCTAAACTAGATTACATCAAAATGGGGTAGTTTATCGTGAAAAAGGTAAAAGACCCACATAATGAATAAAGCATTAAAATTCCTTCATCATAGGCAAAATTATTACTATTGCAACTACTACTTCTATTATTATTGATTATTAAAGCAAGAAGAGTTATTCATTCCCTGAATAAAAGATCCAAATATGTTTCTTCTTTTCATTGCTGACATTTTAAAGTGTATGAGACTTTGAAATGTAGAGTTAATAGAATGGATTTCCTTTCCTGCATTACTAAGAAAGCAAGGGCCTCTTTGATACAATGGCATATAATTAACCATTTTACATTGTAAGTGCAATCCTGCTAAGAGAATGTACATATTTGCAACATTTAACTTTGGTTTCAAATGTTCAAATATGAAATTATATTTCTTGGCTAAATATGAGGGGAAAACCATTCAAAAATGAGTAGACACCAAATCCAAATGTGTAAGGCCAAATATTCCTTTAGAAAAAGTGGAGCTTCATGAAAACATTTCTCCTAGTTTTTCTTTTCCTCCTCCTGTACCTCAACTTGAGCAAAAGTGCAATTCCATAATTTATTTTCAGGTCCTTTTTATTCAGATAACCCCAATTTACATGTAAGCTGCACACAGTTCACCAAAAGGCAACACAGTTTATTGGATGCAGGATTAGGAAGTTTGTGTCATATTAGCATTTAGCTCTCATGCTTTCAAACATTTATGTTGAGTATCAATTATCTAACAAAATAAACAAAACAGGAATTTTGTAATGGAACATGCAAATTAAATTAGAAGATTGTATCCTAGCACTCATATTTCCAAACAGTCACATAGAAATGTAATTACAAAGAAGAAACTCTTTTAACAGAAGCAAATATTTGGTTGTATTTAAAATTAGATAATAAAAAATACATGTAATTGAAGTACTTCAATAATCATAATGAGCTACAAGAGCAGAGAACTCATGAACATAAAAATAATATCCTGCTTAATCATGTTAAATTAAAAAAATGCGTAGTTAAAAATAAAATACTAATGTAGACAGAAACAGCAATCCTCACCCCACATCCACTGTCTGTAAAGGCTTCGGATGCCATGAAAGAGGGAATTTCAGGTGGTGTCCACCCTAAAGTTTCAGTTACACTAGAGGTATATTAGGATCAGGCCTGGTCTCCCTGGTATATATTCTGAATCAGAGTCAGAGATTGAAGAAGTAGGCCGGCCAAGACAGGAAGTGGGGAAGAAAATTCTCCAAAACTCTCCAGGAGTCAAGGAGTAATCTTCTCAGGAGCTTATCAAACAGGAGGCCCAGGCTCAGAGATCGTCCTCCCTGGGTACTCAGTCTTTGTCAGAGGGGGAAGGAACATCGTATTGACAGATTCCAAAATCGCTACAGGGTCAAGTGGGTGGAATTGAGAGTAGGTGGGAGGTGCTCTGCTAGCCTAGCCACTCTCCAGGTGTTACACTTAAAAACCATCCCTGAAGGCCTGTCAGGCATGGTGGGAAACTGTTCATTTAGTTGATAGGCAACTGCCTTACTTTGATAGGTTAATTAAGCTTACAGGATAGCTTCTAGCATTCACACTTCCTTCAAGTGTGAAGAGATGTCAATTTATTGAATAAAGCTTTGTGGATTGCACAGCACATCTCTTTGTTGCCTCACACCTCGGTGGGAAGGCTTGGACTCATGACTGTATGGGCCCTCTACATATTATTGGAGCTCCCATCATCCCAATTAGCTATGTTGGCTAGAACTGCAGTCCATCAACATCTGAAGGATCATTAGATGACTGCCTCTGAGTTATGCCCATGGAGAGCTACCATTGATAGTGTTCCTGCTGTGAAAGCCCCCAAAACATGGCATTCTAGGGATAGTGCAACTTTGGTTTTGCCCCTTTCTTTCCCCAGTGATGCCCCAGGATTGAGCCCCTAATAGGACTGACCCATGACATTTCTGTAGCAGAGCAGAAAATGTCACTACCATCCACCCAAGGCAAAGTGCATGGTACAAAAAGCTAGCAAAATTATTGAGATAGAATATCTCATAAGCATCTCTCCCCCATACCTGAGAACAGAAATACAACAATAACAAAATAAATAACTCATAATTTGCTCCCCCTTTATGACATCTGAAATCTGCTGCCTGAAGCAACTGCCTCACTCTGCCTCATGGTAGGACCATCCATGGTAGGACCATCCATGGTCCTTAACCTATCTTAACCTTAGACTGGCACACACATTTTTGCTTCCACTGATGTCAGTGGGATGAAGGGAAGAGTACCAAGATCCAGTAGGTGTAGTGAAGATAAAATTGCTCTGTAATTTTCATATATCAATATATAAGTATTCATCAGCATTCACTCATTGATAGTGTAGCAAACAATTTAGGATATTTTAAATTGTATATAGAAAGATACAATTTGGTAAATATGTAGACCAGGATGCCCAGATTTAGTACTGGGATGCTGTTCTACTGACAAGTCAATTTTTCTAAATATTTGACTGCCTTTTATTTGAAAACAACACTTGACTTCAAATATTCCATAACACCAAGAGTAACTTTATATTTAGTCATACCTCCTTTTTGATTGATATTGGTGTGATAGCAGAGGCAGCAGACATGAAGATTCTTGCAAGATGTGACTTTTTTAATCACAGAGGAGAAGCTGCAGTTCTTCAAGAGTCCCCTCCTCTTATGTTCCATCGCTCATATAAGCCACTCATGCGAGTGGTTACTGGCATGAGTCAGTCAACTTTATTATATTCTGTCTTATAACTTATTTAGGATGCAATCCTATATTTAGATCAAAAATGTCCTACTACTCCCAGCTGCTTTTAAATGCCGAATCAGTCCAAAATAAGACCTCCCTCATCCATGATCTAATTGTGGATGAGGCATCCGATCTGGCATGCATAACTGGGATTTTAGTTGGTGATCTACTGGGGTACTTGGTGTAGCATCAGGGTAGACTTGAGGTCAGGGGAAGGGAGGTTGCCATTTGTCTATAAGAATTCTCTCTCTCCAGGCTCACTGTCCATCTGGCTACTGCTGTGGAGTGTTTGCAACTTGTGTTCAGCCAGCGGGATGAACAGGGGATTCTGCTGGTGTTCTGCCCAACCTGCTATCCACCAGCCTCCATCCCTGAGCTGTGAAAGGTGGTCTCAGAAGTGATGTTGAAGTCCAATAGTCATTCCAAGGACACATTGTGTGGGGCAGCTCAGGATTTCATGGCTTCCATGGCAATGATAGGAGTATCAAGTCTTCAGTCCAACACATGTGGCAGGGTCACACTCTAGACTTGTTTTCTTCAGTTAGTCATGAGGATGATGCTCTGTAGATGGGAGACTTTCAATTGGTCCCGTTGTCATGGTCAGATCACCTCCTGTTGAGATTTAGACTGTCAGCAACCTTCTACAAGGCTGGGAGACCTATTAAGATGGTCTGCCCCTAGAGGCTAATGGATCCAGATGGTCTCCAGAAGGCTCTAGGGGGGTTCCTGGCTGATATGGCTGGTGTTCTTATTGAAACCCTGGTTGATCTGTGGAATCAGAAATGAGCACCCCCTGGACTTTTAATCTTTGTGTATTCAATCATGTTAGTGCTTTATCAGAGTTGCCACCTCTTTTCCCCCGAACAGGCTTCTCATCTTTAACAGCTATATGGCAGGCTGGTATATCATGGTCCTCTCCATTCTGGGAACAGCTGCACCTATTGAATTTAGCTGGTTTAGGTGGGTGAGAATTGTATTTCAGTTCAACTTTTATTAGAATGTACCAAAATTTGCAATGTTCATATTCAGGAGATAAAGAATCTGATATTTAAAAGTTTCAAATGTAGGAGAAAACAAATTGGTCAGATTCACCCATCCATCCAATCCTTTTCTTTATTCCCCCCCCCCCCCCCGCAGAACCACATTAAAATTAGCCATAGGTATTTTTGTTCGATAGATTGTCTCCTATTTTGTATTTTTTTAGTTGAGACACTGAATCTTAGTTGACAAAGGTTAAAGGCCTGTTTAGGTGCATGTCTATTAATCGAATATTACTGAACATATGTCTACTTTCACAAATGTGACTGGATTGCCGTTCATATATATATGAGAGGTACTGGGAATAGCCCTGAAAGAAATAGAAATAGAATCAAAGTGTGGTTTTAATTAAAGTTTGCTTTCAGGCACCTTTCTTGAGCTGTGGCTACTAACAAAAAACCTATGCTCATAAAATACAATAAAAAAATAAGGGAACCAACTGTGTAACTCACCAAGGCTGTAATCATATCCAGCCATTAATAACAACGTAAATCTTTCAGTCTCCTCCCCCACATCCTTAACCTTCAAACCACCTCCTTCCCAATAATTCAGAAACAGATGGGCTTTGTGGCATACTCTGAAGGTTAACAAATAAAAAAGTATCTCAAATGAAGGACAAGAGGAAGGAACTATAGAAACAAGTCCAAATGACCAGAGGCATATACAGAAAACTTTCTGGAAGCATGGCAATGACTCTGCAACACAGATAAAGCTGAGAGATAATCACTTGCCCTAGGCAACCACACATTGAGCCTATAACTGAGTAGGAGTTTAAACCTGGGTTTTCTCATGGGGAGGAGCTGGTTTATATAAGCCCTTGCTCTCTACCGATGTCAGTGTGACATGCGTCCACATGTCAGCACTGTCTGTCCCTGTCTCCTTTCACTGTCCTGCAAAGGCATCCTCACCTTGAAAGCCAGAGACTTAGGCCAGATCTACACCAAACAGGATATAGCAGTATGAAAGTGGTATGAAAGTGGTATATTGTATGTGTCATGGGGCCCCAAAAGTTGTCAGTGCACTTCAGTACTGCTATAAAGCAGTAGTGTGGCCCCTGCCTCTTCTATACTGCTTTCATACTGCTTTCATAGAGCAATATCCTGCTTGGTGTAGGGGGTTGGACTCAATGGTCTTACAGGCCCCTTCCAACTCTACTATTCTATGATTTTGTTAAAGGCCATATAATTGTGTGGGGCAATTATATATAGGGAGAGTTCCAAAACTGAAGTGCTACCATAGAAAAGCCCCTCTTTCTGGTAACCTCCTGCTTTACCTCCAAAAGCAGGACCCCCTGGAGAAGGGCTTCAGATGCAGAAATCCACTGTTCTCAGATTGGCTCTTCCAATTTGAAAATTTGAGATGGCAAACAAAAATGGCATCTGTTCACAATTAAGTATTTTCATGATTAATTTATCACAAACATTGAGCCACCACAAACAGAGCAGTTGTTCATCCATTCCCCCTCTGATTTCTCCATTTCTAGAATGAGAAATGAATTTCCTAGACGCAACACATTTGACTGGATGAGAGTTTGTTGTTTGGAAGGTATGATTGTTGCCCAGCCACCTGAATCATGAAGGAGTGGGTTTTGTTTGTTTATTTGTTTTGTGGTCCCTCTTGAAAATTTCATGAGCAGAAAAGTGGAGCATCTTTTAAAAATCCCCCGCAGGAAATTTCAGGGGAGTGGGGGAGAAATCCTAGTTTATTTCTGTAACTTCAATTTTTCAATAGCCTCCAGTAACCCTGTGGCAATATTATAGAAACAACAGTGTGGGTGTTAAGACTAATGTTGATTTTTTAAAAAGCTGTACTAACTGATAAGGAAATCGAAATGAAAAATTCCATCTGTACTAAGCTACACCGCCAGAAAGATGTTCTTCTATTTCTTACAGGGGGCAATGGAAGGGCATTTATATGGGTCCAACTGAGTTTAGAGAAAACAGGTTGTACACAGACCATTTTGCCAAGTTTTGACTTTTTCAGAGTATGCTATACAATATCCCATGAGTCTGCAAGATACTAAACCATTTAATTTAGTAAACCACGCACCATACTAAACCATTTACAATGGGGTCAGACTTCATATATACCATCCAGTGGGCAATCCCAATCTTGCTGGGGGCATTGCCTGCAAATGTTATACTTTTGTCATCTGGCTTTCTTATCCAGGGCTCACTGTGGGCCCTCAACTATATGAGTTCCTTGTGAGATGGGGTGTAAATGAATATAGTTGAGGGCCCACAGTGAGCCCTGGATAAGAAAGCCAGATGACAAAAGTATAACAAGTGTCATACATGGGGAAATCTTATTTCAGTTCACTGAAATGGCTGCCCCGTTTGCTTGGAATGTTCTTCCAGAGCAACTACGTACCACGAGTTCCATTGTAGATTTTAAAACATGTTTGAAAACTCATTTGTTTTCAATAGCTTTTGGTATTTTAGCTTGGTCTTCTGTTTTTATTACTATGATTATTCTCTTATTTCTGCTTTGTGAACCCCTTCCCCCCTTCATATGTTTTAATGTGATTTTAGATTGTAAGCCTCTAGGCAGGGTATCGCTGTTTTATTTGTATATTTTGTACAGCACCAAGTACATTGTTGGTGCTATAATAGCAGCAACAACAACAACAACAACAACAACAACAACAACAATTCACTGTAAGCTACATGAAAGATCTTAACTTGCCCATCCCAGTGATCTTCATGGTTCAGCAAGGATTTGAAATTGGGTCTTCTATGACAAAGGCCCACATTGTTCACAGAACACTTTGACAAGCATTGACTTTTACAGTGCATGTTATAAAATATAGCATCCCATGAACCCATTGGTAAGCAACTGCAGCCCTTGTCTTACTGTATGCAACCCTAGCACCTTCCCATACAGGATGGAATGAATGGATGGGGTATGTGGAAGTGTGTGTGTGTGTGTGAGAGAGAGAGCGAGAGAGAGAGAGGGGGGGGGGAGAGGGGGAGAGGGGGAGAGAAAGATGATTATTTTGGACTTAAGATCATTACATCCCAAACCTTCTCTCTCTCTCTCTCTCCCTGCCTCCCTCCCTGTCTCCCTCCCCACCCCCCGAGAAATTACCTCAAGGGAATGGGGGTAATAGAAAAAGCACTACCCATTTCTGCTTTAGTCCCTCTACCATATTATTTTCAGTGCCAATTCTAGCCTTGGGGCAGATCAACACCAAGCAGGATTTACAGTAACACTTTGAAAACAGTTTGAAAACAGTATGTGGAGTGTGTCCTGGGCCCCAACAGTTGTCAATACCATTATAAACCATTTTAAAGCAGTAGTGTAGATCCTGCCTTGGACATGTGAAGTAAGAAAAAGAAGAGTATTTGCAGAATAAAAACCAGTCTTGGATGAGACACCTGTGGTCTGCCGTGTCTTGCAGTCTAACGTAAACAAGGCCGCAGAAGAAAGGGGGAAAGATTTAGGTACATGAAGTAGAATGATTACCTTCATGATCATTATAAACGTATACCCTAAACCAAAGACTCATGGACTGACCTTCATACATGCAAGGGTGACTCTTAAGCCCTCCTTCAGGAAGCCATTCAGGAAGCCCTGATTGAAACTTCAAGCAAACTAAGGAGCTTCTCTAAAGCTGAAAATAATAAGAAACCCTAATATGCATGTGCAAATCTTCATGTATGACCAAATTAGTGTTTTTTTCCTAATTTTGCAGGCCTCATCAATTGTGCTTCTAAAAATAGTCTGGCACATTATAAATGGTGATTTTGAATGTCCAAACAAATTAAATTTATTACTTGCAGTTTTTATTATCCACCTGACTAACAAGCCACAGTGAACAAGGTCATCTAAGCAACCATTAAACAAACAAAACCAGAGAGCCATTACTATCTGGGAATGGATGGGCTGGCAGTTTGAACTTAAACTACTCTGCTGGCTGACACTCAGGTTTGGGATATCAGCCATTAGAGAAATATGGTTTGCCAAACAGGGACTAGAAAAATTGGCTCCTGAGCCAGCTGTTACTACTGACTCACCTTATTAAAACAGCTTGCTTGGCTTCCACATCGCCTGACACCTATAATTCTTCTCAAGGTCCTTTTCATCAACTACAACAGATATATAACTTCACTGGGTGCAAGGACCTAAATCACATCTTGTAAAGAGAAAGAATTTACAATCAGGCAAGATGAAAACAGAAATCCTAGAAAACATCAGACGTGGTATATGCAGAAATTGTATAGTCTGTCTTTTGGCAACACTGAAGGGTATAACAATAGGAAAGCAGAAGAGTACTAAATGTTCACAGTTAAAGTCTAATCTGTGCCCTAACAGCCTCACACCTGGAATACAGAAATCTCCTTACTCACCTTCTCCCTCTTCATCTCTTCTTTAGTCAGTTCCACATGCTTCTTGTTTAACAGTGATAAGGTCAGGTTCTCCATAATTCTCAAAGCAGACTGTTCTCTTTCATGGATGCACTATTATCGATTGCTCTCTTCTCCATTGTTTAAGAATAGATTCAAACATGAACTTCCCATGCTGGGAACAGCTTTATGTTTGTGTGATCCCTCACACCCCATGCTCCCCATTGCAATGGATAATAGGCACCCCCTTGCCTTCTGTCATCTGTCCTATAAAAGTCTATTTTTGGTGGATAGGAACATAAGAAGAGCCATGCCGAATCAGACTGATGGTCCATCTAGTTCAGCATTCTGTTCATACAGTGGTCAACCAGCTCTCCATGGGAAACCCACAAGCACAACATGAGTGCAAAGCTCCCTCCCTTTCCATGTTCCCAGCAACTGGTCCACATAGTCATTCTGCCTCTGATACTGGAGTTAGCATCTAGCCATCAGGACTAGTAGCCATTGTTGGTCATCTTCTCCTGGAATTTGTCCAAACCCCTTTTAATGTTGGTGAGCATCACTTGTGGTAGTGGATTCCTTAGTTTAACTATGCGCACTGTGAAGAGGCATTTCATTATTGGTAGGTAGGCTATGAGGCCATCAAAGGAAGACAAAGCAACTGTTAATCATTCCTCTATTATGTCTGGTTACAACTCCAACTGGGAGCCCCCCTCCTGCTACCAATTACCACAGCTGAGGATTGTGGAGGAACAGGAAGTGGCAGCCTTTCCACATGTGCAGATCTAACTCCAGGACCTGATGAACCTTGCAACTAAGAATCTAATGACTGGATTTGTTTTTTCTGCTTTCCTTCCTACTAATCACCTTTCCCTATAACGCTGGTGTGATGGAGCTCTGAAATCCAGAGACTATTCACCATCCCACTGACATCAGAGCCACCATTTAGTGCAATTAGTTCCACTGCAACTAAAATAATGAAAGCATCTTCCCTATGGGGAAAAGCTAAAACATATGGGATATTTTTTATTTAGTAAAATAAACAAAAACAACTAAGGAGAAAGAGTTAAAATGTGTGTGGTGTAGAGAACTGGAACAGAAGCTGGGATGGGTGAGATATGTCACTCTCTCATAATCCTGGAACTGGGAGTCACCCAGTGAAACTGATTGGGTTATATATCTAGTGTTATTACTACTTGTAATAGACCCATTGTAATAAATGGGGCTTGAGTGAGATGGACTTAGACCAAGCCATTGGGAGTACAGTAGATGAAACAAAGCAGTTCTTCACACAATGGATAATCAGATTGTGGAATTTGCTGCAGCAAGATGTCATGATGGCCACTTGACTTAGGCCTTTGCTAGACCGGGGTGATACCCAGGAACATCCCTGTGCATCCAGATGATGCACAGGGATCTCAGGCTCAGGCAGTGATCAACCCTTCCTGGCCCTGGGATATAGCCTACTTTTTCCTGCGATCTTGGGCTGAGCCTGAGACCACGAGTGTGTGGCCCATTTTTGTGGCTTTCCCCAGGGCACAACGCTCCCCAGGAGTACTGCGCCCATTGGGGGCAGGGTGGGGGGAGCAGGGAAACCCTTTAAAAAAAGCCAACCTTACCTTGGTGCATGAGTGTTCGTGCGCTTCGTTCCTTTAAAAAAAATGGCGGATGCAACGGGTGTCTCCTTGAGGTCGTCGCACCTGACATGTAGACTAGGGCGACATCCCACGATATTTGCATGGCTGGCTCTCCTCCTCCGTCGCAGACTTTCCGGTAGGTCTAGCAAAGGCATTAGATGGCTTTGGTAGGTTAAAGAGGATGCTAGGCTGATTCATGGAATATAGATCGATGCATGATTATAAGCAATGGTACATATATAAGGAGAGTTTCCCAGCTGCTGAATAACAACTGAGAGGGACTTTACCTCAGTGTGGGTTCCCCAGAAGAATCTGGCTGATTCTGTGGGAAGGCTGGATCCTTGTTCTGATCTTGCAGAGAGTTTTTAAGGTTTAAAGATGACCTCCCCCTGCCACACTCACCTTATTTAAATACTGTGGCTAAATATCTTATTGTTCTCTGGTGCCTGTAAATGAATGACCTTCTAAGACACTGAAGCTGAAGTAAATAAATCCAAGGGCAATCTGCAATATCTTTTCATCAACACAGTGCCTGCCCTTCCATTGCTTGAAATAAGAAGAGACTTATGGGGTTATTGGCCATTTGAAAGGTGTTTGCCTCAATTCTTCTTGAGAACAAAAACAATGAATTGCTTTATATTTCTTTGTACCCACATTGACCTAGGGAGGTTGCAGCTTACAAGCATTAAACATTTGAATAAGCAAAATGAAACACGGACAAGGAGCAGAGCTAAATGCTCTCTGCTGACATGACATATTTATTATCCAGGCATCTTGTCACTGAGGGAATACATTTGCTAAATGGGCTTGTCTCACAGACACAAAATTATGACACTAATGCAAGTGACGACCCAAGGTTTTAGGTTCTTTTTGCTGTCCTATGATATATATATATATATATATATATATATATATATATGGTTTCTTTCCATCTTGAACTGCAAAGTGTTTTTTTTAAAAAAAGAAAAAGATAGGGAGTCAATAAAATCTACTAACATGACAGCACATAAAAAGCAAAGCAGTCCTTGAGGAAAAGAGAACTGAAGAAGCAAGATTGGTTTATTAACAAGAGACATAAAATAAAGCCTACGAACAACACTTCTCTGTGAAAGAGAAACTGTTTTAACAAGCAAATCAGTTAGAACTTAGTTGGTAGCAATTGCATGCAACATTGGCAAAGTTCAAAGAAAATCAATATCTTCCCTTTGTTGAAGAATGTTTGTAGAGCAGATCTATGAATCCCATATACATGACTAATATAATGTTCAGTACGGAAACTCGGTAAAACTGTGGCAATCATTCACAAGAGCATGTAGAGCTACTAGATAATTCACCATCTGGTGAGGGTCATGCGGAGATGCTGCTTGCATGAATTCCATGTGGAGATGCCCGTTGGATTGCCTGTACATGGGATCTACCTTTAGGGGCACTGTGATTTGCGCACCCACCCAGAAGAAAGAGACAGGACACAGGAGTTGGTGTAAATTAGGACCACAATTTATGTAGCTATTTACAATTTGTTCAGAAATGGTGTGAGGCAAGTAAGGACCTTCTGCAGTTAGATTATGGACATGCTGTCCCAGCCCCACAAGTAAACCATAATTTATTGAGGGAAGCCCTTCTAGTTCAGAGCACCTCTAGCCCCTAGTTTTGAGCATGTTACTGGTCTGAAGCCAATTCTTTTCTCATCCAAGGCTCCAAAACTGAAATGTCATTTTGTATAGGAGATACAGCAATGCACACCAGATGTCTTCAAACTCAATAGCTATTTATTAGAATTTATAGAAACAGATTTGTAAGAGAAGCATAAACAATTGTCCTTGACTGATTGGTACACTTGCAACTGCTCCTAGTAACTTCTGCCCCAAAGTGAAAGCATTCCCTTCTATTCCTCCTAACACTGAGGCCTTCTGGGCTTGTCTCTTAATAAGGTAGTACACAACAGGACAAGTAGCCTGGGAAACCACTTTTCACCATGGAAGTGCCTCATAGGTCCTCACCAGAGTTTTCTTACTGATTTATTTCCTGCACAACCCTGAAATGTAATCAGCCTATTTATACAGCCCACACAACCCTGCCTCCCAAGCCAATCAGGGAGCAGATAAAAAAGGTCCTACCCAGCCCATAAGCAACCAGCAAAAGCCTGTACTATCTATAGGGTGGGTGGGCAGGTGGGAAAGCAGCTGACAGTGGGGCAGGGGGTAGAGCAGAGCAGGCTGTTATAGTCCCAAGGCTCCACCCCCATATTAGCAATATATGATGCTGCATCACATTGCAGTGCACGCCTGGCTTCCAACTCCATTCCAGAGGTACGAACATAAGAAGTGCCGTGGTGGATCAGACCAAGGGTCCATCTAGTCCAGCACTCTGTTCACACAGTGGCCAACCAGCCATCGGCCAGAGATGAACAAGCAGGACATGGTGCAACAGCACCCTCCCGCCCATGTTCCTCAGCAACTGGTGCTCACCAAGCATCTCCCCAACTAAGCAACTGGTGCTCACCAAGCATCTCCCCAACTAAAAATCATTCTCTGTAGGAGGTTTTATTTATTTATAAATTATTAATAAATTATACTGCCAAATAGTTGAGGCTCTCTGGGCAGTGCACCATTAAAAGCAATAAACAAATCAATTTAAAATATTAAAGTTTTAAAAAACCATACCACTATATAAAATCAGAGAAGTTGCAGTCCAGGGAAAGCCTGCGAGAAAAGATAGGTGTTTTCAGGAGGTGTTTGAAGGGTGTTACATTTTCTGCCTCCCAAACCACACAAGGGAGCATTTTCCAGAAGGTGGGTGCCACTACATAGAAGGCCCACCGTTGAGGTTCTTCACGGTGACATTCTGTTCATTTCATTTTCAATCTAATAGCTTGCATACTCTAGCATGTTTATTAGGAAGTAAGGCTTATGGAACTCAGTTGGCTTACCTTTGAATAAATATGTATAAAATGGGGTTTAAAATTAGGGGTGTGCACGGACCCCCCGCTCCGCTTCACTTGCAGATCCGCCATTTTTCGGAGCGGGTCGCTCCGCCCCGCCCCCGCTCCGCCCACTTCCGCTCCGCTCCGCCCGGAGCTCCGGATCGGATCCGGAGCTCCGTTTTTGCCCCCCCATAGGCTTGCATTGAAAGCTAAAAAAGTAAACAACTTTTTTTCCGTTGAAGTTAGAAACCTCACGTTTGGCACCATGACACCTCATGGGCGTATACACACACACGCCAAGTTTCAAGGCAATCCCATCATCCCCTGATTTTTGGCGAATTTTTGAAAATCGGGCACCCCATTCACACCCCTTGGGATAGCTCCGTCAATTTGCATGTTACAAACCTCAAACTCGGCACCAGGGCAGCTTATCCATGTGTCCACATGCACGCCAAGTTGCAAGCAAATCCCATCATCCCCTGATTTTTGGCGCGGCTCTACCCTCTAACGCACCTCCCATAACCCTAATTCACACCCCTTTAGATAGCTCCGTCAATTTGCACGTTAGAAACCTCAAACTCAGCACCATGATAGCTTATCCACGTGTCCACATGCACGCCAAGTTTCAAGGCAATCCCATCATCCCCTGATTTTTGGGGAATTTATGAAAATCGGGCACCCCATTCACACCCCTTGGGATAGCTCCGTCAATTTGCATGTTAGAAACCTCAAACTCGGCACCAGGAGAGCTTATCCATGTGTCCACATGCACGCCAAGTTGCAAGCAAATCCCATCATCCCCTGATTTTTGGCATGGCTTAACTCACCCCAAATTGTCCCATTCTACAACTACGTCAATTTGCACGTTAGAAACCTCAAACTCAGCACCATGATAGCTTATCCACGTGTCCACATGCACGCCAAGTTTCAAGGCAATCCCATCATCCCCTGATTTTTGGGGAATTTATGAAAATCGGGCACCCCATTCACACCCCTTGGGATAGCTCCGTCAATTTGCATGTTAGAAACCTCAAACTCGGCACCAGGAGAGCTTATCCATGTGTCCACATGCACGCCAAGTTGCAAGCAAATCCCATCATCCCCTGATTTTTGGCGCGGCTTAAACTTTTTAACTCACCCCAAATCAAGTCCCATTCTACAACTACGTCAATTTGCACGTTAGAAACCTATCCTTTGGTCCCATGACAGCTTACCCATGTGTCCCCATGGACACCAAGTTTCAAGGCAATCCCATCATCCCCTGATGTTAGGGGAACTTTTGAAATTTGAACACTCCAGTATGTCAGGGATTTAAAGTTGCAATTGCAGACAGCTCAATGGGGCCAGTTCCAAGGCAATCCCAACATGCCACGAGATAACCCTAAATCTTCTGGCACATTTGAAAAAGGGATTATTGAATTTGATAAAGTCTAAGTGAGCGCAGGAAGGACTTCTCCCCTTAGTCAAAGCAAGACACATACACCATCGCTGCAAGGCGGGAAGGGGAGAATTATTATTATTATTATTATTTATTTATATAGCACCATCAATGGAAAGCAGGCAGGCAGCATGCATTGTAGTGCCGCAAGGATGGCTTGAGCACTAACGCATAGCAAACCAACCCATAAGTGGGCGCAAAGTGAGGCAAAGATGGCTGGTTGTTTCTTTCTAAGCCAGCAGTTACGCCTTGAGGGGCACAGAGGAGGACGATTGGGAGCAAACCAGGCACCAGGCGGGCAGAGAGGCAGGCAGAGTAGGCGAGGAGTCAGTCCTGGCAGATGCCCCACCACAGCAGCACCCCGGGGGAGGCGGGCAGGCAGGCAGGCAGGCTGCGGGCATTTCTGGGGGCACAAGGAAGTGATGGCTGGTTTCTAAGCCAGCATTGCAGTTAGTCACGCATTGCAAACGCAAACCATCCCAGCGAGTCGGTCACCGAGGAGGACAGGCTAGCAGAGGGGCAGGCAGAGTGACATGTCATAGATCTAGTATTGGGGAGGAGTCAGTCCCGGCAGATGCCCCAACACAGTAGCACCCTGGGTGGGCATTGGAAAACGCCATCTTGTGGGTCAATACTTCCCCCACCCCATGTCCTGCAGGGTTGCCTGCCTAACCCTTGTGGGGATGGGAGATGGAGAGCTTAGAGTGGCAGTGCCAGCAGCAGCCTTCGGCTTTCCCCTGGAACCAGTCGCCTTGCCCGCCTCTTTCCCCAGCAAGATCGCCTGGTGCTGCCTATGAAGATGCATCTTCATGCTGCTGGTTCCATAATGCCCTGTCGATGAACCCCTGCTTAGGCTGAGTTTGCAGTGGCGACAGACAGCAAAGCGGGGATCCGCTCCCAACTCAAAGTGGTCCCACACGATGCTTGTCTTTCGTTTCTGTGGTGACACCACCAATTGCCCGCCTGAGCTCTCTGGTGTTGCCACAGAAACAGGGGTGTGGGATGAGACTGGGGAGAGAGCCTCGGCCTGCTGCTGCTCCTCCTCAGCCCCCACATCCTGGAGGCCCACCGCCTCCTCCTCCTCCCCCCCCTCCACTGTGCTGAGGACCTCGTCTAGGTCCATCAGCGGGCTCGTGGGCTGAAAGGAGAATGAAGGAGTTGGGGATACTCCTCCTCCTCTAATGGCACTGCTGCCACGTGCCTCTTGCAAACGGGCACTTTTCCCATTCCCACCCTCAAAAAGAGAACGCCGGGCACAAGTTGCAGAAGAGAGTGGCTCTGCCTGCTGCTTGTCCTGCTTCTGTTTTGGAGCAGTCAGCCAAGGAGTTGCCCGTTTGAGTTTCACAGGAGGAGAGGAAGCCCTGCTGGCAGACTGAGCCTTGCTGCTTTCAGCACGCCTGCTTTCTCTTTTCATGATGACTAACAAAATATTAATACTACTAATACTATGTATAAGGTACTACTAAGAATATGTATAAGAAGAATATAATATGTTTAAATGTAGGGAAATGGGACAAGAACAATAAAATATACTACTACTAATATGTATGAGAATATACTACTAAGAATATCTACAAGAATATAATAATATGTTTTAGAATATTACTAATAAATGTAGGGAAATGGGACAAGAAATGGGACAACCACTACTATAAGAAGAACAAAATATGAATACTACTACTAATATGTATGAGAATGTATACTAATAGACTACTAAGACTATGTCAAAGAATATAATAATAATATGTTTAAGAATAGGGAAATGGTGTGCGTATGCTTTCCCCAAAATGCTCAATCTGTGGCTGCCTGTTGAACTTGACAAAAGCAGCCCACTCCGTCGAAGTTACACAGAGAAGAAAAAGAGAATCCAATTTTTTTGGTATATTTGGTATATAGAAGATAGAAGGAAACACAATCAGGATTTAAGAGAGGGGAGGGGGAAAAAGAACCAACCACTACTATAAGAAGAACAAAATATGAATACTAATATAATATGTATGAGAATATATACTAATGGACTATGTGAAAGAATATAATAAAATATGTTTAAGAATATAAATGTAGGGAAATGGGACAAAAAGTGTGTGTATGCTTTCAAAAGAAAGCTTTCACAAAAGCAGAACAGTCAGGCTTTAATACAGGGAAGGGGGGGGGCAACCAACCCAACCACACACTCCAAAATTCAAAAATAAAGTTTATATTAAATCAAAGTAAGGGGAAAACACAGGGCAAACTAAGCTACAAGTCAGAAAGAAGCAAACAAACACACACACGCGCCAAACTAAACCTATATTAAATTAATCTATCTCCAAAGCAGGAGCACTAGCTAAGTAAGTGTTCCCTCCACGAACGCCAACCCACAAAGAGACACAAAACAGAAAGTTCTCAGGGTGGGTCTGCCTTAGTCCCCCCTCCAACGCTGGGATTGGAGGAGGATGCTTTCTGAGGAGATGAATTCTCATCAGGATTGGGAGTTGAATGTGCCTGTCATCGCTTCCAAAAAAATAATAATAATAAAAAAAAAAAACCCAAACCCCGATTTTTAAAAAAATATTGCACGTGAACCACAGCACGCAGAAAGTTGAGAGTGGTCTCAAAATGACCCCCATCCACGACTCTCTGTGCACAAGAATTTTCAGAACGATAGCTTAAACCCCCCCCCAGTTATCCCCGATTCTTTCCCTCAATGCAATCCTATGGGCGAAAAGCCGAAACGCCGTTTGAGCCCTGCGGTTGACCCGATTTTTAAAAAAATATTGCACGTGAACCACAGCACGCAGAAAGTTGAGAGTGGTCTCAAAATGACCCCCATCCACGACTCTCTGTGCACAAGAATTTTCAGAACGATAGCTTAAACCCCCCCCCAGTTATCCCCGATTCTTTCCCTCAATGCAATCCTATGGGCGAAAAGCCGAAACGCAGTTTGAGCCCCGCGGTTGACCCGATTTTTAAAAAAATATTGCACGTGAACCACAGCACGCAGAGAGGTGAGAGTGGTCTCAAAATGACCCCCATCCACGACTCTCTGTGCACAAGAATTTCCAGAACGATAGCTTCAAAAACAACGTAGTTATGCGCGATTATTTGCCGCAATGCAATCCTATGGCGAAATGTTTTCAAGATGGCGACCGGAGCGCTCCGACTGAACTCGGAGCTCCGAAAAATGGTCGCTTCTCTTCGCCTTGCTTCTAGGGGGTCCGCGGTCCGCTCCTACTCCGCCTCTGGGTAAGGCGGAGCAGGCCAATCCGCTACTGCTTCTACGCTCCTAATCGGAGCGGAGCACATCCCTATTTAAAATAATATGTGTGTGTATTTATGACATACGGAGCAGTACTCCGTATTGCTGTTTTGGACTGCCTGTTTCTAAGGATCTTGAAGAATTTCATTTGGACCACATTTGGAACTGAACTGACATGATTTGTTTGCTTCTCCCAAACCAATATATGAATAAGAGCACTGTTATATTTCCAATTTCACAGCTTTATGAATGTTACAATGCAGTTTTCAGCTTAACAAATGTACCAAATGCATATAAAATACACATTGTATCATAGAAGTTGTACAAAATATTTTATGATATAATTTGTATAAACTGTGTGCAAATTTCATTCAGACCCCTCCCCCCAACAAAACAACAACAACTCCAGACTAGATTAATGTATGGATATATGCCAAACTGAACTGGACCTAAAGAAGGCTGACTTGGCCATCCCTACCTATTTCTCCTAACTGGGTTGGAATCTTGTATCCAGTGTTATAATGGAACTAGGGCTCACAGGGTCAAAGCACCAGGACCTTTTTAGTTAGCAGGAACAATGACATCATCCATCACACCACTCAGGCCTCCTTGTTCCCTCTGAATTTAGCTGCAATCCTCAAAGTAGCTGGAAGAAAATGGATTATTCCAGCAACAGTGTATTATTGTGAGCTGCCCCTGTTCTAATGTAAACTGTCTAAGGGTGGCTTGGTCTTAAATGGGTAATTAAGAGCCATTTGTAAAGCTAATAATACACACACAAAGTGATATGGATCGAAAAAATCTTCCTGCATTTTTGGACTCTCCTTGGGGGTGTGGCTATGGGGACTGACCTGATGAGTACCTGTCCTTCAAAATTTACCACTCTGTCACTGCTTTTATCTAATACACAGTCAGGCAAACCAACAGAATAATTCTTTCAGAAAAACAAATACTAAATATAATTATATACCATAATTCTGGTTAGATGAAGTACTTCTGTTTAATGCTGTCTGTACAATACACTTAGGGACATCAATGCTTCTGTTCTGTTGTTTAAGATTAACAAGGGCTTGGCTCTAATGGGTTGTAGTCTGTGTTTTAAAATCCCTCAAAATGACTCCGAGATCATTAGCTGAATGAGCTCTAATGCAGGCTGCTTCATGTACAGCAACATCACAATAAGTTAAAAATGAAAGACCATAAGAGTAGTTATCTTTACCAGGAAAGCTCGATTAAAAAAAAGGAAAACATGTATAGCTGGGGTAAAAAAAATAAAACCCCAATGTAGAACAAGTAGTGCTTTCTGGGATTCATACGGAAGGAGAAAC
This sequence comes from Elgaria multicarinata webbii, assembly GCF_023053635.1. Classification (NCBI taxonomy): domain Eukaryota; kingdom Metazoa; phylum Chordata; class Lepidosauria; order Squamata; family Anguidae; genus Elgaria; species Elgaria multicarinata. The sequence continues at coordinate 69,559,511 of NC_086176.1, read as the reverse complement.
CTGCTGCTTTCTGACTCCTACAGCAACTCAGGTGTATCACAATTTTGAAAATCAACCAAAAGTTTTTAGATGCCAGTAGGTAATTAGGCTCTGGATTTTTGTGTAGTGGTGTTGGAAAAACAAGGAGAAAGAGAGAAAGTGATAAATGTCTTCTTAAAAAATGCAATATATATATATATTCACTATAAATCCATTCCCCTACTAATAAAAGCCACTATCAAGCCAACCGATTTCACTGTAATATTCTGCACATAATTCTATGAGATGGGCAGAGTAATCCTAGACAGCATCGAGGAGGGGGGCATAGGATACTCCAGATTCCTGGATCTGAGATTGAAGACAGTGCTCTGACCTTTGACCCAGGAGTCTGAGCTCTCCGGGTCCTCCTTGTCCCCCTTGCAGCCAGCATGGAGGGAACTGCTGCCAGCTGCCTCTCTGAGGTCACAAAGATGACCTTGGACATCATGGAAAGGGGGGTGGTTCTGTGGGCAGGGAAGGGACGGGGTCTGGGGAGGCTGCCTTATGAAGAATTCCTCCAGCCTCCCCCATCTCCTTCCCCCCTGCTCAGCAATGCCCGTCTAGAAAAAATGCAGAGTAGGAGGAGCATGGAAGGGAAGATAATCTCCGCCGCTCCTCGCATTCTACATAGGATGCTTGTCAGCCTCTGATAGGATTGCACTCTAAAAGACTATGTACTCCCCTCCCCTCCAACTGACATACATACCATGACATGGATCCATTTCGCCCTTGCAGCTCAAACTTCAAAATCTAGTCAATATTGTGCCACAAGCAAAGGTCAGGTTCATTGCAGAAGATGAATGCAGGACAGATAAGTCCAGCTGATGGAAACAAATGGCAGAGATACAGGGCTGGTTCTATCACTAGGCAGAGCAAAATAGCCATTGCTGGCTTCTTCGCTGCTATTGCCAGTTTCCTTGGCACGATTGCCTCCTCGCTGCCACCATTGCCAAGTTCCTTGGCATGATTGCCGGTGTCCCTGTGAGATCGCAGGCTTCCCCGCCAACCCTATAAGATTGCCAGCATCCCCACAAGACGTTGTGGGGGGCACCAGCAATCGCACCAAGGAAGCCAGCAATGGTGGTTGCCAGGAGGTGATCATGCAAAGGAGCAGGCAATGGTGGCACCGATGACAGGTATAGCCTCTGTTCCTGGGCCCCAGTAAGTACAGCTGTCCTGGGCACTGCATGCTGGGAGTTGTAGTCTGTATGGGGGACTAGGGCACTGCATTAAAATGGCCAATCCATCATAAAATGGCAGAACTGTCATAAAATGGCCATCATGCTTCAATTTTTGAAGCCAAATCTTGAACCTTGCATAGCCCTAATCTATTTATAAAACTGTTTAAAAATTGCATGGACTTCAATCTTGCTTTTCTGCTTAACTATTTTTTTCTTCTGAAAAGGTATGCAGATGAATTTTATTTCTATTTGTTTAAGATTACAACTTGCCTTATTCACACCCCTGAACACTTACACACATGTGAGCCCATTTTGTGAGCAAAGCAGCTCAGATATTCCCAAGCGTATGATGCTCATTCGCAAAATATGAACTTAAAAAAAGAAAGAAAAAAGATACACTTTAAAAACGCACATTTGGGGAAAATGTGAATTTCCCTGCATTAGTCAATGGCAAGAAAGTTTGCATTTGGAGGTAAACTTTAAAAATGCATACCCAAATGTGTACTTTTCCTGTCCAAATACATTGGGAAGCTTGCAATCGAGAATGCGAGCAAGAGAACCAAGGAGTCTTATATAACCATTTTTCTCCTATCAAATTGCTGCTTTATGAAGTGCACTTCTCAGTTTAAAATCTTAAAAGATAAAATTTTGACATGCTATACAGCACTACAGTAGTAAATTCATGTTCCTTTGGTCAGTTTTCAGTTCTTAAATATACTCAACCATCACTTTCTCATTTCCATTCCTTGTATAAATAGCCTTACCCTCACTTAGTCAAGCATAATTTCCATCTCCTTAGTGAATCCTTCAGCCCTCTTCACTTCGAGTTTGTTCAGTCTGGTCTGGTGTCCATTAGCAACTGTATGGCAATTTTACAGTCAAGACTCAGAAAATTGTCAGAAGTGATGACAAGTAGTTCTGTCCTCATTTGTTATTTGATTAGGGGATGTGTGTAGTGCCTCCAGGATATCCTCACATGAATAATAAAATGAGGTGTCAGATTATTACACTTAGCATACCAAACAGCTTACACTGGTGAAGTACTATTGAAGTCATTGGTCACTGAAGAGCCTTTGAATCAACCCTCAAAGACCTCTGCCAGGAAGGGCAAGATAAAAGGTTGACCTCCGATTCTGTACAACTTTAATTGAACACCAAGTGCCAATTCACATATATTATTTCTGCTCACAAAGAGTGGATCGTTTTTTCAACTACAGCCCATTTCAGTTGTTGGTATTTGTGAGTATGAGAACCAAATACATGAAGGTGCTTTTGAGAATGTGTCCGTCTATACCAGCTTGCCCAGACACCAATGTGCACAGTGGCCATGCCCCCTGGTTGACCTGCCATTGGCATCCATCTGTAAGGTCCTATGTGCATACATATGCACATGCTGAGAGCTCCCTCTAATGTGGGACGTGAACCCTGATTGTTCAAGGGTACCAAACAACTGACTACAGCTTCTGTGAAGCCAAGTATAACAATGTATGGCTCTAAATATGCTGCACGCAGTTATAAAGTTTCTCAATATAACTGTGATTTTTGGAAACTGTCAGTGTAACTGCACATTTGCTGGCCTTCAGTAGCCTAGCAAGTTCATCAAATGTCTTATCTGTGGGTGAGGTAGGTGCAGTGAGTGATAGCATTGTGGCAAATGTCAGGGCCCCACAGATTGTCAGGAGAACAGTTTGCTTCTGTTCAGGAACCTCTATCTTGTTTGTTTCAAGATAAAATGAAAGCCTCTCAACATATGAATCCCCGGAAGCCATTTGACTGACATCAGACTCCTCAATGTGCCCCACAGCAGCCATTTTAAGTGCGGACTCAGTTCAGATTCCACAGCTGAAGCCTTATTCACACAGCTAGTACTAGTTGAGAAGAGATTCAAGCTTCCTAGTGATTGTTCAGCTCTCAGCAGTGTCTCATTGTCGTTGCCACAAAAATATGATATGTTGGGTAGTACAAGAATAGGCAAGGATGAAGCACAGTTTTGGAATAATAAAGGATTTTATCATTATATTTTAATACATAATTTTATAAGCAAGAAGAACTGCAAGGGACCAGTAAGCCTTAAACCACAGCACCCCCTGGCATGCATCACAGTCATAACATAGGAGGTTTTTTTGTTTATTTATTTATTTACTGCATTTATACCCCGTATTTCTATTGAAAAATGGCACACAAGGTGGCTTACAGAACCAATTAAAAGTAATTAAAACAATACCTCAAAATACAATGAGAGCATAGTAATTACAGAAAAAGATAGTATTAAAAATAGCACCCAACCACAACCACTCAGTCTCACTTACAGGTTAAAGGCCTTCTTGAATAAAGCAGTGCCTCTCAGCAGAAGAACATCAAAAGGGGAGCAAACCTCTGAAGGTGGTGGTCTTGAAAGAAGGGCCTCTCCAGAAGATTTTAGGAACCAGGAAGGCTTGTGTGAGAGAAGGAGAAGTTTCAGATAGCCTGGATCCAAGCTGTCTAGGGCTTTATAGGTCACAACCAGTATTTTGAATTCTTCCTGAAACACTCAGGGCCTTGCTAAATGACGGGTTAGCCCGGTGCGAGCCCTGAGCCCACCCCTGTGCGTCCAGATGATGCACAGGGGATCCCGGACTCAGGCAGGGGTAACCCTCCCTTACTTAGCCCAGGATAACCGGCACCACTTGTGGCCCGGTATTTCCCATGGTCTTGGGCTGAGCCCGAGATCACGGGCATGTAGACAGGTCCACCATTTTTCCCAGCTACCACAATTACTCATGAGTAGCTGGGAAAAGCGGCGGATGGGGCGCAGTGCTCCGCAGGAACGCTGGGCCCATCGGGGCAGGGGGAGAGATCGGGGTGGGGAGATCACGGGGGGGGGGGGAAGCAGAGATTGCGGGGGGGAAGCGAAGATCATGGGGGGGGAACCAGAGATCAGGGGGGAAACCAGAGATCACGGGGGGAAGCGGAGTTCGTGGGGGGGAATCGCAGCCGGGAGGGGGAAATCAGGGTTGGGGGGAGTGGGGAACCCTTAAAAAAAACAAAAAACCTTACCTTGGTCATTGGTGCGCTCCTGCACACCCGGCCCTTTAAGCAGTAAAACAAAATGGTGGACGTGATGTGGCTTCCCTGCAGCCCCTCCACACGCCCAGATTTTCAGGTAGGTCTAGCAAGGTCCACAGTTAGCCAGCGAAGCTGCTGTAACAAGGGAGTTGCAGGCTCCTTGTAACCAGCCCTGGTTAACAGTCTGGCCACAGCATTCTGGACCCGATGAAGTTTCTGAACAGTTTTTGAAGGCAGATAGAGCACGTTACAGGAGTCCAAACGAGACTTGTGGAGCTTGTTCTCCTGATATCTGAATGTAAGGAACTACAGAGTCAAACCACTACTCCGACAGACAGTAGCTGTCCAAGCTTCTCCCAGGGCCCAACTAAAAGTTCATTTCCTACTCTTCTATATGTATCAGTGTCCTGGAATCCGATTGGGACCATGGCATTCCAGGAGGTGTTTTTTTTAAAAAAAAAAAACACACCCACCTCCACACACAGCGTGGGTCAAAAAAAAAAAAAAAAAAGGAAAAGGATTCCTTGGAGTCAGTATCAGACTGTGAGCTTTATTTCCCTGTTTGGGGGTGGATGGGGGGAATTTTACAAAAACAAAAACAGGTAGGGGGAGTTTAAATTCCCACTCCTGAAACACCGTGATTGAATGATAGAAAAATAATAGGAAAAGCTCGCACACTATTTGTGCATTCCCAAACATTTAGTTTGGCCCTCAGATTTACTTAGTAGAAATATGCAGGGCTGGATTTGGGGCTTTCTGCCTGCAAAGCCATGTGCTCAGCTACTAATATGAGGCCCCTTCTTAAGTTGCTCCCTAAGCAATATGAATTTAAGGATGTACAAATCAGGAAAACTCAAGCTCGCCAAAGGTCTCAGAATTTCATCTCAAAGCAGGTTGCAAGCTTTGGTGCTTTCCTTTTTACAAGAAAATCCATGTGTGTTTCCATGCATACATTTCATAAATGTATGACTGTGTAGAGCTGTATACATTCTCCCCGAGCTCACCGTGGAGGCTGTTTCAGACCCTCTGAAAAAGCCCCGATTCAGCTCAGCGGGAGGGGAGCCCACCTTTCCTCAGCACCAAAGTGAGCTCTTCCCCAAGAAATCAGTCAGCCTTGTAGGTTCCAGCCAGGTGTAAGGCTGACCTGGAGTCCATGGGACTCCTGACTCCCTGCTCTCCCCTTACAGCCCCCTTATCCCCCCTTCCCCCTCAACCCCTTGCCCCCCAAAAGGAATGTCCCTTTATGGCCACCTGTAGTTTTTGGCCAAAGATATATTAAAAACAGAGAGCTCCTATGGTAACTTAAATCATGGTTCACCTCTCAGGGAGGAGGATGTGATGTAAGCTAAGTCTCAGTGGTGGTGGCAGTGAAGGAGGGAGGTAACCGAGAAGGGCTAGAAGGGCAGGGAGGGAGAGGAAGGTGATTCTGGTGAGTCCAATGGACTCATGTGGACACATGACCAGCCTTGTGCTGGGTTTCCCAGGCAGGTGGGTGAGGGGAGGAGCAGCCTAGCATTACCCCGAATTGGCCTGAGGTGACCCGAAGCTTCGGTGCTGATCTTCTTTGGCCCTGGTCCCATCTCAGATCCAGGGATTCAGCCTGAGGCAGTGCACAGTGCATAGCCCTACTAAACAGTATGTATTCTTTTCATGTGCATTGTTCAAATAGAAGCATGCTGTTGAATGCTTTGGTTTTGGTCCATGAATCAAGCTTGGAAATGTAGCGACTTCAATCTCAGACTGCATCCAAGTCCATATTCCGTCTTGGTAATTCCTGATCAAAAATGAACCAAAAAGAATTTCACATACATCCCAAAATATGATACATCTTTCCTATATATAAAAAGACCCCTTCCAAATTAACCCATTCTTTATATTTTAAAGCAGGCTCAGGCAACTTATGGTTCTCCTGATATCACTGGACTGCAAACTCTGACCATGTTTCATCACTGGCTATTCCGGCTAGGTCTGATAGGAGTTGCACTCCAACAGCATCTGGAGGGCCACCCCTATTTTAAAATATCAGCCTGAACCTTGCTCCATTTAACGCCATCTTCCCCAAACAAATCAAAAACCTACACACTCATCTGGCTAGAAATCCTTATACATGCACAGCAAAAAACAGTACACTGGTGTACAAATAATTGCTGATAAATAAAGAGGGGGAAAGAGTTGTGAGGAAGAAGCCAGCTTTTCAGTGAGGAGCTTCTCAAGGAAAGATAGCCTTGAGTCTGATATCCATCACTTTTCAAAGCTATCAACATCACTCACCTTTTCAAATTTTCTCTCTTAACCTGCCTTAACCTCCACTTCAAATGAATAGCACCAGGTGTTACAACAGCGTCATATGCTGGAAAGGCTAATTGAAAAAGAGGGGAAATAATCTTTTTCTTAGTATAGAAGGTTTTTTTAAAAAATAAATAAATAAATAGAAAATACAGAGATAACCAAGAATGAGAAAAAGAAAAGCATCAAGGCTATGATTCAAGGGCAGAATAAACCATCCCCTGTCAAAATCTTTAAAGGTGTGGGTGAAAATGCATTGTGTATATTTTCAGCTCTGACAGAATGATACTGGAAGAAGTTCTGCTTGGTCCCTATTACTTATCCTGATTACTGTGACATTGAAAATACCCCATTTTCAGGGTGGGACCATGCAAGAGTTTTGCAGCTCCGCCATTACAAGTACAGATTATGATAGCTTAGAATGCATTGTCCCCAGACAGCACTTAAGTTTGAGTAAACAGTGATATTAAATATATATGAAGGATGAATACGAGAACATTAAGATTAATTTTTCTAAGTATACTTATGCAACCAAAGCATAATCTTCTATGCCTCAATATAGGTCACAAGGAGAAAAGTCTGCTCAAAGATTCATGAAAGACAGACTGTTGTTCCAATTATTAGTGTGTCAAAGCTGCTTTAAAAACAGAAAAAGGAAAAACTACCTCCACTTCCTTTAATACACTTTTTCTAAGTAATTATTTTACAAGATGTGTGCATAATAAAATAGCTGAACCACAAATGCTACTTATAAAATAAAAAAAGCAAAATACACCTTACAAGCTATATAACTCTGAACTGATTTCCGTACTAATTGGGTCATAGATCACCTTTCAAAAGATTAGATGCAAATTAAAATAAAAATAGATTTCACTGGGGAAACACAATGACATAAGAGACAACATCATGTATATGTATATGTGTGCACTGCTTTACATAAGCCTGTTAGGGTGGCTGGGTATCCTTTCTTACAGATGTCAGCCCTCTGTTTGAAGGGCTGCCAGAGGACCATCAGAAGTTTCTTAGGCTACCCTGACCAATCCCAAGTTAAAGATAAAGAACCTTAAGAACTGTGGCCCATCAACAGTTGGGCAACTTGACAGCAAGCTGAACAGGTAGGCACATAGGTCACTTGGTCACAGTCTTCCAAAGCATGGTGATATGTACTTTATTTCTACTTCAGTTATAATAATCATTTCAAATTTGCATCTGTACATATAAATTAGCATATGCAAATATTATGCAAATCACTATCCTTTTTAATGATAATGCTGCATTTCCACTCTTTCTGTGGCTACCCTACCCGAGGCCTAAGTAGGGTCTCTGTGGCAGATCTTGGAACTGTGGCGGTGTGCTCCCTGCTTCAGTGCATAATACACTTCTTTGGCAGTTAATAGCCCTATTCATGCATAATAAAAAGTGGTGAAACATGCCATACAAGCAGGAATGGGGTTCCAAAACAGGGTTCCAAAACAGCTATACACGCAAAGCCTCCTCACTGCAGGTGTTCATGCTGTATACGTGGAAACCTATGGGTAGGGCGAGGATGTGATATAATGTTGGGAGCAGAGCTACTTGGCACAGCCCCATTCTGGCTTGCATGGTGAGTTTCACCACTTTTTATAACCCTTGAATAGGGCTTGTGTTTTTTATGTTTGGAAGTAATAAAGAACTCTGCTCTGGCTGAAGTTACTAGAATCTCTTGCTTGTTGCCTGAAGAGTTGAGGTACAGACTGCTAGCTGTGCGGGTAAATTCACATCATTCCCCATATCAACCAAGCCCAAAGGTCACTATAGAGAATAAATCATTCACGAGGATATCAAATGTACAGAAGCCATGGTCATTTTGTATCATTCGTACAAAGTCCCAATTCAGCATGTGGTCTTTAATTTCCTGGATACTTATGAAATGGAAGAGAACGATGATATGACAGAAATAGAGTAGCAAAACATCCAGCAATGAAGAGCTTTTAAAAACAACCCCCCAATGACGACTGTATAGTCCAATTGGAAACAACAATGGGTTTTATTGTTGCTTTCAGACAATGGTAACTTTGAACCAGTGCAAAACGTCCATCACCCCTGAGGAAATGATAGCAGGCAATACCTTCTGTAGCCTATACACTGCTGCAAGTCCACAAGATGATGCCACTCTTTGACTCCATTTAGCTCCATGTTTTGTCTCCATTGTGTTGCCTTGTGGTACCTACACAAAGTGAATGAGACCTCGTTATTGGTTGGATGAAAAATAATAACAGAATAAATGAATAGAATGTTATTCCACTAAGCTTTCCACTTTATGAATAGATGAAATAACATATTTTCCCTATCATAGTTGTGCAACTATCTGACAATTATAAGAGGTACTTGTTATTGAGTGGAGAGAAAACTTATTATTTGGTGTATTAATATATAAAAATAGAATGAATGAATGAATGAATGAATGAATGAAATGTTATTCCACTAATGTTATTCCACTTTATGAATGGATAAAAGAACATCTTTTCTTTCTTATCATATATGTACATCCATCTGGCTTAATTATAGGAGGTACTCTGTTTTACCAGAGTTTAATATTACAATCATCATCATGATAACCAATGAAACTCTAGTTGCCTTTGACCCCAGAGATAAAATTCATTTTAGATTACAAAATAAGATAGAGAATAGAAGGAACTGCTGTTTTCACATTTCAAGTATGTAAGGAGCCATTCCCTATGCACCCTCCAAAGATGGAAGAACCCCACCTAATCAACTGGGCTGCAGGGTTAAAAACACTGTTTCTTGGCTTCTTGTCAGTAGCAGTACAGAAACAAAAATCTCCTCTGCTGGAGGATGGAAGCAGGCAAGGAGTGGAGGTGGGTGGGTGTGTGCACGCACACACACGCGTGCGTGCGCATGTGGCCCTGGGGTGTCTCCAGTCAACCCTAGATGCAGCCCTCTTAGAGGGCCAAGGTGTAAAAGCTCTTGGCTTCTGGGGAGCTGGGCAGTCCTTGAAACTCAGCCCAAAGCTTGGGGAATCTCCCTGACCCAACTGAAGAAAAGACAGAAAGCTTTTACATGCACTGTATGAGTAGCATTATCTGAGTCTGCTGCTTCAAGTGCCATAGAGTTTCTACTTGGTCATAGAAATAGAATTACTTTGATATTGTTCTCAAGACAAGAACATGCATCGTACTGCTCAAGCTCAGCTTGACACTTAGTGGACCTATGAACTGAAATCAGAGAAGAATAGAAGAGAGTACCACAATTGTTTTAAAGAACTAGCCCATCAGCCAAAATGCAGAGTTTGGGATTTAAAAAGCAGCCACTACCGCCAAGATCATCTACACAATAATGCTTGTCAAGCCATGTAAGATTGTATATTGGAAGTAAAGGGCTGCATTTCCACTCTCAGTGAACTTGTGTAATCATGTTGGCAAGCAGGAATGCCAAGAGACATCCTGTCATTAGTAGGATGGATTTTAATCCTACTATGGCTTACGGTTTTCATGTGGCCAGAATGTATGGACTTTGTTTTAAACTAATTGACCCAGGTCATGGGTTCCCAAACCCCATCACTTATCCAGCTAGAAAGATGGAAGGATAAAATAAAAGGTGATGAGACAACATCTGAACTTGATCCTTCCCAGTTGATTTGATTTGATTTATTATATTTATATACCGCCCCATAGCCGAAGCTCTCTGGGTGGCTTACAAAAGTTAAAAACAGTGAACATTAAAAAGTATACAAAATTTAAAACCATCAAAAGCATAAACAGGAATTGGCTCCAATTCTCCATATTTAATAGCTATTGTGAAAAAGCCATAGTGATGCAAGGAGGACAATTGTGTTTAGAATATGGGGGCTTTTAAGAATGTTATATCAGAACTGAATAGCTGTGGATTGGCAGCAGTGATGGAGTTTCATTGTCTTGATAAACGTCAGGGTCAGATTAGGAGTGGAGTACGCACCTGTATGGAGAAATAGGGTAGTAGCAGGGTGGCAAGTTGTGGATGGCTCCAAATTACCCAAGGTGGTAAAAATGAAGAGGAATTGTGAAGCACTCCAAAAGGATTTATCCAGGCTTGGTGAATGGGCATTAAAATGGCAAATAGGGATGGGTTTCTTTACTGGCAGTGAATGCCAGAAAGGAATCTTGAAGTCATGGTGGATGGCTTAATAATACATTGATCCATAGTGTGGCAACTGTGAAGAAGGCCAATTCCATATTAGGGAACATTACGAAAGGGACCAAAGGGGCCATAAAACTGTCAATATCATAATGCCTTTATACAAATCTATGGTGTCACTACACTTGGAGTACTATGTATGCCACATCCCAAAGAAGATAGAACTAGAAAAGGTGTAGAAGGGGAACCACCCGGAAAGGTTTTAACACAGAGTGCTTTTTAGTTTAGAAAAAAAGACAGTTAAAAGGGGGGAAAGTAGAGGTGTGTGAAATTATCCATGGTGGGGGAAAACTGGATAGAGAGATGTTTTCTCTGTCTCTCATAATGCTAGTGAAGCTGAATGGTGATAGAATCACGATAGACAGAAGAAAAGACTTCTTCACGAAATTTAGTTATCACGAAATTTACTTCTACTGGATATAGAGATGGGCATAAGCTTAAATGTCTTTAAAAGAGGTTTAGACAAAATCATGTAGAAGATGGCTACTAGTCATTGCAATATACTACCGGCAGTAGCAGAGGACGTATGAATCCCAATACCAGTTACAGAGGAACGATAGCAGGAGAGGGCTGTTGCCCTCATATTTTGCTTGTGTGATCTTCCCATAGGCTTTTGGTTGATCACTCTGGGAAACAAGATGGCAGATCAGATAGGCCCTTGGTTGATCCAGCAGTAGTATTCCCATGTTCATATCATCATGCATAACAGGAGCAAAATCTGTTCCTTCACACTGATGACCCTAGCTTCAGAATCAAGTGTGGCCTCACCCTAGGTTCTAATTTCTGATCTACTTCAAACCAACCAATGATCTCTCAGTAGATCCCAGTGTAATGTCTGCCCACCCCTGCTTCAGGGAATATCTGAAATGCATTATTGAGATTTTTTGCCATAAATAGCTGCACTTTGACACAGTAAAAGCAGGTCCTCTTTGACAGTAATGGTAACCAAATTTACATGTTCCTTTACTTTGAAGGTCTTTTGAGCTAAAGGGCTGCAGTTCTATGTTTGACTGTCACAAATTATTCTATTTTCTTAGCTGAACTGTTCAGCTTGATGCTTAACTGTAGTCAGAGGTTCTCATTTGATTTGTGACCCAACACAGGAATTGCAGCATTTTTCTATAATAAGGAATTAACCATCTATGGTGGGGGAGAGCAGGGGGAACAGCATTGCTACTAAAGATAATAGCTTATTTTTTTGGAAGTGGACTATAGTGTAAAGAAGGTTAGGGTTACTTTGATTTTATTTCCCTTACAGTATTTCTGCTGTCTTTGCATGGGAGGCACAAATTCTATAAGTGATTCGCCACACCCTCCCTGGCTTCATCAACTGAATATCTATCTGTCACTGTTGTTTATTTGTTAAATACAACGTAGTGCTATAAGGGGGTGGGGAGAGAATGGCAACCCCATAAATTATCCATAACTCTTTTACATCAATTTCCAAGGCTAAAAACTTAGATTTTATACAAAGATTCTATTCCCCATATTAGCACAATCCTATGCATGTCTACTCCAAAGTAATCCCCCATTGTGTTCAACGGGGCTTACTCCAAGGTACTTTAAGCATATTTACCTGGAAGTGGGGTTTATTTCTGAGAAGATAGTTATCTATAGGATTGCACTGTGAATCTTGTTTTTGTTTTGTTTGTTATCAAAGAAGAAAGCATCTAAAAAGCAACATTTAAAAATAATGATGATGTGTATGTATGTGTGTTATTGGCCCTGCATTCACTAGGTGCTGCCCAAAGTATATTTTAAAAATACAAAAAACTTTGCCCACAAGCTTACAATCTAAAAATACATATAGTTATGTATCTGCCTACAGGTAGCTATATAACAAATATGTTCGATTGCCCTGCTCATGATGAATAGTCCTTTCTACATCGGTTGTTTTTCTCTCCTATGATAAAGAAAAGAAAAGCTCACCCAATTCCTGATTTAAAATCAGAAGTTAGTTGATGCAGTACGTTCATGAAACAAAATATATAGCACCTCTAACTGGATGGTAGTTTATATAGCCCCCTAGATTTCTGGAGATATCTAAACTGCAGAACTTAGCTTTGACTATGGCCATAACTAGACCTAAGGTTTATCCCTGGATTGTCCAGGGGTCAAACCTGTTCATCTAGGTGACACACAGGGTATCCAGTAGGCATGTGCTCCGCTCCGATTAGGAGCGGAGAAGCAGTAGTGGATTGGCCTGCTCCGCCTTACCCAGAGGCGGAGTAGAAGCGGACCGCGGACCCCTAGAAGCAAGGCGAAGAGAAGCAGCCATTTTTCAGAGCTCCTAGTTCAGGCGGAGCGCTCCGATCGCCATCTTGAAACATTTCGCCCATAGGATTGCATTGCGGAAAACAATCGGGGATAACTGGGTTGATTTTTAAGCTATCGTTCTGAAAATTCTTGTGCACAGAGAGTCGTGGATGGGGGTCATTTTGAGACTACTCTCACCTCTCTGCGTGGTGTGGGTCGCACGCTAGAATTTTTTAAAAATCGGGTCAACAAACGGACAGCGCGGCTCAAACGGCGGTTTTCGCCCATAGGATTGCATTGCGGAAAACAATCGGGGATAACTGGGTTGATTTTTAAGCTATCATTCTGAAAATTCTTGTGCTTGGAGAGTCGTGGATTGGGGTCATTTTGAGACTACTCTCACCTCTCTGCGTGGTGCGGGTCGCGCGCTAGAATTTTTTAAAAAATCGGCGGGAAAAATACCTTTTTCAAAGGGCTGAGGGGCAGAGTCAGCTCCCGGTCATGATCACATGATCCCAAAGTTAGAGGAGGGCATAGGCAAAACGGGTAACTTGGGATTCTGGGAAACTTCTCTTTCTTCATCTGAACGGACTTTTCCCAGTGTTTTTTAACACAGTAGCCCCACCAAATGCACAAACACAACCTGAAATCATATACTAAGCCAAGAATAAGAGATAGAAACACAGCACTGCTACCCACCCTAACTTTGGGGAACCACTGAAAAGATGTGGTGCAAGGGGATGAGCTCCCCTAGGGCATCTCATCATGGACGTGCCCCCACTCTCTCCTGTACTGGAAGGCCATCAGAGCCTTCCAAAGAGAGTAAAACGGTGGAGGCAATGCCTATCATGAGTCGAAGTGAGCGTTTACTTCTTAGTGGTGGAGCGATGCCTATTATGAGTTGAAGTGAGCGTTTACTTCTTAGAGCTCTCGTGGTGAAGCAATGGCTTTCTTGAGCTGAACTGGCAGCTGTTTCCCTCTCCCCCGGGCACGTCCCCCTATTGCTGGTAAAAGACAGATATAGCCTTTTTTAAAAAAGTTCTTCTTGCTGTTTATTCAGCAACACTGCTGCTTTTAATTCCACCCCTCCTTTTTTATTTATTTGTTTATTTATTCCATTTTATATGCATTACTGGCTTATCCTTGGATCACTTCCTTATGCCCCCAGAAATGCCAGCTGCATGTCTCCCTGCCTTCCCTCCCTCCTCCCCTGCCCACCTGGCAGGGATGTTGTGTGTGTGTGGCTTTGACTCAGGGGAGAAGTCCTTCCTGCGCTCACTTGGAGTTTTGGAAGTTCCAAATTTTGCAGGTTTAAGCCCCGCCAAAAAACAGGGGATGATGGGACTGCCTTGAGTCTCGGCATGCGGCGTATGTATCCCTGGAAAAGCTGTCATGGTGGTGAGTTTGAGGGGTTTTTTTAACGTGCAAATTGACGGAGCTATTGGAAAGGGGTGTGAATGGGTGTTGGATTTTCATAAATTCCCCAAAAATCAGGGGATGATGGGACTGCCTTGAGTCTCAGTGTGCATATGTATCCCTTGATAAGCTTTCATGGTGGCTAGCTTGAGCTTTCTAACGTGCAAATTGACGGAGCTATCGAAAGGGGTGTGAATGGGGTGCCCGATTTTCAAAAATTCCCCAAAAATCAGGGGATGATGGGATTGCCTTGAAACTTGGCGTGCGTGTGTATACCCCCATGAGGTGTCATGGTGCCAAACGTGAGGTTTCTAACTTGAACAGAAAAAAGTTGTTTACTTTTTTAGCTTTCAATGCAAGCCTATGGGGGGGGGGAAACGGAGCTCCGATCCGGATCCGGAGCTCCAAGCGGAGCGGAGCAGAAGTGGGCGGAGCGGGGGCGGGGTGAAGCGGCCCGCTCCGAAAATGGCGGATCTGCAAGTGAAGCGGAGCGGGGGGTCTGTGCACACCCCTAGTAGATCTTTCCCATCACCTTTTAGCTTTTTCTTATTTTGATATCAGACTTAAATCTCTTCTATGTTTTTAAATGATATTGCCAATCAATACAACAGCAATCATCATCAACAACCACCACCACCTTTTATATAGCACTGTACAATGAAAGGCACTGTCACATATTTATTTTTTTGTACTATTTACAACAACCTTGTAAGGTAGTTCAGTATTACAATCTCAATATTGAAGATATGAAGGGGGAGGAGCTACAGCAGGGAAAGAGTGATTTTCCTAAATCTACCTAGTGAATTCATGGCAGAGTTGAAATATGGATCTGACCCTTCCTGATTTGTAGGTTAGAAGGGGCAGGGTGGTTAGAGCT
The DNA here is from genome assembly GCF_023053635.1 of Elgaria multicarinata webbii. Taxonomy (NCBI): domain Eukaryota; kingdom Metazoa; phylum Chordata; class Lepidosauria; order Squamata; family Anguidae; genus Elgaria; species Elgaria multicarinata. The sequence continues at coordinate 69,544,259 of NC_086176.1, read as the reverse complement.
GTGGGCAAATGACCTCTCAAAATTCCTTACCCTAATTGTGGGCAAATAAATTGGGAGGGGGGACAGTTTCACTGAATTTCTCCAAGGGGAAGAGAAACTCTCTAACTGTTTGTCACTGGTAGGACTCACCATTTGCAAGGGTTTTAGCCCATTTTCCCCCCTAAGGTTTTGTGTGTGTGTGTGTGTGTGTGTGTGTGTGTGTGTGTGCAAGTGTCAACAGCTTCTTCGGTAGGGTGACCATATGAAAAGGAGGACAGGTGTCCTGCTTAACAGTTGTATAGAAAAGGGAATTTGTATACACCTGGTGAAATTCCCTCTTCATCACAGCAGTTAAAGATGCAGGAGCCCTGCCCTCTTTTGTATCTGGTCAAGAGGGCAGGGCTCCTGCATTTTTAACTGTTGTGATGAATATGGAATTTCACCAGGTGCTGCATACATACGAATGACACCTGCTGAAATTCCCTTTTCTAAACAGGAGCCCTGTCCATCTTTTCATATAGTCACCCTATTACAGCATTTGCATCCTAGCCATTTTGATCTTCCAAAATACATGTGTGAGGGGGCAATGTTGTGTCCAGCTTCAGGGAAGATGTGGAGCTAGTGCTATGCCAAAATTTGTCCTCCAATGCTATTAAAGGTTTTTCTTTCCCCATATATATATATATATATATATATATATATGAGGCTTCCCTTGTTCTGTCTCATTATCAGGGCATTTTATAACACATTTTGAATATATTAAGTTGTGTTTTTCAGCTTAATCAATGTGAGGTGGCCAAGAACATTCTGTGAGAACTTCCTTACTAATACACATCACTAAATTCTCTGCAGCCTCCCACACTGCCTGCACTTTCTGATCTGAAAAACCCCTGTAGGAGGAATTACCTCATGATGTCTTTGAAGTGCAGGAACCCAAGGAAACTACAGGCTGTTGGAGAGATGAATGTGAAATGAAAGGCAGGACAGTCACACACTCTCCTCGGACAATTCAAAAGTCAAGTAAGCACAGGAACCCCAAATCCAACCTATGGAATTTCTCTAAAATTTTCTTCTCCTTTGAATTTCATTTTGAAAGCAATTTCTTTTCTAGAAAATACAATGAGGATGGTCAAAAAAAAAAAAAGTGTGGGATCAATTTTTGGCAAAGCACTCAGTTTGGTCAGGGCAGGCCCAGCCTACCTAGTTATTTTAAAGGGTAGTTTCAGGCTTAGTTATTATCTTGGGATGGGGGTCCTTAATAATTATACTTATTTTAGGTTAATAGAAAGTTATATCAGTATTTAGACAATTAAATTTCACTAGCGTTTTTCATCTATAAAATGGGTACAATTTTTCTAGCCTGCCTTCTAAGATAGCCTAGAATAAAACACCTACAAATGCATAATTCCTTGAACATATCCTACCTATATGCATATTATATGCTCTGTGATGATGTGGATGATGTGCTTGAGTTATTTGGTTTGCACATATTTATAACTCTTCCTTTGACCTTGTGGCACATTTTATGATTCTGGATGATGGCAGATTTATAGCAGTGGCTTTATATCTATCTTCTTCTTGCATGAAAATTCCAGTCCTGGAAATGCTGAACTGGTTGGAAACCATAGTAATAATGCTCTTAGCATATTACCCTATTGATTGTGTGGCCCAGAGGATTGTCATTTCTGTTTGAATCAGTCTTTTAGTATTAAAACATTGGACCAGACTTACCATTCCAGTTCACTCCACCATGCAAGATACACTGAAATGGGTCATAGTGGGGAATCATATTAAAAACAACTGGCTGATTCCAAGAACAACAATTTATATGATAGAATGCTTACAACTACAGCTGTATTACAAGCCCCTACTGGGACATGTTGCTACAAAAGATCAGTAGTGAGATACCTGCTGAGTGTGATCTTATTAAAGCAATGAAGAAACAGAATTTTACAAATCAGGCTAAATATCAGTGTTGACCATATAAAATTGATACAGGTGGGGATTTTCTGAAACTCAAAGGCTTTTACATTGTGTTTCTTTCTTTAACAATAAGTGATGTTCTCGGAATGACAGTATTGCTTACTCACTGTCAGATATATTTTGAATTTAAAGTTTATAAGATGATACTTAATGGACTTCATTAACAATACAGTGCTTCCTTCAATTGCCATATATCTCAATATCACATATAACTTTTAGCTGTCTTGTGTCATTTGTAGACCACATTCTGTTCTATTAAAAGCACTATGAAAAACTCTCTAAAGCTACTGGACCATGACTATTCAATGCTGCTTTTAAAAAATTCAGTTAATTTTCTCCATTACGGTAAAGGTCCATTCATTACTGCTACATGCAGAAACCCTTGCCTATTAAGGAAGGGACAGTTTAATCAGAAATTTATCTATGGTATGTAGGAAATATTTCCCCATATATTTCAAATAAAGAAAAGCAATTAGGAAGCCTTTTTAGTAGGCTACTTTAGCAACTTGATAGCTTAGGACAAAGGAATGGACACATTCAATACTCTTCTGGTATGTTGAATTGCCTGTGATATCAGCAGAAGACTGAGTTGTATGTTACAAACATGTCTCAGCTCTATAAATAATAATTTAAAATGGTCAGCTGAACAATGGGCAAACAAGCAATGTTCAAGAGTGCTATAATTCTCCAAATGTCATCTCCCATTCATGTCATGCCCAATTCCATTCCCATTTGTGGTCACGGCTTGCTTTGTGAAAATGGGAAACTTGTGCAAATAAAGCAGCAATCAAACAGGAGACTGACACAAATCTCCCCAAAGTTGCACATATCTCCTCAAAGTTGCGAAAATTTTCTAATTTGCCCAAAATTCATCCATAGAGTAAAATGGAGCTGATTTAATCTATTGAGGAAATTTGAGCAAATTGAACTGAGAATTGGGAACAAGACAAATGTGAGCACATGGTTGACAATTTGTGAATATTTTTGGCAGACTTATGTTCACGCTCATGTTTGGAGCTTTGAAGGGGGGTACTTGCATGATTTGCAAGCAAAAGAAATTTGCATACATCCCTAACTTGTGATAATGAATTTAATGGGCAAATAAGCACTGGCTGGTTAAAAAGAACTGTGCCTCCTTTAAATTTGGGAATGCTGCCATTAATGCATCTACCTGGCAAACCCATAGAATCAAACAATAAAAGCATAGAATCATAGAATCTTAGAATAGTAGAGTTGGAAGGGGCCTACAAGGCCATCGAGTCCAACCCCCTGCTCAATGCAGGAATCCACCTTAAAGCATACCTGACAAATGGCTGTCCAGCTGCCTCTTGAATGCCTCTAGTGTGGGAAAATACATGACCTCCCTAGGTGATTGGTTCCATTGCTGTACTGCTCTAACAGTCAGGAAGCTTTTCCTGTTGTCCATATGGAATCTGACTTCCTTTAACTTGAGGTTATTATTCCATGTTCTGCACTCTGACATGATTGAGAAGAAATCCTGGCCCTCCTCTGTGTGATAACCTTTCAAGTATTTGAAGAGTGCTATCATGTCTCCCCTCAATCTTCTCTTCTCCAGGCTAAACATGCCCAGTTCATTCAGTCTCTCTCCATAGGGCTTTGTTTCCAGACCCCTGATCATCCTTGTTGCCCTCCTCTAAATATGCTCCAACTTGTCTGCATCCTTCTTGAAGTGTGGTGCCCAGAACTGTACGCAATACTCAAAATGATGCCTAACCAGTGCCAAATAGAAAGAACCAGTACCTCGCCGATTTGGAAGCTATACTTCTATTAATGCAGCCCAAAATAACATTTGCTGTTTTGGCAGCCACATCACACTGTTGGCTCATATTCAGCTTGTGATCTACAACAATTCCCAGATCCTTCTCATTTGTGGTATTGCTGAGCCAAGTATCCCCCATCTTGTAACTGTGCATTTGGTTTCTATTTCCTAGGTGTAGAACTTGGCATTTATCCCTATTAAATTTCATTCTGTTGTTTTTAGCCCAGCACTCCAGTCTATCAAGATCACTTTGAAGTTTGTTTCTGTCTTCCAGGGTATTAGCTATCCCATGCAATTTTATGTCATCTGCAAATCTGATAAGCGTTCCCTGCACCTCGTTGTCCAAATCATTAATAAAAATGTTGAAGAGCACTGGGCCCAGGACTAAGCCCTGTGGACTAAGCCCTTGTTACCTCCCCCTAGTTTGAGAAGGTACTGTTGATAAGCACTCTTTGAGTCTGATTCTGTAGCCAACTGTGAATCCACCTAGTAGTTGTTCCATCTAGTCCACTTTTAGCTAGTTTGTTAATCAGATTATCATGGGGTACTTTGTCAAAAGCTTTGCTGAAGTCAAGATATATTATGTCCCCAGCATTTCCTCGGTCCACAAAAAATGAGATCAGATTAGTCTGACAAGGTTTGTTCTTGACAAATCCATGCTGGCTTCTAGCAATCACTGCATTGTCTTCAAGGTGCTTACAGATTGACTTCTTTGTAATCTGCTCCAAAAAATTCCCAGGGATGGATGTCAGACTGACTGGTCTATAGTTCTAGATTCCTCCTTTTTGGCCTTTTTGAAGATAGGGACAACATTAGCCCTCCTCCAGTCATCTGGTACTTTACCCATCTTCCATGATTTCGCAAAGATAACAGATAGTGGTTCTGAGAGTTCTTCTGCTAGCTTTAGGATGCCGTTTATCAGGCCCTGGAGATTTGAACTCATTCAAAGAAATTAGGTGTTCCTTGACCATTTGTTTATCGATCTCAAACTGCAATCCTTCCCCTTCAGCTTGTACTTCACTTTTGCCAGGGGTGTCATAGGCTGGCTTTTGGGAGAAGACTGAGCTAAAGTAGGAATTGAGCACTTCAGCCTTTCCTTTGCCATCTGTTATCAATTTGCCATCCTCATTAAGCAGTTGAACCACCATTTCTTTCCTCTATCTTTTACTATTCACATATCTGAAGAAAGCCTTTTTATTGCTTTTAGCATCCCTTGCTAGTCTCAGCTCATTCTCAGCTTAAGCCTTCCTGACGCCATTTCGGCACTTCTTTGCTAGCTGTCTGTACTCTTCTTTTGTGCCTGGCCTTCCTTCCACTTCCTATATGTATCCTTTTTTTTTGTTTTCAGGTCATCCCTAAGCTTTTTGTGGAGCCACATGGGTTTCTTCTGTTGCCTTCTATCTTTTTTCCTTGTTGGAATTGTTTGTAATTGTGCCTTTAAAATTTCTTTTTTAAAAAAATCCCACCCATCTTGGACTCCTTTTCTCATTAGGGCCACTTGCCATGGGACCTTACTTATCATAATTCTGAGTTTATTAAAATCAGCTTTCCTAACATCCAGCATGGCTACTCTGTTTAATGTATATTGTATGCATATATGTGTATGTAAGTGTGAGCCATTTCACAGGAGCTTTGGTTGAGATGATCCATTACTTAAATAAAGTCATCTAAATTAGTTGAGTGCCAATGCTCACTTTTCAACTGTCAAAGGGAACCTTTCACACCTGATTGACTGCCCAGCCTGACAGAATTCTGGGAGTCAGTCATACTAAAGTGCTTTTGTTTCTGCTGAGGAGAAGCTGCCAGATGCAGCCAGATTGCTGGACTTATTGGATGGTAGGTGGTAGACTTATATTTCTTTAGATCAGGGGTGGACAACTTGTGGCCCTCCATATGTTTTGTCCTGCATCTCTCACCATTGGCTATTTCTGGCTAGGGCTTATGGGCTACATCTGGAGGGCTTGGAGTTATCCATCCTTGCCTTAGATTTATTACTATCTCCTGCTGCATCATTTCTTCAATTTCTATATTTGTAAATAAGTGTGTGCATGTGTTTTACAAAGACACCCTGCCTCTTCATTTTGTTCTTCTCCAAAAAATAAATAGCTTTTAGAAGCTTATTGGGTCAATATTAGTGCTGTGCTGAATCCTGCACACTATTTTGCAGATTTTCCCCTCTTCCTGTGAAAGAGGTATTGTTTTTTCCTGCCTCTTTCACAGGAGGAGGAAAAGTTCGAATAAGTTTCTTATTGGGAGGGGCACTGGGTTTCCACATAACTTTTAAGTTTCAGAGGTGAGGATTCAGGAAGTTCTTCCTGAATCCTCACCATTCAGGAAGAACTTCCAGGATTCAGAAGCTTCTTTCTAAAGAGTTCCAGGCTTCTGCAAACAAGAAGAAATGGTACCTTTGGAGTTTTCAGGGAAAACTCTTATCTTGCTTCCTCTGTATTGGTGCAGGAAAGAACAGAGCTTTTCTAGAGCTCTAAAAGCCCCATTTACTCTTGCTTTGTAGAAAACCTTCAGCTTGGGAGTGCTTCCTGAATACCTATATGAGAGGGTGAGGTCATTTGGTTTCATGGGAGTTCAGGCTGGAGAAGCTCCTCTGTAAAATGTCCTGGCCTGCTCAAAGTGCAAGGTGTGTTTGTAAAAGGAAATGCCTCAACCACCGCCTACACTTAAAAAGGTAAGTGGAAATACTGTCCTATTCTCCAAGGAGAAAGTTATTCAAAATGTTCACCTTCCCAGCCTCTTCCACAAGAGTTTTCATTCCCCCTCCTCCCTATGAAATGCCAAAAATGGAAAAATGGAAATACTTGACACATCACTGGTTAATATATCTCACAGTGTCAGACACTGGAGGAAAGATAGTACATTTAAAAACTAATAACTTCCTTTCATGATAGTTTGAAAGTAAACCTTTAATCAGAAATATTACCCTGGACCACAGTGGCTGTTTCCATATTGCTGAGTGGGACCTCATATACAAAACAACCAGTGCAGGCATACTCTTAGAGGGCCATGAGAGAGAAGCCAGCCCAGTGTAGAGGGAGGGAGCGGGGAGGATCTCACGATATCCTGATTGTGAGATCCTCCCCTTAGTCCACATGCGGGCGCGACATCTGGGAAGAAGGAGGGTGTTGCGTCCACCAAACGTAAGTATAAAAATAAAGCCCCGACCCCACTCCCCCACACCCCCGATTCCTCCCAGCCTGGTTCCTTCCCTCTACTGCTCCATGCAACTCACGGGGAAGAGGGAAGAAGCCGGGTGGACAACCACACCTCCCGCGGTCTTGGGATGATCCCAAGACCGCAGAAAGAATCGGATTTTCCGAGGGAGTACTTATCCCTGGGAAAACCCATTCTCATCCCTCTTTCCTCCCGGGAGTCCCGGTGTATCATTTGGATGCACTCAGCCTTTTCGGTTTGGTGTAGAAATGGCCACAGAGAGAGAGAAAGAGGGGGGAAGCAATGTTGATGAGCAATGTTGGAGTTGCTGCTGTATCTGCCTGTCATCTACTATTTCAGGCCCAGATTTTCTTAATGCAAATACTGCCTTTAACAATCCACCTTCTCAACGAAACTGCATCAGAAACTCAGTGAGAATGCATTATGCCCACGTCATGTTTTAGAAAGCGAGGTCGCAGATAAAGGGGATCATATCATTACCATTTGAATGATAATTATTTGAGGAAATGTAAGGTCTGTTAGAGTGACATTCAGATTCTTCTGAGGAGAAAACTACAGTCACACTGCACTGCACTAATACAGTCCTTGCTTAGATTCCCCCTTTTCACTCCATAAGCCCAGGACTTTTTCTCACTGGTTTCTATTCAAAAGGCAGAGGCTTAAGTAATCAAATACTGTCATATATTCAAGACCATTTTATGAGCAGCTGACTTCAGTTAGGTGCTCTTATCTCCTTTTTAGGGGCAAGTCCATGTATTTCATTAAAGCAATTTGGTTCTGGGAAGCCAGGGAAGTGTTCAGTTGCATTATTATTTTTAAATAGCAATCAGCACTCAGGAATCCTTGTTATATTGCAAACAAGCAGTGGACATTTATTTATAGAAAGCAGTGGACACATGGAATAATAAGAGTAAAATTGACAAGGGGTGGATTCATGCATAAGACATGTTAGTAATATTTGAGATGTACATTATACAACTATATTTCTTATAAGTGGCTTGTAGCAGAGACTAGGGTTGAATGGATGTCTCTAATTCTCTTTAGTAAGTTTTCTGTGGTTGGCTGTGCCTGGTCTTCTGATTGTTCAAAGGAAATTTCTATAATTAATTTTTGAATTGACACCCTCAGAGATTGTTCTTGCGGCAGCTTTCTGTTCCATCACATGAATTTTCACCTTATGTATAGTAAGTTATCCATGCGAGCAACCCTGTGTGATGATGAAATATATACTGTTGTATTTGAGCATGCAGTCATGCACAGAGCCGCTCTCTCAAAATTCTAGAACCCAGGCTCATCCCATGAAGCTGATTGGTGGGAGATACAGGACAGACATGCTTTACACCTGGACCCGGCAATGACTGGGCACAGGGAGGCTGTTGCAGGTGGGGGAACGAAGTGGGGAGGCTTGCCATTGGTGGCCTCCTCATGGTGCCACCAGGATGGGGAGGTGACTAGGCAGCTATATAGCTGTGTTTGCCCCTCCTGGCTTCCTCTACATCTCATGGCTCCCTCCCTCCTTCCCTCCCTGTAGGCAGTGTGGGTTTGCTGGTTGACCATTCGGGGAGGGGGAGAAGATTTTTTTGTTCACAATATAAGTTTATTATGAGTTTTTTCACTGATTTCACACTGTAAAACAGGCTTAGAGTATTAAATAGGTTAATCTGGTGTTAAAATTGTTCCAGTCACATTTGGTAGTAGGCAGGTATGTGCGGACAACTGGAGTGGGATTAGGGTTGGTGAGCATTCTGAGGCACTGTTCAGGTGATTGGTAATGCCTGAGGCTCCCACTCTGAGCTTTGCGTCCACAGCTGGCGAGATAAGGGTTACCTTTGGGGTGGACCTTCCTCACTCACTCGTAGCCCTGCGACATAAGGGGGGGGGGGTGACAACGTAAAACCTTCCTACCCCAAAGGGGGAAGACTGTGAAGTGGTGAAATAGAAGCACCATGACACTGTGTGTAAATGCTTGCCCAATTCATCAATAGCCAGCATCCTATTGGATGCCTGCTTAGGCCTTCCCCCTTCTGTAGATTATTCAATAAATGTGGCTCTATTTTAAATCCGTAATTTGACTTGTCTCATTATTCTACACCCTCCACTTCCACAAAAAAGGAAGTACTTCTTTACGCAACACATAGACTATGGAATTCGCTACCACAAGATGTAGTGATGGCCATCAGTTTGGATGGTTTTAAAAGGGGGTTGGAAAAGGCTATCAATGGCTACTAGTCCTGATGGCTATGCACTACCTCTGATATCAAAGGCAGTAAGCCTATGTACACCAGTTACTAGGAAACGTGTGGGAAATTGATCTTGTACTCAAATCCTGCTTATGGGACAACAGTTGGATGACCTGGTCAACAGTTGGATGACCACTGTGTGAACAGAGTGCTGGATTAGTTGGACCCTTGGTCTGATTCAGCAAGGCTCTTCTTATGTTCTTTTGCTCTTATTAAGATTCTTTGCTTTTGGTTGTGGGCAGGAGATCTTGCTCGCAATGTCCTTTTTGAAGGGCAAGTTTTTCTGTCTCCTGACATGTGTGAGTAAGAGAGAGTAGAATGCCCTACTTGGAGAGAATAGAATTCTGTTGGAGGGAAATTAGACTGCAACGTTTTGGATGAGTTTCAGTTACTGAGGCCCGAGGATGTGGACAAGGTGTGGACAAGGTGGACAAACTCATCCAAAACGTTGCAGTCTAATTTCCCTCCAACAGAATTCTGCATTTTATACAATAGTAATAATCTGTTTAAAGTTTTCAAAAACACTGAAGAGACTATTTTGTGTCTTAACACAAAAGGTTTAAAAACACTTAAGTGACCATTTTGTGTCTTCACACTGTGGATTCCTATTGTAAATATATTACATTGTATTGTTTTTTCGGTTTATAATACTCTAGAGACTTATTTGTGTATCAACACTGTAGATTATTACTATTGTATAAATACATTTGTTCATAACTTTCATGTTATCTGTTAAGCTTGCTTTTGTTACAAAATTGTTTAATTTTTGTTCTTGTTACAAAACCTTCTGTTTGCTATAATTGTTTACCCTATCTTTGACTCTAATTTTCATGCTATAGTAGTTGTGTGCCTTGTGCACTAATTTGGTTGTATCTTGTTTGTATCAACTACTGCCTTCTGTATTCATGCTCATCAATATGCGGATAACATCCAGCTCTACCTCTCCTTTTCATCAAACCCAGTGCCTGTTCTGAATCAGTGCCTGAGCATGGTAATGGATTATGGCCAACAAACTGAGACTCAATCCAGACAAGAAGGAGGTACTGTTAGTGGGTGGTTCGCCTGTCTGGCTAGGTAATGTTTACCCTGTTCTGGAGGGGACTGCATGCCCCCTAAAGGATCGTGTTTGTAGTTTAGGGTGCTCTTGGATCCAGAATTGTCACCTAAGGCACAAGTGAACTCAGTGGAAAAGAGAACCTTTATACAGCTTAGGCTGATATACCAACTGTGCCCTTATCTGGACAGAGATAGCCTAGCTACAGTTATCCATGCTCTGATAACCTCTTGTCTGGATTACTGCACTGTGTTATACATGAGGCTGCCTTTGAAAACAGTCCAGAAACTTCAGCTGGTACAAAACAGGGCAGCAGGTTTACTAACAGGGACTGGCCAATGAGACCACATCACGCCAGTCCTTTTCCAGCTTCATTGGCTGCCAGTCCAGGTCTGGGCCCAATTCAAAGTGTCAGTATTAACATTCAAAGCCCTAAACGGCTTGGGGCCAGGCTATCTGAAGGAATACCTCCTCCCATATATACTTGCCCAGACCCAAAGATCATCCTCAGTGGTCCTTCTCTGTGAGTCCTTGCCAAAGGAAGTGAGGCAGGTGGCTACCAGGAGGGGTGGGGGCTTCTCTGCTGTGGCACCCCGGCTGTGGAATGAGCTCGCTAAAGTGGTTTGCATGGTACCTACACTATACTCTTTTAGACACCAGGTGAAGACCTTTTTATTTCCTCATAATTTTTATAGTCTAGCAACTTAATTTTAACTTTGATGTTTTAAATCAATTTTATCCTGGTTTTGTTTTTATATTGTATTTTATATTATGCTTTTATACTGTTTGGTGTGTTTTTTTTAATGGTTTTCATTGTTTTAATTTTTGTAAGCCACACAGAGAGCTTCGGCTGTTGGGTGGTATAAAAATGCAATAAATAAATACATTTTGTTGCAGGTCACGCATGTGTTTATCTGAATGACAGAAGACCCAGATCTGACTGTTGTCTAGCTAACCAAGTAAAGTAAAGAACAGGACTATAGGGCCTTAATGAATCACAACTGGATAGGCCAGGAGTGAATAACTTGTGGACATTCAGATTGGCCTACAACTCCCCTCAGCCTTAGCCAGCATCATCAATGGTGAGAGATGATAGGACTTGAAGACCAACATATCAGGAGGGCCACAACTTGTCCACCCATCGGATAGACAACAATATCATTGTCTCATGCCTAAGCCTAAACACCTCTAGGGAAACCTTCATGAATTTGACCCATTTCACATTAGATGCAGAGGAACTGGATCTGGTCCTAAATTAATCTGATTTTTACCGGTAAAAAAAATCTGGTTTGTACCAGAGTTCACTGACATGACTCATTTCCACATACAAATTCAGGAGAGTGTTTTTTCCCCCTTGGGTTAGTTGGCATGGATTTCATTTTAGGAAATTGCCTGCTAAGTTGAATTGCATGCTTCTAAAGTACATCCTATGTTACAAGGCAACTGTAACTTTAGTGCTATTCCAGAATCTACATTTGGAAATCTCTGTGCGCTGCCCATCAATATGTTCTTTGGGAGATACTGCCTGATAAGATTCTAGAGAAGCTAGATTAATCCTATTTTTTTCCACCGAAAAGCAGTGGGAAATCTGTGAAATATTATTGGGTATTGAAGGTGAAGTGAGGGGGAGCAATCTTCAAAGTAAGACACAGGTATGAAATGTAGATTTAATTTTTCCAGGTTGGTGGGAAATAATGCAATTGAGTTTCCATGATACAGTGGGAAGGGCCTGCTCTGGTTGCCATGGAGTTTTTATGGTCATTTTGAATCCTGTCAATAGAGGGGGGATTTTTCTATGATGAAATTCATGATTCTCCTGAATAAGATGGCAACTGCAGATCAATTGGGGGACAGTGGTTATAATTCTAATAAAAGCTTAATGAAACTGTAAAACTATCTCAAATGTTCAGATGGTTCGAGGTTGCATTTAAGGGCTTACTGTTGCTGTAGTAACCTCATCCCATGCTGTTGGCTTCTGCAGAAGCAATATGTCAGTGTGACATGCCCTTTGGCAATCTTATGTTTCTCTGAAAATGAGAGAATGCCTACCAAAGCATCTCTAGGGCTTCTCAAAGAGAAATATGGATAATTATCCAAAGCAATTCATATTTCTTACAAAATGCCTCTCTCAAGTGGCAGCTTGAGAGTAAACACAGCAACAAAAGATGTAAGAAACCTGTGTTTAGCATTTGGATGTAGATCCTTGTCAATGTATATCTCTTAATGATTGTGTATGTCATTTGTTCCACAGCGTCCCAACTGTACTGGCCTGTCTTGCTTGTAAGGTAGTATCAATCGTTGCAACTGAACCAACATATTCACCAATAAATCAACAGAATTACATTACCTATTAGATTAATCAAAACATTCAACTAGCTGTCAGGAAGGTATATATCAAACACAATGCCCCTCCAGCCTTTCTTTCAAGTGGCAATTAATTCAAATTCAGATGGGACAAGGTACTGAACTGGACATCTACCTTGCTGAATCAGGGGTGATCATTTGCAACTATGCAATTTGTGACTGATCCTTCAGAAGTACTCATACCTACAAAGTGGGAAAGAAAGAAAATGTAAGATTGCACAAGAAAAAAAAAGTAATTTTACATGCACTGACACATAATGATCCTAGTGTAAATAATCCTGTAAATTCATATGCACTTATCAGAACCAGAATGAATAAACAGAATTACATTCATTCGTTTGTTTATTTATTACATTTCTAAATTGTCCAATAGTTGAAGGTCTCTGGGTCAGATAAGGATGTACTTGATATATCAGGCTAACCTGATAAAAGGTACTCTTGCCACCAAGTCCACCTGTGTCTCTAGTGACAGTATTGGATCTAAGAGCATCCCCAAACTGCAATCCTGATCAAACTTTAGGCCCCTTCCAACTCTACTATTTATTTTTTATTTATTTTATTTATTTATTAGATTTTTATACCGCCCAATAGCCGAAGCTCTCTGGGCGGTTCACAAAAATTAAAACCACAATAAAACACCCAACAGGTTAAAAACACAATTTCGAAATACAGTATAAAAAGCGCAACCAGGATAAAACCACATAGCAAAATTGATATAAGATTAAAATACAGAGTTAAAACAGTAAAATTTAAATTTAAGTTAAAATTAAGTGTTAAAATACTGAGTGAATAAAAAGGTCTTCAGCTGGCGACGAAAGCAGTACAGTGTAGGCGCCAGGCGGACCTCTCTGGGGAGCTCGTTCCACAACCGGGGTGCCGCAGTGGAGAAAGCCCTCCTCCTAGTAGCCACCTGCCTCACTTCCTTTGGCAGGGGCTCACGGAGAAGGGCCCCTGTAGATGATCTTAAGGTCCGGGTAGGTACATATGGGAGGAGGCGTTCCTTCAAATAACCTGACCCCAAACCGTTTAGGGCTTTAAATGTCAATACCAGCACTTTGAATTGGGCCCAGACCTGGACTGGCAGCCAATGAAGCTGGAAAAGGACTGGCATAATGTGATCTCGCCGGCCAGTCCCTGTTAGTAAACGGGCTGCCCTATTTTGTACCAGCTGAACCGTTTTCAAAGGCTGCCCCACGTATAACGCATTGCAGTAATCCAAGCGAGAGGTTATTAGAGCATGGATAACTGTAGCTAGGCTATCTCTGTCCAGATAGCCTAGCTACAGTTATCTATGATTCTATGATTTTATGATTTTACACCCCCTTCCCATAATAGGTTGAACATCACTTGGACAGGCAGATGAATCACCCAGTAACGTTTCAGTTTATTGGCCCTCATCCAGCTCATTACCATGTCCAGGCAGTGATTCACAACAGCCATTGCCTCACCTGGGGTGAGATAGAGCTGGTTGTCATCCTCATATTGATAGCACCTCAACCCACAACTCTGGATAACCTCCACAGGCAGCTGGCTTCATGTAGACGTTGAACAGCATACGAGCTAGTCTAGAGTCCTCTGGAACCCCATAGAATAGCTGCCAAGGCATAGAGCAATAATGTCCCAGCATCACCTTCTGGAATTGGCCATCCAAGTCAGAAGGTAACCACAGCAACACAGTGCCTCTAACTCCCAATGGAGACAACCTATCCAGAAGGATACCATGGTTGATGGTACTGAAAGTTGCTGAGAAGTCCAAGAGAATCAACACGGTCACAATTCCCCATCACAGCTGGACTAGAGGGACCAGATACAAAAGAGGGCAAGGCTCCTGCAGCTTTAACTGTTGTGACGAAGAGGGAAATTCACCCGGTGATGGATGCATAATGATGACAGCTGCTGAAATTCCCTTTTCTATACAACTGTTAAGGTTACAGGAGCCCTGCCCTCCTTTCCATATAGTCACCCTACTCCCTCACCCCATGCAGGTCACAAATAGTGTGCTGGGTGAACAGGTAGTAAGGTCTTAGATAAACTACCTTAGTGCTTAGTGGTGTAAGACATTGGTATTGTAACTTATGGGGATTATGTGACAAATGTATGTCTTGCTCTTGTAAAAGCCTATCACCTTAGGCATTATATTCTTCTGAAGAAATGGTTTCATTCACTGAAAGTATTGTACATGCGAAACAGTCACCATTTTGTTTTCCAATCCTGCCGCTTTAATTAGTTGCTTATAGGCTTTTTGAGCACCTAATGAAAACTCTGTTTCATAACCTATTGTAAGCATGCCCTTATTAAAGATATTATCCAGTGTTGTCTCCTTCTTATGTTGTTGTTGTTTCAGAAAATGAATGTAGTAATGAATAAAAGCATCTTTATCACTTCACAGTCCTTTCAATGTCTCTAACACTTTCTATTTCAATTTCTATTCAATTTCCATTTCTATTCAGCTAGCTAATAACTGCCTTTTGTTAAGCATGAATGTATTTTCAATCTATACTCAGCCAGCAAGATTACTTATTTTTTCCCCTGTTAATTTGCATGTAAAGCAGTCGTAGAGTTTTGAAAATCCCATTTTAAAAGAAATCACAGTATCTGCATGTTGCACTCTGGCTGGGAGGGATGTACAGGTACAGGGACGATTACTCAAGGAACGGAAATGAACATTACAGCAATAATACTCAGTCACTTCCAATTAGCCCTGTTAACGTTCAGACTTACTTTGCAGCTTAACTTCTCTCAGCAGGATTTCCCCCCATCCCTTCTGTATGTTTTGAGCACTTTGTGTTTCATTGTGCAATGAGTTTGGTCGATAAAAGTGACAATTCTTCCAAATTACATTGAATGCATTAAGTTCTCCTTTCACATGAGAGTTCATATTTGTCTGCTTAAAAAACCCTGGTCCTTTGGGTGTGTTCTTCCAAAAGTAAATTTCAGATATCGTCAATGGTAAATGGGTAATTTTAAAATTCATATACTGTGTAAACCAAGTAACACATGAAAATGAATACTGATCCAGACTCCCTTACATACACAAAGTGGCATCAGCTCTTTTGTGACATACCAGAAATAATGAGTTGAGACACATGTCACTGGTTTAGCTAGGGCGGGTAGATTTATTTTATAATGTAACAGGATCTGCCACAAGTATGTACAAGATCATAGGAACACAAGAAGCTGTGAAAAAGGCAAATTCCATGTTAGGCCTAACTAGGCAAGGAATTGAAAATAAAATTGCTGATATCATATTGCCCTTATACGATCCATGAGGCGATCACACTTGGAATACTGTGTACAGTTCTGGGGCTGTCTTTATGGTGCTGAGTTGGCGCCATCGGGTGGCGTCAAGTAATCCCCATGTCAAGGAGGGAGTGTGGGGTTTGTGGCAATCATCCAGGGACTGGAGCCACCCCACTCCGCCCTCTTCCTGGTGGAAGGTGACCAATTGCTGGTCTACCAGGACCCCACCCTGGATTGGCCTTGGAGCAAAGTCAGACAGCAGAAGACCTTGCTCCCACTGAAAAAGTTGGGGTAAGTCCCTGACTACTTCAAAGTGCAGCTTTGCAGGAAAGCTCCACAGTGGCTGCAAATCTGTGGCTGCATCATATAACTGATGCAATGCAGATTCACAGCCATTGCTGGGCTTTCCCCATGTATAGACAGCCCTCTGGTCGCTGCTCCTAAAAAAGAAAAAAGGATATCGTAGTGTGGAAAAGGTCAACTAAAATGATCAAGAGGCTGGAGCAACTCCTCTATGAGGAAAGGATATAACATCTGGGACTGTTTAGCTTAGAGGAAAGGTGAGTAAGGGAAGACACTGTAGAGGTGAACAAAATTGTGCATGGTGTGAGAAAGTACATAGGGGCCAGATCTACACCAAGCATGTCCCTTTGAAAACGGTTTGAAAACTGCATGTGGAGTGTGCCTGCACTGCAAAAGAGGTAGCTGGGAGGGGTATGCAAGCTTATATGCCTTCTGTCCCCTCCCAGCTCCAGTGGCGCCTCATGTTGGTTGTTAATGGCGAACCTCCATGCCTCGTCACGCCACCCCCACCTGCAATTAGCTTTCCCTCACCCAGGCATGCCGGGCGTGGGTGTAAGGCATTACTTAACCTGCCTTATACTAGTCCATCTAGTAATAAGAACATACTGTAAGAAGTGCCATGCTGGATCAGGCCAAGGGTCCATCTAGTCCAGCACTAGATGGACCCTTGGCCTGGTTGGTTCACACAGTGGCCAACCAGTTGTCGACCAGGGACCAACAAATCGGGACATGGTGCAACAGCACCCTCCCACCCATTTCCCCCAGCAACTCATGCACACAGGCTTACTGCCTCAAATACTGGAGGTAGCACACAACCATCAGGGCTAGTAGCTATTGATAGCTTTCTCCTCCAGGAATTTATCCAACTCCCTTTTAAAGCCATCCAAATTGGTGGCAATCGCTACATCTTGTGATAGTGAATTCCATAATTTAACTATGTGCTGTGTGCTGTGTGAAGAAGTACTTCCTTTTATTTGTCCTGAATCTCCCACCAATCAACTTCTTGGGATGACCCCAGGTTCTAGTATTTTGAGAGCGGGAGAATGTGCTTCCTATCCACATTCTCCACACCATGCACAATTCTGTACACCTCTATCATGTTGACACTGCCTGTAAGTTTTTAAGGTTTGTTAGCAGGATTCTTTCCCAGTTCTACCTGCTGATGCTGCGGATTGAACCTGGGGCCTTCTGTATGTAAAACATGTGCTCTTCTACTGAACTACGTCCATATAGGATACTAATGCAGCAGGAGTCACCTAGCTGCTGAGCTACCCCTGGCCTGAAATTAGGGCAAACCTTGCCTGGCCATGACTTGGAATAGTGTAATCATTTCAGTCCTCCTGATCTTAGGGCCTGTTCCATTAGATATGATGCTTGACTGTGCGAATAGTGTTCAAGGAAGACAACCCTGTCTAAAACCACAAGAAAAGAATATTATATTTTCTTGAGTCAGAATCTGAGTATGGATGAGTGGATCTGTCAGTTTCAATTTCTTAAGCTTTCATTCTTTTTTTTTCTTTTCTTTTTTAAAAAATTGCAAGTTCTTTAATGAATTCTTATGAGAAATGAACTGAAAGAAAATGTTCACCTCTCTGCCCCAGCCAAACTCCACAGGCTATTTGCAGCATGGAAAGGACTATGATGTACCACTACCTGCCTGCTAGATAGCTGTTAAAGATGAGGACCCAAACCAAGAGGTGGCAAGCCTAATTCAGCACCACAAACATGATTGGCAACACAGAGATTCAAATCCATAGTTTAAGGAGCTAAGCAGCACTCAAAGCATTGGGTCTGCATGGGCAAAGCTATTGGTTTCAGTTTCTCCCATGTCCATTTTTTTCCAAGTCCTTTTTGTTGTGACCATAGAGACCTTTGCAAATTTCGATAAATTCTGATCAAAACTGAACAGAAACAACTTTTTCACCCATTCCTAGTTCTGAGATCACTTGTGGAATTAAGTCTATCCTGTTTCCTTTAATTTCCATTGTGAGATATCGGCCCCACTGTAGCTCTTGGGTTTTAAACTAGAAAGACATCACATAAGCTTCTCTTAATTCGCTGTCTGTATGGACAGTGACAAACTATAGGCCATGGGAGTAACATGAAGCAACAACCCCATTTTTTTAAATTGTTGCTAATTTACCCATCAACTACGCTCAGGCAAGACATACATTGAATCAATTTGTGAGACAAAGAAGCATACTCTGGCTTTGGTGTCTCTTTAACCAACCTTTCCAATCTGTCACTCCTACAAGGCATATCAAAGAGCCTCCATTAAGTCACTCGTATGTCCTTCACTTCCTCTGTGTGCACAATAGCATCACACAGGGCAGAGTGTCGCACTGCTTAATTGCATGACCACAGATAAAATCAATATCATTGACTTTCAGCATATCCATTTTAGGTTATATGTTGACACAAGCAGGAGCGAGCCAAATCAATAATCCACATAAATGGCATTGTTTTCTCATCCTCAGAGCTCCATAAGAAATATTCCAATCATACTCTATCTATCTATCTATCTATCTATCTATCTATCTATCTATCTATAAACCATAGGAACATTTGCAGTTGCTGTAGTAAATAGGTGTGGGGTACGGAGGTTTAATGTATAAATATACAAGTTGAACATCGATTAACACTCGAACAGCAGAAAAAGAATGTGTTGCTCTCCACATGTGAGCTTCAAAACAAGGCATCTACGGAAGCTTTTAGGTTACAGCTCCCAGCTCTTTCATTTTTATCTTAAGCTGCAGTTTAGGACCATAGGGTGCTTATGAGTCAGGCTGTTGGCCCATCTAGCCCAGTATTGTTGTCATTGACTGGCAGCAGCTCTCCAGGTTTTCCAGCAGGATTCTTTCCTAATGCTACTGCAGACACCAGGGATTGAACCTGGAACTTTCCGCATGCAAAGCAGGTGCTCCATAACTGAGCCAAGGCCCCTTTGTTACTGTGCAGTGTGCACACAAAGAGACCTAGGCCATAGCTAGACCTAAGGTTTATCCCTGGATCGTCCAGGGGTCAAACCTGTTCATCTAGGTGACACACAGGGGATTCAGTGCTCAGGAAGGGGTGAACCCTGCATGATCCCAGGATAAACCTTAGGTCTAGCTGTGGCCCTAGATTACATGACCCATAGTTGGGAGGGAGAAAGGCATGGGATCAACTTTGCCCCTTTGGCTTCGCATTACTGGAAAGTTTTTGCTATTTCCTTGCTATTGGCTGCCTTGCTATTTTTAAGTAGAGAAACTGGTGAATTTCTTGAGGGGGAGGAGACGTTGTCCATCAATTTCTCAAAGGTGGGCATCACCATTGGGAAGGGTTGTAGAAAAGCTTCTTTCTTTTTTTCTCCTAAAGGCTTTTGATGTTATTATTTTTTGCACTGCTACTGCAAGTGGCAACGTTATCAACTGTGTTGGCAGACTGCCCCACCCCCACCCACATTTTTCATCTTCCAAATTCCCCATCTAGCTCCAGTGCATTGAGGGGAGGGAATGCAGACATCACACACACACCCAAATGTTAAAGAAAATATGGAGAAAATTCTGAAAAGTGTCATTTTATTTCTAGGGAGTAATAAAAGAAAAATCTCAGGAATTTCCTGAAAGTTTTATTTCTTGATAAAAGGGGCTTCTATTTTTCTGCCTCATTCTCAGGGATGTGTATAATTTATTTTGAATGTGTCTGGGTGGTGTTTTTGACTTTTAATCGTCACTGTGAGGTGGCTGAGAGGATTGCCTATATTTTTCTTTCTATTCCACATCTCACCATTGCTCCACAGTCTCCCAGGCTACCTGCACTTCCTGATCTGAAATGCCCAGTAAGAGGAATAAAACTATTATGTCTTTCCATGGACAGGAAGTACTGGAAGCTAAGGAGGCTACAGGCTGTAAGAGAGATGAGTATACAGTGAAAGAAAGGACACTCACACACACCCCTCATCAGTAAGATAAGCACAAGAAGCCTTAACCAAACCCATGAGAATTTCTCCAAAATGTCTTCTCCTTTGAATTTCATTTCAAAAGCAATTACTTTTTTAAAAAAAATCAAATTGAATGAGAATTGTCAAAATTTTCATGGGAGAAATTTTCAGCACAGCACTAGTTTAAACGATGGTTATGTAGCCACCAGTTTACGAATAGTTTACATGTCCCGCTAAGCCATGGTTCACATGACATGCTAAGCCATAATGTTTAGCTCAAAATGCTAAACCACTGTGTCATCTGAACAGGGTCAATGAGTATCCCAGGTTTTGCTGTAGCTTTTTCACATAGCAGGAAACCATGGATTCCTATTGCATCTGAGCCAATTGACAATTAGTTTGCCATTAAACATGGGTAACAGGAAAGACTGTTTATTTGTAGAAAGGTGTAATATTATGGGGAATCATTCAGAGAAATGACGCAACTTAGATGATACAACTTTAATTTTGTTTAGCATCTTTCATTGCAATTATCCCCCAGTGCTTCACCAAGTTAAATACTGCCATTGCAGAGCTTAAAATGAGAGAGCTATTAGGAGTATAAGCAAAATAAAGATACACTAATATAAAATGGAATAGTAATAGAGATTGGAGGGTGCAAAGATACACTGAGCTATTTCTCCAGATAGCAGCTGCTGATGTCACAGAGAACCCTCTTAAACATCAAAGTAGCTGGACTGGGGGTGGGGCTATGAAATAAAACAAAACTCACCAACATCCTTTGAATGCCTAAAGGTGAAGACTGGAATACCATTTGTAGAGCCATGAGGGTGCAGTCCTATGCATGTTTAGAAAGACAAGAATTCTTAAAACTCCCAGCATTCCTCAGTGAGCCAAGCTTAGAATCCTATTTTGAAAGTGCCACAGCCAGCATAGGATGACCATATGAAAAGGAGGACAGGGCTCCTGTATTTTTAACAGTTGCATAGAAAAGGGAATTTCAGCAGGTGTCATTTGTATATATGGAGAACCTGGGGGGAATCCGCACGTCGTTCTCAGGGTGCTTCTAAGCGACCCCAGTGCGGCCCCAAAGCAATTGTGTAACTTACCTGGAGAAGAGCCGAGGAAGAGACGTCTTTGCCACCGCCGCCGCCGCCACCACCACCACCCAACTCCCTCCTCGCCGGCCGACAAGGAGAGCTCAGGGGAAGAAGGTGGGGTGGAGAGCTTCTTCCGCTCTCCACTCCGCCTTCTTCAGCCAAGCTCTCCTCGCCGGACGGCGAGGAGGGAGTTGGGTGGCGGCGGCAAGGACGTCTCTTCCTCGGCTCTTCTCCAGGTAAGTTACACGATCACTTTGGGGCCGCACTGGGGCCGCTTAGAAGCGCCCTGAGAACGACGTGCGGATCCCCCCCTTGTGAAATTCCCTCTTCATCACCACAGTTAAAGCTGCAGGAGCTATACTAGAGTGACCAGATTTAATAGAGGGCAGAGCACCTGCAGCTTTAACTGTTGTGATGAAGAGGAAATTTCACCAGGTTCCCCATATATACAAATGACATCTGCTGAAATTTCCTTTTCAGTACAACTGTTAAAGATACAGGAGCCCTGTCCTCCTTTTCATATGGTCACCCTAAGCCAGCATGACCAACTGTCAGGAATGCTGAGAGTTGCACTGCCAAACGTCTTGGGGGCACCAGGTTGGGGAAAGCTGCTGTAAGGAGAAATGGGTTTTAGGGCACAGTCCAATGCTTGCTGGGGAATGGTGGGAGTTCTGCACTTTTTTCTGTCTCAACATACATAGGATTATACCTTAAACCTATTTGGAAACTGTCTTCACTGTGTTAAATATTTTGTTTTGGGTTTGTTTTTTTATTCACATCTAAAACAGAGATTTATGGGGGCTCTGCAAAATTTATTTATTTATTTACTAGCTGATATACCCAGTGTTGCTCGAGGCCCCTGAGAGGTAATTATCTTAAAGTAGTAGGTTAGTGCTAGGCCTATGAGTTAACCTTTAAACAAATTAAATTGCCCAAGGCATGCTGGGAGTTGTAGGCTTAAGCCTAGGTCCCTGAATAACATTTCAATCTTTGAACACCATCTGAGGTGTGGTGGGAGACAAATGGAGAGCGGGCCTTCTTAGCTGTGGCACCCTGCTTATGGATTTCTTTTTCCCAGGCAAGTTTGCCAAATGACTGCATTAATAGCTTTCCAGTGCCAAGTGAATATTTTTTTCCACAAGGCCTTTTAACTTGAGATTTTTTATGCTGCATTTTTTCCTGTTATAACTAAACCACAACATTCCATGAGAGATGAAGGAATTACTGAATAACATTTATGATTTTTATGTAAAAGCCTGACTATACCATTAAACCAGAAGAGTGAATGGAGGAATGACTGATAGCTGAGGCTAGAATGGAATGGTGGGCATGTGGGGTTAGTGGCAGTTGGAGAAATTCAAGTAGAAAGAGAACAAAGAAAGTTAGTGAGTTAGGATTGAGAGATAGTGACCTGGTTTGCACATAGTGACCTGGCTTACTAATCCATTCTTTATTTAAAATCAGCCACTCTACATGCCAGTACTACAGGTGCCAGCATGCTTTTGGCAGCGCTCAGGTGCCCATGTCCTCTGAGAGGTCCTTTCCTCCTCTCATTGCCAATGCTGCTCCTCAAGGAGTGTGGAGGAGTAACATCACTGAGGAGGGGAGGTAACAGGCTGTCAGTGGATGCACCCAGCTCTGGCCAAGTCCTGCTGGGACTGCCTCAGCCCACACTTCTCACCCACCAGGTGTTCCATCAGGAGCCTGTACTGAGGGGCCTGTCCTGTCCTGGTCATTTGCCCCCCTTCATCAAGCCTGTTTCTGGGCATGCACAGAGTGCCTCCTCTCCCTACCTCTTAAGGCTGAAGGCTGCATGCACGCTTCCCCCAGATTCTGAGAGAACAACTATATTAGGATGGGGCGCTTTTGAGATTGTTCAGAGTTAGGCCTCTCAAAGTCACACTGTTGTATCTAGTTATGTTTTAAAACCATGCAC
The DNA here is from genome assembly GCF_023053635.1 of Elgaria multicarinata webbii. Classification (NCBI taxonomy): domain Eukaryota; kingdom Metazoa; phylum Chordata; class Lepidosauria; order Squamata; family Anguidae; genus Elgaria; species Elgaria multicarinata. The sequence continues at coordinate 69,521,172 of NC_086176.1, read as the reverse complement.
AACAGGTGGGAGGAGGTACTGCAAATGGACGCAGCCCATTTATGTGGGTTGTTTCTTTTTATGTGGAATAGCATGGACTACTTGAAAATAACCTCTGGGTTGTGAAAGCAGTGGCCACCCATCTGTGCACTCACAAAGGCCAATAAGTTTCCCAAGGCATGCTGGGAGTTGTAGGCATTTTTATTAAGTTCTTTAAAAATACTTAAAACTCAAAATTTCATGTTTTTATATTTTTCTGGTACATTGTACATCCAGACCTATCAGCATGCCAAATTTGAAATTTCTAATTCATCTGGAATTGGGTAAACATTTCTGAACACACACACACCACACACATATTTTCACCTTTACAGGTAGAGATCTATTTATGGCATTTATATCCCACCTTTCTTCCTCCAAGGAACCCAGGGTGTTATACATAATTCTCCTTTCCATATTATCCTCACAACAACAACCCTGCAAATATGGGTCAGAGGGTGCTGTTGCACCATGTCCTTCTGGTTGGCCACTGAATGAACAGAGTGCTGGATTAGGTGGACCCTTGGGCTGATCCAGTTTAGCTCTTCTTATATTATTATGTTCTTAGGTAAGTTGGGCTCAGAGTCTGTGAGTGGCCCTAACCACCACACCATACTGGCTCTCAAAGTTAAATAATATGATCTCAAAGTTAAATAATGGTATCGACTTCATACTGATGAATTGCCAGATGTAGTGATGAGTAGAATAGTACAGTAGAATACATCAGATAAGAATTGATTTGGTATAATGTCTGAACATTAATTCTTTAAACAAACTAATTTATGCATAACAGGGTTTCTAAAGGATTCTAGTCCCATCACATTCCCCATGTAATTATATATGAACTTCCCAACCACCAACCTATTTACCAGATGTGGAGGCAAAGAGGATCCCTATTGGGATGGGTGCGTTGGGGCCCAACTCTATTCCCTGGCGTGTTTCTGATGATGTCATGGGACACAGTTAAGGGCATATGAATATCCTGGTTTGCCTATCCTTCTTGGCATGTGTCAGAATCCAAGAGAATGCTTCCTCCCCCATAAATTCTCTTATGCCCCATCAATTCTGCTATGCAAGAAGCCCCCATTGCTTGTTCAATGGTGATTTAGCACTTCCGGGACAACCTGAAATATTGGAAACTCTTGTTTCAGCCAATTTGCTTCCTTCCTGAAATGAACATTTATCCTTCTAGTTTCACATTTTTCTGGATAGTCTGATGCAGTTTTCAAATTACAAAAGATGCAAAAAAAATGCCTGTGTTAAGGGAACTTGTATACACAAAGGCATTTGTTAGGCATTGTTTTGCAAAACAAAAGTTTAGATTGGTGAAGTCTGTACAAAAGTGTGTACAAACATGCATACGAATTTTCATACCCACTTAAAAAGACTGCAAACAGATGACGAATGGGCTAGAACAAACTTGTGCCCCCCAAAAGGTGAACTTTCTAGGATGCAAAAAGACAGATTTGTCTATCTCTATTCAGGGGTACATGACTGAACTGACAAACTGACAAAACATAAAGGTGGCTAAGTGGAACTCCTATTACAGAAAATTCCACAATCTGGGTTGCATATATGTTAATACATGTCTGAAGGTAATAGTCACTGAAACAAAAAACCATTAGGGCTATGCACTCATCCCTCTATCTGCCTCCGAGGCTGGTTCAGAGCCCCCGAAGCAGCCCCAGTTCAGCTCAGGGGTTGCCCAACCTGCCTCGGCACCAAAGCCGAGGCAAAATTCGGGCCCTCCAAGGTGACTCAGGCATTATCTGTGCAGCCGGCACCCAGAAAAGTCTCCCCTTCCCCACTTACCTGGTGCCTCCGCCATCTGCCCACACCGCTGCCGGACACAAGGACGGCAGCAGTGGCAGACAGCAGAGGCAGCAGGTAAGCCCCCCTCCCCCCTCCCCCACTTACCTGCCTCTGCCGTCTGCCGCCGCTGCCGCTGCCCTTGCATTAATTAATATTAATACATATCTGAAGGTAATAGTCACTGAAACAAAAAGGCAGGGCTTCTTTATATTCTTAACATTCTTTACCTTCTTTTCCTACACTGTAGGGGAACATTATCTTACTGTTTTCATAAGAATTCAAATCATCTTTGTTTTGATAATGTTTCAGTGTGATTTTCATGACAACTGACAACTAACTATGAAGAAACCCCTTTATGTGGGGAACAGGAGGGAAACTACTACAGGTGACTTTCTGTAGTAAAGACAAACTATTTGACATAATAAAACATTCTGAGGCTTATGCTAAACATGTGAAACCACCATTCTCTTGGGTCTGGTTTACTAAAACGTTTCATACTTCAGATGCCCTAATTTTCATGCCTATGAAACTTAAGAGGTTTCCCGCAAGGTAAGTAAGAAAAATGGACTCTGCATAACAATTGCTCCATGATTAATCATGACTGGTAGGTTGCTCTAAGTTTAGCCAACAAGTTATGCAGCTTGACTGTTTTCATTTGTAACGGCTGGGCTTGGGACCAACCAAGTGGTGTGTGTGTGTGTGTGTGTGTGTGTGTGTGCGCCAAAGCATTCCCATGCTTCATTACGGTTGTATGCGGGGGCTCGCCAGAGTTCCACAGCAGGCCCAACTCAGCTTGCATTTGTGAGCCGAGGCATGGCTTTCCCCTGAACTCCAAGGACTGTTTGTGTATATTCTTTTGTATTCTGGCCATCATTTGCATAAATTAAAAAATAGCAGAGATCCACTACCTGGCTCAACTCACTGCAGGCCAAGCCAGGCCAGCTAACAGAAGGTGAACCAAAAATTTTTTGGGAGGGGGGAGCTGATGAAAGCTTGTCATGCTCTACCCCCCAATCAGATTCCTCCAGCATCCCTAGCCTACTGTATCTTTCCTTTCCCCAGTGTGGTTGATACAAACTTTAAGGTGGATAGATTTTAGGTGCCGAAATATTACAGGGAAAGGAAATCTTCTTTCAATAGTATGATTGGTAGGGATGTGCACTCCGCCCCAGAATTATCTGGTAACTGCAAACATCTGCGGAGCATTTGATCTTCCAGAGCAGAGATTGGCTGCTTCTAAACCCATCGATTAATATCAGAGCAGAGATGTGCCCAATTGGAGCTTCTAAAGTCTCCGGAATTGCCCCCCCCCCCGTGTGTGTGTGTGTGTGTGTGTGTGCATCTCCAGATTTGGAAGACGCTGAGTGGGGTGAGGAGTAGGTTTGGTATTGACTTCTGTGGCTAACCAATACGAATAGCCACAGTGGTGTTCTCCTCCAATTGCAGTGTTCAGGGAAGTGGGAAACACTAACTGGCTGTTGATTCTGCGGTAAGAGGTAGAGAGGGAGCACGTTTCTGCTCGGATTCATAGAAATCACAGTGTGAAAGTGGTTCTGGGCTGGCTGGTGGGGGAGAAAACTTGGCAGGCTCTTTATTTCAGTGGCTGGGTGCAAGGAGGTGGGTGGGTGTCCATCCAATAGATCTTGAGGGCACCAGGTTGGAGAAGACTGTAGTGGGGATTTTTTAAAAATCCTAAAAAATCAAGGCATGAATGGATCTGATTAAAACTTGGTGGAGCTAAAGCCCTCCTTAAGAGCTCTCTGCTTGCCATGTTTCACCTCTTTAACTATAAAATTATGCAGCCATAAATATTTTGTTATTTTCCATTTAAAAATTCCTAAAAAAAAACAAAGCATGAACCAATTTGATTCAATCTTGGTAGGGCTCAAGCCCTCCTTATGATCTATCACTGTGCCAAGTTTTATCCCTTTGCCTTTAAAAATGAGGGAGCTGTAATTATTTCTGTTAATACCAGTTACCCAAATACTGACTGGTTCTTCAAGGTTAGTTCAACAAGGCAGAAAGCAGGGAAGGATCTCCGAAATCAAGGCATATAATCACCTCTATGGAACTCCACATCAGATTTCAAGGCAGAGAAGACCCACTTTATACACCTCTAATGATTGGACTAACCTAATCCCATCTCCTTCCCATGCAAAGAAAGGTCTCTTGAGAAATGCCATTTAAAATAAATGAGAGCATAATGTGAGCCAAAAGACAGAGGGAAATATTGTGGGGGAGAGGGGATACCCTTTTGATTCTCTTGGATATCTGAGTGACATTTGATGCTATCGAGCATGGTATCCTTCTAGACTGGCATTCTGGGATTGGGACTGGAGGCATCATGTTGTGATGAGTACATTCCTATTTGGCAGTCAGTGCCAGAAAACACACTCCAGTACTTTTGCTTTGCTATGGCATTCTTCCTACTTCTATTCTGTCCCCCATCCTGTTTAGCATCTACATTGAGCGAGGTCATCCTGTATGCTGATTAGGGGTGTACAGATTGAGTTAAATCCATTCCATCTGTGTTCCACAGATTGTCAGGCATCTTTCCTTTCATTGTCTGCTTATTGACAGATGAGATAACCTTCAGGAATGTATGAGAATTTCATTTGACATGCACAAATGTCTATCAGCAGAAGTGAAAATTTGTGCAAACCCCCCTCTCAGTTAAAAAAGAAAATGGTCTGCAAGTCCATGGAATCCACATGACACTGGCCTTAGCTAGTCCTAAGGTTTATCCCAGGATCATCCCGGGGTCATCCCTGTTCATGTAAATGACACACAGGGGATCCTGGGAGCAACCTTAGGTCTAGCTAAGGCCTCAGAAAATGCTGGTCTGCCTGTGAAATCTGCAGGTCAGATTCATAGAAATCTGAACTCATCTGATCCACTGCTGATTTCCCTGACATCCCTATTCTGATGACACCCTTTCCATCAAATTCTGGTGAACCTTTCCTGAATCACTGAATGAGATGGCTCATGGACCAATCTGTTCTAGCCTCTGTATTTTCATTGCTTATGGGCAGTATCCAAGAGTGTCACTCCACAAATTCAAATACTGCCAAAGGAGCTCCTCTGAATCTTTCTATGTTGCGAGTGGTTGCCCATTATGCTTGGAAAACTGGTTGCACAGTAGTAGTACAACCTGTTGTGAAATGCATTGCACAAGAATAATGCAGAACTGCTTGTTCAACTGGGCTTGCACAAATGTAACTTTTGCTGGATTCTTCTCTTGAACATAGTTCAGAACCCAGTTAGCGCAACATCATTTGTGCTAACAGAATTACAGTTGGATACTGCCCTTTGTATTTTGTGTGTGTGTGTGTGTGTGTTTAATTGAATATATGGTTTTATATTTTACTGGCATCTTAAATTGTTGTGACCCACTCTGAGTTGTGCATGGGCACTAGGTGTGTAGGATATATGACTGGATGGGGCCCAAAACACTGATGCTCAGTCCAGATAAGCTGTAGGTACTGTGGGTGATTCAACAGGGTTGCAAAGTGGTGTTTGTTCTGCTTGACTTCTGAATGAGCTAGTGCTGCCCCTGAAATATGAGGTTCACAGTCTTAGGGTGCTGTTAGATCTAGCCTTACTATTGGGAGGCCCATGACCTCTGTGAAATGAAACACTTCCATTAACTGATGCTGCTGTGCCAGCTGCAGCCTCTCCTGCCAGGTGGCCCAAGACATTTTACCGTCTGAGGCAAAAGTCAAGTCAGTGCCCCCTCATTCCATGAAGGCAACTGGAATCTTACCTCAACATTAGGAATGGGATAACATCCGCAACACCCAAGGGCAGCAGGCTAGCTTATAGAGTGCAGGACATGCTATGTGGGGCACACAGTTCCGCCCTCCAAGAGATGATTAAGGGTTGCCATTGTTGCTCCCCCCACCCTACCCAGCATCTGCTGCCTGAGGCTGTTTCATCACTCTCCATCATGGTAAGGCCAGCTCTGCTTCCTGAACAGAGATAGCCTTGCCATATGCACATTTCAGTTAAAATACTGACATACATATAAATGGGGGCTGGTTTTGAGGCTCAAATAAAGTGGCCTGCTTATTTATTGGGACTGGGAATTGACAGCATCATTTTGGCAGTTTTGGAACAGTTTTGGAACCATGGTACAATTCAGATTGTAAGCTATAAAGCCCTAAATTGTGTGGGTCAAAGTATCTAAAGGGTTTTCTCTGTTGTGGTCCCAAATCTTTGGAACTCCGTTCCAGTCAACCTACACATTGACCGTTTAACAATGGTAATACTGGCCTTCCTTCATTGATTCCATACACCAGCAATACAGCTTTGTAAGTAATTTCTGGATCTATTTCCTGATGTTATCACCTGTAATCTGTACCTTGTCTCTCACTTCAGTTTGGATGGCATAGCCCTAATTTCCATAAAAATACTTAAAATAAGTAGCTAAAATATTCAAGGATTATCACCTACATAAACTTGTTTCAATGCTAAGGTGAGCATCAGATACCCTGCTCCAAATCATGAATGTCTATTTTGTTTTAATAATGTTTGCTTAAAAAGAAAAGGGGGGAAAGCTCAATTTCATTCCATCCTATTTTTGCATGTGTGTGTGTGTGTGTGTGTATGAGTGTGTCTTTGTGTGTATAAATAAAAGTCCACCTCAAAATGCATTTTTGTGCACACAAAATATTGTATACATTTTCTATTATTTATTTATTATTTTCTCTAAAAATGTCGCTCTTAATTTTAATGTATAAGATAAAAAAAACCTAAATTAAATCATAATTTAAAACCACAATAAAAGAAACAAACAGCACCCAACCAATTAAAACCTTCTTCATTACTTTACCTTTTGCTAATATTGTATTCAATTTTGCTGTGTGTAGACAATTTTGTATGGTTGGGGAACTGCAAAAACCAAATGATAATTGTGGTTTAGCTTGTGTACTAGCTCAGAAAGTGCAAATTAGGTCAGTTCAGATTAAAATGCAAATGAAATATATTTTGCCCTCATCCCAAGTCACTCTGCCATCTTAATTCCGGGGGTGTGGTGATACAAGACTGAGGGCTTATCTACACCAAGCAGGATATTGCACTATGAAAGTAGTATATAAAAGGCAAGAGCCACACTATTGCTTTATAGCAGTATTGAAGTGCACTGACAACTGTTGGAGCCCATTGACACATACCATATTCCACTTTCATAGTGTTATATCCTGCTTGTTGTAGATGTGTCAATGGGCCCCCACAGTTGTCAGTGCACTTCAGTACTACTATAAAGCAGTAGTGTAGATCCTGCAGTGCACTTCAATACTGCTATAAAGCAGTAGTCTGGCGCCTGCCTTTTATATACTGCTTTCATATCACTTTCATAGTGGAATATCCTGCTTCGTGTAGATGAGCCGAGGGCCTTTTTCTGTTGTGGTACCCCTTTACATTTGCCTCCCCATGGACATTCTCCTGGTGACATCTTCGTTTTCTTTTCAGTGTCAGTTGCGGAGGTGTGTGTGTGTTTTATAATATATTAGAATGTTTCTGCTGTTCATTTTCTTAATTGTTGGTACTTTATTGTATTGCATTGCACTGTATTACTTGTAAGCTGCTCTGAGAGTTTTGGGCTTAAGAGTGACTAATGATTGTTTCAAATAAACAACAACCAAAAATAAACAAAGACTTCTCAGGAGGGCTTCTGGCGATAACCACGGCAAGCAAACGGATGAAAAAGTATTAATTTATTACATTTGTATCCTGCCTGTAATGACTTTCCACCCCAAAGAGTTTTTTTTAAAAAAAATTATTTGTATCTCCCCTCCATTCTCTAAAAACCTCAAAGTAACATTTTTAGCTTCACTGCAACCCTGTGAGAAATATTTCCATTGAAAAATGAAATTAGCATACCTTTAACTAATTGTCTTTATTTGTATTTTAAAAATGTGTATTTGATATTTATTTATTTATTTATTTCTTACATTTTTATACCGCCCAATAGCCGAAGCTCTCTGGGCGGTTCACAAAAATTAAAACCACAATAAAACACCCAACAGGTTAAAAACACAATTACGAAATACAGTATAAAAAGCGCAACCAGGATAAAACCACACAGCAAAGTTGATATAAGATTAAAATACAGAATTAAAACAGTAAAATTTAAATTTAAGTTAAAATTAAGAGTTAAAATACTGAGTGAATAAAAAGGTCTTCAGCTGGCGACAAAAGGAGTACAGTGTAGGCGCCAGGCGGACCTCTCTGGGGAGCTCGTTCCACAACCAGGGTGCCACAGCGGAGAAAGCCCTCCTCCTAGTAGCCACCTGCCTCACTTCCTTTGGCAGGGGCTCACGGAGAAGGGCCCCTGTAGATGATCTTAAGGTCCGGGTAGGTACATATGGGAGGAGGCGTTCCTTCAGATAACCTGGCCCCAAACCGTTTAGGGCTTTAAATGTCAATACCAGCACTTTGAATTGGGCCCGGACCTGGACTGGCAGCTAATGAAGCTGGAAAAGGACTGGCGTAATGTGATCTTGCCGGCCAGTCCCTGTTAGTAACCTTGCTGCCCTATTTTGTACCAGCTGAAGCTTCCGGACCGTTTTCAAAGGCAGCCCCACGTATAACGCATTGCAGTAATCCAAGCGAGAGGTTATCAGAAAATGTGCTTATTTTCAATCTTGTTTAAAATATTGGTTTAGCACCTTATAGGGTTAGTTAAATGCTGATTCAGGAGTTGTAGCAGTGAATTTCTTTGAAGTCACCTCTGCCTTTATCTTTTTAGACGCTGGATCATGTTCTATTCCATTGCTGTTATGTTCCATATGCTACCAAGTATCATTTGATCAGCATAGCTGAAAGTTTATCTGCTGACCTAACATTTTTTATAACCATCTCACTAAATAGGAGAAAATCAGAGAGAGCAAATGAAATGAGCTCTGAGCTCTGAATGAGTATCACTTGCATTCCAAATGGGAAAAGCTATATGCTAGAAAATGTTGCCAGGCTTGGCTAGGCCAGGCTAGTGTAGTATTAGCACCCATTCATTGTCTGCACAAATGGGAAGTTAATGATTTGAACCGCAGAGATTGTTCAAGATACCCCAACTCGAAGGTGACTTGCATTTATGTCCTATCTTTGGAAGGAAGGGCATTTACAGGGACATTAATATTGCTATGAAATGAGAAAACAAACCAGTTTCAAATAAAAGACGTCAAAAAGTAATCTTGTTCTACAAGATCTCACAGACCACAGCGATGGTCATGGAGAATATTATTCAGTGTATTTTTTTCCAAATGACTACTGTAACATTTATAGACCCCATTCCTTCCCCTTGTTACAAGTCTTGTGATAGCCAAAGCTAAACTTCTGGTCTTGGTGGATGCTGAAAAACCAAAAACAAAAGGAGGAGAGCACCCAAGCCGAGTCATAAAAAAGGAGAAATGGGCTCAGTATGCAAATAATTTATTTTCATTAAGCCCAATGCATTTTGTCCTGTACTTTATTCAGAGGCCTTCATTAGATGGCTATAACATTAATAATACAATAAAATACATTGAGAACACTTAATATTAAAATAAATTTTTGTTATTTGGTTAATTAGGCACACTGCCACAAGGGCCTATGTCCATATGTAAGTTTTAAAAACTTTTATCATAACAAGGTACCACTAGGGCCTATGCATATGTAGTATTAATAAAAGCACATAAAACTGCTTTCTAACAAAAGTATAAAAAGTAGTTGAAATCCCACTCACCTCCTTGCCAGGAAACCTAGTAGTTGACCTTAGTCTAGTCACACACTCTCAGCTTTGTCTAACCCACACCATGGTTGTTTTAGTGAGGGGGGGGGGAAATGATATGCCTCTGTATACCTCTTTGAACTCTTTGGAGGAATGGCAGAATATAGATGTGCCATATATAAATAGGAATCATTACTTATTCTTATGGCATTCCTGTTGAACATGAACATATGAGGCTCCCCTAGGTATTAGAGGTGGCAGGAAACGGGGCCTTTTCCTAACCTGTGTGTGCATCTGATGACTAGCAGTGAGCTGTGTATCAAATAGGGGAGGGAAACCTGATCGTTGGCTATGTTGGCTGAGCCTAATAGAAGTTGTGGCCCAACTTCTATTAACCCAATAGAAATATTGGCTAAGTCCCAACAACAACAACATTATTATTATTATTATAATTTATATGAGTCCCAATATAAACTAAGATTAAAGAAGTAAAAATATGAGTACCTTATTGTAGAAACATACTTCCCCTTTTCTTTGAAATGATCCTCATAGTATCTTAGGTTCAACCTCCATTTCCCTGCACTTTTGTATTTCTGGATTATTATTTTTAAACGGTGGAGCTAAACGTTACAAAAAATTAGGCGCTGCTGCCCAAACTGGAAATCATGCTTTGTGTCTTTTCTCTGGTGTCATCATGTTCAACAAACCACTTGGACTTTGAAGTGTCAGTGAGTTGGATCTTGACTTCTCTTTTTTCAAGCCATGGAAAGGATTCTTATCCAGTGGATGGGTCAGCTAAAAGAAGAGGAGGTGAAAACATTTCATCTAATTTCCTTTCCCCTTGCAGCTCCACTATACCCACAGTTTCCCAGAGGGCAGGGCCGGTGCCAGACTATTTAGCGCCCTAGGCTGTGAGCGGCTTCCAGTCGGGCGCACTGTTCTGAAGCCACCACCCCGCCCCCAACCCCAGTGTCCTGGCTTCGAAGCCAGCACCCATTTGCTGGGGTTGGGGGGTGGGGTGGAGGCTTCGGAACAGCACGCCCAGAAGCTGCTCTGGGAGAGCAGCTTCCGGGCGCCCCGTTCAGTGCCCTCCTTTGCTTGGTGTTCTAGGCCGCCACCTTAGCTGCCTCTATGGCAGTGCCGGCCCTGCCAGAGGGTCCCCCAAACCTCTGCAACAGGTTTGTTGGAAGTACAAAGGGCTGAAGGGGGAGGGGAAATCAGCAAAACTTGCCTTCCTCCACCCCTCTTCAACCCCATGAGTCCACTTAGGGAATGCTGCAGTCAACCAGGTGTTGCTTAGGATCCAAGCCATAATGCTGACTGTTTCCCAACTCCCACCAGTGGCAGCCAATAAAGCAGACCAGAAGTGAGGTAAAGCTCAATATCTTCATACCACGACATGAGGCAATATGAACAACATGGCATTAAGGGGAAGGCACAAACCCAATTCTGGCTGCTGTTTTCTGCAGTAGTTCTGCGGTTTTTGTAACATGAAGTTCTGGCCTAGATTCAGGGAGCCTTGTTAATGCTTATACTTACAACCTTAATCTTGTGTGTGTATATTTGTGAGTAATTTCCTTGCTGAAGTGAGTCGGATAGCTTACATTTAGATGTCTAAATCTATGCAGAATTCTCCACTACAAACTGATTATCTTAAAATACCTCAAAAAGACGGTTCTCCAGAGATTACATAGTTAGCATCCACCTGATTGACTAGCCATCAAAACTCCTTAAGCCTCCCTCTTCATCAGGCAGAAGGTCACCACTGTTGCTTGGATTTACTTTAACCATCAGTTTTAAAAAAAGTATTGGTATGTCTGAATTTTGTGCAGTCACAGCCTCTTATGTACTTTCATCTCCTGGGTTTTGAACTGAATCCCGCAGTCTGATTGATTCATTTATTAAAATTAGACTTCGAATGGACAGCTTATTTTGAGCAGCCTTTCCACAATGAATGCAAAGCCACAATCAGAGAAAGTTGCTCCCGGTTTCTTTGCTTGGTGACCAGAGATCTGTAAAGGTAAACAATGAATATCTGCTCACTTTAGGTTCAAGTAAGACATTTGATACCAAGAGGAAAATAAGCAGGAAGGTGAATGAAGCAGTAGTCACATTTCTGAGGAATGAAGTCAGTAGATTGCAAGTGACAGGTTCAATTACTGGCCCATGGACCAATGACACATCTGCCTTAAACTCTGAGAAATGGGCAGTGGGAAAAGGATGAATAACTCTTAAGAATTGGAGAAAATATGTAACCACTCAGGCAGAAAATTAGCAATTACATTCCGTGCCATCAGTAATAAGTATTTCAACAAAGATCTTAGGTTAATGTCAGACTGTGTGACAGTATATCAACCATTACACCTGTGTTCAATCAGTGGCCACATCCCTCAACGTGATACCAGGCTGTTTAGTTCAAATGTGGCTTGTTCAGTGATAAGCAAGATGGCTGACATCTGTTACAAAAGTATTCAAAAGTAATTTATTTCACAGACTTGACAGTGACTGTTGAAAGGAGAATGTTTCTGAGAGATTTCAACTATGGCAATTTGTCTCTATGTGCTTTTGTTTTGACATTCCCCCAAGAGTTCTCATAAACTGATAAAGCTGGGAAAAAATAATCGACATAGATATAATGGAGTACTTCACACGATTAAGTAAGCGAGTTGTGATAGTGTTGTTGTTTTTTAAACTCACCTTAATGCAAGGTCTTTATTTCGTATAGTATGTTGTACAAATGAGAGTTAGGGCTAACCTGAAAATGCCTGCATGAAAATATGAATTGAATGCTGGATGAGTTTAGGTATGTAGTGAAGAATTAATCATGTGACACATATGATTTTTAAAAAATCAGTACTCGAATATGTTTTGAAGCAATAACCAACATTCAATCCACACTTTGCCCATCCATATTTTATTCACCTTTCTTTTTTAGGGTCAAGTGAATCAGTGGAGGTGGCAAATCACATTTAAAAGGACAGATTCCCAGGTGCAATTTTGAAAATACTTTTCTTTTTGTATACGATTGGGGTTGGGATTCTGAAAACTCAGCTTCTGCTTGAGTCAGCAATAATCTGGAGCTGCATCTGTTTAGAAAAAGAGTACAACCAATTTTGTTTCCCCCTAATGCTATTGCCAGATATATAGCAAAGAGCAATGAGTTTTGTTCTCACTTTATGGCTGTCCAAACTTCTGCAGTTCTCTGTGCCACACATATCTTAAACATTAGGATTACATGTCACTTTAGCAGCAAGGATTCATAAAACACCTTTAAATCATGGTAAGCTCTGTGACATCTAGTCAGCATTCTACTACTAATATTTACATAGTTCCCAGCACTATAATAAATATTGTTTTACAGACGTACACATATTATTTCAGCCCCAAGGAAAAGCAAGGCTTTTTCTCTCTCTTTGTAAAGACCTGTGAGTACAATGAAATTATATAGAGTGCATTTCTCCAACTACTCTGTGAAGGAGAGGTCACCTTCCATGACCCTGTTACTACACCTATTTGTAAACAGATACAACAACCATGGGACAATATCTTTCCATTCCCATAGATGCTTTGAATCAGAGTATGAGAAGAAAATAAGACTAGCAATCCACTTGGAAAGGGATTCAAAGGGCATAGTAAACATTGGCTCACCACCTGTGTTATGACAAGGGTTCCTTCTACATCCCAGATCCCTTGATCAAATCTTTAAGGATCTCTTGCCTCCTTAAGAGTCACAACTTCCTTCTTTTTATATTTCCGTTTCCAATAATGTGGGGTTTAGGCTGTAGATGTAGGGTGACTGGCACACCAGACACATGAGGTATAACACAACAGAATATTACTAGAATATTAAAACAACCAAATTACAATTACAGATATTTAGTCAATAGAGCTGAGTATTTAGTCAATAGAGCTGAGTGAAGGCCTTGCTAGACCTACCGGATAATCCGGCTGGGAGTCGGGGCGATGGTGCGCTACAGCTAGCGTGCGCCGTTGCCCTTTTCCAGACGTAACACGCGACGGGGCAAGGGAAAGCACCATCGTATCCGCCATTTTATTTTAATCTTAAAGGGCCATGTCCGCAGGAGCGCACCACCGGAAAAGGTAGGGTTTTTAAAAAATAAATATAGGGTCCCCTTCTCCCCCTGCCCCTGATTTCCCCCCAATGCCTGATGCCCCCTGCCCGCTCGCTCGCCCGTCCTCCCCCATCCGCCATGCCTTGTCCCCGTCCTCCTTTCCCCCTGTCCCCGATGCCCGTGCCCGTCCTTCTTCCCCCGCGCTTCATCCACCATACCCGTGCCCATTCTTCTTCCCCCGCCCCCCATCCCCCTGCCCATGCCCGTTCTTCTCCCCCCTCTCTCTCCCCCCCGTGATTCCCCCCCCCGGCCCGATGGGCACAGCACTCCTATGATCACTGTGCCCAGTCTGTGGCTTCTCCCGGCTACTCGTGAGTAAGCGAGCAGCCGGAAAAAGCCACGGAAGTCGCTAGACTTTCCGCAGCCCCGGCCTCAGGCCGGGACTGTGGAAAAGCCGGGCCATAAGCGAATCCGCTTATCCCGGGTTAAGGGAGGTCTTAGCCCAGCCTGATCCTGGAATCCCCTGTGCATCATCTGGATGCACAGGAGGGAGACCGGGCCTCACACCGCGCTAACGCCTCATCTAGCAATGGCCTGAGACAAAGGCATTAAAAGAAAACAAAAGTTGTGAAATGCAAGTTCTGACTCCTTGGTCAGTTAAGCAAAACAGATCAGATGAAGCAACACCAACCAATACTGAATGATAACATTCAGTGTGGATGATAACACCTAGTTCTGTAACATAGTTGCCAACAGCAGACAAACTCGATGGCTATCTACAGAAACTTATGACTGGGCTTTCTCTTGGGTGAGTGGCAAACGGGGAGTTGCAGGAGTGGGTAGGCTGGCAGATCACACTCAGAACCTGCTGTAGGCCTAGGTGCATCTGCCCTTGCTGAGCAATCAGGCCTGAGACATTAGAAGCAGTTTTCCTTGTCTTTTGACAGACATGCCTGACATTATAGGTAAAGCTGGGAAATCTTGTAATTCTTGAGAGCTCTGGCTGCCAGTCAGTATAAGAAAGACATTACTGATCTATGTGGACCAGTAGAGTGACTGTATGCAAGGCAGATTCCTGTGTTCCTATCCTCTTTCTCAGCTCTGTCTCAAAGATTTAGTGGCCTTTCTTATGGAATATTTGAGAAATGTTGCATAGCGGTCTAATGCTAAAAAGAAATCAAAGAGGCTTAAATCTCTCAAATTAAAACTTCTTAATATTGGATAGAACATGCCCTTGAAGTTATAACTTTAGGCTTCTTTAGATTAAGAGGAAATCATGTTCCCTTACCGGGGCTTTGTTTCCTGCTTCTCTTGAATAATCATAACAGGGCTACATTACATGGCCAAAGAGGGGTGACCACATGGTCTATAATGGAAAACTTCCCCTCCTCTCACTGTTCATAACCCTGAATGGGATAGCACCCTCTAGTAGGTGATTTGTAGCGCAACTTCCCCTGTTCACAGTAGGAAATCCCGTGATATTTCAGCAGAATTGGAATATCACAGTGGTTTTTTAAAAATGGATTTACTGGGGGAAAGTGAGGAAGACCTTCAGGAGGTTGCTGATGTCATCAAAAGGACCTGCAATCTTCCATGAGTGGCCAGTCACGAGCATGCCTTATTTTGCTCATGTGAAGAAGCGCTTTATTACCCTCCTGGGGTTTTATTTCACTTCATACCTTGATCAGTCTTTATTATCAATCTCAGCCAGTCTTTCTTATACTGTTCCACTGTCCCCAGCCAGTGTACAAAACAAATTAAATTAAAGGCCCTCACTCAACATCAAAGCCAACAGGAATATACCTTCACTATTCCTTTCAAGGTCTGACATCATATCAACTATCCTGTTAAAAACAACAACAGCAGCAGCAGCATCAACACACAAACACACACACTGTTCTGAACACATTACCTAAACCCACACATTTTTCTTGCCTTGTAAATGAACCATTGATATATAACTGTTCTGTCTTAAGAATCAGAAAACAGCTCAGTACCACCCACTTTTCAGGGCTGGAATTTGTGCACTGGTGCATGAAAGCACAGAATCATTTCTGAAATCTATGCAAGATGCCGTGCATCTGAGTCAGTTCCCTGAATGAACACAATTTACCATTTTGAATACGTGGCCTGGTAGAGTACATCTCTCTTTTTTATCTGCTCCCTGTTAACAACAACATTAGAGGCTGAATGCAGCATTTCTGTTGGGGTCGCTGAGTGCAAAATCATGATACAAAGCAATTATGAGTAATCTGTGGGCCTCTAAACACTTCTCCACTTTCCTAAAACACTCCTAGAAAAGTGTTTTAAAGGCACAATGATGAATTACAGAGAAGGTGAAAGTCAAAATGAACCTAACGGATGGATAAAAATTCTATTTTAGTTCCTAAAGATACATCTGCAGCACAATCCGATACATGTCTATTCAAAATTAAGTCCCACTGAGTTAAATTAGACATATTCCAAGGTAAGTATGCATAGGCAGCATATCCTATGGATGTTCTGTGATGCTTAAAATATTTTCTTTCTTAAATTGGTATGCAGTACAATTGCAAAACGTATATTGTTCAGAGTACAGTCAGGGTGTGTATTCATTTGTGCATTTAATGTATGAATTGAACCCTCTGCCTGTCACAAGGCACCTGGGATGATGTACTGTAAAATCATTTAAACTTTTCATAAAAACAAAACAGCAGAATGTACACACACACACACACACACACACACACACACACACACCTTTTCACGGTCTAGCTCCTTCCTATCTCTCCTCTCTCATCTCACACTATTGCCCCGCTCGTGCTCTTCGCTCCTCTGATGCCATGTTTCTCGCCTGCCCAAGGGCCTCTACTTTCCTTGCTCGGCTTCGTCCATTTTCTTCTGCTGCCCCTTACGCCTGGAACGCTCTTCCAGAACATTTGAGAACTACAAGTTCAATCGCAGCTTTTAAAGCTCAACTAAAAACTTTTCTTTTTCCTAAAGCTTTTAAAACTTGATGTTGTGCGGACTTTATACTGTTAGTTTTACCCTACCCTGTGCCTGTTGGCATTCTCTTCCCCTCCTTATTGTTTTACTATGATTTTATTAGATTGTAAGCCTATGCGGCAGGGCCTTGCTATTTACTGTTTTACTCTGTACAGCACCATGTACATTGATGGTGCTATATAAAATAATAATAATAATAATAATAATAATAATAATAATAATAATAACAACAACAACATTTGAAGAGTGACAAACTGTTATACAGCAAAAGCCCAGTGGAACAGAACATTCTTTACTGCCCATCTAAAATCAAATAACGAAGGAGGCAATTTCACTTCCCTTGGAAGGGAGTTCCACAATTGGGGTGCTATTACTGAAAAGGCCTTGGCCTAATCTACACCAAGCAGGATATCGCACTATGAAAGTGGTATGAAAACTGTATATAAAAGGTAGAAGCCACACTACTGCTTTATAGTGGTATTGAAGTGCACTAACAACTGTTGGGGCCCATTGACACATGCTTGATACCGCTTTCATAGTGCTATATCCTGCTTGGTGTGGCTCCTGTCTTTTATATACTGCTTTCATACCACTTTCATAGTGCAATATCTTGTTTGGTGTAGATTAGGCCCCTGACACCAAATACCTAGCCTCTCTAGGAGTTGGGACATATAATAGGGCCTCCGAAGATGATTGTAAATTATTGGCAATCCTCCCAATTGGGATTTAGGACTGAAAGACCTAGGTAAAGTGTGAGTGTAAGCAAGTGCAATTTATGACATTGCACAACATCATTACTGATCACGGGGCATGTCAGATGAGGCATCAGCCTTAGCTCCCAATTTTCTGGCTTTGTGGAGTTTGAGCCAAGATGAGAAAGCCTTATCTTCTGGTCTTTTTAACTGGTGGATTTTTTGAGGACGGAATATAAATTATAACAACAGTAAGGGTACAATCCTGTGCTGGTTTAGTTAAAAAACGAAAGAAAGAAAAGAAAAGAAGAAGTCCTACAACTCCCAGCATTCCCCAGCCAGCATGGATGGCTAGGGAATGCTAGCAGTTGCAGGATGTTTTTCTCCAGGAATTTGTCTAACCCCCTTTAAAAGCCATCCAAATTGGTGGTAATCAATTGGTGATAGCAAATTCCATATTTTAACTATGCACTGTGTGAACAAGTCTTCCTTTGATATGTCCTGAATGAGCTTCATGGGATGAACCCGGATTCTAGTACTATGACAGAGTGAGAAAAATGTCTCCCTATCCCCCTTTTCCACACCATGCATGATTTTGTATACCTTATCACATCTCTGCTTCCTCACCTTTTCTACAATACCAGCTGTTGTAACCTTCCCTCATAGGTGAGTTGCTCCAGCCCCTTGATTGTTTTAGTTTCCCTTTTATATACACAAACACACACACACACACACACACACACACACACACACACACACACCATCACCAAAGAAAGAAAGAAAGAAAGAAAGAAAGAAAGAAAGAAAGATCACACAGATCATCATAAATACTATTTAGCAACTATATAGCAAATAATAAAAAAGTATTCCTCCAATATATAAAGTGGAAAACTTAATCCACTCTCATTCCCCTTGACACCACTGATCATGTGCTGGTTGTGTTTATGTGTGCCAATTTGATTTGCAACAGCATGTCTAGCATGTTCGAATGGGAACCTAGTCTTCTTCTAGCATGACAATCCACAGTGTGTGGGCAGAAGCAGAACAGGTAGCCAGGAGAAACAAGGGCAGAAATTATTCTCCTTAAAAGACCATATGAAACACATGATTCACAAACAGAGTGTCTGGCAAATAGCAGCAACTAAGCAGACCCCACAGAGAAATTAAGGGATGAATTATTTCCTTTCTTATGTTATTGTTTTTATTTAAAAAATCCAAATTTATGGGTAGTGAATGACATATTGCAGGAATTTATTAGCATTTGATAAAGGTCTTTGAGAAGACAAATGACAATATAGAATACTGAAGTTGAGCACACGTGGCTGGGCTGCAGTTGGCAAAAGCTGTAAATAAAGACATTTGTATGTATCTCCATGCATTTTAGTATGTTGAAGCCTGGGGAGTTTCTCAGTAAAATAACTCACAATGGCATTTTTTTTTTAAAAAAAGTAATATATGGACCATAAACAGATATTAGTCCGAATTATAATGTAAAACCCCTGTAATAATTATATGTATACTTGTTAGTTAGTAAACTAGCCTTGAAATAGATATAGAAGATTTCAGGTATAGGTTTCAGCAAATCATAGTTAGATTTAATTAGAACTAGTTATTGTAGAATCCCATGCCCTCCAGCATTCACACATGCTGGCAAACTGACACAGAACACCCAATCAGTGAGACTTCTTTTATTCAGGGAAATGTCATCGTAAAAGCTTAATGGTTATATACTTAAAAAATACTTAAAGCTGACAGATGGGCAGAAAGCTTTAAACTCCAATATGATGATGATACAATAATAATATATTTATTTCTTAGCCACCTCTGCCTTGTATCAAGGTGGGGAACAACATTAATACAACAATGAAATATAAACCAAATGCATAAAACTAATTAAGAGAGCATATAAAACCAATACAATATTAAAATAACTATCAGGGCATCTTAAAATTCTTAGCTTTAAAATTCATCTAGGTAGGCCTGCCAGAAGAGACTAGTCTGTATAACTATCTTAAACTCTTCCAGCACGTCATTCCACAGTCTGGAGGCAACAGAAGAAAAGGTCTTCTGGGTAACAGTTATCAGCCTAGTTTTTGCTGACTGAAGTAAATTCTCCCCAGAGGACATGAGTGTGTGGGGAGGATTGTACGGGGAAAGGTGTTCCTGTAGGTAACCTGGACCAAAAGGCAGCCAGTGGAGTGATTTTAATATTGGTGTAATATGGTCACCCCTAGATGTACTTGTGACCAACCTGGTTGCCATATTTTGAACTAATTGAAGTTTCTGAACTAGGTACAATGGTTGCTCTATGTACAGCACATTGCAGAAGTTGAGTCTCGATGTTACCAGCACATGCACTGCCATCTTTAGGTCTTCCAACTGTAGGAAAGGCACAGCTGGCATAATAGCCAAAGTTGATAGTAGACACTCCTGGCCGTCGCATCTATCTCAGCCGTCATTTGGAGCAATGGATCCAGGAGCACCCCTAAGCTGCAAACACAGTCTTTCAGGGAGAGTGTAGCCCTATCCAGAACTGGTTGACACACCTCCAGACCCAGCTTAGGGCCTTTGACAGTAAGCACCTCCATCTTGTCTGGATTTAGCTTGAGTTTGTTTTTTCTCATCCAGCCCATTACCGACTCCAAGCATTCATTCAGAGGAGAAAACACTATCCTTAGCTGATGCGGTTATTGAAGGCATAGAGAAATATATTTGGGTGTTGTCAGCATACTGATAGCACCCCGCCCCATGCCTCCGGATGATCAATCCCAGTGGTTTCATGTAGGTGTTAAACAGCATTGGGGATAGGATGGTGCCTTGTGGTACGCCATACAACAGCTCATTTTTTGAAGAACAGCTATCCCAAGCTTGAGAGGTAGGACTAGAACCACTGAAGCATAGTGCCCCTGATTCCCAAACCCCTCAGGTGTTCCAGAAGGATACCATGGTTGATGGTATCAAAAGCCACTGAGAGCCGTCTGTCTATTCTATGCTCTGCCAACAAGAGCCAAGCAGGGTGGGAGAAGGGCACTGACAATTTCACCTCCCATCCCTCTTCAGAAAAAATAATAATCAGCTAGACTGGCTTCTGAGTGCACCTGGCTGATCCACATTGGTGTGGGTGGGATTATCTCCCCTCCCATCTCACTGTAACACTCTTTTCATCATTGGAGGCAACCACAGTGCTTTCTGTGGTGGCTGCCAGGAAGAGGTGTGTGGGGAGGGGGTGGGATCTAATCTTGGATCTCTCTCATGGAGTTGTAGGAGTGTTTATAGCCTTAGGAGAAAGAAAGAATGCAACATATGCTATGATCCCTGGGACTGTCTCCCAACAACTCAGGAATCCTTTTGGTCAGAGGTTCTGACTTAACCTGCGTCTTTTTCTGTACCAAGTGCTTATTGAAGGAATGAACACCCATGCTTTTTTATAGTGGTGCTGTGGGAACATTTATATTGTTGTTGAGTGTTTTCTTTTACTCTGTGTGTTTATTGTATTTGTTCTTACTTGAAAATCAATAAAAATAGTATTGGGGGAAAAAAAGATTTCTCTGTAAGACTGTGTGTGTGTGTGTGTGTGTGTGTGTGTGTGTGTGGTGGATGTTTATTATATTTTTAGCAAAACCAAATCTATCACCATTATCTTTACATAGCAGCCTTATGTGTTCATTTGTTTGTAAGTGAAAATAAGATTATTTGTTTATTATTTTACTTGATAAGCATGCACACACACACACACACACACACACACACACACACACACACACACGAAGAAAGAGGAAAAGGAAGATGTTAGAAAGTAGGGGTGTGCACGGACCCCCCACTCCGCTTCTCTTCCAGATCCACGATTTGCGGATTGGGCCACTTCGCTCTGCCCCCGCTCCACCTATGTCCGCTCCGCTGCGGAACTCCGGATCCGGATCGGAGCTCCGTTTCCCCCCCCATAGGCTTGCATTAAGCTAAAAAAGTATACAACTTTTTTCCTGTTAAAGTTAGAAACCTCAAGTTTGGCACCATGACACCTCATGGATGTATACACATGCACGCCAATACTCAAGGCAATCCATTCATCCCCTGATTTTTGGGAATTTATGAAAATCGGGCACCCCATTCACACCCCTTTCGATAGCTCCGTCAATTTTCACATTAGAAACCTCAAACTCGCTGCCATGATAGCTTATCCAGGGATACACATGCATGCCAAGACTCAAGGCAGTCCCATCATCCCCTGATTTTTGGGGAATTTATGAAAATCGGGCACCCCATTCACACCCCTTTCGATAGCTCCGTCAATTTGCACGTTAAAAACCTCAAACTCACCACCATGATAGCTTATCCAGGGATACACATGCACGCCAAGACTCAAGGCAGTCCCATCATCCCCTGATTTTGGGGGAATTTATGAAAATCGGGCACCCCATTTGCAGACGTGGACTGTTCTCTGACGTTTGGACAGATAAAAAAAGGGAAGTGGGCACACTCACAGATGCCATCTAGACCCACAATCATGCCAAGGTACAAGGCAATCCCATCATCCCCTGATTTTTGGCGGAGCTTAAACCTGCAGACAGCTCAATGGGCCCATTTCAAAGGAAATCCCAACATGCCATGAATTGGGGAGTAGAGATCAACCTAAATATGAATCTTCTTCCACACTTGAAAAATGGATTTGGAACTTCCAAAAGTCTAATTGAGTGCAGGAAGGACTTCTCCCCTGAGTCAAAGCCAGACACAAACCATCCCTGCGAGGCGGGCAGGGGAGGAGGGAGGGAAGGCAGGCAGGCAGCAGACATTTCTGGGGGCATAAGGAAGTGAGCCAAGGATAAGCCAGTAATGCATATAAAATGGAATTTATAAATAAATAAATAAACAAAGGAGGGGTGGAATTAAAAGCAGCAGTGTTGCTGAATAAACAACAAGAAGAACTTTTTTTAAAAGGCTATATCTGTCTTTTACCAGTAAGAGGAGGTGTGTGGATGTGCCCAAAGGGGGAAGCATCTGCCAATTTGACTGGTCCTGTCTAGGTACCAGTCTTTTAAGAAGCAAACACTCACTTCAACTCATGATAGACATTGCTTCACTGAGTTACTCTTTGGAGGGCTCTGATGGCCCTCCAAGTACAGGAGAGTGAGGGCACATCCACATGCCCTAGGGGTGCTCATCCCCTTGCACCACATGTATTCAGTTGTTCCCCAAAGTTAGGGTGGGTAGCACTGCTGTGTGTTTCCTATCTGTTAGTATGATTTCAGGTTGTGTTTGTGCATTTGGTGGAGCTACTGTTTTAAAAAAACACTGGGAAAACTCCATTCAGAGTAGAAAGAGAAGTTTCCAGAATCCCAAGTTACCCGTTTTGCCTATCCCCTCCTCCAACTTTGGGATCATGTGATCATGACCGGGAGTTGACTCTGCCCCTCAGCAATCGAAAAGGTAATCTTTTTCCCGCCTTTACCCTACTTTTTAAAAAGTTCTAGCAAGCGAACCGCACCACACAGAGAGCTGAGAGTAGGCTCAAAATGACCCCCAGACATGACTCTCTAAGCACAAGAAGTTTCAGAAAGATAGCTTCAAAAACAACACAGTTATCCCCTTTTCTTTTCCACAATGCAATCCTATGGGCGAAATGTTTCAAAATGGCGATCGGATCGGTCCGCGGAAAGAGGATCGCTCCGATAATGGGCGCTTCTCTTTGCCTTGCTTCTAGGGGTCTGCGGTCCGCTTTTACTCTGCCTCTGGGTATGGCGGAGCAGGCCAATTCGCTTCTGATTCTCCGGTTCTAATCGGAGCGGAGCACATGCCTATTAGCAAGTAGAAACTGCTGATTTGATATGACAGCATTTCAATACCAGCTTTTAGCCACCCTTTTTAAAAACCATCCATTCTATTGGATGCCCTTTGCCAAATGAAGTCCATTTTGAAGTTCCAGTCCTTTTATGTATCCTTATCTATTCACATTCCCTTGAAATGTGTGTGTGTGTGTGTGTGTGTGTACTTAAATCCACAAGACAGTAAACATCTAGCAATAAATGGAAATTTGAAAAAAAAATCTATTAACAATTTAAAACTAATCTGTTGTGCATGTTGTCAGCAGGAGCAACATATTCCCTTAAATTTCATTTTTAATATAGATTTGAAGGTACCAGTCCTACACAAAAGAAACATAATCTTTAAGGCAGTTTTGATATTGACATATTAACCCATTGGTGTGATCCATAATAATTTCAATCCTTGATAAAATATTTGATTCTGGCTGGAGCTTCTGAGATCAAATATCTCCTAGGAGGCAAGACAAAACAAACTCAAAAGATAAGACTACTTTCTCCTGAAAAGCAATTTGTATATTTCTTATATAATCTTCAAAAATTGGAAACATTTTTTATATCAAACAGTCTTTGAAGGCAAATTATGTCTCAGGCGAAGTAATCTATTCACCCCTTTTGATTATTATATGTTAAAATGTGTAACCAGGGACGACTTTGGAGATTAAAATCCCTTTGTGCTTTTCATACTTCAAAAAAGCTAAAAATTGCAAATATATGATTCCTGTTGAATAATTCTCCAAAGAGACCACTGTGACTTTGGGGAAATCTTTTAGAATGTACATTTCCTTCCCATGGAAAGGTATCAAGATGAATTATTCTTCCATTAGAAAGAGCTATTTGTAATGCTTCATATACCATCTTCAAAGGTCCTAACAGACCTACTACTACCACTGGTGTATTTAAAAGCAATAGAATATCAACAAGTACATGGAGAAATTAGATTAGGAGGAATTGTTGAACAATGATCACTAGAAGCTGTGAAATCTAGTATGGGAATCTAAGAACTACCTAAAGTTCCTACAAACACAGGTACATTAAAATATACCTTTTATCACAAAACAAACGAATGTTGGATCTAATCCCATACTAATATCTTCAGTTGCATTTTTTCAGCTGCGCCATTTCCCCACTGCAGTTTTTGCAAAAATTCAAACCTAATTTTGTCTAACCATCAGATTTCTCAGAAGCTGTCCCATAAACTCAACTAACCAAAAGCAGGACATAGAAGGCAATCAAGAAAAAAGGCGACACTCTAGTTATGAATTTCTATCCTTGCAGACTAAATTATGATGGTTAGCTAATCTGTGAACCTATTTACCCAGAAGGTTAAGAACTTCACTCGCAAACAAGTTGGTTTTGACATATGAAGCCTTAAACACTGAATACAGTATAAGGCCTTTGCTAGACCAGGCTATATCCTGGGGTGATACCCGAGATCATTCCTGTGCATCCAGATGATGCACAGGGGATCCCGGGCTCAAGCAGGGATCAACCCTCCCTGGCCCCAGGATATAGGCCTACCCATTGGCCCCACTTTTTCCCCTCGAGTATGTGGCCCATTTCTGTGGCTTTCCCCAGCTCCACACGATTACACACGCAGAGCCGGGAGATGTGCACGGGGCGTAGCGCTCCCCAGGAGCACTGCACCCATCGGGGGCAGGGTGGGGGGAGTGGGGAAATAATTTTTTCTTTTTAAAAAATTCACAGTTCGTTGTTCGTGCACTCCTGCACAGCTGACCCTTTAAAATAAAATAAAAAATGGCGGGTGCGACGGCTTTCTTCTTGAGCTCATTGCGCCTTGCATGTAAACAAGGGCGACATTCCACGATATTCGCATCGTGGGATTTCCCCTCGTCTGTCGTGAACTTACCGGTAGGTCTAGCAAAGGCCTAAGTCTGGGGTATCTGAAAGATCACATCTTCCCATATTAGAATCGTCTCCCAGGTGGCTGTGTAGGTGAGGTGGGCAGCTCTTAAGGAGAGAGCCTTCTTTGTTCAGCTGACTTCTCTCTGCAACAGATACCCTCTCGATGCCTGTTCAAAGGGAACTTATTTTAATAGCCTTTTGGCGCCATCTGAAAACATTTTTTGTTTCATATTCCTTGCCATCCAGTGTCAGTGTCCTTTTAATGGGTAGCTTGGTGCATTTGTTAGGTCTCTGCTGTATGATGACTGTTGCTGTTTTTCTTTTTCTTTTCTTTTTATGATGTATTGTTTTTGATTTGTATAGTAAGGCCAACTGGGAAAAAATTAAGTGATATACCACCCAAGAGTAACCAAAGAAGAAAGACATTCCTATACTCTTAGTGGTAGGAGACACAATATGAGACTACAATCACCAGCTATGAGGAATTGGGGGTGGGGGCATCTGGAAGTCAGGGCTTGGGACCTTATTTCCTGTACCACCAGTGTTCTGCAAACCTGGTTAACAGTATCACCTAGGTTGAAGTAATGGTCAGCTGGCTCCACAAACCAATTCATGTTCACTTAGGCCTATAAAGCCCTAGCTACAAAGTAGCCATCACTCTGAACAGCTAATTGTTGTGAGAAGAAGTGGATTCTTCTTGCCTTAGCACCTTCTTTGGAGCTTGAACCTTGGCCAACCTGACTATGGCCTTAGCTAGACCTACCTTTAAATCTGCTCCAGATGAGGGGAGATCCCACGATGCAAGTATCACGGGATGTCACCGTCATCTACACATCAGGAGCGACAAGCTCACAAGCTGTCACACCCGCCATATTAAAAAAGGGTCTGGATATGCACAAATGCTCATGTGCATGGGTAAGTGGATTTTTATTTTTTTAAAAAAATTCCCTCCTCCCCCCACCCTGCCCCCAATGGGCGCAGCTTCTCTCAGCTACATGTGAGTAATTGCGCGGAGCCGGGAAAAGTGGCAGAATGGGCTACATGCTTGCGGTCTTGGGCTCAGCCTGAGACCACGGGAAATACTGAGCCAAAAGTGGTGCCCATTATCCCGGGGCAAGGGAGGGTTGATCCCTGCCTAAGCCCGAGATCCCCTGTGCGTCATCTGGACACACAGGGGCAATCCCGGGTATCAGCCTGGGATAACCCCTCATCTAGCTAAGGCCTATGTTCTTGACCCGTCCAGCTTACTTGTTTATACAATTTCCTTATCTTAGTATCTAATACCCAAGATTAGAGTCATGCTGAGTTGGGATGGGCAAATCTGTTGATTTTGCTTTCTCCTGCATTCAAATGTTTAAAATCTCAAGTTCTTTCTCTCAAGAATATGAAGAATGTGAATGGTGGCAAATTCTTATCTGAAATGAACTGAACAAAACAAAACAAAAACTGAAACAAAAATTTCATCCTTATGAACCAGCCAAATTCAAGAGGTACAGCTGTTCCCAGCATGGTGAGGACAATTATATACCTGGCTGGGCATTAATAATGGGCAGGGACACACAGATGATACACCCAACAGGACATGCTAGACATACATAGTGATTGACCTAATTATTCCATCTTCATCAAAGTATCCCCATTTCAAATGCTGAAGGAGAAAGAATATGCTCCAAATTATCTTTTAATAAAAAGGTATTACAGTCTTGTTTGGAAAAGGTGGATTATTAACATTTTAATGAAAGAAAAAGCACACCATTTGCTTCATTTTGGAAAAAGGTTTTTTTGGGGGGAGTGGTGGTCTGGGCAGCATCAATAATGATGCAATTAACTTATTATGTAAATGCGAGAAAAGATCAAATGTGTGATAAAAGGATTATTGAGAGGAAGTGTGTTTGTTATTTTATGAAATGATAAATTTGGTGATAATGGGCCTTGCTAGACCTACCTGATAATCCATGTGGGAGGAGGAGCCAGCCCGCGCTACAAGTAGCGTGGGCTATTGCCCCAGTCTACACATCAGATGCGACAGGCTGCAGGAAGGACCCGTCGCATCTGTCATTTCTTTATTTTTAAAGGGCCGGGTGCGCAGGAGCGCACCATCGACCGGTAAGTGGTGTGGGTTTTTTTAAGGATTCCCCGTTCCCCCTGGCTCTGATTCCCCCCCCGACCATGATTCCCCCCAGCTCCGGTTCCCCCCCACAATCTCCCCCCCCGATCCGCCGCTTTCGCCAGCTACTTGCGAGTAATTGTGGTAGCCAGGAAAAGCAGCAGACACGCCCATGGTCTCAGGCTCAGCCCAAGACCACGGGAAATACCAGACCACAAGTGGTGCCAGTTATCCCGGGCCAAGGGAGGGTTATCCCTGCCTGAGCCCAAGATCCCTTGTGCGTCATCTGGGTGCACAGGGGTGAGCCCGGGGCTCGCACTGGGCTAACCCATCATCTAGCAATGGCCAATGTCTGCCCTCATTCTTTGTTTTCTTTCTTTTGGATTTTGTTTTGCTGTTGAAGGATAGCATGTGATATTTATGTAATTTGTTAAATGTTATAAATACATATACACCTCTAAAAGCACAATCAACAATTCCCTACTCAAGAGTGTCATCATTATATGTTCTCTCTACAGAGTAGGATCTTCTGAGAAAAATCACTTTTTGATAATCTGAAATGTGAATTTGTTGCCAATAAAAGTATAAAGAAAGAAAAGAAAGAGAGAGAAAAAGATGAGAACTTCTACAGTAACCTGAACATAATTTGTTATTATGGGTAAACATTTTCTTCAACTGTATTGATGTTCATATTAGTTGACAAAACAAAAAAGAGGATCCTATATGCTGAAGAACTGAAGGAGTGATATATGTTGCAAGTATATGTGTGTGTTTGCAACTACTGCTTGCAATGTCAAATATAGAACTCTTTTGAAATAATTATATGCATGCTTACATTATTTTTCCTCCAGCTGAAGTAGAAAAATGACATGGCCTAGATGCTATTGAGAAGAGCATTTGTAGGAGAGGGGTTGCTCAAATTAACATTATTCCCTCAGGCTGCTCAGAGTCTTAAAAATGGCTGGTGTGGCCCTGTAATAAGTGTGAATGTCCTGACTCTGTCAGAATAAGTTACGTTTACTGGAAAAATAGTTGCCAGTGATATTAGGTAAATATATATATGGCGTAAAACAGTTCAATTGGTGAATAGACTCAACTAAATTCCCGTTGCAGTGTTTCTTCACACCTTCATTGGAATTCCAGAACCAAGACACATTTACCTCATTACAATATATTTACTATCATAGGATTTTTTAAAAAAATTGGAACTAGTACTAATGCAAAAGAAGAATGAGATAAATTATACCATTTCTAAGGAAGGTAACCATTACAACTATATTATCAGGTTTATCTACTTCATTTTGCAGATCTTCAACAACTTAGAAACAATGAGTTGGATACAGACTTAGTTATACTTGGGCTTATCTTAAGTCCTATCGATTTCAGTGGGTCTGCTCTAAGTATGACTAAGTTTGAATCCAACCCATATTGCTGTCTGTACACCATTCTTCAGAGATTCAATTTTTAGCATTTCTGGAGAATTGACAAAACAGGTCAATCCCGAAAGACTAGCAGCAACATTGATCTGTGGATTTCAAAGGAAGGCAGAATGCCAA
This sequence comes from Elgaria multicarinata webbii, assembly GCF_023053635.1. NCBI lineage: Eukaryota > Metazoa > Chordata > Lepidosauria > Squamata > Anguidae > Elgaria > Elgaria multicarinata. The sequence goes on along the minus strand of NC_086176.1, from coordinate 69,492,542 downwards.
AGTGTTAAATTTGGTTCCCATTTAAAATAAGAACAAAACAGGATTCCACACAGAAGTAATTTGGTCAGCTGCAATTACTTTACTGGCATAAAGATAAAACAATAACTTATTTAATCATTATTTTAGCTCTTCTTTTCTTAACTGTATGTGGAAGCCAGAATCCCCCCTTTTAAAACCTACAGGCAGACAAATGATACAGAACTTTTGTATCATACATATGTAAAATATTGATTCATGCCAAACTATTATTATAATATTTTGATTTTGTAAATGCATATAATTATGTAATGGTAACTGATGAGAGAGTTAGAAATTCCAAAGAGCAATTCAAATAAATGTTGAAGTTCCATAGCCAGCTATAATTTGGTTAGTTTTTTTTTTTAAAAAAAATGCAAATAAAACAATACTCTCCAATTTTGACTATCACCTGGGTAAAATGCTGTTTGTTGGAGTTTCCTGCCTTTTTCTCATTCCACCAAATCACACCACTTCTATTTATTTGGTGGAATGAGCAAAAACCATAAAAGGCAAGTGACTGTCTCATCACTATATGACAACAGTAATGCTATATCTGACTGTGGAGGCGGTTTAAAATGTGTCTACTGACATTTCGGAAGTTATTGACACTAAAAGGTATTAAAAACATTGAGAAATTACTCTGAAGTAGTGAAGAAAGGCTAAGAATTATTAGGAAAGGGGAGTCAAAAAGAAAAAAAGAGCAACCATTTAATAAACCTATAGTGCAGCCACATCTAGGATCCAGTTAGGGACACCACATTGAAAGGGTACATTATACAGATGAAGAAGTTCAACAAAGTGCTGTAGCATCTTCTCTGAAGTATTTTAGACTTCTTAATTCAGAAAAAAAAAACATGGTAAGACCCATACTGAATCAGACCAAAGACCTATCTAGTCAAACATGCATTCATTCATTCATTCATTCATTCATTTTATTGCATTTATATCCTGCCTTTTTCTCTCTCCAAGGAACCCAAGGTCATGTACATAATCATCCTCCACTCGATTTTATTCTCACAACAACAACCCCATGAGGTAGGTTGGGCTAAGAGTCTGTGGGTTTCCATGGTCAAGTGGGGACTAGAACCCAGATCTTCCAACTCTCAGTCCAACACTTTAGCGACTCTCTATTCATTTAGTGGTAGACTAGGTGCCTATGGGAAATCAACCAGCATGAATGAGTTCAACAGCACCCTCTGATGCATATACCCTAGCAACTAGTATAAAGGGACATAAGTAATATAACACCTATCATGATGAATACAAATTGATAACCATATAATACTCTCTTAAGAGCCTCGTGTGGCGCAGAGCAGTAAAGCAGCAGTTTCTGCAGCTGAAACTCTCCCCACGGCCTGAGTTCGATCCCAGCGGAAACTGGTTTCAGGCAGCTGGCTCGGGTCGACTCAGCCTTCCATCCTCCCAAGGTTGGTAAAATGAGTACCCAGCTAGCTGGGGGAAAGGTAATAATGGCCGGGGAAGGCAACAGCAAACCACCCCGCTATAAGGCCTGCCAAGAAAACGTCAGCGAAAGCTGGCGTCCCTCCAAGAGTCAGTAATGACACAGCGCTTGCACGAGAGGTTCCTTTCCTTCCTTTCCCTTTCAATACTCTCTTAAAGTTATCTAAGTTGGTGGCTGTGGAGATACCCACCTTTCTGTCCCTTAGGTATATCTGAGTTTGTATGTCTAGTGAGCGCAGAATTTTTGACTGAGTGGGTGTGGCTGAGGGGGAGTGAGGAGTATAAATAGGTTGGCTGAGGAGATTGTTAGTTTTAGTTTGTTTGGTTTGAAGTCTGGGGTTTTAGTCTCGCTTGTGCTTCATGAGAGTGTTTGGTGTGAGGAGTGAGAATTTTAAGGGACTTGGGATTATTGTTTTGAATATAAAAATATGCAGGTTTGATCCAGATTGAAATACTAAAGATTTGTTAAATTTCAATAAACTTTACTTTGTGTTCTGTTACCACAAACCACGTGTCAGCTCGGAGTTATTACTTGCTATATTACACAGTGTAAAAACATCTAACAATACACCTGCAGTTCAGTACCTCAGTAATAGTAATTACCTGCAGTAATTGCTAAAACCCTTTACCTTGTTCCCTCACATATAGGGGAGAGGTTGTTTTGATTTTACCCTTTCCTTGGGCTATTCAAGAGGTAGTACTTGGCTTGGGAAGGGTGTGCTAGGCAAGGCCTTCTGTATAAGGTCGGTGCCATCGCAGTGGCCATCAGTACATCTTCTGTAGTGAATGTCATAGTTGAACTGTGTGCTGGATGAAGAAGTACTTCCTTATTTGTCGTGAATCTCTCCCCGGTTACCTTAATTGTGTAACCCTGGGTTCAAATATTATGAGCAAGGGAGAAACCCTTCTCACTATCCACTTTTTCCACACCATGCATAATTTTCTATACTCTTACTAACACCCCTTTCCTCCCAAACTAAAGAACTCCTAACACCGTATTCAAGAACACGGCCATCATGAAAAAAATTGTATTTGAGGGCTTTGCTAGACCTACCTTGGAATCTGTGCAGGAGGAGGGGCGACGCTGCTCTACAAGTAGCACGGGCCGTCGCTCCTTTCCACACGTCAGAGACGACGGGGAAAGGCAAGCCCCATTGTGTCCGCCACTTTAGTTGCAGTTTTAAAGGGGAAGGATAAGCATAGAAGCTCGTGCAATCAGGTAAGTATGTTGTTTTTTAAAATGTCGCTTATAACCTTTTATAACCTTTTCTCAAATGGTACTTCTTCCTGACCATTGATCATTCTGCTTGCCTTTCTCTGCACCTTTTCCATCTCTACAATATTCAATGACAAGGGCACACACAGGCATGTCTTCCAACACCTCACCATTGTCTCACTGCTCTGTCTATCACTTCCTTCCTGCCCACTCAGCTATGGTGGCGCAAGTGCACAGCATGGGGGAGAAAGCAATCCACATCCATGTGCAATGCCTGCTGGAGTGTGTGCCCTGGGCTGGCTGCTTCTCTGCCCACTCACTTGAACTGGAGCCTTTCCCAACAGCACTATCGGTGAAGTTGTTGGAAGAGACCGTTAACCCAGTCCACCAAGAAGTGAGCATCACTGCCACCTCCTCCTCAGTTTACATCCTCACCGATTCCCTAGTGCCCCACCAATTCTAGTTTGCAAATGGTATCTACCACTTGCAAAATAAAGATTTAGCACTCCTGGGGCAACCAGAAACGAGTGAAAAAAAAATCACTTCTGGAACAAGCCAAGTCAGTGGAGTTCACATAAGGGAGCTCCACCAAGGGAGACTGAGCTGTCACTGCTCATTTCAGGGCTCCTCTGGGAAGTGTTAAATCCCTGTTGCACAAATGGTGGGACTCACCATTTGCATATGAGAATCTGTTGGGGGCAAAAGAATTTGCAGGGACATAGTTGCCCCATTGGATTCTGCTCTCTGGGCTTAATGTGCTTGAGGGGGGGTGTTCTTTAGATGATAAGCTACATCACTTCACTTCAAATTGCCTTACTACCACCACCACCCCTTTAAGCTGGCAATGTATATTACTTAACTTACTCCAAAATCAGTAAGTCAGCCCTGATGCAGTCGGGAACCCTTCTGCTTATTCTGCTGAGTAAGTCCCTGGTGCCTTCTAATGCTGCCCTGATGGGACCATGGTATTCTACTCTCCTTTCTCCAGGTGAAGGGTGGGGAATGTGTAGCCCTCCAGAGTCCCATTAGCCAGCATAGCTAATAATGAGGGATTATGTGATTTGCAGTCCAACAGTATCTGATGCGCCACACATTCCTTATCCCTGCCTTAGGGCCTACCCATTCCCCTACCTCAAACGCCTTCTCTCTTGTTTTCTCTGCTGGGATCCTCAAAGGATGAATAAATGAACAGCAGATTGTTTCCTAGGTCATTTCCCAGGAAGTGACATCTCCGTTTTCCTTCTTCCCCCTGTCCTTCTGAAGTACTCTGAATTCCCTGGAGGGGTGCATGCTGCATAGGGTTGTCATCTCTTCCCTGACATAACCTCTATGCCTTAATAGTTTCATGACATGTGAAAGTAGGTATAACTGATTTTAATGAGGGAATCTGAATCTGTCTTAAATCCAATTGTGTTGTGGTTTCTCTATATGGCAAACTATTTGTGGACAGTGGTTGACCACATATGCCTAGTGATGGTTACTATGTGGCTGTAATCAACTAGAGGAAAATGGATTTGGTTGTGGAGTGTGGTAAAAACTGCCAGATCTGTTTACTGAGCTGTTACACACAAGTGACTTGCTAATTGGAGAAGCCACCACACTGCTGTTTGCTTGTCTGAATCAGGACTGGTTTCACAGAATATAGAAACATTTGAAATGTGGTTGGAGGTTTCAAGATCCTCGGGTCATAATTTAAGGGGGGATAATATGAGAGATTCAGGCATCTATGCTTCTAAAGGTAGTGACAAACTGGTGATCACGTTAAATGAAGGAAAGCAAATGTCACAACAGAAATTTGACATATCATAGGAACAGTGTTATCGAAATGAAAGCAATAACAAGGTAAGATGGTCATGCCTCATACAATCCCCATCTATGGTGCCTCCTTGTGAGATGCAAGTTGAGCAAGCAGGACTGTAGGGAGGAGAGAAGGATGAACACTTTGGCCACAAGAACAGTGGGGTGAGAAACACTGCATCTGCATCCTTTCTAGTTGATTCACTCTCTCATCCAGAGAGTTTCACCTTGGAAAAATTATGGTGAAAATTTGCCCGTCAGTGATTTTACTATAAATAATATCCCCTTGTGACACAAACAGTTGGATCCAACATTCCACTTCACAACAACACTTCTGATGGGACTTTCCCCCAACCCAGATTTAAGTTGTGTTGATTTGGTAGGGGGCTGCAGAGGAGGGGGCAAAATCTGCTCCACCAGTGGTTCCCTCATTCCCTCATTCTGGTGGACCAGCATAATTGAATACAGTCCAAAGGAGTCATGACTATACAGTGAATGGATTATAGTATGAGCCCACTTTAGGATGGGACTTAAACAACTTTTAATTTTCTGTGACTTCATTCTCAGGTTGATGTAGCATCTTGATAAGCAACAGTGGCCTTGTATGGAATGATGTGATCATATAGAGGAGAAATAATATTATTCATATGAATGGGGAGTCTGTTTCTCATGGGAATCAAGCAAAATAGTCTTCAGCTTTCAAAGAACATGCTTTGATTTGCTGGTTGCACGTACATTTGTGAGGGAACAATAACTCTGCTGTATCTCAAGGTGACAGCAGATATCTCTGCTAGAGAAACTAGACTTGTAATCATTACAAACTAATCAGTATAGCAATTGTAATTCTTAAAAAAAAATAAGCAGATGCTTCACTCTCATGTAAAGACTCAATTGTTTGTGTGAAGGATTAGCTTCTCTCTCCACCAATTTTGGCTCCTTTATAAATAATGTTTCATTTTCTATGCCTGAGATCTGAATGTTTCTGTCCTTCCCTCATGACCACTTCGGTTTAATATCCAGATGAGTGAAATGAAGATAAATGCTTTCTTTTGCTTAGTAAAATTATACGTTGAGCTCTATACTTGATAAGTCTGTTGAGACCAGGATATACTTTTTTTCATTGCTGGCTTAGAAGCTCGTAAAGTTGGTGTAGCAAAACGAGAAGAAATAATTAAGATACAAACTGCTAGGATCCTTTAGCACTCCTAAGACATTGCTTTTCCTCCATCATAGTTCCACATATCGTAATATAGTACCTTCCCCATCTCAGTGCCCTCCAGATAGTTTGGATCATAACTCCCATTATTCTTGATCATTGGTCATGCTGGCTGAGGATGATGGGAACTGGATTTCAAAAGATCTGCAGGGCACCAGGCTCTGGCTCCACCGGGGATGGAACATGGGGCACAAATCCAGGTCCTTGCTATCTGGGAGGATGGTGGTGCCATCTCCTCCTCTTCCTGGCTAGTCCACTCACCAAGAAAAGGAAATATTGGGGCAGCTGGCCAGTTGAGACTACATCCCCCCCCCAGTGTACCATTTTAAATAAAAGAGTGTTTTCTTTTTTCTTAACTTCGAATAGCAGCAAGTTGAACCAATTAATTCTGCCTTTGGGGAATGGGAGAATCAGTGAGGCTTGAGCCCATTGGCTTTCTCCTTTGCCCTCGTCGAAGTTCAGTTCAACTCATTGCCATATCTGAAGATGAACCTTCTTTTCTTTTCTTTTTTTGAATCAGAAAATTCCAGATTTTAGGTGTGTATTTTTCAAAGCGAGGACTGAAATTTGTTCTGGTGATGATGGATGAGGCCTAGTGGGATTCTCCTCCATCAGGAAAAGATCCTCACAGGGCATATTTTCTTGATAAGGATAATGGGAATAGACTACAGTTCAGGCCCAGAGTGGGTAGAGTAGCCAAAAAGAAGACAAAACAGGACACAAACTTATATAAAATTTGTATATGCTAATTCCAATGTATAAATGCAAATTTAGAAATGGCTATTATAATTCAAATAGAAATGTAGCACCTCTCGCCATAGTGTGGAAGGCTGTGGCCTGTGTGCCTTGCTCAATCTGCTGTCCAGGTGCTCTTGGTGGACAACTTCAAGGCCCAGCTCTTCCTTCTGGTGGTTCTTTATCTTTGTATTGGCTTTGGACTGGGCAGCCCTTCAAAGAAAGGATGTCTTCAAAAGAGAGGACATCTGGCAACCCATCAAATTAAGGACCGATCTCTCCAAATGCAGGCACAAAGCCACCCTTCTGGTGGGATGAGGTTCTGTGACATTTGCTGCTGGAGAAGAGTTCTTGCTGGCCTTTCCCATTGCTGCAGGAGACCTCTTTCACCTGCTCCCCACTCACCCCTCCCCGAAGTTAGGCTTTTCCCCCTTTGAAGATGGCATAGGTAGTTTAGGCAGAGGGTGTCAAGGTGGGTGAGAAGACAATTGATGTCAGGGCCCTCCTTCAGGTGAGGTATCTTTTCCTTGAGTCTTTTTTCCTGGAAGTAAAGCAGGGGTGCCCACATAAACAATGAATGATCCAGTGGCTCCTTGGCATGTGCTCTGGTTACAAGTAGGTTTAGCAGTATTTGAAAAGATCTGCAGTTGTGCCCTATTTCTTGATGTGGGTTCAAGAATTCCTTCACAGACCACCAACACAAGTTTCACTATAAAGCATAAATTAAGTTTTTGTCCTCAAGAATGTAGAAAATGAATATTGGTGTGTGTGTGTGTGTGTGTGTGTATGTGTGTGTACACACACACACACACACACACACACACACACACACACACTATGCAAAATATGCAGATTAATATTTTCCCCAACTTTTACTGCTCAAATATACAAATGGTTATGGTCTTATTGTATGTCTAGGGATTATTTAGCCTGAAGAAATACAGATTTTAATATCTTTTCTTTACAGTTCTAATTATGAGCATTAATGAAGCTATCATATTATTCAAAGGACTTGCTGAGTTACACATATTGAAAGTGGGTTTATGGAGTTTCCTGACAGGTTTACAAATTGTGACATTTTGAAAAATATATTAAAATTGTAACTTACTCCACTCTGATATTTTAAAGAAAGATATTGCATGAAATTAAATGTTTTATAGGCCATTTATTATGGTGACATTTAGTGAGATATATTAGTAATACATAGTCATCATAACCATTGGAGAAAAAAAAGGAAATTGCAGAAGATTATAATAATTTATATTATACATTGCAACGGTACATGGTACACTGGTGAGACAATGTAATAATGTATATTTATATGAAAACGTGAACATCAACACCCATCTTTTGGCATATTTTCTACTAAATAGCAAACCAAAAATGTAACATTTATTAAATCTTCATTTTGCAAAATGTTTAACTACAGAATCTGTCTCTACATGAATTCCAAACCGCCAGGTTCTCTTTGGAAGCAATGTTTAAAATAGTTACCAGGCCATTTAAAATTGTTCTACATTTCAATGAAACTGCATGGCATAATTGCATATTTGCAGAGAATTAAGAACGGGTGCAACATGTTCCTTCACATTCCAGAAAAGTTGAAACATTCCCTATTGTATTTTAATAGGGAAAGTTGAAACATTCCCTTGCTATTTACTATGTAATCTGTACAGCACCATATACATTGATGGTGCTATATAAATAAATAATAATAATAATAATAATAATAATAATAATAATAAATTCCCTATCCAGATTTCCACTTGAAGGAAATCTGGAGAGTTCCAGGGTGGAGAAGTGACAGAATATAAGGTCTGCGTCCTTCCACTAAGATCAGCATCAGGGGTGCTTCTCATTTTCCCACTTTTGAGGGCTCCAAACCCCTGGAATATATCACTATTGCAAGGTCCACAGTCTCAATTCCTGCAAGCTTTTACATGTTTTCTCTAGCTTTCTCCTACATTTCAGGGAACTGTTCTGAGTTTCTGCAATTGTAATTTAGATTTTATTGCCATCTGGGTGAGTATTTTTGTGGTGTATTTTAATTGCTGATGTTTGTTGATTTTATTATTTTTGCCAGTTTTATCATTGTTATACTATTTGATTGTATGGGATTTTATGCTGCAAGCTGCCTTGGGACTTGGGAAGGCTTTTGTTCTTAAAAGAAGGCTAGAAATATTAAATAAATACAAATAGTTAGAATGCAGACAACTATGTGGGTAAGACAGAGGGTATCACTAAGAACAGAGGCATTGTACAGCTATTCTGTCTTTTCCAACTCATTGGTGTTTTTTTCCTCGTGAGAAAAAGGATGGAACAAGAGGTGGGGAACACACAGGAGGGTTACCAACTGAAGACAACTTTATCTGGATTCTGTAAAATGCAGTGAATGCGTCAGGGCAATTGTACAATAAACTCGTCATCTGGAAGCACCCCGAGAGATTGAAGCAGACTCATACCTGGAACCCAGGAACATGCAAAAGACTAAGGCTAATATTGCCTTGTAAGCCCCTCCTCTGGCCAGTGTTACCACAACAGCCTGCCAATGCTGGGGCTTGAGGAACATCTCATTATCTCCCCAACTGCAATGCCACTCCCACAGTCAGGGCATACATGTCTACAGTGTTTAATAAATAAATGAATAAAAATAATGTCCTTTATGATTAAGTATTCAATAAATGTTCGCCTTTAAAAAAAAAAAAATCCCTGGGTATACACCTTAATGAAATGTGCTGTGCATGCCTATGTTTCCACATTGTGCTAATGGTGGCTGTAATCCCCCCCCCCCATTCACACAACAGTAAATAATTGTAACACAACAATTATTTAAAACAATTTAAAAGAATAAAATCTTAACACTTTTTTTAAAAAAAACCAAGAATGTTAAAAACAAGTAAAACATTAAACAGCTACGTAATTCAAAAGGCTAAATTAAAAAGATGTATCTTCACATCCTTTCTAAAACCAAGAGAGAAGGGGGCAATTGTAATTCTTGAGGAAGCGAATTTCATAGTTTGGGAGCAATGCCACATAGGAGAAAACCCTTTTATGTGTGCTTAACAAATAGGGGTCCGCCCCATTGGATGTTAGCCCTATCACCACCACCATCTGACCACCACCACCCCACTCGTTGGGCTGCATGAGCTTCTTCTAAGGATTGGCTAGGCCTGATGAGCACTCTGCAGCAGAACACTTCCACTGCTGGAATTGCATACTTCCCCCCACAGCATCAATGGGGCCTTTACGGCTGCCATTAACACAGTGGGGTTAAGTGTGCAATTTCCAGAGACTTTTTTAAGGTTTATAATGATGGCCATGCCTTAGATAGCCAGGTTCTCAACTGTTCAGGGCTTCAAAGGTTAAACTAATTGGATTGCACCCAGAAAGCAATTGGTAACTCTGATGTTCAGCTGCCTATTATGCATTAAATGTAAATATTCGACAAGCTATTGTTTATATTATGCATGCAGTTCCAGAAAGTAAGCAGGCCACAATGTACTTATGATTTGTATTCACAAGTTGGGTATGTAAAGAGGTGATGATGAATGCCTGAGTGCTGATTGGATAGTGGTAAGGGAGTGCTTGGATTGGCTGTGTGAGAAGGGGAGGAGCTGGAGAAATGTAGCTCTCTCTATGTAGAGTGTGAACTGACAGGAAGTCAGTATGTGTGGGTGCAGGTTATGATTCTGTGAAGTGAAGGGTAGAAGTGGGGTACAAAGAGTGAAGGAGTGATTAAGGAATGTGTATATGATTCTGTGAGAACAGATACCTGGGAGATATATATGATATATGAGAGAAGTGGATGATTTTATGAGAATGAAGATAATTGAGTATATAGACAGTAGTATTCTATAATGGAACCTTCTAAGAAAGAGTTTACAGAAACCAATACGCTTAGAACCTTGTAGCCATACACATTTCAACTGAGGAAACCAATAAGCTTATGTACATGCACTTATTTTAATAATTTCTAATTACTTTCAAATAACTGGTGTGGTCTGTAGAGGAGTCACTGAGGAAAAAGCAGTTAATGGTGGCAGCAGAATGGGAAACTGAGGGCTAGGTTGCTGGTCTGTGGAGCTGTGGGGCCTAAAGAATAAAGGTGAGACAGGAGCAGCAGCAGTAGGACTATACCCTCACACACATCAGCAGCCCAGAGGGGACTGAAGTGGGCCTGAGTGATAGTGGCATGGATAGTCCTGTCAGGTAGCTTGTGGGCATCTTAGATGACGGCAAGACAAGTGAAAACAGGATGCCCATTCTCCGCCCAGCAGGAACGGCTTGTGCAGCGGATGGCTTTTGCGGGCGGGGAGGAGGCAGAAAGAAACGCTGCTCGACCCTCGGAGCTGAGGCTTTAAAGTCTCACCCCCACGAGGTGCTTGGCCTCTTTCGTTTTCGGCCCCACCCTCCCTCCCAATAAACCAGTTTAGGAATAACCAGTCATCTTCTTTGTGGAAGGGGCTGAGTAGCAATTTTCCCTGCCATTTAGGAATGTGCAGGTTTTCACCTACTCTATACTGGAGCTGATGATTAGATTGGAGGTTAACTAGGTAGATTATAACGGAAAGGTTGTGCAAGAATTTGGGGTAGTCAGGATAGGGACGGTGAGCACTAGGGCACCTTTATGGTGACTGGCAATCCAGAGGCCTGCTCCTTGTGGACTGTGCAGCTAACGTGTGAGGATATGGTTTGCCTTTGGGGACCTTCCTGTCTCATCTACTTGCCTGTGCAGACCGAGTGGAGATGATGCAGGTTGGTCTCTCCAAACACATAAGTGTGGTTGGAAATAGGGGGCCGGATTACCTGACCCCCTGTTTCAGCAGAGTGGCTCACTCTGAGGTGTAGTATGTCCCAATGACAGCCTTATCTTCCAAGAATTTGTCTGATTTTGTTTGTCCTTTTTTGCTATATTAGAGAACTGAAAAGTTGCCTGGCTACACATTTACTGAGCAGTTTGGTGGAACACTATAGAAGTCAAACCCTTAGAGGGCAACTTGTGGCCCTCCAGATGTTTTGGCCTAACACTCTTTAATCCTCACCATTGGCTATGCTAGGACTTGTGGGAGTTATAGGCCAAAACAGCTGGAGAGCCACAAGTTGGCCACCTCCACCTTAGAGCTATTGGAAGAGAAACTATGGAGGAGTAAGAGCCACAGTATGTATTCATTGGAAGTGGTCTTTCCTTCCTCCAGCCTCCTCTAGCAAAACTCTCTCTGTGAGAATTCTCCGCCCACAAACATTCCAACTTGCCAAATAACACTGTAAACTTACCAATGTAACTTTAAATTATGTCCATAACCCATTTAGATCTCCTACAGGTGTCACTATGATCAAGCATTTGCATCTAATCTAATTATACATTTCATCCTTCGAGGTAATTTTAGACAGCACAAAACCAGCTTAAATTAGCTACTCCTGCTGTAAAACTACACTTTCCCTTAAATGACTGCTTTAGGCTTATTGATCAGCCTGCAGCACTGCCCCCTCCCCCCAGGAAAGTGCTTTAAAGATGGCCCTGATAATTTTATGATCACTTAGATCTGAATGACTGAATACACAATCAGGGACAGGGCTGATTAGCAAAGCCTTAATGTCATTTTAGCTACTTACAGAAGCATGCTTTCTCCAGCTTCTAAAGTTGATAGTGTTTTGTTTTGTTTTGTTTTTATTACTACATGGATCAGCTGACAGAAAACATCTCAATATTCTTAAAACAACTGCACTGGCTTCTGGTCCACTTCAGAGCACAATTCAAAGTGCTGGTCTTGACCTTTAAATAGTGATAGTTACGGATTTCATTTGGTCTGCATTTGAAAGTGGGCTGGCCTGATTTTCACTCCTCAGACTAATGCGAATTTCAGAGCACAGTTATCCTTCAGATTACCTATTCAAATTTTGTGTTACAGATCTCTCTCTCACACACACACACACACAAATGTACCAAAATGTGAATGAAAATGTATATTTTAAAATTAAATGCATACAAAAATGCACATATGAAGATTAAATGCATAGAAAAATGCATGTTTAATTAAACATTTAAGTGCCTGTTGGGTGTATTTTTTAAAAAATTAAAACATCTCCAAATTGTGGAAATGAGATGGATGGATTTATGGATGAACCCTTGTAAAACTGGCATGGAATGAAAATAGAATGAACTGTCCATCCTACCTTTCATGGCTTAGAAACAGTGCACTTCAATGACCTTCTGCTAACACATCAGGCTGACTCGATGTTAAGTTCTTCAGAGGCGCTTTTTGAGGTCTCACTGCATTCAGAAGTTAAGTCAGTAGTTGGCCAGAACATACCTTTTACCAAGGGCATGGCTAGACAAGGGGAGTTGAGGGGGATGATCTCATGATTTTATGATTGCGAGATTGTCCCTCTCATCTACATGCAGCGCGCAACATCCCAGGAGGAAGAGGACATCACACCTGCTATTTTGGATTATTATTTTTAAAGGAAAATGAGTGCATGAGCGCTCGATCAAAATTGTAAGTTGTTTTAAAAGAAAAACTAAACAAAAAGCCTCACGCTCCCCCCACACCACTCCCGATGGATACAGAGCTCCTGAGGAGCTCCGTGCTCCATGCCCAGTTCCAGGCTCCTCGCTTTTACTCATGAGGAGCCGGGACAAAACCATGATGGCGGGCCACATGTCCCGTGGTCTTGGAATCATGCTGAGATCATGGGGGAAAATGGAATGAAAGGGTAAGGCGATATCCCGGGCCAAGGGAGGAATCCTCCCTCCTTGCTCCTGGGATGCCCTGTGTGTCATGTTTCTTTTTTGTATCATTTTAAATAAAATTAAAAAAAATTAAAAGGGAAAAAAATCTTCATTCAATACAATTAGCATGTATTGGGAGAGTCCTGTGATGGAGGCACAGGGATGATCCTGGGATGATCCCCGGGATATTGCCCCGTCTAGCCATGCCCCAAGTCAGACTATTAATCCAAGTACTGCCACTAATCAAAGTACTGTCACTAGTACTGATTAACACTGGTTCAGCAGTGTCTCCATCACAGGACTCTCCCAATACATGCTAACTAATTGTATTGAGTGAAGATTTTTTTTCCCTTTTAATTTTTTAAAATTTTTTATTTAAAATGATACAAAAAAGAAATGAATACAAACAATCCCCTAACAATTAATATCAAACCAACAGTTCTGTGAATATGTATAATATACAAAGAAGAAAAAAATAAAAGTTGATTGATACAACTTCTAGGGGAAAGAAGCTTAATTGAAGTAGACAAAAAAAATTAAAAAGAAAAAAAGGATACAGAAAAGAAAAGAAAAGAAAGAAAAAGAGAAGGGGGGAAAAACCAAATCATAAATGTGCTGTATTCCTTCATTTGTTGTTACAATGTCCATATATTCAGAGCTGAATTAGACATACATTGTTGTACATTTGGTTGTGATGCATATTGAACCAATCTCCCCCATATGGCATCGAACTATGTTGATTCTGACTTTCCTTGAATTTGAAGCAAGTCATAACTTATTTTTTCTGATATTGCCACAGACCATATATTTCGATACCATGCAGATAAATTCAAATTGTCCAATTATTTCCACTGCTGTGTGATTGTCTGACGAGCAGCCATTAACAGGAATATTATTAAGTCTTTATATTTCAATCCAGTATTGAGTCCTTTGTATATTGAAAATAAAAATAATTCTGGATCTTATGCAATTGCTTCTCTAGCAATAACCATTAATTCTCTATGTAGTGATCTCCAGTATCCCTGTATATATGAGTAAGACCACCATAAATGAAAATACTTGAATGGGAGGGTGCTTTTTGACTCAGGTCCTGCTTGTGGGTTTCTGGTCAACAACAGCTAGTTGGCCCCTGTGTGAACAGAGTGCTGGACTAAATGGACCTTTGCTGTGATCCGGTGTGGCTCTTCTTATGTTCTAAGAGTTTGTGGGTTCTTTAACTCCTGCAGGATGTGCCTCTCTCAGCTAATTCAAGGACAGCAAATTGAAAACTTGAGGTTAAATTCAAGTAGTATAACTCCAAATAATGATCTTTCTGGTCCTGGAGTTACAATAAAAGCTATGCTGTTCCATTCATATGGAAGCCTAGATGGGAAGAGTTGTTTACACCTAGGCTTCTTCTCTCTAGACAACCATGTTAATATGTAGATATTTAGATGTAGCATCAAACAGTGTTCCGAGTGCCAGGAATGGGGCAACGAACGTGACCCTGCCCCTAGTAATCATGTAGCATTCCTTCAGTGTGAAGGAGGCTTGTTCAGGTGTACTAATCAGTTTCCCCCCCTGCATGTATCTGCTTGCTAATTGGTGCAGCTGCAGCAGAACAAAAAGCTAACAACTAAAGAAAATCTACTTGCATAGCAATTTGAATTTTTACACCGCACACATATTTTACTTCTATATCAGGGGTGCGCAGCCTCAAGCCCAGGGGCCAAATCTGGCACTCCTTGACTTCCCAGATGGCCACGCCCCTTTCCCTGGCCCACGTCCTTTCTCCTAACTGCCAATCATTCCATGCTTTCCCAGCTTTTGTAGAGGTTTTCCCCTGTTCTAAAAGGTTGAAATCTGTCTTTTAAGGCTTAGTTACTGGCAGTAACAGGTTTAAGCTAAACTATTCTGGTATTTTGGCCCCGCCCATTTTGCCCCGCCATTTTGCCTTTGTTCCCACCCACCACTGGGATGTGGCTCGTAAGAGCTTTTCTGAAATGGAATTTGGCCCACAGACAGAAAGAGCCTCAACATCCCTGGTGTATATGGCTCCAGCAGGACTTCATTCACATCTTCCTTGGTCACAACTTACTGGACAGGGCAGCCAGAGTCAGGGAAAGGCCTCATTCATCAGCAATGTATCACCAATTGGATAATTTGTGGAAAACTGGTTCAGTTAGATATTAGTTGCGTATGAGTATTTTATTTTATTTTCAATGTTTCTGTCTAACAAAAAGAACACCGCTGTTAATCTCCCTCGACACTGTTAGCAGGTATTTGTTGTTACCATGCAAGAGGTCAAACCTAGTTCAGTCCAGTTATCAAAGACTGAAGTGGTTCCTAATCACTTTAAAAGGTTCTTATCCATGTGCATACCTCCTGTATGGTTTCTTTTGCTGAACATTACACATGCAATACTGGCCAGGAAAAAAAAAACAAGCTTTGCTGAAAATAAATTCTAAAGAAGTACCTGGTTTCACTTATTTAATTGAGGTTACTTTTAAGGGTGATGTGGTTTTTTTCCCTTGAAGATTTTAGCAAGCTAAGTTTTATTTTTTTAAAAAAAGCTAGGTGGTATAACCAATAGCAAGACAAGAAACAAGGCTGAAACTCTAGCAGAAGCAGTAGTATTGCCATGTATTAGAATTGCTTTACATAAGGGATTGACAATACAAAGCTTGGAGCAAGGTTAAAAGTTTATTATAACCTGAAACTGACTTAGCAATCAGTTCCTGTGTCCATTTTTTTGTTTTAAAAAAGGAATCTGGTTTATTATGTTGGGTTTGTGCTGCTCTGGTGGAAGTGGACTTCCCCACCCAGGCCTTCCTATGGCACCCCTTCTAATTCCCTGGAAATGTAAGGAAGTCCTCCTGAATGAGGTGAGCTGTGGTATGGGAGGCAAGAGGGATCCTGCCCCAAATCACACAGAGGGACTTTCGAGGAAGGCAGGTTCTGGATCCCATCTGGGTTTTTTTAAGAACCTAAGAAGAGCCCTGCTGGAGGAGACCAAGGGTCCATCTAGTCTAGTTCACACAGTGGCCAACCAGCTGTTGACCAGGAACCCACATGCAGGGCATGTAACTCAGCAACTGGTATTCATAGGCTTACTGCTACTGGTTTCCCCCCAAAATATTATTATTATTATTTACTAGCTGATATGCCTGGTGTTGCTTGGGTCTGTGAATAGTGTTTATAACATAAAGCAATTTTATAACATAAAGCAAACACACACACACACACACACTTAAATAAAGATACACCAAATATCCAAATATTCACAAATGGTGCCTATATAGCACCCATTCAAATGTTGAAAGTGTGTTAGGCCCTCAATTCATTACATTATAGGAGGTGAGTGGTTATGCTTATGTTATAATATCCATCTTTTAGCTCTCAAAAGGGCATGGAGAATCCATTTGGATTGACCATGTGTTATCTTCCAGGATGCAAGTTGATAATTTAAAAGGACATGTACATCAATAATTTTTAAATGACATGTATATCAGTAAATCTTAAAGAGTGTTCCAGTACAAAGTTAATCTGTATAATAACCTCCTCCCCAAAAGAGGCAGCAATCGGGGATTGCCAAAACATACAATTAAAAGGCGCATTAGCTGTATGACATCTTCAATAATTAGCCAACTTAGACAAACCTTTATTAAAAAGTATGCAACAGACATGGAACAAGAGGCTTTGCTGAGTAAGATGCAACCTGAGATCCATGAATATAAATGTTGAGGTGGTGATCCATTGGTTAGGCAAAATGGGACCACTCAGTTCCCTATTGCATTCCTGCTTAAGACTCTGTCTATCATATTTATTTACATATTTGTAACCATGGATCATGGGTTGATATCACTGATTAACAAGCAATAGCCAGCAGCTGAAATTCATGTGGCTCTGGATCTCAGTGCATGGTAGGTTTCTAAAGTGAAAGACCAGAATAAATGGTACCACAGAAGTGCTCTGCCAGTGTTAATAACCCCGCCTCCATCAGAAGCAAGGTGACTGCTGTGACCACAGTCACATTTATCCATTCCCCTGTAGAGATTGCAGTTACAGCTTGTTTTGTTCCATGCAGCTGGGCACTGATTGGTAAGGCAAAAAGTACTCATGAGTGGCAGGAGTGCCAACTGTTAAAGCTGAGTGCCTGGGCTTTGCCAGCAGAGAGCTTACCTGAATTTACGTGTGTAGGCGTGCTTCCTCTCTATGGGAGACACTGTTTCCTGTTGTTGGGGAGGAAGAATTGCAGAACACAGTTTTCATGTAGAGCAAGGGTGTGGATAGAGAGAGGTAGCCATTAAGGATGTGCACGGACCCCCAATCCGCTCTGGAACCTGATGCGCAACTTCTGGATTGGGTCCGCTCCGCCCCACATTGATCCGCCTATGCTCCGCTTTGATCCTCTGTGGGGCTTCGGATCTGGATCGGAGCTCTGTGTTCCCCCCCATAGACTTGCATTGAAGCAAATCCGAGGATCTGGAGCCAGGTAAGGCCCCCTCCCCCTCCCCACTTACCTGCCTCTGTCGCGGTTCAGCGGAGGCTTCAACTGAAGCCCAGGCCTCAAACCGGAAGACCAGGCCGCGCCTGGTCTTCCGGTTTGAGGCCTGAGCCTCAGTTGAAGCTGCCGCCAGACCACAACAGAAGCAGGTAAGCCCCCCTCCTCTCCTGCCCTTTACCTGGCTCTGCTGCCATCACTGCACAGACTGTGACGGTGCCAGGTAAGCCCCCCTCCCGCCACACTTACCTTTTCTTCGGAGCTCCAGATCAAGGCGAAGGATCCGCTTGGTCTTGATCCACAGCTCCCCTGACCCGATCCATCTCCGCCTTTGTCGAAGGCGAATCAGGCTGCTCTGCTATCAGTTCTAAGAAGCAAAGAGAAGCGGAGCACAGCCCTAGTAGCCATTATACTTTCTAGTATGGATTGCTTACCTGTACGAGGTGCTCATTTCATGCATCCCCAGTTATTAAAGTGAAGTATGGGTTGCTGTTGGATGTTTATTTTCTAAAGTGTTTTTTTCTCCAATGGTCAATGAGAATGATTTTCCTTGTGCCACCTCCAATGGTCAATGGGAAGGATTTTCTTTGTGCCACTTCCATCATTGGTATGAAGTCCTGCCATCATCAGGGATGGGTTTGGGATCTAAGGGGCTCTGGGAAATGGCACAGGTCTGCTCCTTCCCTGTGCCTCCCATGTCTCTGCTGCAAGTCTCCCATGTCTCTGTTCCGTTTTGGTTGTTCTGCTGGCCGAATTGGTACATATCCATTCTGCCAGTGCAGCAGAGCATATCTGAGCAGTTGCATCTGTATATCTTTCATGGTGATAACATATATTTCAGTGTAGTAGAGCAAGATGATGATGATCCCACTTACTCCACACACTCAAAGCAGTGTATAAAAGTTAAAAATAACAAACCAGTTACATTAAGCATCATATAAGAAACAATAAAGCAACAGTAAAAGAAACTGACACTAGAACAGCAGAACACAATTGAAAGAGCAGATTAACAAGTAATGCATTAAAGTAAGCTTTTTAAAAAAAGATCTTTTAAAAACAGGGAGATGGGTGCCTAATATTTCTTCAAAGGGAAGACATTCAGAGTCTCAGTGCCAAAACCAAAATGGAACTGTTTTGTGTACCTGCCACAGGAAAAAAACAAAAACAGGAAGGCTTCACTTGCAGGGAAAAGGAAGAAAAGAGACTTCCAGGTGCATAAAAGAAAATCTTTACTGAGCCCAATGCATTTCAAACTCAGTTCTGTTTTTGCAACAGTGTGAAAAGACTAGGACAGAAATTGATTGTTCAGGAGTGCCTCTGAGGAAGAACTGATTCTGAAACCCATTCGGCTCAATAAAAATGTTCTCTTGCGCACTTGGAGGTCTTCCTTTTTATCATGAAATGGCAATATACAGAGTAAGACCTCTGAAGTTGATCTTAAGTAGTTGGGTTGTTCATATGGGAGCACTTAGTTCCTGGGGCGACATAGTAACAAGCTATGTAGTGTGTGGCTAAGAAGTGCCCAGTTCAGATCTTGACTCCCCAGGGACTGCCCATCACAGGCTTACCTCATGGAACAGCCTCCATGAAATGGCCTTTAAAACAGCCACACACCTGTTTCATTAGTCTACAGAAATCAACCAGTAAGCTGAGTTTCATCTTCTTGTATTGTCAGTGTGATTCTCGCTAGAATCCCTATGGTCAACCAATATGTTTTAAATTTATATAGGCATAATGAGTATCATGCTGACTCTTGATTTTAAAATATATGAAGTGTCGATATTGCTAAGGAACACCATGTCCTCCTTGTGGGTTCCTGGTTGACAGCTGGTTGGCCACTGTGTGAACAGAGTGCTAGACTAGATGGACCTGATCCAGCAGGACAATTCTTATGTTCATATGTTCTTATGACACAAGGGACAGCATTCTGTGTAAGAATCCTAGCTGCCACTTAGTACTATGCGGTCCACCAGAAATTGACCATGGACTTCTCCTGCTTATATGGATGGGTGAGCATTTCAGTTTAGTTTTGATAAGAATTTACCAACATTTGCAAAATTGTCCCTATTTCGGAGAATAAGAGCTTGAGGTTTAACAAGTTTAAATGTGGGAGAAACTTAAACTGAGAGATTCGTCCACCCAGGCCCAAGCCTGTGAGTACTTTCCTGTTTGGGGTGCGAATCATTGTGGATTCGACCATGTTAGTACTTAATAAGGGTTGCCATATCTTTCTTCTGATAGGCCTCTCATCTTTAACATTGATATGGCAGTCAGGTACACCGTGGTCCTCTCCATGATGGGAATAGCTCTGCCTATTGAATTTGGCTGGTGCAGATGAGTGAGAATTTTGTTTCAGTTTGATTTTCTACGACTTTACCAAAAATTGCAAAGTTTTTCATATTTGCGAGAAGAAGAACTTGAGATTTCAAAAAATGTGAGTGTGGGAGAAAATGAAAATGACAGATTCATGCATCCCTACCCCTGCTTATGCACTCTGTAATATAACGGGCCTATGAAATTAATTCCCACTTACAATTACTGAGCCTGAGTCAAAGAGCTTGATTCATAATGATTTTCAGTGATGTTTGTCTATGGACCTATAGCTAGGACATTAATTCAGATGTATTGAGTGCTGCACTTATTGGCTCTTACACACATCTTATTTCTAATTTTAAATGATGATTTTAATGTAGATTAGACATTATTATTCAGTACCAATTTGAAACTTATCCTTTTTGACTTCATTGCTCTGTAACATTGGGTGGCATTTCTCCTAATGAATATCTTGGCTTGGATGGAAGGCTGAATTGACTTAACCCAATTAACAAGGCTGAAGAGCCTCTCACTCCATTACTTTCCATAAAACTGAATTGCAGTTCATCTAACTTATTAAAAATGGAGCCACTTTTTTGACTTTTTGCATAATGGATCTAAAAATGAAATGATTTATGTCGAGGTGAAGCAGAGAGGAAGATGTGAGGTTTGTCAGACTACTTAAAATTCTCTAAGACAAATGCATGTCAATGGAACTAAAATTCAGAGTGCATTACTTGTTACATTATAACCAAGAAAATGATCCCAGAAGTTCTAAGAAGGAATGAAAAACTTGAGAACTGTGAGATAAGTTTTTTAGTTCTATACTATATTCTATAATGAGCATAATAGTACCAAACAATTTCTTGCAAACTTTTTTATCCCCTTCCATTCAGCACTGATAGTACAGCTAAAAGTAGGATTTCAGTTTAAAACAGCTTCTGACAATGTGGATCATAACCCTGTGAAATGAATGGATACATACAGGTCCATGTGCATATCTGAAGGTATGGATCAAGTCCTTGGATCAAGGCAACAAGGTATTTAAAAAGGTGTTAACAAGAGTAAAGATCACAATTGATAGTAGAGATAAACATTAAATACATTAAATGTGCAATCTTATACATATAGGACTTGTCTAAACAATGCCCACTATCCCCCAGTCATTTTTTTTAACTTTTATCTTTTGAGGAGGAAATTCACAATATTTTTTTTTTTAAAAAAAAAAAAAACTTTTGAGGAGGATGTGCACAAATTAACCCTAATGTACACTTGCACCGATGTGCACATATACTAATGCGCACTCACCCACCGTGAATAACTTTCTCCTATGTACCTTAAAATAATCCAAGTCCACCAGCAATGAGAGGACAGCATAACAAAAGATACTTGACAATTCATGAAACACAAAGAGAAGAGAATTAACAAAATCCATACATCTCTAGTTAAGGAAAATCTGAAGGTTCCAGAGAGGGCAGCCGAGGCGCCATTGAACATTGTGAGATGTGGTGGTGGTGGAAAGCTCTGCTTCTATCTCTTCTTCAATGGTGGTAGTAGTGAAAAGGGGCACATTGGGGAGAGCTTTGGATCAGTTGGATAGAAAACTTTCTCAGTCCTACAACACTTCCCAGCAAAGGGGGTGGGAAACAATACTAGACTTACAGGTGCCATATTTACGTTCCTGTCGATAAAATAAATAGGGGGGGGGAATAGCATGGTCAAGTCCAAAAAAAAGTGGGGAAGGAAAAAAGTCATCCATCCCTACCCAGAGCCCAGCTATGTTTTCTATTTGTTCTGGGTTATACACACTGCTTCCAGAAAACCTGTAATGCAAGAGTTCTCAACTCATGGCCCATGATCCACAGCCCCTTCAAGCCCACCAGCCTCCCCTGCTGCTGCCTACCAGAGAAAAACGCAATTGCATGGCCAGCAGGAAAACCTACACACAGAGAGGGGGGGGAACCTCTCACCACCAGCAACAGTAAAACAAATTTTACTTCCTTCTCAGTCTGCATTTTCCCACTTCTAGGAGTGCACTCTAGGAATTAGAGCTGTGCTCCGCTTCGGAGCGTAGAAGCAATAGTGAGGCGGCCAGATTCGCCTCCAACAAAGGCGAAATGAAGCAGGTTGGGGGGCTGTGGATCGAGGAGCTCCGAAACAAAGGTAAGTGGGGGTTTACTTGGTGCTGCTACAGTCTGTGTGGCAACGATGGCAGAGCCAGGTAAGGGGGCAGAGGGGAGGGGGGCTTACCTGCCTTTGTCGCAGTCCAGTGGTGGCTTCAACAGAGGCTGAGGCTCAAACCGGAAGACCAGGCCACAACCTGTAAGCGGGAAGAGGGAGGGGGCCTTACCTGGCGCCGGTACCACCACTGCAAAGCTTTGATTCGGATTTGGAGCTCTGCAGTGGAGCGGAGCGGACCATAGGTGGATCAATGCGGGGTGGAGCAGGCCCGTTCTGGAATTTGCAGATCGGGTGTGGATCGGGGTGTGTGTGTCAGTGCACAGCCCTACTAGGAATGGCTGTTTGATGGCAGGAATCATAGAGCCATGTGAGAGAGGCTCTCAGATCACGTTCTAGAAGATGGTCTGCCATGCACTGTCAGAGGGCTCTTCGACCCTGTCAGAGAGCTGTGCTGTGACTCTAATGTTTCTGAGCACTACTGCTGACAAGAGGCACAGAGGGGGGGAAAGTGGAAAGTAAGGGGGGAAATGGGGCAGTGGAGTGGGGAGGGGTGAAATATTGTAATGACTAGCATCATTTAACTTGGAAATGAAATGAAGTTGTCCGACTGGGGCAGTCACTTGGAAAATATGGGTATGTATTTATGCATACATATGGGATGTGGATGTATGCATGCGTACTGTCCCTGGGCACACAGAGACAAGTGATGCTGCCCTCAGGTAGAGATGGCAGAGGAATCTGGTTTGGGGATAGACCCCAGTGAACTATCCCTGGCTACCCATCTCCACTAGAATCTGGTTTGTACATTCCTGAGCTGGCTGAACTCATTACTGAGTTGGGCAAGCGCATGATTTTCCTGGCAATGGTTGAGAGCCCAAAGAGTTGACAGGTGGCAGGAGCAGGAGTCCCCATCACTTGCCCAAAGTCACCCAGTGAGCTTCCATGGCCGACTGGGGACTAGAACCCGGATCTCCTGACTCCCAGTCCAATACTCTAGCCACTACACCACACTGGCTTTTCCATCACTACAAATGATTGAGGAATTTGGATGGAGACTGGAACTTGGTGAATTTTTACCAGCTCATTCCCCAAGACTCCAGTTCAGTCATCCACAAATTGGTCCCAATGGGTGCATGATGAGTCAGCCTCATGGATTTTTCAGGTTAGTCTTGTGTGTGTGTGCAAATCATGATTTATGCAAATGGTATACAAATTAGAAAATTTATAAGCACCACTTTGTGCAAATTGTGCTATTTGCGGCCGCTGTTTTGTGTAAATTGGCATGTGATTTTGCACAAACCCCCACCCCCAGCAATGTTCCCAGATTTGGGGAATTATCATGGTGCTCGGCTCACAAACACAAGCCATGGGGATCTGTCAGGCCCAAAAAGGGCTGGACTTCCTTGTGGTGGACAACCCTATCCATCACACAAAAAACAGGTGATGAATTATTCCCAGGGCTGAGCCAAGATATTTTGCTTCCCTAAAGTGAATGACGGGATGGTGTTTATGCCCAATTCCATGCAAACATGTTGACTGCATTGACACTTGAATACTGATGATAGAATAGCATTGTCTTTGACTCTGAAGGGCAGCAAGCTGGTTTAGGAAGTGAAGGACAGGCCAGATCTCTCTCTCTCTCTCTCTCTCTCTCTCTCTCTCTCTCTCTCTCTCTCTCTCTCTCTCTCTCACACACACACACACACACACACACACACACACACACCTTTGTTCTCAAGGGGATTCCAGAGAAACAGCTGGGGTCTGCCTTTGCTCACCTTCATATCAGCTGCCTGATGAGCCACCTCACTCTACCTAAAGGCAATGCCGGCCCTGGTTGTTCCTGCCTGATAAATTAGACTGGTGAAGGGAAATGTTTTCTTCTCTCTGACAAATCACCTGGAATTGAGGAAAGCTGTGGATTCCAGTCTGGGATCTTCCATTTTTCCTTCAGCATAAGTGGCAAATCTTAAGGTGCAATGCACTTGAGACAAGGACTGTTCTGCTCCTGGTTTCTTGAGAAACTTGAACAATTTGACATCATTTCCAGAAAGTTAAAATATTGAATATCTTATGGATGTTCCTATCTTTGGAAGCACTCGAGGTTTTCAAAGGCATTCTATTATTTGATCCCCTAAATATTTCATAAGGCACTCTGTTGTTTAGTGCATCATCATCTATTTTTCTTTCTGCACCTTTTCTTCCACTGTGTATTTCTACATCTTCATAGCATTTTCTTCATTTTACTCTGATGAATTTCTCTGTCTTAACAGATCTAATCCCTATATCAGGAAACTCATTCAGCTTACAAGAAAAAGTACCACACAGTCTACTAAGGAAGGAGAGGAGAGAGGCTCTGTGCACTGCATTGCATTCTGCACTAGAGTGCAAATTAAACATGGTGCATAGGAGTCAGTGGGCAGAGGTAAATGGAGCGTGACAGTACTAATTATGGGCATAAGGAGGGTGCTAGAAAGGTTGTAAAAGCTGTCTAAATTGGGACAGTCTATAGGAATGTAGGAGAAAAACCAATCAACTAACAAATTTCCCAAGTGTTCCAGCCAACAGCAAACAGATGGTTACCAGCCAGTCAGATTGTTGATCCTCTGAGCAGTTGAGGGTGAAGAAATGTAAGAGAGATAAGTGTTCACCGAGCTGGTATGTCATTCTCTATAATAACTATCCTTCCTGAGAAGTGTTTTTGCATTACTTAGCACTTTTTAATGGACAACATGCTTTACATTCCTTTCCATGTCTGATCTGTCTCAAAAGCAGAATGATTGTAATCTTTTTGGAAATTGAGAAACAGTAATAGGAACCATATGATCACAAGTGAAAAGGGATTCGATGGCTTTATCTACCTTATCTCCTTTCCCTGGTTCTACAACTGCACTCTGAGATTGGGTATCCTTTCCTTAAACATCTTGACCGACGATTGTACCCAAACATTTCTTGAAAACCTCCAAAAGGTAGGGAGTTACATCTGAACGACTAACAGTAGAATCCTATATGTATTCCAGTGTTCAATCTGGCTTATTCCTGGGTAAGTGGGTATAGGATTGCAGCCTAAATTGATTAGGTTCTTACACCTAATTCTTTACCTAAGTGTACCTCTGTATTCTGAAGCCATTTGAAAGCCTCTGAGGTATTTCAGCAGAGACATCGAAAAGATTCAGCTTCCATTTTAGTAGGTCAAATGTTCCAAGCAAACCTCACTAACAGTTCAGGGCCTCTTGTGCTTAGTTCATATGCAGTTGAAACCAATTTACACAAGGATTAGACACCTTGTGGAAAAGAAAAAGAAAAGAAAAAGATGCTTCGATAACCTGTAGAAATGTCACTTTTTGTGACAGCCCTTTTTGTATGTTTTGTGAATAAACAGAGATATAATAAGCATTAGAAATGGAACTGTCAAAAGGAAAGAGCTAGCATTTGAAACGACAGATTGCGAGAGTGAGCGATAAGAATCTGGGATGGTTTAAAATTCAGCCCAGATTGTTATGTAGCTCCCTATCTGTTTTGCCTTAAATCGTATGAAATCGGCTAAATCTAATACCCCCTTTGTTCATAATTTCCCTGTGCCTAAAGAAAGAAGACCTCCCAGTTTAGATTAATGCAGAATATGAGTGACTTACCTAAAACAGAATGATATGGTATATTGAAATAATGAGGGAGAAAGCAATAGGCAACACAGATGGTCTGCCTTGTTCTATTCACCTTGTTTACTGTGTAGGCCTTAATTTAGTTATCAAAACAGATGTGTCCACTGTACAGAATATAACCCCCATTTCCCCTTTTCCCATTAAGGCTGTCAAATGGATAGATGAATAACAGATTCCTGGTATGCTCTCTAGAATTGTTGGATACTAGAAGGCTATAATTTATTATTGCTACTGGGTTGCCTGCATGATTTTCATGCAAACAGTCGTATCAGATCTGCTTGTACCTCAATAGATCAACAGAATACTTTGCAATCTGTCTAATTCAGGAAGCTTCTTATGCGTGAAGGAATCCCAGTGGACATATACTGTAGCTCCCATGCCTGCAAAAGTTGCCCCCAATGACTTTAATGATGGGGTGAAATTTTGTGCCTGTATCCTTACTGTGCATGCCTCCAATCAGTCAATGGAGCTCATGTGTATGTAGGATGTGTACCCGGAATGTTGAACTGGAACTTGTGGCTAGTTTTATACACTTCTTTAAACGGTATTGAAGTGCACTGATAACTGTTGGGGCACAATCCACATTCCATATATGACTTTCATAATGTGATTGCCTACTTTTTATTCCACATTTGGAATAATTTGACACAAGGTGTAGATCTGGCCTAGTAAAACTGTACAGCTTGGAGTGGGGAAATGGTATAGGGACATCTTTATGGAAATCTGAAAGTTATTTTCAGCAAGTGGCTTAAAGACACACCCATAAGTGCAGTGTTCCAGTCCCTCTGTCCTATGCCCCTTTGGTGTTCTTCAAAGCGTTTGTGGCTTCAGAGAACAGTAATAAAAATATCATAAGGCAAACTAATACAGTGGATTTATATTTTATTGCATCAGATAATGGTTCTCTAAAATGTACAACTAAAAGTCATCATGAGTCAAGAGTTTCCAGGGATAATTTATCAATCTTTCTCTCTCTGAATTAAGCCCTAGATTTTTTTTTAAAAAAAAGACTTAACAGAGCAATCCAATGCATGTTTACATGAAAATAGGTCACATTACCTTCAATGGGGCTCATTCCCTAGTAAGTGTGTTTAAGATTCTTGTTGGGAATATTGCAATCTCATCTGCAAGTTACAGGAAGGGGACAGTATTACAGTTAGCTAGTTAATGAATGGGAATTTGAGCATAGCTAGCCTTAGGATCTCTATAGCCTACAGTGTGCTTTCCTGGTCCTCCCCTTCCTCCCCTCCCCTCCCCTCTGATCATCTACCATTGCTTGGAGCATGTGTTTTGCTCTCTCTTTCTCTCCTGATAGTGTAATGGAACAGAAAATGGAGTGAACAAACACTTTCTGCATTCTTATGCAAAAATATTGTGTCTTAACCATGTTGTCTTTTTTCTTTTTTTAGCCCTATGTGCACGTGGGACTGGTAAATGCTCCTTCAGTTTTGCCTTTTTTATCTGCTAACTGTCTTTCTAACTGGAGCAGCAATACCAAATAATTCCCATCAATTGTAACCTAGTGTGTGTGTGTGTGTGTGTGTGTGTGTGTGTGTGTGCTTATATCCTTGTTCTTAAGACCGTTAGACTTATTCCTGTCTAAACAGGCATAGGATTGCACCCTAAGTGATGCATATATTTTCTGCTGTCTTTGAACTGGCCCTTTGTAATGAGGCAAATACCACCCTGGGGTAAATGTAAGATAAATTACAATCCGTGGTGCTAATTACAACATTGGCACAAGAGATTGTTTCTTTGGACTAATGTGCCTTTGGAGCATATGATGTAGATATTTTTGTGTAGCATATATAAAACAATCTATTCTTCTGTCTGTTATAATTTGATCAATCAGAAAGAAAAAGAGTACAGAGGGAATCTAGAGGGATTGATTGGGCAGCAGGAACGAGGTCTAGAGTGGCAAACAACTTACCATCGCCTCTGGGTCTTGGATGTTCGCCACAGTTACTTTCATGAAAAATAAAAAAACGTACGCACAGTAATTAAAATATTTTGTTAGTCTACCCACACAGATCTGGGTCGATACATTTTTCCATTCCTCTATCACTGTTCTCTTCTCCATCCCCAGTTTGCATAGCCAATCAATCTCTCTGCTCATATGATTGATCAAAGAAATGCACAAAGTGAAGTGGGAAGCAGAGGAGATACATAAAATGTGGTGTTATTAAAAGATGAGGCTAATGACACATTGTGCTGCATTTTGCAATTATTTATGCTAGAATAAAAATACATTAAATGAAAGAGCTGAAAATAGAATACTTCAAGCAATCAAACATGTTTAATGTATCTGCTGTTGCTGGTATGTTGTGTTTATGTTTTCATTAATTTTGTCATAAAGAAATCCATAGCAAATGTGGACCAATGTGTTGGTCCATCTCTAATCTCTTTGATGCTGTTTCCTAGTTCAAGTGTACAATTAAGATTGTTTCCACTTTCCTCTCTTATATACTGTATCTATAGACAGTTTCCCAGTATCCAAATGAGTAGGATGTCTGCATGAACAGATCTAGCTGGAAGACTGTCTAGATTGCACAATGACAATCTTTGGATGATAAAGCAGACGCTGGTTTGAGCAGAGGAACATCAATTTCAGCCAATCATATCGTAGTGGGAGCTAAACTAACTTCTAGCTCTAGTAATGGGCTTGGTTGTAATGGAATGAACATTTTATACTATTTATACACTGGGGGGAAAAACATGCTTAACTTTGACAGAAAGCCCTCTTCCCCGATTGATTGTGCCGCTCAGTATGTTTGTTAATTGTAGTACTATGAGCCAAGTATATAATCTTTTTTTATAAATGTTTTATTTTAATGCATTGTCTTTGTAAACTGCTTAGAGATATTTGGTTTTAAACATGATACACACGGTATATAAATGTATTAAATAAATGAATATATGAAACAGAACTTTACCCACATTGCCACTTAAACTGGTTTCTACCAGTTTAACTGAATAATTACAGTTTGGGCATTATAATTTAGCAGTATCTACACATCTTGATCCTCTCACAGAATGACAGTTTTCAGAATTCTCCAGGAAAGTGAAATGACTATTACATTAATTTAAGTCTGCAGTGTGGAAATTAGAGTTGTGTTTTCTTTTTATTTTCAGAAATTTGGTTGGGGAGGATGAAGAGGCTCAAATGGAGGGCAAATTTTGAAGAAATTTCCAACTACAGAGTTGAGGGCTGAGGATTCCGTTTACTTAGCTAAGTGTCCAAGGTAAATGGAAGCCCTGCCCCCCCCCCCACCTTCCCAGTAAAATGTCTTTGAAATTTCCCCCTCCAAATGAAAGAGGCAGAAAGAAAAAAAATGCATCTTTTGCAAGGAGGGCAGAAGTTCTCAAAAGTAGAAAGCAAAGTTCAGCACAGTGCTAGTAGAAATACACTGCAGGAGATTTTTTGTTATTGATAAAAGATAGAATGTTTTAAAATCTGAACGCTATGAAGCTTAGATGAAGTTAGCAACAATCTTCTGCAAACCTGTTCCAGAGCACCTTTCTCAGTATTGGGAGGAGGGCAGAGCATTTGGAGAAACAACACTGTTGTTACTCAGGAATTGTTAGAGCAAAGGAGAGGAGTGTCTGCCTTATCTCTCTTTCTTTTTTTCCTTTTTACTCTGGAATGGGACACATTCACAAGCACTGAAGCCAGAACTTCACATGATGTCTTTCTGTGATAGTTTTATTAAGGGGTGCGGGAAGTGAAAAACAGATTGCCAATGTGGGTGGGAAATTCTGAGTTTTATAGCAAAGCAGGTGTGTATCCCCCCATTTCTTCTATGTAACCCAGCAACGCCCCCTTCTTTTATGTTTGTGATTAAGGCTTAATAGATTTTCTTTCTGTTTCCCACATTCAACTTTGATATATCAGATAATATCTTCCAAGCACATTCCTTTCCAATTATATAAGAACTTGAAGAATGGGTCAGCTAGAGTTTCATTCTGTCCTTAATCTAATAATAAAATTTTATATTTCAAGTTTATTAACAAGTTTTATAGACCAAATATCTTTCACACTTAATCAGAGTAGCTTTTCAATTCCATATTTTCATCCAAAGTATGTTAAAATGTACTGCTCCCCAACCCTGCACTTTATCTGATATTTAATCGGGTTTGGTTTCATATTTCTTATGTTGATTCACTGGAAATCTGGTGCCACTCTTTGTAATAAAGCCTATAACTTCATGAACTTTTTGTCAGCTATTTGGTAATATTTCCCAATCACACCAAACCTTTGGGCACTCTGAAATGGGTTTGGAGGATTGCATGTTTCTGAACGTGATGACTCCTGCTTTTTAATTGATATTGGGTATCTTCAGATGTGTATTTCTTCATCATTCAGTCACTGGTTTTTCCATGAGCTTTTCACACCACCATTGCCATGCAGTTATTGTCTCATGTCTTTCTCCCTCTTGCATGTTGTTTTGCTATGGGAGAAATACGTTATTTTTGGCAATCATGCAATGAAACCATCATTGTTTCCCTATGTAATCCTTCTTCCATGCAATGTCCTGCTTTGGTGGGTGGGTATTGGATGGTGCAGCATTGACAACATACTGACGAGGATCAGTTGGGAGTGTCTCATCCTGTCCCTCTACCCCTCCGATCCTGCTCAGCTTCATATTCCAGGAATGTGTAAGAAGATGGACAATGGGGAGGGGACGGTGGTTGCAATGGATGTGAGCAGATGCAACCCATTTAATTCCTCTACTCAAATGAGAAAAGTGTTACTGTTGCTTTTAGAGTGTTTTCAGAAGGCAGGGAAATTGTGTGGCTGGGAAGCCTGGTCATAGCTGCAAAGATGCTCTTACAGGGACAATACTGATTTGCATCTGGGGTTGGGGGAGGTGAACCTCTGAACATGCAGACTTCTGAACTTGCGAAGTATCCATGCTTAGCAATGGGATGTGGGCGGCTCTGCATGTGCCTCCTGGGAAACATTTCACCCTTTCTATTCAATCCCCACGTGTACACACACACAGAGGAGAAGTGTACTCCCCTTCAACACAACGCCTTCCCCCAGTGTATACACAAATGAGAAAAATGTTACTGTTGCTTTTACAGGGACAATACTGACTTGCAGGGGGAAGGGATCTCCAATGATGCAGACTTTATTGATAACATCCTGCAAGGTTCCACCCACCCTTGCAAACAGAATATAGCGTTATGCATAAAAAGAAAAACTGGCTGTATAAAGGCCCCACCTAAATCCCCAAAACAGAACAGGAGGAAGTGGTAAATTGCAGGAGAAAATGCACCATCTGAAGATGCCCATTGTCTTTCGTAAGTATGCTGTGTTATGCAAATGCTTGGGGCTTTGTGGCCATCCCCATATGCTCAGCACTAGATGTCAGTGTATGCAGAAAAAACAGTTACAATGCACAGATGGGAAGGCAAATCAGCAAGACGATATGAGCATGCACACTGTCCTGCGCAAAGCAAACACAACCCATAGTCTGCAAGCAAGTGTGGATTGCCCTAGAGCAGTGGTTCCCAATTGGTGGTCCGCGGACCCCAGGGGGTCCACGTAACCCACCCAGGGAGTCCGTGGCACCATTCACAGATTCACCATTCATTTCTGGAGTCCACTGACAACGAATTCCTACCAGAAGTAAAATATAACATCACTGAGCACCTGCATGATTTAGCGACTAGCTTCAGAGATTACTTCCCTGCATCTAATCCTGTAAACACATGGAGAAGGAATCCTTTTGAATGTGGTGATGTACAACTAACAACTCTATCTGCAGAAGAGCAAGATGCACTTGTTGACGTCACTTGTGATGGTTCATTGAAATCATTTTTCAAAGAATATAGACTGGACCCATTCTGGGTGAAGGTTTTTCCTGATTATAAGAAGTTAGGTAAAAGAGCTTTGAAACATCTAGTTCCCTTTTGTTTCACATATCTTTGTGAACAAACATTTTCGACAGTTTGTTATATGAAGAACAAGCATAGAAATCGGCTCGATGTTGATCCAGATTTGAGATTAAAAGTAGGAAATATTGAACCGGATGTGGAAGGGATTGTTTGGGACAAAAAGAGGCATGATTTCTCCCATCACATTTAGGTTTAGTAGCTGCTAGACATGTCATAATTTGTTCAATTGTAAACTAGACATCAGTAAAATTAAATTCGTCTTTATATTCCTAACTAAATCATTTATTTATTTTATTTATTTATTACATTTATATACCGCTCCACAGCCGAAGCTCTCAGGGCGGTTTACAACAATTAAAAATAGTAAACATTAAAAGTATATAAAAATTTAAAAACCATAAAAACAGTATAAAAACAACAGTATCCATTTAAAAACAATTCTGGGGTCCATTAAAAACAAACTTAATGTTGTTAAATGCTGTTAAAATGCTGTTAAAATGCCTGGGAGAAGAGAAAAGTCTTGACCTGGCACTGAAAAGATAACATCATTGTCATTTTTGAGTGGTAATATCAGAAATTTTATGGTCTGTTTTTTTTAGTATACCTAAAATCCTTTGCTTATTAGGGGCTACCCCTTATTTTCTCCAAAAAATTGCTTCACACAGATAAGTACCATAGAGATAACATTTTTTTTCAAAAGTAGGGGGTCCATGGCTTGGCATTTGAAAAAACAGGGGGTCCGCAGTACTTAGCTAATTGGGAACCACTGCCCTAGAGTATATGCCCCATCTGTCTCTCAGTACAGAAAGTAACGTGCCTCAACGCCTAAGACACCTAAGAGCCAGTGTGGTGTAGTGGCCAAAGTGTCGGACTGGGAGTCGGGAGATCTGGGTTCTAGTCCCCACTTGGCCATAGAAACCCACTGGGTGACTTTGGGCCAGTCACAGACTCTCAGCCCACCCTACCTCACAGGGTTGTTGTTGTGAGAATAAAATGGAGAGGAGGAGGATTATGTACACCACCTTGGGTTCCCTGGAGGAAAAAGGGCAGGATATAAATGGAATAATAGGTACATATTACATACATCATGTCCGAGCACTGTGCATGGCTTCCCTTCCTTACAATGCTTGTCCTACGTAATGCCTTTTTGCTTGATAGCATTTATGAACCAAGTATTTTATAGTATTATCCACAGCTCTTTTTATTTTGGTGGCAGTATTTTTGTCCCAAGCATTCATGGCCATAGGGTAATTCAAGAGAGGGGGGCATTCCCATACTTAAAGTAAACCAATAGCATTGGGCCATAAGACAGTGATGCCTGCATTTTTAAATGAATTGAGCCTATCTGCACTTCCTGGACTAACATACAGATTGCGATGTAGTTATGCTTTGGATTTCACACATCTCTGAATTCTGCGATGTGATTCTCAGTTTAGATAGCAGACCAACATGCAAATAAGTGTGCAGGGCAGGCATTGAGAGCAAACCTCTTTGGACACTTACTGAGGGTCCCACCACTGACAAGAGCCCCCTGGACTTGCTCCTCCTCTTCACCACTGCAAGCTGCCTCTTGCTCTAGTCCAGACAATGGAGTGGTGAGGAGGGAGGAGGGAGGAGGGAGGAGGAGCACCAGATGCCACTGCCCACCTGCTCCCTGGCTCCCTGCCTGTCAAGGAAGCAATTAGAGGCAATGCTTAGAAACAGGAAGAGGAGCAATAGCTGCTGGTGACAATGGCAGTGAGTAGGGGAACCCACTGAGAGGGGGTCTCCACTGAGGATTACTTGCCCAAGGGTGCCCCAAACCTACAGCCATAACAGTAAACACATATTTTAGGATAAAATATATTTAGAAATGCAAACAGTGTGAGAAAATATATTTTAAAATGCATGTTTTGTGAAAGAATACATTCAAAAACATGTATTTAAATATGATTTTTTTTTTGCATTCTTCCCCCCCCCCCCAGATTGGAGTCAGGCTCTCCACTCAACCACAGCTCCTTTATCTCTCCATGCACATCCATGGCATGCTGGAAGTAAAATCTCTGACACCAGAAAAAGCAATGCCTTCCTGGCATTCTGCCATTATTATCTGAAAGCCAAGAAGGCAATTCATGGCCTGAGGCACAGAAGATTTATTCATATAGCCTAATTTTAAAGGAAATTTTAATTTGCAACATACTTTTAATTTTAAGCCCACCGTATCTAAGGATCTTAGGGTGTGTCAGTGGTCCTTTGGATCAGGTTCATATTTGGGTGGCCAAAGACACATGGAACTGGCTTTAATCATACAAGCTTATTAAACGAAGAGAGGAGTCCTGTGAAGCGGAGTCTTCTTACACCTCTGCACCATGATGTCCCTTCAAGAGGACAAGACGCTCACAGTTTGAGAGTGAATGGTAGTTTGTCACCACTCCAGGTCTGGAAAGGAGTTTATCCAAAGCTAGGCGCTTGTGACTTCCCCAGAGGCTGATACAGTGCCTTACTGTTATGTGAGAGAAGTGTAGAATGAACTCAGGAGGACTGATGTGCATGATGTAGCATCTTTGATGCATTTATCATATTATTTATTTGTTCGTTTATTTATTGCATTTCTATACCACCCAATAGCCGGAGCTCTCTGGGCGGTTCACAAAAATTAAAACCATTCAAAGTATAAAACAACAGTGTTGTTGTTGTTTATTCGTTCAGTCGCTTCCGACTCTTTGTGACTTCATGGACCAGCCGACGCCAGAGCTTTCTGTCGGCCGTCGCCACCCCTAGCTCCCCCAAGGTCAAGTCTGTCACCTCCAGAATATCATCCATCCATCTTGCCCTTGGTCGGCCCCTCTTCCTTTTGCCTTCCACTTTCCCTAGCATCAGCCTCTTCTCCAGGGTATCCTGTCTTCTCATTATGCGGCCAAAGTACTTCAGTTTTGCCTTTAATACCATTCCCTCAAGTGAGCAGTCTGGCTTTATTTCCTGGAGTATGGACTGGTTTGATCTTCTTGCAGTCCAAGGCACTCTCAGAATTTTCCTCCAACACCACAGTTCCAAAGCATCTATCTTCCTTCACTCAGCTTTCCTTATGGTCCAGCTCCAGATCAAAACAGCAGCAATGCAAAATTACAAATTTATATGCACTCAGATCCACTGTTATTTTTAAAAAATGCCTGGAACACCATTTTATAAGCAGAATGAAACTTGGTGGTGGTGGGCAGAGGAAAATATGTAGCCATCATTTATTACTTCCTAGGGATCTTCTACTAAGGATCCATGCAAATGTTGAGATGCCAGTGTGTTGGGGCAGGGGTTAATGTTATTTTAAGTACTTGCCTTGTATGTTTCCAAAAGTTCAACTCAAGTCTCTGCAGACATATAGCTGCAGGCTCAGTCTTGCTATCATCGGTTTATTCATCTCCCCTTTGGAGGTAAAAAGAAATCTTTAAATAGCCAATGGCAAGAGAGAAAGAGAGCTTTGCAGTTATTTAAGATTCCTTCATGCATTTCAAATAGAGTTGCTACAATTTATTTAGCTGTTGCATTTATTATTGTGAGTCCTACTAAATAGATAATCTATCTAGGTTATTATGGAATTCCATACTTCATGCAGGGTGGGGAAAAATGAACTTTCTTCATAAAGAACACACAACCTAGATTTTAAAAACTAACAAACAAAACCCATAAGAGGCTGTATCCAGATTTTAGCAAGATCAACTGCTCTAGTGAAAGTGGACTTCTTCACTCCCTCCTTCCTACTGCAGCTCGTTCAGCTCCCTGAAAAAGCTAAACAGAGACCCAGGAGACCCTGTTGAATGGGGTCAGCTGTGGGATGGGGGAAGGGCAATCCCCCAAAATCAGGCAGAGGGACCTTCTGCAGGTCGAGTCCTTCCTTTGGTGGAAGGCAGATTCTAAATCCAATCCTACATGTTTGTATATGATTGAGCCCAAATGCATCTAGCACTCCCAAGCAAAAGTTCTGTGCAGCTACTCTGTATTTTCCTTCTTAATTGATGTGTGTGTGTGTGTGTGAGAGAGAGAGAGTGAGTGAGTGTGTGTGTGTGTGTGTGTGTGTGTGTGTGTGTATGTTAAAAAAAGACTTCACAAGCACTGGGAAAAGACAGGTGGGTTACCCATGGAAGGCAATGTTGCCTGGAGGCCCCCTGTAAAATTACATGAATGAAGTAGGGCAATTGCACAATAAAAACCTTGTCTGGAAGAACATGAAGTAAATTCAAGCAGGTACTAGAAATACAAAATTGCTATGAAGGGGAAACAAACGTCCATACATTTTCTACTAATGGTATAGACAAAGGAAAGGAGGTTACATAATGTTAAACCTGCTCTGTCTGTTTTATTAGAACGGTAATATATTAGCTTCAGTTCTAACATAATGTTCAACCATGATTTGGTTTTTATGCACCAGTGAGATTGGACAAGTGGCTACTGATAATAATATGAACCTGATGAGGCTACCAAAGGTTTTTGAAGTTTTATGGACCAAATTCATGCCCAGTCTTCTCAACATAGTTTTGACACCCATGGCATGCACTTTTTATGTTATTTCAGAACTCAGCAGAATGGCTTTCTTTCCTTCCACACAAGTGTCGAGAACATTGAACTTTTGCTGACTGACACTCTCATTGTATTCTTCTGATTTTAGCACCTCATTGACCACTTTGGATATAGACATCTAATGCAAAGAAGACTCTCCACCCAGTCAAAGAGACACTGCTGCCTGGAGATTGAGTTGAAGAGTTGCAGGAGCAGGCAGAAAGCTTTGATGATGGAGAGAGAGAAATAAGAGGAATGAAGTGCCACACCATATTGTGGCAGGACAAAGGTGATGATAAATTTGTATCAAATCAGTGACAACACAGCAGTCCAGTCTGAAATAAATGGTTGGATTTCTAACCTAGTGATTCACTGTGAATAAAGATACCACACCATTATTAAGCCCTTTGAGTCCTTGTAACTGGATGCCGATTTGAAAGCAGTGCAGATCACTATCTATTCTTATTTAGACCTATATTAAGAAGATTCTCATGTATGGCGAGCTCATAGACATGAAGAATATTGAGAAAGCCCACAGGAATCAGGATGCCATTCAGAGACTTGATGCATATGTCTGTTTAATCTGAATACTTCATAGCCATGAGCACTGCTCTAAGCCATGGCCATAGCTAGACCTAAGGTTTATCCCAGGATCATTCCGGGTTCATCCCTGCCTGAGTGCTGGATGCCCTGTGTGGCACTTAGATGAACAGGTTTGACCCCAGGACAATCTTGGGATAAACTTTAGGTCTAGCTACGGCCCATATCTCACCACCAACCATGCAACCCAGTGATGGAGCACCTGATCAGCACCAATAAATTCTTAAACCATAGGCTCTGTCACAATATGGCATCCCTGTGCATGTGGAACCTAGGCTAGGATTACTCTCTTAGATTACCAAATGATCCCATCAAGTAGCTGCCATGTCAAAAGGCAAGGAGCATCCATATTTCCAAAGTATTTTGAACTTAATATCTTTGAAGCCAAGCCAGAAGGAACCCCAAACCCAAGCTTTGGCTATTGAATGGTATAGATATGTAATAAATAAATAAATGGAAGGCCAAGAGCTTCTGAGTGTTTATGGTAACACAAGAACAGAAACCAGAGAGTGATTGTTTTAACATGTCTGTAGAATAACATTTTTCTAGCTTACTGAATCCTGACTGGGAACAACAGCCCACAGTATTAGGGTGACCATATGAAAAGGAGGACAGGGCTCCTGTATCTTTAACAGTTGCATAGAAAAGGGAATTTCAGCAGGTGTCATTTGTATATATGGAGAACCTGGTGAAATTCCCTCTTCATCACAACAGTTAAAGGTACAGGAGCTAGACTAGACTGACCAGATTTAAAAGAGGGCAGGGCACCTGCAGCTTTAACTGTTGTGATGAAGAGCGAATTTCCCCAGGTTCTCCATATATACAAATGACACCTGCTGAAATTTCCTTTTCAATACAACTGTTAAAGATACAGGAGCCCTGTCCTCCTTTTCATATGGTCACCCTACACAGTATCAAGCAAGAGTTTTTCCCAGAGGCCTTTCCAGTCTGTGCAGCCAATCACAGTATATCTTGGACCAATACCTCTCCTGTTGTTGCTGCCTGCCTGCACACCACAAAAATGTTAGGTGAGGGTGAATAAAGTGCATTGAGTTCATAACATGAGAATTAAGCATGTTGAGTTGAAGCTGTGGAGGCTGCTTTCACTGGTGATTGAACCCAGGGTTTCTAGCTTGCAGACCATATGCCCTAGGGCTGTTTGAACTGTCTCCGTTGTCCACTATATTGGTTACTTATCTCTATCTAAAGGAACATTTATCTACAACCTTATTTCATACTTGGCCTAGTCCCAGTAAGTGTCTTTGCACTGCAGCTTAAGGGCATGAATTAATCAACAATATTACTCT
Source organism: Elgaria multicarinata webbii (assembly GCF_023053635.1). Classification (NCBI taxonomy): domain Eukaryota; kingdom Metazoa; phylum Chordata; class Lepidosauria; order Squamata; family Anguidae; genus Elgaria; species Elgaria multicarinata. The sequence continues at coordinate 69,454,392 of NC_086176.1, read as the reverse complement.
CTTCCTTTTCAGTCCATTTCCCATTTCAGGTTCATAGTGAGGAGAAAAACACAACTCATTCTAATAACACAGACAGTTGACACTCCCAACTGTGCTTTATGCATCTGTAAGAGAAATTCTGTCTCCATCTCAAGCTATCCCTCGTAGATCTTTCCATAAGAAGCTGTAACTGTTTATTGCTTCTAATGCTGATGAAGGCTTTTAAGATGCTATTTAGCTCATAATGTTTAAAGGACAGCTGATAAGGAAACTTGAACACCCTTATCCCTAAAGGAAACTTGCTAGTGGGGAAAATGAGCAGCCCCCTCCCCCCAAAAAAAACACCCCCAAAACAAAACAAACAAAACAAAACAGGAAATATATTTTTCTTATTTAAAATGCATTTTACTTTTGGAAACACTAATTGTAAACATCAATGGTACATTGACAACAAACATGAGAGTCCCTTCTTTGATCTTTGTTAATAACCTTAGTGGAATTGCTTTGCACAATAATTATGAGGTCCAATAAAAATGTTTCTTGTCTAAATTAGCCAGTGAAGTAGCCACAATAAATGTTTTTGGGTGTTTTTTGTTTTTTGTTTTATATCAAGTGGAAAAGATGAGTTGAGTAAGGAATTAAAAATAAATCTGGGCAAAATCACCCACCAAAAATGAACAGAAGTACAAAAATAAAACGCAAGTCATGTGAAACTCTGAGCATCATCACACAGGGGGAAATCACTTTTGCTTACTGTTGCTTCTCCGCCTGCACGTTTGTGTTTTGAAAGAGGAAGTAAACGACGTGCTGGTGGCCCATTCAGTGGGTTGTTTTGATTGCCCTGCTTCTCCCTCCCACAGCCAGAGGTAGGCGGCAACTTCTGTCTTTAATAATAAGTCAGACTTACTGTAGTGGGGTTTTTTTTTGGGGGGGGGTTGTGGAGCAAAGAAGGCTAGAAGGGGCAGTTGATGCAAAGGAGGCAGAAGATGATATTAGAGGGTCCTGTGAAAATTTGTGAGTTCCCAGTAACAGTGTGAAATAAAACACTTGCCTGAAGCTCGATGATGAATCATCAGCAAAATTTAAATAGTAGCTTTCACCCCTTAAAATTACTAAGATAAAGGAAATTTCAAGCAAATAACGCAGGGAGGGGGAGTGACAGTTTGAAAGTGCCATTGTTTTATTTATTTATTTTCAATTTATTATCTGGGCTCCCAATCACACAGAGAGTTCTACTGCATGAACATAAGTAGAACTCAATACAGCAAGGTCTGAACTAAGAGTTGGGGGAGGCAGTGGATTCAGAGATGTTGGGGGTGAGGCCAGGTTGCATGGTCCACCCTTCTACAGGCTTTAATCCCTCACATGTTCTGCTGAATGCTGAACAGAATGTTATTAAGCAACTACTACATAGGACTTTGAGAGTAAAAAAGCAAGGTTTCAGGCCTACACAGATACATAACAGCCTCTTAGAGGCCACAGAGTATTTACCCAATATTACGCCACATAAATGGATAATGAAGTAATGAAGGAGCTAGCGGAAAAACTCTCAGAACTGCTGTCTATTATCTTTGCAAAATCATGGAAGATAGGTGAGGTGCCAGATGACTGGAGGAGGGTCTATCTTCAAAAAGAGCAAAAAAGAAGAACCTGGAAACAATGCAGTGATTACTACAAATTAGTCTGACAGGAACAAATCCTGTCAGACTAATTTGATCTCATTTTTTGATCGGGTAACCTCCCTTGTGGACTGTGGGAATGCTGTGGACGTAATATATCTTGACTTCAGCAAAGCTTTTGACAAAGTACCACATGACATTCTGATTAACAAACTAGCTAAAAGTGGGCTAAATGGAACAACTATTAGGTAGATTCACAGTTGGCTACAGAATTGGACTCAAAGAGTGCTTATCAATGGAACTTTCAAACTGGGGAGAGGTAACAACTGGGGTATCACAGAGCCCAGTGCTCTTCAACATTTTTATTAATGATTTGGACAAGGAGGTGCAGGGAACGCTTCTCAAATTTGCAGATGACACAAAATTGGGTGGGATAGCGAATACCCTGGAAGACAGAAACAAACTTCAAAGTGATCTTGATAGGCTGAAGTGCTGGGCTGAAAACAACAGGATGAAATTTAATAGGGATAAATGCCAAGTTCTACATTTAGGAAATAGAAACCAAATACACAGTTACAAGATAGGGGATACTATCAGCAATACTACAAACGAGAAGGATCTTGGAATTGTTGTAGATTATAAGCTAAATATGAGCCAACAGTGCGATATGGCTGCAAGAAAGGCAAATGCTATTTTGGGCTGCATTAATAGAAGTATAGCTTCCAAATCACGTGAGGTACTGGTTCCTCTCTATTCGGCCCTGGTTAGGCCTCATCTAAGGTATTGCGTCCAGTTCTGGGCTCCACAATTCAAGAAGGATGCAGACAAGCTGGAGCTTGTTCAGAGGAGGGCAACCAGGATGATCAGGGGTCTGGAAACAAAGCCCTATGAAGAGAGACTGAAAGAACTGGGCATGTTTAGCCTGGAGAAGAGAACATTGAGGGGAGACATGAGAGCACTCTTCAAATACTTAAAAGGTTGTCACACAGAGGAGGGCCAGGATCTCTTCTCAATCCTCCCAGAGTGCAGGACACGGAATAACGGGCTCAAGTTAAAGGAAGCTAGATTCCAGCTGGACATCAGGAAAAACTTCCTGACTGTTAGAGCTGTACGACAATGGAACCAGTTACTTAGGGAAGTTGTGGGCTCTTCCACACTAGAGGCATTCAAGAGGCAGCTGGACAACCATCTGTCAAGTATGCTTTAGGGTGGATTCCTGCATTGAGCAGGGGGTTGGACTCGATGGCCTTGTAGGCCCCTTCCAACTCTGCTATTCTGTGATTCTATGATTCTATGATTCTTCACAGAGATAAATTGGCAAAACACAAACCAAGCAGAGATCCAATTGGATTTCAGTCACTGGCTGGGATACAAAGGGCCATGCATGGTGTTCTGCATAAGCACACACCACTTTTTACCTCCCACTTCCTACAACGGTCTCTTATGTCCTGCGAAGTTTTTGCCAAAGATTCAGAACCATCTGAAGCTAGCAGCATTTCAATGTAACTCAATAACCTGCAACAGCCTGGGAAAGACAATCAGATATCTTTTACACAGGTGCAGGGAAAATGCCCCCCCCATTTCGGATCCTGGCCATTTGTCTCATGTTGGTCATGCTGGGGAAGATATATTCCATTCATTGGAGTTGTTCAGGATCGGAATGCCTATCATTCATTCTAAATGAGAATCTTATTAGGCTCACTGAATGAAAGAAGTCACCGATCAGGTGAAGAAAATGTCTCTCATGCAGAAACAGTAACCACAAAAGTCCCAGCCATGGAATGAGAACATCTGTATATTGTACATCTGTACATTGATTGGTTTGTTTGAATTTCAGCATCTGCTCCGCCTCTTTTAGGTTTTCCAGCCTCCAGTTTGCTGGAGGCACGAGCCTTCGGCGCGAGCCGAAGGGCGAGAGCACAAGGGCTCTCGGCCTGAGGCTCTCTGACGTGGGTGCGAAGCCGGTCAAGCGGAACTTCTACTCCGGAGGAAAAACCCCAGCCGCGGTCTGGTCGCTGCTACTTTCTGATTCAGGACACAATCTTCTCATTTTCTCCACTCAATTCTTTTCTCCTCATATCTGTTCCTTATGGCTCGTTCCAATTTCATCTCTCCCAACTTAGTTCCTATTCGGTGTCTCCCCTCTTCTCAGCTGCCTTTTTCATGTTCCTTATGGAACTGTCGCACTGTTGCTTCTAAGGCCCCTGTCATTCAGGACTTGTTTATCTCTAGGTCTCTCCACCTCCTTGCTCTTACTGAAACCTGGCTTCCTGCCCATGATACCGCCATCTCTGCTGCCCTCTCTCTTGGAGGACTCTCTTTCTCTCACACTAGTCGCCCAAAGGGTCGGGGTGGTGGTGTGGGTCTTTTATTATCTAGATTGTGCCAGTTCCAGCCTCTTTCCATTCTACCGTCACATTGTTTTTCCTCTTTTGAGGTACATGTGGTGAGGCTTTTCGCTCCATTGCGACTGCGGATTGCAGTTCTGTATCGCCCCCCAGGCTCGTCCTCAAAATTTATCTCTGATTTTGATTCGTGGCTGTCCTTTTTCCTCTCTGATAACTGTCCTACTCTTATTTTGGGTGACTTCAATATTCATGTGGATGACCCTCAAGATGCTGCAGCTCTACGATTTCACTCATTATCTTCCTCTTATGATCTTAAGCTTTGGTCCGATGTACCCACACATTCCCTTGGACACTGTCTGGATCTTGTTCTCACTTGGAATTGCTCTGTTTTGGACTTTTCTACTGCTCACTTTCCGTTGTCAGATCATCACCTAGTTTCTTTCAATATTACTCATAATCCTCCTCCTTCACGTCCCGCTTCTCGCTCTTGTCGTGACTTGCAATCTATCAATTATGAGGCTTTTTCTCAGTCTCTAGCCTCCTCTCTTCCTTCTGTCTTTTCGGCTGTCTCCTTGGACTCAGCTGTCTCCTTCTTTAATTCCTCCTTATCTTCAACTCTTGATAATCTTGCTCCATCTACAACTCGGATAGTTCGCCCTTCTCAACCCCAACCGTGGCTCATCTCTTTCCTCCGCTACCTTCGCTCTTGTTCCCGGGCAGCTGAACGCCTTTGGCGTAGGACCAGGGACTGGGCGGACTTTGTCCATTACAAATTTGTACTCTCCTCTTTCTCTTCTGCCATTTCATTGGCCAAACAGCAGTATTACTCAACGTTGATCCAGTCAAATGCTAGGCATCCTCAGCGGCTCTTTGCGTCCTTCAATTCTCTTCTGAAGCCTAATCCACCATCTCTCCCCGCCTCTCAGTCTGCTAATAACTTTGCCTCTTTTTTCAATGCTAAAATCCAAACTATTCGCTCTGATCTGGCCAGCTCTGCTCCTCTTCCAGTTCCTGTTCCTCATCTGTCGGTTCCTCCTGCAAATTTCTCTGCGTTTCCTTCGGTCTCAGCTGATGAACTGTTACAATACTGTGCTCTTCGAAGCCTTCCACTTGTTCTCGTGATCCGATTCCTTCTCACGTCTTTATTAATCTTATCCCTGCTATCCTCCCTTCCTTGCTTCATATTATTAATTTTTCTCTGTCCTCTGGTTCATTTCCTTCTGCTTTTAAACATGCTACAGTCTCTCCTATTCTCAAGAAACCTACTCTTGATAGGCTATCTCTGTCTAACTACAGACCTGTCTCTTTGTTGCCGTTTGTTTCAAAGATCCCGGAGTGTGTGGTCTACTCTTGTTGTCTTGATTTTCTTTCTAGTAACTCTGCTCTGGATCCTTTTCAATCTGGATTCCGTCCTTTGCATTCCACTGAAACAGCCCTTACTAAGATTACCAATGATCTTCTTACTGCCAAGTCTAAAGGCCATTACTCCGTTCTTATTCTCCTTGATCTAACTGCAGCCTTTGACACGGTTGATCATGATCTTCTTTTAGATTCCCTTCATGACCTTGGATTTTGTGGCTCTGTCTATAACTGGTTTGCCTCCTATCTAGCGGGTCGCTCTTTCAGCGTGTTGGCTAATGGCAGCTTGTCTTCTTCTTTTCCCCTTTCAGTAGGGGTTCCCCAAGGCTCGGTGTTTGGTCCGTTGTTGTTTTCTTTATACATGTTGCCCTTGGGTAATCTTATTCAATCTCATGGCCTCCAATATCATCTGTATGCCGATGATACACAACTATATCTTTCATCTCCAGATCTTTCTCCTGATGTTCACGATCGTATCTCGGCATGTCTTTCAGATATCTCAGCTTGGTTGCTTCATCGTCGTTTGAAACTTAATATGGCAAAGACTGAATTGCTTGTTTTTCCTCCTAAACCTTCTCCTCATCTCTCATTCTCTCTTACTGTCAATGATGTTACACTTACTCCAGTCAAGGAAACTCGTAGTCTTGGCTTTATATTTGATTCCTCGCTCTCCTTTATTCCTCATATTGAGGCAGTAGCTAAATCCTGTCGTTTTTTCCTGTATAATATTGCCAGGATTCGATCATTTTTGTCTGTCTCTTCTGCCAAGACTCTTGTTCATGCATTGGTTATTTCTCGGTTGGACTACTGCAACCTTCTTCTCACTGGCCTTCCTTCTTCTCACATCAGTCCGTTGGTTTCTGTTCACCACTCCGCTGCTAAGATCATCTTCTTGGCTCGCCGCTCTGACCATGTAACTCCACTTCTGAAATCTCTTCATTGGCTTCCACTTCACTTCAGAATCCGATATAAACTTCTCCTGTTGACCTACAAAGCTTTTCACTGTCTAGCTCCTTCCTATCTCTCCTCTCTCATCTCACACTATTGCCCCGCTCGTGCTCTTCGCTCCTCTGATGCCATGTTTCTCGCCTGCCCAAGGGTCTCTACTTCCCTTGCTCGGCTTCGTCCATTTTCTTCTGCTGCCCCTTATTCCTGGAACGCTCTTCCAGAACATTTGAGAACTACAAGTTCAACCGCAGCTTTTAAAGCTCAGCTAAAAACTTTTCTTTTTCCTAAAGCTTTTAAAACTTGATTTTGTTCTGACTTTATACTGTTAGTTTTACCCTACCCAGTGCCTGTTTACCCTACCCTGTGCCTCTTTGCTTTCTCTTCCCCTCCTTATTGTTTTATTATGATTTTATTAGAATGTAAGCCTATGCGGCAGGGTCTTGCTATTTACTGTTTTACTCTGTACAGCACCATGTACATTGATGGTGCTATATAAATAAATAAATAAATAATAATAATAATAATAATAATAATAATAATAATAATAATAATAATAATGTATATCTAAAGACTGTTTGCAGATCTTTGTCTGGTTGGAGCCCAGTGTAGTATGTGTGTTTTTCCAGTTTCTGGGCTATATCTTTTACTGGGCAATCTGTAATTGTACTCCAGGATAATCTTATAAATGTTTACTCAAAAGTAAATCCTACTATGCTGAATGGGATATACTCCCAGGATATAGGATTGTAATATTACATTGTTTAAGCTTCTCCATCCAGGTGGAGTCCATCTTGCATGTACTATTTTACTGCAGTTACTATCAAGAGGCCAGGAAAGACTTAATATGTCCTATTATACAGCATTTCCCTGGTCGTTCTCCTGAGTTTCTTATGATTATTTTACTTCAGGGTACCAATAAGCCTATTATTGAGCAAGTGGCCAAATTCTGGCTATTCTTATTAGACAACTCATAGATGTCTGATCATTATTTTAAACCTACTGATTAGCATTTTTACAGATTTCGTATCCTTTCTTTTTACTATCATGTATTTTTATTAACATCTGTGCACTTATATGCTGTAACGGTGGTGGTCTGTTGACTGTAAATAAAGTTTGATTGACAAGCTTCTCCCCACCCCCACTCTCTTCTTTAATTCATGTAGATTGCTCCAAAATCCACCTTCAGTGAGGAAACAAGTTACTAAGGCTGGATAAGTAAGATGCAATGATATTTTAATTTTTGTCTAATTGTTTGATAAGATTTGAATGGAAGAGTTTGCACAAACATTTCTATACTATCATTTCTCCCTAATCCATGCCAATTGCAACATACATGTTTGTCAGTATGTCCAGGAGGGCCGGGGCAGGATCTACACTACTGCTTTAAAACATTTTATAATAATATTGACAAATGTTGGGGTCCAGGACACACTCCGTATATAGTTTTCAAACTGTTTTCAAAGTGTCATATCCTACTTGGGGTAGATCCAGGAGTCTTCTATGCTCATATTGTCTTTCCTGAATTCATGTTACGTGGCATGCAATCTATTAACACTCTTAAGGGGGAAACAAAGACTATAGTCTATAAGAATTGCCTCTGCAGATCAGTTGCTATTTTTATTCTGGAATCCGATCTGCAGACACTGGGTTTTGGAGCATTTTCATATGTAGATTGCTCGTTGGAATAAGAAGAATGGGACACCCATACAAATTCAAACTGGCATAAGTCACTTTCAAAACATTTTTCCTAATATCAATTTAGCCCAAATAATGCTTTGCTCAGCCAAGTCAGGATCTGGTGTTAATCTGAGGGCAGCAAAAGCTGATCTTTTGCAAGAGCTGGACCTTGCAACATGTGGCTGCCTCTCCAGATGAACTCGAGTCCTCTGGATTATTTTATAACACGAAAAGCAGGGGCTTCCTTTCAAACACGACTCTGATTAATAGGAGAAAGGGTTTGGCGAGAGCACAACAGAGTGCAACTGAGTTAGAGAACTTGAAACATTCCACCTTAACTAAAAAGAAAGCTTTGAATATTTAACATGCCATTTTAAAAGATACCTAGGGATAATGGATATTTGTGGGGCGGGGGCAGGGGGGAAAGGCTGCTGGAAGCGACCAATTTGCTCTGTGTGTGCTCTTGTTCATTTGGTGAGCTACTTTATAGAGACTAGAAATCAGTGACATTGCAACAAGAGGTCATTCTCTAGAGAGCCTCCTTATTGTTTCAATTATTTTGCCAGTTTGTACAACAACAGTCTCTCAAACCTTCTTAGCTTCTTAACACATGCAGGTGGTTGAAGTCTCATCACCTCTGTTTCACAGCAGGTACTCAAGCACTCATAACAAGACAGACCTTTTTCAGCAGAGCATGTAAATGTGACTCTTAGTGGGTGGCATCCTTTCAATGCCTGATCAGAATCAGTAAATTGAGCCATGGGATGGCAAAGATGAATAACAAGGCCTCCGTCCTTCTACACTAGGCACATTGGAGCAGACTGTGCTGAAATGGGAAAGCTATGCACATGCAAATACAGACACTGTGTGCGTGCGCATACGACTACACACACAGAGAGATTTGTTTATTTATTTACAAAATTTATACACCACCCCACATCCAACAGAATTCCCAAATGGTGAAAAATAAAAGGAGAAAACAGAATTAAAATATTTAAAATTAGATTATAACAATAAAACAGTGTCTGGTAAATCCGAGAAAGTGAAAGAGGCTGAGAGAAAGGTGGGGCCTGCCTTTATAGGCCTTGCCCCGCCCACACTTCATGAATTAGAATTTACCTTTGAAATCCAATCACTTTACATGTGCAGCATCTTTCCTACTCCTTCGTGCCTGCAAATGCCACCCTCCTTCCAACACATGCTGGCTGTGTGGAAGCAGGCTTCTTTAAAGAAAAAAAGTCTTCTGCAAAACCAAAACAACGTCTGTGCCTGCCTGACATCAACAGGCATGGAGTTCCACGGAGAGAAAGCCAATACACTGAAGGCTCTATTCTGAGTGGACTCTTAATAGTATGTCTACACTAGTAATTTTCCCCGCGGTTGTTCCTAGGTCATCCCTTTGCAACCAAATGATGTACTGGGCATCCCGGGGGCAATCAGGGACATGCAACCCCATACAGAGCAGGTCAGAGCAGTCAGAAGAACCAACTATTAAGAGCATCTCAGGCTTGTCTGGATTAAGCTTTACCTCATTAGCTCTCATCCAGCCCATTGTCACAGTTAGGCACTGATCTAGCACAGCTACAGTCTAACCTAATGAAGATGAAAAGGAGAAATAGAGCTGCATGTCACCAGAATTGTCCCAGGAGGATAACTTGGTTGATGGTATCAAAAGCTGCCAAGAGATCTGGGAGAACCAACAAGTCACACTCCCCCGTCTCTCTCCTGACTCAGCTCTTCATTCAGGGTGACCTAAGTGGTTTCTGTGCCAAAACCTGGCCTAAACATAGATCCATGGACTTGATGCTGTTGTTCTAATGGATGGATGAACACACACATGCACACTCTTCACTATTATAGACAGATATATCAAACTTCGCTTTCTTGGACATAGCAGTGGATTACCCAGCAGCATCTGAGTATTCCCCCCCCCAACTTGGTCATTGTGAGAAAAAGGATGCTGGACTCAGTAAACCATCACTTTCACCAATAAGTAACTGCTGCTTCTCTCATTTGTAAACACAGTCAACTTTGTAGTTAGTTGAAAGAAATGCAAATAAAACTCTCAGCAAAATTTGAACTCCTCAGATGAAAGCAAAGGAAATACCAAATATTCAAGGTTTGGATGCCAAGTTTTGTGTTTCCCCATGAATGTGGGGTTTCATTTGTGGGTTTTCCAAACTTCAGCAAGCTTGAGATTTGGCATTTGGGTACCATTTATTAATGGTGACTGTGATCCAAAGAGTTGTATCGGCAGTAGAGATACCCCTTTCCCACCCTGCCATCACAGCTAGGGTGGGGGCAGGCCTTTGTGGGTGGGGAGAGGGAGGAGAGACGATGTACCTGCAATATCACCTGGCCAGGTGAGGCATGGGTGGGGCTGGGCTGGCGCCCCTGTCATTATTTTCTCACTTCTCCATCTATCTGCAATGACTGGAACATTTCTCCTCTGGAATGACCTTTAGAACCCCCACCCCACCCCACCTCACCTCAAACACCATGCTGTTTTTCAAAGCTTGAGTTGAAAAGAACTTGAGGAAATTCATTGAAGGCTGCTGTGAAAGCTTAGACCAGCATTCAAGTGCACACACATATCTGTGGGCCATGGATGGCCCATCTCCGTAGAATTTGTGAACCCACTTGAACCAAATCATAGCCTTGTGTATTCTTTAGACTGCCACAACAATAAATAGATAGATAGATAGATAGATAAAACTAAGCTCACTGTTATAAGGCGATTTTATTCCCTCATTTTATGTTATTTCTAAACTAAACAATACACTTAATTGCCTGCCATTACTCATCCAATGATATTTCTGCTAATTTGTGTGCCAAGTGAGACAATGCAGCACAATAATTGCTCCAGAGTCGTTAATATTATTTTCCGTTCAATTAAAAATGTGGAATTAAGACACCAAACTCTGATCATGGTTGACCTTACTCTTTAAAAAAAACATCCTTGCATTTGATTTTTCGTTATAAACATCTTCTAATTATTCTATATAAATGCAGAACATAATTCTGGAGATGCACTAATAGTAGAATAGCATTTGCAATTATTAGCATATTTTAACCTGCATTCAGAAGAATGACTATCCCATGCTGTGCTAGCATTTCTTGTCCTCATAAAGCTATGCTAAGTAGTGTGTTTTGCCAGAAAGAAACTGAGCTCTTTGAATGCCAATATCTATTTAAAAATAAATGGTGTAGACATAGTAATAAATCTACTAAATAAATGGACCAAAAAAGTTAATGTTTCATTTCTATGTACCATTCTTTTCAAAAACCAAATAACAGCAGGACAGTCTGATGCATTTTTTTCTCCATCAAATTGTCCACTTCACCATATTTCCCATATGGTATCCTACAAACCTAAATCATGGAAAGACAAATCATTATCTGAACAAAAGATCTCATTTGAGCTCTCTTTAAAAGCCATTCTTAGCTCAAAACCATAGTGATTGAGCAATAAAGATAATAGTAAGCCATGTCCTTACATCTATTGTAATGAAATATTTTTAAAGATTGCCTTCTCCCCCACAAGTGGCAATTAAAATAACCATATGCATAATGGTAGGCTATACAAAAGGGTAATATTCTCTTCATATTAATTGCTGCTGATAGGCCAAGACATGATGATGAAGACAATAATGAAGGAAGTTTAAGCCATGAAAATGTCTTCACTATATTTTAATCCAGATTTCTAATGAAATAGTATTATCCTCACCATAATGTCCCTACATGCCTGTACCTGCTTCTATTCCTTTCAGTATATATTTTACCAGCTTTTCCCTCTGCCTGATACCGTTATTTATTTGTTGCATTTATATTCTACCTTTCCTCCAAGGAACCCAAAGTGTACATGAATTTCCTCCTCTTCATTTTATCCTCACAACAACACTGTGAGTTAGGTTAGGCTAAGGCCACAGCTAGACCTAAGGTTTATCCTGGGATCATCCAGGGTTCACCCCTGCCTGAGCACTGGATCCCCTGTGTGTCACCTAGATGAACAGGTTTGACCCCTGGATGATCCAGGGATAAACCTTAGGTCTAGCTATGGCCTAAGAGTACGTGACTGGCCCAAAGTCACCCATTTAGCTTTATTGGTGCATTGGGACTAGAACCTGGGACTCCTGAGTCCCTGTCCAACCTAGACTCATAGGGGTAGTGTCAGAGTTTGGCACTATTGGTCACCTGATGAAGATCCCACTGGATATCCCTTGGGACTTCCAACTCTGCTGCTCATCCTCCTTTCTGTTGCTGCCAGTTCACTAGCTCTTCCCAAGGATGTGTAAATCAGCAAAACGAGAGCTTGCCAAAGATCTCCAAATTCCATCTTCATAGAATCATAGAATAGTAGAGTTGGAAGGGGCCTATAAGGCAATCAATCAATCAATGTACCTTTATTAGCATAAAACAGCCACAAACCATACATAACATCATGACATCCTCCAGACAAACTAGTACTCTTACTATAAGGCCATTGAGTCCAACCCCCTGCTCAATGCAGGAATCCACCCTAAAGCTTATTAATTTCAGACGAAAACCTCTGAGAGATGCAAAAAACTCTCAACATACAACTCCCTTTTCTTTCTCTGCTTCTATTGTATCCCATCCTTCAAATTTTAGAATGTAAGCTTCTCAGATCAGAAATCTGGCTTCTTGTTACTTTATAGAAAGCCTTGCTCACTATTAGCACTGCACAAATAATCTATTATAGTAATAATAAAAGAGAATGTGTGTCTGTCTGTTAGGGCCATAGTTCCAAGACCATGAAAACTGGACTACTGAAATGTGGCCTGCATTGGCTGGCAATTTTATTTGCATTTCTTTCAACTAGTTTAACTACAAAGGTGATTGTGTCTACAAATGAGAGAAGCAATACTTACTTATCGATGAAAACAATGGTCCATAGAGTCCAGCATCCTTTTTCCTCACTGTAGCCAACCAGATGCCATTGAGTAATCCACAAGCAGGACGAGAAAGCAATAACCCTTTCCTAGAAACTGAAGTTAGATATATACATCAATAATAATAAAAGAGGATATGTGTGTGTCCGTCCATCCGTCCATCCATCCATCCATCCATCCATCAGAACAGCAGCATCAAGACCATGAAACCAAGACACCTGAAACTCAGCATACATACTAAGGAACATTAGCAGTGTACACCTTGGGGTTACTGAGTTTATAAACAGTATTAATTCATTAATTTAAATTAAATGTGTCTCTGTGAGATGGTACTTCAATGCTTGAAGTACCATCTCAGTCACTAGATAGTAGACTTCCTTAACCATAGTTTGCAATCCATACATTCTGAAGCCACAGGGAGTAATCTGAGAGAAATTTCCCATGGAGGAATGGAGCACAGGACAAACTTGTCCCTTAGGAGGCTAGATGGGCCATGCCTAGGGGGTACCATAGTTTCACTTGGACAGGGCAGGCAAAATGTGTCCAATCAAGATAGCTGTGTAACTTCTCTTAAAGGTTTTGCTGTATCATACTAATGACTATTCCAACCTGTGTGAAATCATGCCCATTTGCTAGGAAACAATAATAGTGTGTAATAACTTTGAACCTAAAGCTTTGTTTTATCATGTTTGTAATGTAAGGAATATAGGCTCTGTTATTATATTAAGCTGTACCGTGATGACTAACAATTCTATCCATACCTTCTTAGAAATAAATCCCATTGGATTTAGTAGGCCTTACTCCCAGATAAGTGGGTGAAGGATTGCACCCACAATCATAATGTCCTCTTGAATTTCAGAATACATGCAGTATACTTGTTGGTAGGGATTAATTGGTACAATTAAAAGAGCAAGATATTTGCCACTATCTCAATAATATGAGCAGAGGGAAGTAGCAATGATATGAACATGCATAATTTTGGCCATTTTAAAGACACTCTATATTAGAAACAAACTTATCAACATTGTGAGTAAAAGATAAATTATATATCAATTTGTTTGCTTGTGTATGTGTGTGTGGGTGGGTGGGGGGTGATACACAGGCACCAGCATATTTGGTTGAGAATGGAGATGGGAGTGGGAGAAATAGTACATTATCCATTATGAGACGTAAGAGTTGTTTAAAAGTTTAGTGAACATTAAAATTCAAATCCTCACTGCTTTTGAGGAAATTGATTGCTTTTTCACGACCCCAATTGGTTCATATTTTATCTAAACTACTGCTAATTTTCCTGCTGCATCAAGGTAATTGTTCTAGAATCCATAATGTCTTTTGTCATACAAGGGTTCCTAATCAGGTCCCTGATTAGGTTTACTGTTAACACTTTCTTCCCAAGCAATAGGCAAGACTTCAAAATTTTGCTACAAATTCTGGTTGTGCTGATAAATATAACTAATTCTTATAAAGCTATGCAAAATTTATTTCCCTAGATACAGTAATTGTAGTGTGTAAATATAAATTACTAACGATTTCCCATATTCATATAATTTTAGCTTGGAAAATGGACTAGTTCTAAAAATGTGGCATGATCACAAAGCCACAGAGCAAAGGCAGGGACACCAGCAAAGCTTCATTCTGGTGCTGTGCCTAAATATTCTTCCCTGTTGTTGTTGTTGTTGTTGTTGTTGTTGTTGTTGTTGTTTTTACCATTCCCATTTAACTTGAGAAAAGAAATTGCTTTTGGGGGAGGTGGGGGAATCGGAGAAGGAAAAATTGGTGAAATTCTCATGGGTAGTTAGCTGGGATCAAGGATTTGCCTTCCACTTGAGGAAGGACCCTTCACCCAATTTTTGAACATTCCCATCCCCACCACATCCCAGCTCACTCCATTCAGGAGGGTCTCCTGACTCTCTGTGTAGCAATTTTAGGGGGCCGGAGGGCTGCCATGAGAAGAGTGGAGGTGGGGAAGTCCACTTCTGCCAGCACACTCGGTCCAGCTTCAATCTGGATGCAACCCGAGAACAATGGAAGGCAGCACATATAGGTAGGGATTATGAGAATTTTGTTTCTGCTTGCAAACCACGTGAGCACAGCCTGTTCACAAACCCAAATGCAAATGCGAGGAGATGTTCTCCAAAAATTCTTGAAAATTCTTGAACACCCACTCATATTCACAAAATATGCACATTTTGATGGAGGAAAGAGTTTGCAAATGTGCGACTTTACAAACGCACCATTTCACGCTTCAGTGCGTTGGAAATTTGTCCAACTTAGGAAATATGTGCAAATTTGAGATCTCACCCCCTCCTGAAGCTTTCATGTTCACAAAATGAACAGAGATCCACAACTGTGAAGGAAAATCAAGGAGAGATGAGCAGTGAGCTGATGTTCAGAAATGGTGGGTGAACACAAACATTGCTTGGTCGCACATCTCTACATTTGGGAAATCACAGGACATGATTTGGTGTGGAACAAGAAGCAGCAGCAAGCGCAAGTGGGATAAGGGATTTAGGAAGGAACAAAAGAGAAATAAACTGGAGATAGCAAAAGACCAGGACTGCTGAATTCAATAGGCTGCACATAGAACCCAAGGGAAGGGATAGATTTACAAGGTATATTTACAAGATTTGAAGAAGGAGCTGGTTGTGCAGTTTGTAGAGAGAGATACAGCCAACAGTCAGGGACCTGGATCATTGGAAAGGCTGACATTTTAGGGCTTGGAAGTGCTGGCTGAGATTATTTTTTTATTATTATTATTTTTAAAGGGGGCTAATAAAAAAATGCTCAAGCTAATTTCCAGACTGGGTTAAAATGGTGTTAAGCTCTGTTTGAACCCATTTTTTTCTCTCGCTTGTCAAGGAGCCACACAGTTTAACTGATATCACACCTCCTGTTAGAACTGAAAAGCCCCTTGGTACTCATCAACTAACCTTTGTGTTTCCCTCTTTAAATAAGTGCTGTGCTGATCCAGTCCAACAATATTTCCAATTTCAGCAATGTTAACCGCCTATTGACTCGGTGTTATTTATATACGACCCAGGGATTACTTGTTAATTAAATACAGGAATACAGTATACATTTAAATTCTATATGACTTTTATAACTCAAATCTAGAATCTGATATATGGGAAAATACACCAGGGTAGAATGAAACATAGAAAAGATTCAATTACATATCAAGGAAAAATGATGGGGAGGTAATTATTTCCACAGTAGTCTGACATATATGACTTTTTTGATTAAGAATCTTTTTCTTCCAAGTGAGTTAAACACATGATGATCCTTTTTTTTTTTGTAACTGGAAGAACAATATTGAAAGATTTGATCCATTTCATGTGTTACTACAAATAAGGATGGGAGAATCAGCAAAGTTTGAGCTCGTTGAGATTCTCCTTCTTTCACCTCCGTGCTCGGTTTTTCTCATTCCCGAATGTGAACTTTTCTTTTCAAACCCCAAAGGTGGGCATATCGGTATGCATTTTTTAAGAGTAAGTACTCAAAATGTGTACTTTCCCCCCATAGACTACAGCATAGAAGTGTATACTTTTTTAAAAAAAACCCACACATTTTGAACATGATCGCAGGTTCAGGAATTTGTGAGCTTTTCCAAGAAATTGAGTTCCTTTGTACATTCGTGTTCAGGGTTGGAAACAGGATAAATTCACAGTAAAAATGAATCCAAACAAAATCCTCATATATCCCTTACTAGGAACACAAAGCGTAGCAACAGACAGTGGGTTGTATCCACTGGAGGGACTGTCTGCAAGCAGAATTCCACTGAGAACAGTCCTGTTGGTGGAAAATGGGAAGGTGATTTCTGCCAATTTCTCCACCTGCATCCCTACCACACTGCCTCCCCAATGTTGTAGAGTGTCCCCAAACCCTCTGCAGCAGGTTTTCAGGGGGCATAGGTGGCTGCAGAGGGAGGGGGAACCAGCAGATATTAGCCTCTCCTTTCTGACCATGGGAAGTTTATGCTGGATATGACTCAACATGTTTGGACTACTTTCTTCTCTTTGTTTGGAGACGTTATCAGCCCTTTCCAGCCTTGGACCACCAGATGTTGCTGGACATAGGTGTGTGCAGCACATTTCATTTCATCCAGAGATTTTTTTTCAAAGGCGAATATTTATTGAATACTCAGCCATAAAGGATATTATTTTTATTCCTTCATTTATATATTAAACACTGTAGACACTGGTGCCCTACTCTGCATTCGTCTTGCCTGGGGTGGAATGAGGAGATGTTTCTCAAGCCCCAGCATTGGTGGGACTTTGTGGTGACATTGGCCAGAGGAGATGCTTATGAGGCAATATTAGCCTTTGGGGCCCCTCCTCCTAGTCTCTCTCTGAAGTGCAGCTCCTGGCAAAGAGGCTCCCAGCAAAGAGATTCCTTTTTGCTCCTGCTGCCAGGAGCCATGGTACTCTCTCAGAAGCAACAGCTTTTCATCACACCAGTGGAGTAGCCAGAGAACAGCCAGAGTACTGATCCTGCTATGTCTAGATCCCCACTCAATGGCCCCCTCAATTCAGCACCTATTGCTTGAGACATTAGGGAGTGTCTGGGCACACCCAGCACACCCCTTGTGCACACGTATGTTGCTGGAGTACAATTCCCATGACCCCAGACCATTTGACATGCTGGCTGGGGTGATGGGAATTGTAGGTCAGCAATATTTGGGGACCTAAGGTTGCCTTAGATATTGGGATTCTTAGCTATATCACTATAAAATTCTTTAGAATACTCATCTCTTTGATATAATACCTTTTTCTCCACTTGCTTTGCATGTGAGTTTCTCCTTAGGTTCATGTTTCTCTGTCAGCAAATTTATTTCTTCGCAGAAATCACCTTTTTGAAGTTTTCTGTCTTTTATGTGGAATGTCTTCACATAATTGATTTGTCCATAAACGTATTTAGTCAATCTATTATACAGCAGTCCAGAGACACTTAGTTCATCCACTTCAGCTGAAGCAAGATAAAACAGCTATATCAATCCTCAACTTCTGTATCAGCATCTCTTTGCTCTTTCTTCTGTTATGACTTTCTCCTTCTGATGTGTATATACATTCTTATCAAGTATTGAAAGTGATGGTCATTCTGGTGGAGTTTCATTTTGAACTTCCCTTTTGCATTGGTTTATTCCTCGTCCGGATGTTGATATTTCAGGATATTTTCATTAAAGAAATAAAACTAGGGATAGGTAAATTTGTCTACTTCTGGCCTACGTCATTTTCACATGGGTTGTTCTAGGGTTATGTGAGGGATGTTTAAGCCATGCCAGCCAGGTTCACATGACATGACAGGCCACAGTGCATGCCTACCATGGCTTGCATATTCAAAATGGCTGCCGGCATGCACTGCAAAACCTTGCAGGGTAATTAACTCTTGGTGGCTTAGCGTTCCATGAAAACTGCCCCAAATGTTCTCTTTTTCTTTAGCAGCACACTATGGAGGCTTGTATTTCAGCAGATAACTATATAAGACCAATAGGTCTTATATAGGACCAAAAAGCCTTATTGTACTGACTTTTGATATGTCTCTGATTGTATTTTATTATTTTTATTGCATTTGTGGTTGTATGATCATTTTGAATTATATATGTATTGTTTACCATCATTATATTTTTGATGAAGCGTGGCTTAAAAATATCTTAGTTAATTAAATTATTCTTCTTTTCTAAAGAAATGTTCCTACCTTTTATTTTGCTTTACTGGACATTTGAGGTTTTAAATGCCTTAGAACTATCACACCTCCTCCCTTTTGATATTCATGGTCAGTTGAAGGTGACCTTTTCATAATGATCCAGACACAAATTCTAACTACAAGAGAAAAGGCTGTTTAATCACTTTTGAATTTGGACCTAGGCATTATGATGTCCATTCTGAAACCTAGAAACAAACAAAGAAGGGCCTTTATTGCAGAACACTTTTTTATACATGTGCATGTATGTAGTACTCCAATGCATGTACAGTATAATCAGTTTTCTCATAGGAAATAGCTCATACATCGTTGTGACAAGTTGTGTTGCCTGCCTTTGTAAAAGGAAAGGTGAACCTACATAAAATTTGTGCTGGGCCAAAATTCTCACTCTGGACATAATCACACACTCTGTGAAAATGGGGAGCAATATTCTGCTGTTTTCAGCAGTTGCTGTGTCATGCGAACGCTGCTGGCAGAGGTTATTTGAGAGCTAGACTGGGGATATGTGTGAGAGTTGTTTGGCCCTCAAATAACCCCTGACCACCAGGTTTGCATGAAATGACATCTCCATCAGCAAACCCTGGCATGCACTGCAGTTCCTAAGTGGTAAATTAACCCATGATGGGCTGTTGTGGCTTGTGAACCAGGTCAATGCAACATAATGTCACATTTCTCCTAAGGCATTTAAAGAAGTGAAGCTAACAGGAACAGAGGGGCATAACTCAGTGGTAGAGCACATGGTTTACATGCAGAAGGTCCCAGGCTCAAGTCCCAGCACCTCCAGGGGGGATTCCACACGTCGTACTGAGGGCGCTTCCATGCGCCCCCAGTGCGGCCCCAAAGCGATCGTGTAGCTTGCCTGGAGAAGAGACGAGGAAGAGACGTCCTTGCCGCCGCCACCACCCACCTACTTCCTTGCCGGCCGGGTCGGAGAGCTCGGCAGAAGGAGGCGGGGTGGAGAGTGGAAGAAGCTCTCCACCCTGCCTTCTTCCGCCGAGCTCTCTGACCCCGCTGGCGAGGAGGTAGGTGGGTGGTGGCGGCGGCGGCAGCAAGGACGCCTCTTCCTCGTCTCTTCTCCAGGCAAGCTACACGATCGCTTTGGGGCCGCACTGGGGGTGCATGGAAGCGCTCTCAGTACGACGTGTGGAATCCCCCCAGGTAGGGCTAAGAAGGGATCCTGCCTGAAACCCTGGGGAGTCACTGTCAATCACAGTAGACAATACTGAACTAGATGGACCAATGGCCTGACTCAGTATAAGGTAGTTTCCTATGTTCCTCTGAGCCTTTGCGCTGGCCTGAGTGGTGCACAGTCATGTTTTTAAGTTTAAAAAGCAAAGCAAGGTGGAGGGACCTTAGCAACCTTGTAAGTTTAAGGCAAGCAGCAACTTCCTCTTCCCCAAGATTTGGGGAAACATTCTTTTTTTTACTCATGATTTCTTTTTAGTGGGGAGGAGGGGCTTCTATTTGCTGCCAACTGAACAAGAAATGAGCAAACAGGAGCTGACCATTTGTTTTAACACAGCTCTACATAAATGTTACATTCTATCTCCCTATGTAGTGCCAAGTAGATGTCTTCCTGGCCAAACAAATTTAGTTTTAAATAGATATGCACCATTCTCTCCCATCCTACTTGGGACTGACTCCTGATGATACCAGAAGAAGCAGAAGGAGGAGGAGGAGGAGGAGGAGGAGGAGGAGGAGGAGGAGGAGGAGAAGGAAGGGGAGGGGGAGGGAAGAAAGAAAGAAAGAAAGAAAGAAAGAAAGAAAGAAAGAAAGAAAGAAAGAAAATCTTGATGCACAGATCCAAACTATGTCTGTTGTCTAGACGTACATAAATTAATACAGCCTTCCCCCAAACTCTAATACCCAGCCAGTATGGCTATAGCCCAACACATCTGGAGAAGGCTGAAGTAAAGCATTGAATGGTTGGGTCATTTTTCAGGTTCTGTACATGGAAATGTAATCTATGTTGCCTTATATTTAAATGTGGGTGTAGTCCAATAACATTTAATGAATGCTTAAAAGCTAATTGCATGCTTTGTTGTTTCCCTGAATTGTGGCCTAAATGAGGCTGCTGAAACACATGACTGTAACTAGACCACATTGTTTCACTGTAAAGATATTAAGAAATCCATTACATTGTATGAAATGAGTAGGCTTTGGATTCTATTTAAAGCTTGTCCTGATTAAACACATTCAGTTTAGCCCCACAAAAGGCGGTTTCTTTCATGCACTTTGCTTATTCTGGTTTAGATATTAGATAGTAATGAAACCTAGACCATGAAGCAATTATTATATGCTAATTGTAATCAAGTTTTTTTGGTAGCTCTGTGACGATTGTATATTTGCATGAATGCAAGATTTTATGATAAATTACTTTTGCATATTCCATATCCCCTTATGATATCCCTCTTGCTCACTATTAATAGCATGCCACTTTTTAGTTATTTTAGATGAAAGCTGAAAAATAAAACAGCATTTCATCATTGTTGAAGTTCTTAAAATATATAAAGAGTTTTATTATTTATCTATTTACTAGGGGTAAATGGATCTGTGAATCTTGATTCCATTGAGGTTCTCTGTTTTCTACCATCCAGCTTATCCTGTCCTGTTTTTGTTTTTGTTTTTCTGCACAAAAATCACTGTGCATTTCTGAATGTACATATTTTTGTGTGGATTTTTCAAATCTACACATTTTTGTATGCATGACCCATTAACTAAACTGGGTATGTATGCAGTTCTGAAATGTACACACTTTATTGCACATTTTTCAAATGGGCTCATGTTGTTTAATGATTTTTTATTTTATTTTTTGTACTACTCTGGAGGATAACCTGAGCCTATTTTCAGAGTCAAGGGGGGGGGGAATGCAGAGAAATATGGTGACACCACTGCCCTCTTGAACAATTAGAACTCATGCACATGCTTTGCAAGAAGAAAGTCCCAGATCCAATCCCTTATCCCTGGCATCTCCAGATAGAGCAAGGAAAGAAACCTGCCTGAAACCCTGAAGAATGGCTGTCTGTGTTAATAAAACTGGATTAGATGAGCCAAAGGTCTGACTCAGTATAAGGCAGCTTCTCATATTCCTATGCACACAATCACACCAAGCAGGAATAGTTACTCCAAAGAAAGCTGGACATTAATTTGGCAGAATACAAGAAGGTGATTACTCATCTGCTGATCCCCTTAAGCCCCACTAGTGGGACCTCTTGTTAGCAGAAGGACAATGTAGCACTTCCAGGGCAACCAGAAACTAGAGAAAATGCTTCAATACAGCTATAAAGCAGTAGTGCAGCTCCTGCCTTTGATATACCACTTTCATACTACTTTCATAGTGCAATATCCTGCTTGGTGTAGTTTAGGCCTGAGTGTACCTGAACAGTTTCACACTCCTAGTAAAATGCTTTCTAGTAGCCATCAATAAAACCCAAATACCACAGGAGTTTAATTTGTATATTGTGATGTGAATCCAATGTGTGTGTTTTCTTTCCCATCTATTTTTATTTCCTGCTCAGTATAGCAATGGACTTCATAGAGTGGCATTTCTGTAATTTCATGTCAGAATTAATTGCTTTATTCACAGTATTCTTTTGATCTTTTCACCCATGTTGATATTTTAGACAAAATTGTATTTGAAGGAAGCAGTCTTTTTAAAAGCAAATTAAAGATCACTCTTGTTAAGCATGTGTCAAATGGTGCAGCAAGGACACCATGCAATGATCACAGGGAATGCACTTAGTGACTTTAGAAGATATAATTAAAATGTAAATGAACATAGGGGGTTCTTGGGTCACTGGGGCTAACAAAGATCTTGACAACAATACTATACATGCGAAATGTTCTTAAAAGGCAGGCATTTATTTTAAGATGTCCTTTTGTTTATTTTTCTCCCTAAAGATTTGGGGTGGGTGGGTATCAAGACTGTTAAGAAAAAACTAAAACAAACAGAACAATGGGAGGAGAGGGAGAAATTAGTTTATAAAAAGCAATTGGAGTAATGGCTAATCCAAATCAATAGGAAAGCAGCAATCATGACAAAATAAAGAGACACTTAAAGCCTAAGTACCGCACATGTGACATGCATGGATGAATGGTCCTACCAAAATTAGAACAGTATGGAAACATTTCAGTTTCCTTATGTTTTAGTCCAACCCACATAAGTTTTATTTTTAAGCATGAAATATCTGAAGATATCCTAATGTTAACACTAAACACTCTAGACATTGAGGTCACCTCATGTACTTTACTTCCGGCATTATATTTCAAACAAATAATGCTTCACTTTTACTTGAGGGTAAGTTGCATTGAAAAATGCATTTCCGCCATGCCCTGGAACATGGGCATGTGGAGGCCATTGCAGCTGGGGGCGGAGAGACGCTGTGTGGGGGCAAGCCATTGGCTCGCCCCTAGTGGAGCCACTGGAGCTGGGAGGAGGCAGTGTGAGTTCAAAGTGATCTAGGCTGACTATAGGCACCGGTTTACTCCGGTAACCACCGGGGAACACGCAGGATCCGGAGGATCCGGAGTGGGCCAATGAAACACCGGGACTTGGCCGCGGCCGCCTTACTTGCCTGCAGCCGTTTTTTCGGCTTGAATTTAACCCCAACTCTTGCGAGAATCATGCGAGTTGTCGGCTGCTGGCTGGGTCTGGGAACTCTCGCAAGACCCAGCTAGCAGCTGAAAACTTGCATGATTCCCGTGCGCGCCTGGAAGCTGCGCTGGCCGGGTCAGCGCAGCCACAGGTGCAGCGGACAAGAAGAGGTGGTGGAAGTGAGGCGGAGAGGGGACACAAGCTGCAGCGACAATGGCAAGGCAAGCGAGGCGGACGTGGGCGGAGGACAAGCCACAGCAAGCTGGCTGGCAGAGTAAGTGCCGCTGCTTGTGGCGCGGCGCCGGCCGCCGCCGCTGGCCCGCCGCGCCCACGTGGCCGCCAAGACACAAACGCGCCTGGGAGTTGCGCCGGCGGGTTAGGCTGCGCCTAGAGGTGGGGCGAAAGGGACTGGTCCCATCAGGGGCAATTTGGAGAGGGGTGGACTGAGGGAAGCCCGGGACTGGGAGGAGGAGAATGGGTAGGCCATCATGTTGTGCTGCCCCCATTGAAAAGCATAAGATGGGTCTCTCTGCACCCCCCTTCTTTAGGTAGTGGGGCGGTGGTCGTCATGTTTATAAGAAGACAAGGAGTTTGTCTTTGTGGAAAGGAAACTAGGACAGCCCGATCCTATCCCTATATGTGTTTACATAGAAGCAAAGTTCATAGCGATCGGTGTGTGTGTGTGTGAGAGAGAGAGAGAGAGTCATGCAGTAGGGATGCGTTTGCTGGGTTTTTTATTTTTGGGGGTGGTAGTGTATCCTTCCTTTGGTGAGATAAGTAAAGATGCCAGAAGCCTAACCACACTAGTACTAAAATTAAACAATGGTGAGGTTATATATGAGACTTAAATGGTGGAATTTATACCCCCTCCCAAGCTTCCCCACGTCTTTTTTCCCTCTGCCTCCCCCCGCCCCCCGTGATGTTGACAATAAGAACTCCTGGTCTGCATGTAATGACAATTGCCTTGTGCTAATTATGGGGAGGGAAAGAGGAAATTGAAACCCTACTTTTAGTGCTTGGTTGGGAATAGAGTAGGGCTGAAAATATGCTATGTTCCCCCCCCCCCGCCTCAGTTTGGGGAGAGTTCATGTTCTCTTTCTGCCTTATGATGTGGCTTTGGAAATTCCCTTTGTGATTGTGTATGTCATAGGGTGGCAAAATGGTCTTGAGAGAAAGAATCCTGATAAGCTGAAGACTCTTGTCATATTTGGAACCCAGGACCGATTTCTCCCTAATTGTGCATGTGTGTATGTAGAGGGGAAACATAGATAACAAAGGGGCAGGTCTGGAGAGGTCTATGTCAGAAATAATACTTAGGATGGTAATTTTACATGTTGTCTGAAAGTGTTTTCATGTGATATACATCTTGATATCTAACAACTGCCCTGCATCTTCATTGCTACTCTTTCTACACAGGTCTCCAGACAAGGAAATAACTTTGGGCCATTTCACTTGCATGTGATGCAGTTCTGCAAAATTTCCTTAGCATGTGAAACAGTTGTGTAAAATGTACTTGAGCCTTGAATCTTACCTGCTTCTGAAAAATGGATGCTTTAAATCCATATACTTATGCTATACTGTGTAGTGGCACGGTTTTTAGGGTGAGCTGAAATAATTAACGTGTTTGAGATTGCATTTAAAAGGAACTTGCCTGTGAATTGTAGCTAACTGCTTTGAAGGTGGTTTTGTTTTATTGTGTTGAACATACACTTAATGTGGATTCTTTGGTGTTCAATACAACTGAACTTTAAAATTAAGAATTGCAGTATGTCCAGATTATTTTTGCCTTGGACAAGAAGTTATACAGTTTTTCAAAGTTGAAATCTATGTTAAGGGAAGTGTTGTTGTTGTAGTTCTGTCCCTTTTTCCTGCGTTTCACGACAGTAACAGATTTGTTGTAGGATTCAGAGATGCTCAGTGATCTCTTACTGTCTTGTCTTTTAGAGTCTGGTTTACAACACTGCATAAATACATTATCATGCCAAAAACGAAGTGCAAGTTCACACCACAGCTGAGGGCCAAATTTACCTGCTTCAAGAAGGGTCGTGATGAGAATGAGGCTGAGTGCACCATATGCAGGCCTGGCACTTACGTGTCTGTTGCACATAAAGGTGCTTTGGATTTGCAAAACCATGTGGACTCATATTGTATTTTGTATTTGTGTTTTTAGTCTTGATGTTTTATTACTTTTTTATGGTTTCAATTTTTGTGACAATATGGGCTAAAAGCCTATTGAAAGAAGTTTATGGCAATTGATAAAATATTGCTGAGATTTTGTGATTATATGTTTCTACAATTGTATATTGTTTTTCAAATGCCAAGCCATGGTGGACCTCCTGGGTGGGTTACGCAGACCACCAATTGGGAACCACTATTCTAATGTGTTCTATGACTGTTGTGGTTGTTTATTAAGTTATAAAAATAAAGAAATAGTTTTATATAAGTGTTAATTCTTTTTTTAGTATTTAATACATTATTATAGTAGTTGTGTGCCTTTGGCACTCATTGGTTGCTATCATTTACTTTTTGTGAACCACCCAGAGAGCTTCGGCTATTGGGCAGTATAAAAATGTAATAAATAAATAAATGTGACCGAGGCCACACCCCCTTGGGGGCCGGACATGTTGAGTTGGCTCCACCTTGGGGGTGGGCATGTTGGGGTGGCCACGCCTCCTGAGGGTGGCCATTTTGTCCTCCTTTTTGGTTTCCAAAATATGGTCACCCTAAAGTGATCAGAGGTCTAGAAACAAAGCCCTATGACGAGAGACTGAAAGAACTGGGCATGTTTAGCCTGGAGAAGAGAAGATTGAGGGGAGACATGATAGCACTCTTCAAATACTTAAAAGGTTGTCACACAGAGGAGGGCCAGGATCTCTTCTCGATCCTCCCAGAGTGCAGGACACGGAATAACGGGCTCAAGTTAAAGGAAGCCAGATTCCGGCTGGACATCAGGAAAAACTTCCTGACTGTTAGAGCAGTGCGACAATGGAATCAGCTACCTAGGGAGGTTGTGGGCTCTCCCACACTAGAGGCATTCAAGAGGCAGCTGGACAACCATCTGTCAGGGATGCTTTAGGGTGGATTCCTGCATTGAGCAGGGGGTTGAACTCGATGGCCTTGTAGGCCCCTTCCAACTCTGCTATTCTATGATTCTATGATTCTATGATTCCAGCCCTCTCATCAGTGCAAGTCCCCCTCCCTCCCTCCCTCCCTTCCTTCCTTGTAGGCAGTGTGGATTCACTGGTTGCTTGTTTCGGGAGCCATGTAGGTATTTTTTGCTCATATTCTAAGTTGGCTATGAGTTTTTTTGCCTACTTCACACTGTGAGACAATGGGGGAGTGTTAAATGGGCTAATTGGCATTAATTGGTCACAATTCTGATTTGGCAGTTATTTGTGGGCATTGTGGGCGGAGATAGGAATGGTGAGCATTCTTTGGCACTGTTAGTGGTGAGTGGTAACACCTGAGGCTCACAGCTGGGAGTCTTGCGACACCAGTTTGTGAGATAGGGCTTACCTCTGAGGCCAACCTTCCTCACTCACCTGGAGTTTTGAAACAGGAGAAGTGACACCGGAAGGCCTACCAACCCCAATACCCTTTAATGCCAGTTTGATGGCCAAGGTAGGATGCCCGCTTAGGCCTCGACCTCTTGCAGAATTCTAAATAAAAGTGGCCCTTATTTTAAATCCATTTTCTGTGTGTCATCTCTTTATTTACTCACTCCACTCACGCAACTAGATGCCTGGTTCCCACAGGTAAAGTGGAAAGCTATGTCTGGGCAATACTATTTCAGACTATGCTGCAGAAGGTGATACATGATTGAATGTTCTTCCAAATTTCAGGGTGTGTTTTTTCCTTATGTGAAACTCAGGGGCAACCCTTGCTATGACAAAACATCACAGGGAACGTCATCTCTGATTGCTCAATTAGCTTATCATTCAGATACAAAAAAGCTCACAACATGTTCCACACTTTTGGAAGGTGGCGCTTGTAGATAGGCTATTAGCTCAATGTTGGAGAATGTAGAATGTTTCATGTTTTATTCCATAGCACCACTCAAAGGGATCTTAGGTAGTGTGGCTGGAACAACCTATGCCTGAAGATCAGCTGCCAGTCTGAAAAGGTAGTACTATACTTGATGACCCAATGGTCTATATGAGTAGGTGTGTCAGATGACCCCCCCCAGTTCACACCTGTGCTACCTCTCACACTAATGCTAAACATGTGGCTGCAGCATTGGGGAATGTGACAACCATGCTACATCAACCTGGCTGCATTAGAGAGTGTGACTTGTATGCAGAATCATGTGTATGGGGACATCTGTACAGTGCTACTATAAGACCGCTTCATAGATGAGATTTTAAACAAAATTCAATTAAGTCCTAGCCTGACAATCCAATAATCACACTATTATTTCACTAAGCAAGCACTAAAAGAGTCACAATTAGAGATGTGCATGCAGATGTACCAATCCTGTTGAACACATGGGTTCCCCCCCCCCCCGGCAAATCACATTGCAAGCTTATATGGACTTTGAATGCAAACTGCATTTGACTCTGTGTTGACTCTGTGTTTAGGTAAATCCTGATAAAAAAGGAACTGAAACAAATTTACCGTATCCTTCCCCCATTCTCTTAAAGACTGTATTTTCCGTTATTCTTTTTCCCTTATGTTTTTAGCTCAATTTCTATGCAGCCTGAGGAGGACTGAACATTCATTGAGGGAGCTCATCCAATCAGTCTTTGTAGTACAGGGGTGAGAAATTGTGGGAGGACCAGAGCCCATTTTTACCCTGCCCCCATTCTCTTCACATGAGTCACACTATTAAAAATAAATAAATAAATAAATAAATAAAAACTTACTGTTAATTTGGTGACAAACCAGTCCATAGCATTTAGTGTATAAATAGACGTCAGGTTAGTCTTATATCTAATTTAGCTCTCTAAAAATAATTAAATTGAATGAAAAACTAACAAAAAAGATTATAAATATGTTTCACATTTGATGCATGCTATTTATTTATTTATTTATCTTTCTACTGCCCAAAATTCAAAGTGGATTACATAAAAATTGAAAAACAATAGCAATGCATGCCTAACTGTGGAACATAAAATCTGAGTGTTTGAAAACATCCAAAGGCATGTGGGGGGGAAATGACCAAGAAAACTCTATGTATTCTATATATATTCTCCATCTTCTATTCATCTCATAAATTCAGTATTGCTTTACAATGCCTATACATGTTTACTCAGAAGGGAAGCCTCATTGAATTCACTAGGGTTTACTCCAATTTAAGTGGATATAGGATTGCAGCTTTGATAATAGTTAAGATCAAGATAATAATCTAAGGCTGCAATCCTATACACACTTACCTTGTAACAAGTCAATGGGGCTTACTTCTCAGTAAACACACAGGGTTGCTCTGTAAATGTGCAACTGTAATTTAATATTTCATTGTGCAAATTTTAGTAAATATAACATTTCCGACATGCATTCATGTTAAAAGTTTTTTTTAAAATTATTTTTATTTTTCGCAATCATCATGACTTGCAGTAGTCATGGGTAAAAAGCCATCTGATTTTCAACTATTTCAAAATCCACAGTGAGGCAAGTTGCTCTGGTCAGGTTAGAAATATCTGATACAGGGGGAAAGCAATTTACTGTAAAAAGCAACCGAAAGAGGATAGTCTCCTAACTACAGATGTGTGAATCTAAAAAGACTCCATACTTCCATTCATTTTAGTAAACATTCTTAAGTTTGGATACTTATCTTAAGCTTACATAAATTTATCTTGCTGAACCTGTTTGATTGAGAAATCAGATTGGCAATCTCTCAAAAAATGTAGGTTTCCTAGTGAGATTTCTAATACTTCCTGGTTTTCACCCATGTTAAAAATAAACCATGAGAATGGCTTATCTTGAATAATGTTAACATGCCCATATCTAACGTATGGAAGCTATTAGGAAGTTCAAGTAATTTAATTTTACATTTAATAGGTTTTGGTTTGGCTTTCATTTAAGTCCTGGATATAGGTTTGTTTTGATTCTTATTTTGTTTCGTAACAGTTCACTGTTTTCTAGTGTTAAAGTCTTTGAAGACTGCATAGTTCAGCAGAGTTGTTGTCAACAGTCTGGCTTGTATGAGTAAAACAAGCAGGGCTGCCATCAGCATGGTCAGGCCTGTCTCCAAACTGGTTTTCTCCACCAGTAGGAGCCTACCACCACTGGATTGCCACCCAGCACTGCTGCTATCAGAGCCAGTCACTCTCCTGTCTTATCACCCAGTTGCTGCTGCTGGTCATTGGCCAACTAATCTATTCCTCCTTATAGATGTGCCTACCCAACAGCTAGGACTTTTGGATGGAAGCTGATCCACCACTTGGTTCCCATCCATAGTAAGTGGCCACCAGCTTAAATCCCTCACAGTGCAAACACAAGGCTGGGGGCCCAATGGACCAATGTCAAGGGCCCACCGAAGTCTGATGTTGGGCCTGATTTTTCCCCCATTGTTGTTCTATCCTTTAATCACAGCCGTAACTATGACCAAGAGCCAAAGAGTCATATGATACTTGTTATGCTTGCCCAAGTAGGTAGTGAGCTCATGTAGATGTTGTTATATATAAATATTCTATAGAAGGAAAGCATTTAAAATAAAATAAATGGCACTGAAGAAAAGATATCTGCCTTTTCAGAGGGTACTTCCTACCCTCCCAAATATGCACTACAGAGTCCAATGAGGAAGACAGGAAACTGATATTTTGGTTCTTCCCTTGCCTTTGAGAACTCTGGGAAGTAAACCAGACAAAGGAAGCCAGTTAATATTCATTGACCTGACTATGAACTAGTGCCATTTTGGAGAACCAAATGCCTATTTTAAAAGCCACATGCAGCATGGACATCATTACACCCAACCCGACTGTCAATAAATGGCATACAGAGCTGAAAGCTTTAATCTGTATCCTAAGCAAGGAAAGCTATCGTTGATTAATTGGTGGGGGTCATTTTAATCAGCAAGGGCAACTTTTAACTGGCACGACTGAAAGCAAACGGCACACATGTTTCTTTTGTGGGAATATCTTGTTATTGCTATGTCATTGTAATAGGGAGTGAACAAGGATATATTAAAGTGAGCCATCTTTTCTAATAGGAAGGAGAAGTGTTTGTTTATCAATATCTTAAAAAGGCATAAATACAGAGTATTATGTACATCTATGTCAATGTCATACATTATTATCTATTAGTGATTATTTATTTCATTGACTCACAATCAGCAGTGCAACCCCTATGCTAGTGGTCATTAAAATACCAGAGTGGGATGCCTCATCTTTGCATCCTTACCTGTTATGGCTTCTGGTGCCTAGAATATCAGTCCTTTCTTTGTTGTCTGGCCCTGGCTGGCAAATGGGAAGTTGGTAGTGGAGATGTATTAGAAATTCGCTCCATTAAGTTTTGTATTTTTTATTTATTTATTTATTTTGTTTATTAATGGATTTACCCAATTCACACTTCCTGGACATGGACCTGAATGCAAATTGTGCTTGGAACTCCATACATTTCTGAGCTTGCAATTTGATCTATAAAACAACAACAGCAAAATGTTTTTCACAACTTGCACACATTTGGACAAAGCACAAAGAAAAATATGTACATTTCCAAAATGTGCACAAATACACATTTGTATCAATGGGGGCAGGCATTCAAACATATGTTCATTTTAAAATGCACACAAAGAGTTGCCATAGACACTGTCGATGTTTGTTTGTTTGTTTATTTATTTATTACATTTCTATACTGCCCAATAGCTGGAGCTCTCTGGGCGGTTCACAAAAATTAAAAACATTCAAAGTATAAAACAACAGTATAATACAGTATAACAGTATAACAACAGTTGCATCATTTGTTTCTATGGTATGGATTTGTTTTCCACTTTGGTGCTGGAAATGTATAGGATCCAAACTATATTTGGTGTTAAGTCAAAATGCCTCCCCTTAATAGGGACGCAAAAGAGCCCAAGCCTCATAAAAGCTAATACTTCCTGAGTGTGTTCAGTTTGAATGCTAGTAAGGTCCTCTCTGTCAGACACTCTGGCTTTCTTGCAGTCAAAAAGGGTGATCAGGGCACTGTTTGCCTTGCTGGCAACAGGGTGACATTTCTGCACTTACCCTGTGTAACTCTTTTCACTGGCAGTGAACTTGCTGAAATTCACTTGCTGAAATTCCCTTTTCTATAATTCCCTCCTTTCCATATGGTCACCCATATGGAGGGATTTTTTCTGAAATTACCTCCTTTCCATGTGGTCACCCTAAACAGTGGCCAAGCAGCTGTTGACCAGGGAACCACAAGCAGGACATGGTGCAACAGCACCCTCCCACCCATGTTCCCCATCAACTGCTGTATACAGGCCTACTGCCTCAGATACTGGAGGTAGCACATAGTCATCAGGGCTAGTAGCCATTGATAGCCTTCTCCTCTAGGTATTTATCCAACTCCCTTTTAAAGCCATCCAAATTGGTAGCCATCACTACATCTTGTGGTAGTGAATTCCATAGTTTAACTATGTGCTGTGTGAAGAAGTACTTCCTTTTATCTATCCTGAATCTCCCACTGATAAGCTTCATGGGATGACCCCCACCAATACACTTCATGGGATGACCCTGGTTTCTAGTACTATGGGAGAGGGAGAAAAATGATTCCCTATCCACATTCTCCACACCATGCATAATGTTGTACACCTCTATCATGTCTCCCCTCAGCCTCCTTTTAGCCAAGCTGAACAATTCCAACTGTTGCAACCTTCCTTCATAGGGGAGCTGCTCCACCCTCTTAATCAGTTTAGTTGCCCTTTTCTGCACTTTTTCCAGCTCTGCAATATCTTTTTTTAGGTATGCTGACCAAAATTGTACACAGTATTCAAAGTGTGGCCACACCATAGATTTTGTATAAAGGCAATATGATACTGGCAGTTTTATTCCTTTTCCTTTTCTAATAATGCCTAACATGGAGTTTTCCTTCTTTACATTGGCCACACAATGGGTTGACATTTTCACTGATCTACCCACCACAATCCCAAGATCTCTTTGTTGGTCAGTCACTGCCAATTCATATCCCATCAGGTTATACTTGAAGTTGTGTTGTTGTTGTTGCTGTTTTATCCCAACGTGCATCACTTTTCACATTCTTGCATTGAACTGCATCTGCCATTTGGATGTCCACTTTCCTAGCTTGGAGAGATCCTTTTGGAGTTCCTCACAATCCCCTTTTTTGTTTTAACCACCTTAAATAATTTGGTGTCATCAGCAAACTTGCCCACTTCACTGCTCACTGCTAATTCCAGATCATTTATGATCCAGAACATTTTGCAGGAAGGGAAGGATAAGTGACTAGCCAACCTGTACATTAGAAAATGCTAGTAGAAAAGGAGAAGAAGGGGTAAGTGAAGGGGGAACAAAAACATCAGAGAAATATCTTAGCTTTATTAGGTTATACATTATTGATAGTGAGGTCCAATACAAAGTTCATATCAGAAATCTGAGCTAGCATTTTTTCTCTTTTGCCAGCCTTAACTGAATTGAAATGTGTTGTCTACATTTTAGCAAGGCATGATCAAGGAATTCAAAACAGGAAAATGTTAACTGTAATTTTGAAGGCTTTTTTTTTTAAAAAAAAGCCCAGCAGTAAGCCCCAATGCAGACTATTCATAAGTTTGAAAAGGGCTGTGCATTTTGAAAAGTGCCTTTACTTTGCCTGCACTGTTTAAATAAAAATGTCAGGCAGATGATTTGCAAACCTAATCTTTCATTCTATGTAAGACAAGAACCTGACTCCTTAAAATCCAGTATTATATGCATACCTGAAATACTGTATCATCAAAATCAGTGGGAGCTTTGCTGTTGTCTTCTGTGTAAATCCACAACAAAAGATGAGTCAATCAAGTCCTTATCTGAATGAATTTGCTCCTAAACAAGGCCAGTCCTGCCCTGCAGAAGGGTGAAGTAACCTGCTTCAGGCAGCACCGTGTGGGTGGTGACATGGGGCAGGATATACATGAAAGCAACAAAAGTCTTTGCATGATGCACGACTTTTATTTGCGGACAGAGTAGGAAGCTCAGAAATAACATCATGGACACCAGAGCTTGGGATAACTAGGGCCTCTTTATTTAATTGGGTAATTCACCCCTCCCTGGATCTACATGTGAGAGTGCGGGAATCTAATTAATCCTTACCCCAGGCAACTAGCCTGCCATTATGTGAGAGCCACTTGGCAAGTCAGGAGTTGAGCAAAATCTGCTCCTTTCTTGAGCTACACTTGTGTGCATGGCGGAACCATCCTGTGTCACACCCACCCAGTGCTGTTCAACTTTGAGTAGGTGAAACAGAGGTCCCCAAAGGAAAGACGTATATCCTGAGTTGTGAGCCACACAACCCTCATGGATCAGGCCTCAGAACTTGCCAATCACTGTAAGATGCCGAGTGGTCACCAAACCGCCCAACCCTGTCCATTCCAAACAATCTATTTACCCACCCTCGACTAAATTAAATACCAGTATGGAGAAGGCAAACAACCTGTATACCAGAGCTGATCCATGACAGGTAAAATTCCTACTCAGCCCCCCTTCCAACTGGCTAATCCCATACTAGATAAGGTGGGAGGTTGGGAGCTGGAAAGTGAAAGAGGCTAGGGAGTGTGCCCCCATCCCATACTTAATGCTGTACATGTGGCCAAGGCATGTGCTGTATCATTTCTTCCTCCCTCCTGCCCACAAATACCTCCCCTGGCCTGAGTCATACTGACAGGGCAGGAATAGGTCTTATTTATTACATTGTTATACCATCCAATAGCTAAAGCTATTGGCAGTACACAAAACAAGACTTAAAATTGCATAATAAAGCATAATATTTTTTTAAAAAGAAAGAAATTTAAAGCTGAATAAAACTAGAATAAACAAAAGCAAAAGCAACCTTAAGTAAAAGCTAGTAGCAGCACAAGGATCTTGAAAGACACCAATACACCTTTAAAAATAAAATTAAAAAATCGATCCTCACCAAGTGCCCAAATGACCACAATGTAGGCACCAGGTGAGCCTCTCTGGGGAGAATTCCATCACTGCAAAAGCTCTCTCCTTAGTGACAAATACCTGGCTCACCTCATTTGACAGGGGAACCAAGAAGGGGCTCTGAGGCTCCAAACCATTTAGTAGGATGACCATTTGAAAAGGAGGACAGGGCTCCTGTATCTTTAACAGTTGTATTGAAAAGGGAATTTCAGCAGGTATCATTTGTATATATCATAGAATCATAGAATAGCAGAGTTGGAAGGGGCCTACAAGGCCATCGAGTCCAACCCCCTGCTCAATGCAGGAATCCACCCTAAAGTATCCCTGACAGATGCTTGTCCAGCTGCCTCTTGAAGGTCTCTAGTGTGGGAGAGCCCACAACCTCCCTAGGTAACTGGTTCCATTGTCACACTGCTCTAACAGTCAGGAAGTTTTTCCTGATGTCCAGACAGAATCTGGCTTCCTTTAACTTGAGTCCATTATTCCATGTCCTGCACTCTGGGAGGGTCGAGAAGAGATCCTGGCCCTCCGCTGTGTGACAACCTTTCAAGTATTTGAAGAGTGCTATCATGTCTCCCCTCAATCTTCTCTTCTCCAGGCTAAACATGCCCAGTTCTTTCAGTCTCTCTTCATAGGGCTTTGTTTCTAGACCCCTGATCATCCTGGTTGCCCTCCTCTGAACACGCTCCAGCTTGTCCTTCTTGAATTGTGGAGCCCAGATCTGGACGCAATACTCTAGATGAGGCCTAACCAGGGCCGAATAGAGAGGAACCAGTACCTCACATGATTTGGAAGCTATACTTCTATTAATGCAGCCCAAAATAGCATTTGCCTTTCTTGCAGCCATATCGCACTGTTGGCTCATATTCAGCTTGCGATCCACAACAGTTCCAAGATCCTTCTCGTTTGTAGTATTGCTGAGCCAAGTATCCCCCATCTTGTAACTGTGCCTTTGGTTTCTATTTCCTAAACGTAGAACTTGGCATTTATCCCTATTAAATTTCATCCTGTTGTTTTCAGCCCAGCACTCCAGCCTATCAAGATCACTTTGAAGTTTGTTTCTGTCTTCCAGGGTATTAGCTATCCCACCCAATTTTGTGTCATCTGCAAATTTGAGAAGCGTTCCCTGCACCTCCTTGTCCAAATCATTAATAAAAATGTTGAAGAGCACTGGGCCCAGGACTGAGCCCTGCGGCACCCCACTCGTTGCCTCTCCCCAGTTTGAGAAGGTTCCATTGATAAGTACTCTTTGAGTCCGATTCTGTAGCCAACTGTGAATCCACCGAATAGTTGTTCCATCTAGCCCACTTTTAGCTAGTTTTCCAGTGTGAAACCTGGTGAAATTTCCTCTTCATCACAACAGTTAAAGCTGCAGGTGCCCTGCCCTCTTTTAAATCTGGTCACTCTAGTATAGCTCTTACAGCTTTAACTGCTGTGATGAAGAGGGAATTTCACCAGGTTCTCCATATATACAAATGACACCTGCTGAAATTCCCTTTTCTATGTGACTGTTAAAGATACAGGAGCCCTGTCCTCCTTTTCATATGGTCAGCCTACATTTAGGGTTTTAAAAGTTAATACCAGCACTTTGGCTTGGGCCTGGAAACAGACTGGAAGCCAGTGCAGATCACAAATATGAAGTGTTGGCCTTAGCTGTAGAGAACATTTGGACTCTGTTTCAAGTAGAAAACCAGTTGGGCTAGAACTGCATTGACATGTAGCTTTTTCTTTCAAGTTTTAGGTAGGCTTCAGATTCGCTCATTCCCCATGAGTACTAATGCACAGTCTGCATTGATATGGCATGTATGGCAGATGTAGGGAATCTGAGGCTATGTTAATTGCCACTGTCAGACCCCTACCTTCTTGTCCCTTCTTTGCCCTCAACTGCTTCCTGTATATGTAATAGCAGATACATGGGAAGTTCCTAGACCAATGCACCCTAGGGTAGGTGAACAATACACTAAATTGTAACATCCACCCAAAAATAGAGATTCCAGAATAACAAAATAATCTTGCTCATTTAATGAAGTATTTGATGGCTGTGTTGGTCAAATCAGGCAACTAGTACAGGGCTGATGCTGTTTTTACCTATAATGGCTGGATACCAGCATTAAGGCTGTTCCAAACGTTTTCTGAATGTTGTCATATCAAAGCGGTACAGTTTGTGTGCATGAGGTGTCTCTGTGTGTGATTTGTATGTATCTTTTTCCTGTTCTGTGCTAGTGCTAACATTTTTCTTTCCATTGTAGTGTAGTAGTGTCAGGCCAGACAATCATTTATTTAATTTATTGTTACATTTATATCCCTCCTTTTTTCCCCTCCAAGGAATGCAAGGCAGCATACATAATCCTCCTACTCTCTATTTTATCCTCCCAACAACAACCTTGTGAGGTAGGTTGGGCTGAGAGTCTGTGACTGGCTCAAAGTCACCCAGTGAGCTTTCATGGCCGTGTAGGGACAAGAACTTGGATCTCTTGACTCCCAGTCCAACACACTACCCACTACACTGCACTGGCTCTCTCACCACACTGGGATCATCTTGTGGATTAGGATGACATCACAAAGCTATGGGCTAATCACCTTTGACTATGTGACTGAAGGCAAACAAAACAACTGAAAGTGAGGCCAATGCTTCCTTAATCAATCAAAACAGTGACCCCATTCATTTGAGATTCATGTCATGAATGGACTGGTGCTGCCTTCCATTACCATTTTCCTGATTCTGAGATACCATTATAAGAAGAAAAAAGAGGTGTATGTGCCTTGTGAAAGAGGAACACTGGAAAACTCCCAGCTAGTTCTTTTCTAGCCGAGCATTTGTAGCTGCTGAGGAGCCATTAATGCAGTAATTCAAAAACAGAAGGTGGAAAGGAAAGGGAGGGGGAAAAACCTTCTCTGGGTATCAGCACACTCCATGAGAAAAAATGTAATAAATACTGGCAGCAGGAGTGGTCAGCCTGCCAGAGGGCGTGGTAAGGATGTCTGCCATGCGCCAAATCAGAATGGAATTTCACAGTAAGTACCCAACTTTCTATTCCCATCTGATGCGAAGGAGACAACCATCATAGGACAGTCCCCAAAACAGGCTGACTCGATGATTGAGGTAATACCTGTTATAATACTCCTCATCCATATGCCGCTTTGGCAGAAGCATATTTGTCTATCTGATAGCAATTGTAGTTTCAAACATCTGGAGGGCCACAAGTTGGTGACACCTGTTATAGTGAGTCTAACACTTCTCTTCCATGGTATTCTTCTGGTGTTCAGAAGGCCATTGTTTCTGTAAATTACAGGGCCTGGTTCTTTTTTATACTGAGGCCCTTTCTACACCTAAGGATTATCCCAGGAAAATGGAGGTATCATTTCTGCCTGCTTCCGGGATCCCCTGTGTGTCATTTGCATGATCCCGGGACGATCCCGGGACGATCCCTGGAAAAAAGGCAGTTGTAGAAACAGCCTGAGAAAGGTTTTATATAGAATTCAGAACCCAGGTAGTAAGGAAAACCAGCAGAGCCTAGCAGTTATCAACACTGTGGCTATTCCTGTAAATCTTTACACAATGAAACCTGGTTGGACATTACCTATTGTACCTCAGCAACCTGACATAACAAGCAGATACTGCCTTACTGCTCCAAAGCACTAGGTAAGCAGCAGCATGTCTTCTGTCTTCTGAAGGAGAGGCCATAATTACAGGCAAACATATTCTGTCTCAAACAAGCACTAAAAGTAATTAGAGGCTTATCTAATTGTTCTAAATCCTTTTTAGGAAATAGGTGGATTCAGAAGCACAAAGCATTTTTGCTAACATTCTGTGGCTGCCTGTCCAGCGGCAGGTTGCCGCCACAATACTTCCTTTGTGAGCACCCATCCTCCTGCCCTCAGTTTGAGGTTTAGGCTTCCTTCGTCACATCTTGTTTAAGTAGGATTGTTGGGTTTTTTGCAGGGATTTTTGCCTAGTCTATACTTTAAGATTAATAGAGTTGCAGGATGGGTAAGTTGCAGTTAGCATTGGGTGGGGGGAACTGGTAAGAGGCCTGTGCATTAGCGGGATTGACCACTAGCACAACCAGAAGTTTGCCAAAGTGATTACTTCTAAAATGAAGCAAATCAATGGACAAGCCTGACTCATCCACCTAGTTCATTAGGGACTTGTGGAATGTGACTCACAAAGGCCTCTCTCATCACCTGAAAAGGTATGCCCAATGGGCGTGATAAGAAGGCATCTACCACTTGGCCTTGGACCTGCAGCAACGGACCACACGTTCCGCGTTCTCGGGCTCAGCACGAGACCGTGGAAAAACCAGGCCCAAAGTGTAGGGCTCTATCCTGGGGCAAGGGAGGGCATCATGTGGACACACAGGGATGATCCCGGGGTTCGCCCCAGGATAAAGCCCTGTCTAGCTAACGCCTACGGCCATTTCTATACCTGGTTTTTCCCCCATGCAAATGACACACAGGGGATCCTGGGAGCAGTCAGGGATTATCCGTCCATTTTCCTGGGATAATCCTTGGGTGTAGAAAGGGCCTCTGTTTCTGGTTCCAATTGTGCATTTCCATCTAAAAGTAAGTTCCACTGAATTCAATGGGAGTTACACCCAGGTAAGAGTGTATAGGATTGCAACCTTAGTGTAAATCAGGTAGTTTGACACAGGTCTTTATGGAACCCACAGTGTTTCTATTGCATAAATATGTTGCTACACTCTGGCAGGATCTACACTACTGCTTTATAACGGTATTGAAGTACACTGACAAATATTGGGACACATGACACATTCCATATACCATTTTCAAGCTGCTTTCAAAGTGTTATATACTGCTTGGTGTAGGTCTGGACTGTATAATTATTAACACACTTACAGTCCAAACTAGAACAGAAAATGGACAGCAAGGCCATGTAAGTACAACACTGTCACCAATTAGGCTGCCAGATGTTGTAGAATTCCAGTTTAGGTCCCTTATATGATTTATCATTTGATAACTATGTTGCAAAGACACATAGGACAACATTTTGACTGGCAGTTAATATGAGATTATTAGCACTAAGGTTATTCAGTCCTGATGCTCGACTATGTGCAGGAAAGATGTAGGAGTGAGGAGAGAAATACTAAACACAAATGATGCACAATGTATTGATGGTGACCAAAGGTCTCTGAGATTATAACCACATAGAAAATACAGGAAACTACATTTGTAGTGTAAAGAGAACAGGATATTATTTTATCTAAGATACGTTATGAAACACTGGAGAGTATGAAATTGATTCAAAAACAGGAAACAATGTGAAATGACAGATGTAATAACGACCCACATGTCTGTATCTGTTCCTATCTTTGAACATCATCACATAGGGGAATATCATGTTGGGTTACTGTCGCTTCTCCACCTGTGCGTTTATCCCTCATGACTTCCTCTTTCGAAAGAGGAACTAAACAACGTGCACATGGCCCATTCACTGGGCTGTTCTGATCACGCTGCTTCTCCTGCACACAGCAGGAGATAGCAGCAACTTCCATTTAAAAAAATAATTTGGTCTTACTGGGGTGTTCTTTTGTCCTGTGAAGAAGGTTAGAAGGGTGGGAGGCGCACGGGAGGCAGACGATGTCATGAGAGGGACCCACGAAAATCTGTGAGTGCCCAGTAATGAGCATGCAATAAACGCTCATCAGATGTACCAAATCTCTTGGTAGCAGATTTTCACCCTTAGGTCCTTAATATGGAGAAGCTGGTCTCTTACCTTTCTTTTAGTTACAATGTTTCAATGATGCAACCCCCACACACATGTGTTCAAAGTATGACCCATCTGCATTATATAAAAGCATGAATGTGACCTACTCTCCATTCAGAGTCATAACAAAAGAGTCAACTTTGTACAGAGTTATTTCTGGAGAAATATATTTCCTCTGATGCTTCAGAATGCCTTATATGGGCATTGGATTAGACACAAACACACATTTCTATAGCCAATTTTTGCCATGGTAAAAATAAACTGACTTGTAAGCATGACATATATAATACAGAGTTAGAGGAAACAGATTTTTAAAATATAGCTGTAAGATTAGATATTCATAGCCTAAATAAAAGAAATCATTTGTTGCTTTATGGCTATTTATTCCCATAACAGGTATGACTTAGAAACCTAATATCTCCATTTCTATCCCCCATTGTGTTTTCCCATCACTGGCCTGCTGGGTGCCTAAATCAAGTACCAATCTCACTAGTAAACTGAATAGCAACCTTTGAATTTTTAATTTTACAGTCCCTAAAGCTTTGAAGAACCAATGCACATGTAATCAATTTTAATTTAACTCTGAGCCCACTGCTGTGCTTACTGTAAATGGCCTTTATAGGAGTTGAATCTAACGTAATTTCTCTGTCTTTTTTTATGGGAATGCTATGCATTTGATCCAACCTGCTAACAGAAAGAAATTGAGATGAGTTTCACTAATGAGAAGTCACTAATTTATGTTGTTTGTTTCTTTTGAGGGGTACGTAGGGATTAAAATTCAGAGAACATTCTAATAATGTACAGATGTGTTTTATTGTTCATAATTCAGTTGTTAAGAGTGGGCCTGCCTGATATCACATGTACAATATCAGTTGTTGTGATGTGTGCCATTGGTTTCAGTTGTCCATTAAATGACTATGACAACTTTGGTTTAAATGACCTAGATTACATTACAAGGGTGCAGGTACATGTTCACGTTTACATGGTATTTCCCAACATTCCATTGTCTTAGTTATTATTACCTCCCACACAGAACGTAATACTCCAAAGCTCCATGAAATCAGGTCAGATCCATATTTACAAAGGAGTTGTGTCATTTTAATCAGGTCAATTTAACCAGAATGTGGTTTTTGAGTGTCTGCCTGAAATCACATTAAAGCACATTCCCATATGCTATTCAATTGTGAAACTCAAAAGGTTACTTAAATCAAATGATATTTTTCCAAAACTGGGTGGGGATGGCTCTAGTAAGCTATTTACTTGTCAATATTTGGCAGTTTCAGCAGGTGTGATGCTTAAACGTAGCCCAGAAACAATATAAACTGGAACATTCCACTTCTTCTTAGCAGTTCAAGCTTAAAGTGCCCCACACCACCAGAGAAAAAGAGGAGGATACAGTGATAGAAGCCACAGTATTGATAGAGGGAGCAAAAGTGTTGTTATGGTAGTAGAGAATGAGCAGGCCGCAGTGAGGAGACAGCACTGGGCTCTCAGCAGCTGTCCAGCTAGTACTGCTTCTTAGAGGACACTCCCAGAATGACCATAATTTCAGGAATTGGACATGATGTTTCATTGTGTTAATTCCCTGAGTACATATGGTCACCTAGTTTCAGCCTGTGGTGTTTTCCATCATGACACATGGCCAATGAGAAATGGTGAGGCCTCAACTTCACTTTGCATTTGTGATTTGTAGCTTCAATTTGCACAAATTGTGACCACAATTTGCTTAATTTGTGCAAATTGTACAAAGATTTGCACAGATTGCTGACTGAATTTACACTAATTACTAGGGCTGTGCTCTGCCCCATTTCGGGTCGTAGAAGTGGGAGTGGAGTTACCTGCTTCGCCTCCGCCAAAGGCAGAGCTGAAGCGGGCTGGGGGGCAGTGGAGTGATGCAGAGCAGTTCTTTCATTTGTAGAGCACTCTGTGTGTTTTTGGGGCTCCGCTCGCCATTTTAGACTTTCCCCCCCCCATTGGATTGCATTAGGCAAAAATACATCTATAACTTCTTTGTTTTTAAAGTTAGATCCCTGAAAATTACTATGCTTAGAAATTGATGATTGGGAGTCATTTTTGTTGATTTTCATAATTTTTCATCATGCGGTTTGCTTGCAATTAATTTTTATTGAATGGGTAAAGCAGGAAGGGGGAACCTGTTTTTTCAGTGTTGATTGACAGGTTCATCTCCCAATCGTGACAACTGATCAGTTATCTTCCAATCCCAATGTTGAAGGGGGTGGGATAAGCAAAATGGGATACTTAATAACTTTTCTTTCTTTGTCTTTTGTAGGAGTTTTGTCACTTTTTGAGTGCATTGGTAAAGCAGTAACTCCAGCAAATTCACACACTCAACCTTAAATAATATACAAAGTAAAATAACAGGTAGGCAACACAGCACTTCAAGGTACCCACCATAACCTTGGTGAACAACTGAATAGATGTGGTGCAAGTGGATGATGTGCTGTATGGCATGTGGGTGTGCCCAGTGCCCTTGAGGGTCATCAGAACCCTCCAAAGGGGTTCCAGTGGAAGGAAGCCAATGATTTGCACGAGCTGATGTGTGGTGTGGCTTCTCAAAGGCAGGTACCTAGACAGGACCAGCTGAATGACTAGTGGCACAGTCCACTGTCCCACTGGGCACGTCCAGTTTCCCCTTACTGGCAATATAGTCACAGCGCTTTTGTTCTAATTCTTGTTGTTGTTGTGATTATTAGTGTTATTATTGTTATTACAATTATTGGCTGGGCATACCCTGGAGTGTGTGAACTGTGATGGAGGTGGGTGGGTGGGTGGGTGCATCTTGAAAAACCAACATGTTACAGCACTTTGAAATGAGTGGATGGCATGAAGGAAATTAAATTTTTAGAAGTATTGCGACCCAAGCATGGCAATGCAAGGTCTGAGTTGTTTATCCCATGAACAGCTATGTGTTGTATGCTCACCCAGTTTAATAATTTTCTCTTAAAGTTCCCTGTGTTCATTTTTGACGTGGTTACCTGAAAGGAAGATTCTGATTTAGATTTAATTTTAAAAATTCACCAAAAATCAGAGGATGATCCAATTTCCTTCAAAATTGGCATGAATAAGGATCTATTTAGTAGCTCTCCTGGTGGGCAGTTGCATGTGTGTATCTGGAAAAATGATGGAGATACATGCATTTCTGTAAATGGGGAAAACTTTTAAAAATTCACCAAAAATCAGGGGATGATCCGATTCCCTCCAAAGTGGCCAAGCCTGAGGATCTATATAGAAGCTCTCCTGGTGCCCATTTCCATGTTCCTAAATAGAACACTAAAAAAGTTATAGGCTTTTTACATTTCCAATGCAAGTCTATGAGGGGAGGGGAATGCAAAATGGACCTAATCTGAAAGTTGCGGATTGGGATCCAGAGCGGATCGGGGGGGGGGGGTCTGTGCACAACCCTACTAATTACCATCACAATTTGCACAAATGTTGATTTAAAGGAATACACACACAGACTCAAAAAAAAATCCTGCACTGGTCAGACTCAGTCTGTGGGTAAGTGAGTCAAAGTCCAGGGAGCCACACTGATGAAAGATCAGCGAACTTCACCTCTGGGATATATTCCTCCATCATCCCTATAATTGATGCTTTTGTACAGCTTAATAGCTAGAAGAGCATGTTTAATGTTAAATAATAAATAAATAAATAAATAAATAAATAATACACTTCAATTCTACAATATTCTTTCCTCATAATAAAACTGTTCCCAGAACCTTCTACAGCTCAAAGATGTGAACAGTACAAGGCAGTGTTCAGGGAATTTTCAATATCTGGAATCCAGGTGCTGAGGGAATATGCTGAATGGCACTGATCATGCCACTGTCTAAACAGAATTCTTGCTAAAGCTGTACAAATACTATGGATCAACCTCTATATTGTTCACATTTCCCTAAGGTATGTACACCTAAGCCATATGTACATCCTGCGTGTGTGTGTTTTTCCATGTGTATTCAAAATGATTGATATTTCAAATATCGCACAGCACTAATAACAGGGTTAAACCAAACCTCACTTAAAATGAATGACCTATTTTACTTGGGATAGATTGTTGTAATGTTTCTTTAATGGGCTTTATTACAGCCTAGTTTGTGAATGATCACAAAAGGTAGCTTTTAATGCATTTTGCATTACCTAAGGCCAATATAATATATGCATTTTCAAGCACTTTAAGGATCACTCAAAAATATTTCCAATTCCAGTTAATTTGCATTGTCACCGCCATCCATAAGTTTAAAATTTTACATGCCACTCTCTCCAGCTAGTGTAGGAGAAGACATTCCTTCATTTAACTACTCCAGGTGAACCTGCGTATCCAATGGGAGGGATGGGGAGAAATTCATTCAGGAAGCATTTTAATGAAACTTGCCTAATTTCATACTTTTGAACCACTATGCAACCTTTTTTTTACACAAACAAATGAACATATTCAGGGTAAACTTAATATAAGATTGAAAAAAATGAGAAACTGAGGAAAAATTGAATCCCCTTCCCCTCCTGCTACAAACTGTTGCTGCTGAGGCCGTCAGAGGGAAAAGAAACAGCAGCCAGGCACCTCTCCATCATGCCTGGATCCAGATCCAGCTGAGAGCCCCCTCCCTCCTACAAACAACTATCGCTACTGAGGCCATCAGAGAGAGAAAAGAAGCAGGAGCCAGGCACCTCTCCATCATGCCTGGCTCTCTATGAGGCTATTAGAGGGAGAGGAAGTGGCAGCCCTTTCATTGTGTCCATGACCTGCTGAACTTTGCAATGAAGAATCTAGTGCCTAAACT
The DNA here is from genome assembly GCF_023053635.1 of Elgaria multicarinata webbii. Classification (NCBI taxonomy): domain Eukaryota; kingdom Metazoa; phylum Chordata; class Lepidosauria; order Squamata; family Anguidae; genus Elgaria; species Elgaria multicarinata. The sequence continues at coordinate 69,409,683 of NC_086176.1, read as the reverse complement.
TGGTTGCTGTTTTTCCCCTCCTCCCACCCAATCCCCTTTCCTTGTTTTTTAGATTGTAAGCCTGTGGGCAGGGACTGTCTTAAGCAATATCTTGTTATCTTTTCAGCACCAGGTCCAAACTTTTCTCTTCTCCCAGGCATTTAACAGCATATCCTGAGGGTTTTTTTTCTTAACTGACCGCAGAATAGTTGTTTTTAAATGGATATTGTCTGTTTTTATGCTTTTTATGCTTTTTAATTTTGTATATTTGTTGTAAATATTCACTGTTTTTTATCTTTGTAAACCACTCAGAGAGCTTTGGCTATGGGGTGGTATATAAATGCAATAAATCATCATCATCATCATCCCCTGTCACCCTCTTGGGCTGTGAAACACTGAGTGTGTGAGGTCAGGGCCCCATAAGCAGTCTTTATACCCTCCCACTGGGGCCTCAGAATCCTCAGCAGGAGGCTCTCAGGCATCACCTGACACCACCAATGATGCCTCGGAATGATCACCATCCCTATCCAGACAAACATCCCACCCAAACTAGCCTACCTAGGGGAATGTGACCAATTGAACCGAAAGAAATCCCACCAGTCAACCTAAGACACTCCCACCCCACTTACAGTGTGAAGCAGGCAAAAAGACACACAGTGAGCCAAATGGACTGTCTGACGAAAAGATTGCTTGGCCCTCAAAAGAGCGACCAGATAACCCCAAAGCTACATAAGGAGAGAGCCGTGCTTTAAAGAGGCCAGGAGGAGGGCTCCACAGGCTAAAATTGCCTCATAAGCGTAGGGTGACCATATGGAAAGGAGGACAGGGCTCCTGTATCTTTAAGAGTTGTATAGAAAAGGACATTTCAGCAGGTGTCATTTGTATGCAGGCAGCACCTGGTGGAATTCATCACAACTGTTATAGATACAGGAACCCTGACCTCCTTTCCGTCAGCTGACGTCAGCCCCTTCTCCAGCCAGTGGTGCCAACAATGCTGGGGCTTACAGAAGCTGGGCCTTGAGGTCAGGCAAGCTGAATGCAGGATAGGATATTTGTCTGCAAAGCAATACAGAAATCTTTAAATAAAATTAATAAAATAAAATATTATGGACTAGTTACTTCTTTTGAAGCCTTTGCAAGACAGGCAATATTTTAGATGGACTGTGCTAAAAAGTGAAGAGAAGAAATAAAAGTAAAGTAACTTATTTGAATGCCAGTGCTGTATAGCAGCTTAATCTTAATACAACAGTATAGGCAACCTCACATCTCAAATGCACAGCAGAATGCAGCTATTGCTCGACTAGAACTAAGGCTTCTTAACAGTGGGTAGCTGTTCTTCCCAGGCGATCCTTCTCCCTTCTTAACTACAATTTAGCCATACTAGATTTCTCATCTCAGTTTGCAGAGATTATATCCCATTTACAAAAGGGAAGAAACCTACCCTCTCTGTCTCTAATACAATGTAGTAAGAAGATGCAAAGTACAGAGGTGAAACAATTGGAACTTCATTTCAAAACAGATCAGAATGTCATGGAGCCCAAAGAGAGAGAGAGAGAAAGAAAAAATCCAACAAGTTCCCAGCTGGGAAAACTTGTAATTGCAGCCAGCCAGAACATTGATATAGAGATAGCAAAGCCACTAACAAGGGGGGAAAGAAAATGTAAGAGATGAATAAAGGAAACATTGTCATATGGAAGACAGGAGCTCCAGTTAATATGATAAAATGCTCATTGGCCACTGAACGTTAAGCTGGCATGAAGGGAATTGATTACTACATGATGTGACTAAAAGCTGCGTTCTAAAATGCGGCGCGGGGCTGGGGGTGGGGAGTGTCAACTAACAAAGGGGGGGGGGGGAATGCCCAAAGCTGTAAATCTAGATTTCTACCCTTCAACAAAGACAATCAAGAATAATGGGAATATTAACATAGTAGCGGAAAAAGCACACAGTGCTCCAGGCAGATATGCACTTTGTTCCCTGCATACACCGCTTCCCTTCCCTTCCGCGTGTGTGGCATCCAGAAAGCTGCAATCTGAAAATTAATATCTGTTACAGCAGAGGGAGATACACACAGACTTTAAATTCTTTCCTGGGGATTTGTTTGCATTGTAAGAATAGACATTTCCGTTCATGAAGGGAGGAGGAATGGGATGGAGAATGATACAGATAATGGAGACCCATGTGGTGGAGACGTTGGAGGGGGCATTCCATTCCAATCTGACATATCCTCCCTGATCTCCAGAGCTCACTTTTCTTTCCTCTTGCAGGCTCCTTTTATCAAGACGCATTTTTTAAAAAATGCCCCAAATTACACTTGTAAGGAAAGTATATGGAATAGATACAAATCAGATTGATACAGATCGTGTCAAATCTCTCTTTGATTGTTATGTAAATGTGCACCTTTAACGCAAGGTGGTGTTTTAGCACATGTGCTCTGTATCTATGAAGCTTTTACTGCAGGATGGCAGCCACCTTCCAAAGGAGCCCAACCACTTATGAGAAGATTAGACTGTGTGGCAAAATATACTTCCAGCCCTAAGGCCTTATCTGGGAAATAGAGAGTCCCCCAAGAAGGTGGATGTTTGCCATCTCTGCTGCAGCCTATAGAATAATTTTTCACATCTTTCTACTGTTGATTTGAGTTCTTGGATGGATAGGCTCTAGAAATCCTCCTCTCCTCATCTGCTTGTTTTTCCCAGTACAAATCTTAATCTTTGTATTAGTGTGTGAAGCCATCTGCAGATGATAGTAATGGATGAATCAGCAAAACCTGAACTTGACAAAGTTCTCCAAATTCCACCCTGAAGCTCATTTTGACTTGAGTCCGAATCTAATTGCGAACATTATTTTTTCACATGACAATCTATGCATATTTTTGTGCATATTTTTTCCAAATGTGTGCTTCAACTGTGCACATTCATGAAATGTACACATTCTTCTCCCATTAATTAAAGTGTATTTGTGCACATTTTTCAAAAAATATGCATTTTTTCATATGCATCTTTCAAACATGTATGCATGTTGCTGAATGCTGTGAATCATATTGCAAGCTGGGAAATGTATGGACTTCACCTGCACACACCATCCCAGTTTGTGTGTTCGATCCAGATCAAAAATGAATTGAAACAAATTTCTCATACATCCCTAGCAGATGATCAGAGTGTATGTCATTTTTGATGTTATTATGTTGTTATGGGAATGCTCTTAGTAAATCATTACAGGATCACCAATATATTTTTATCTATCTCAGGAGTAGACAGCTACATAAATACATACTGTATTGTCACTTTAGTCATAGGTTATATGGAGTCATAGGTTATACACTTCCATGAATGAAAATTGTAATTTTGGTAGTGACTCATAGCACACACCTCTCTGAAGGGGAACAGTTACTTCTGTACAACATTTTATTATGAATGGGTGAGAATTTAGTTTAGTTTATTTATTGATAAGAAGTTACAAAATTTGTGAATTTCTCCATAAACAGGGTGGGAAGAACTTGAGAGTTTAAAAAGTCCCCATATCTAGTCACACAGATCCTTTACCTCATATTTATTGACTTTATGGATGGGTGAAAAATATTTTTCAGTTCAGTTTTGAGAAGAATTTGGCAAAATTTGCAAAGGTCTCCATATTCAGGACAAAAAGAACTTGGGGGGGGGGGGAACCTGAATGTGGGAGAAAGTGAAACTGAGCCCTTAGCTAGACCTAAGGTTTATCCCGGAATCGTCCTGGGGTCATCCCTGTTCATGTAAATGACACACAGGATATCCCAGGAGCAGGCATCCATCCATTCATCCAGCCTTTTGGGTATTAACTCTTCTAAGCCTGGGTTTGAATCCCTGCATATTCAACCATGTTTGTGGGACTGAATTAGTGTTTCCACTTATTTTTATGACTGGTTCCTCATCTTTATCACTTACATGGGAAGCAGGTATAACATGTCGTTTCCATGCTAGGAATAGCTCTACCTATTGAATTTGGCCAGTACAGATGGGTGACCATTTCATTTGGTTAGTGTTTTAATAAGAATTTACCCAAATTCACAAATTCAGTAATCGTCCATCAGTATTGTCTACACTGATGGGCAGAGGCTCACCAGCAAGTTCAGGCAGAGATCTTTCCCAGCCCTACTTACAGATGGCAGGGATTGAGCTGGAACCTTCTACATGCAAAGCATTTGTTCTTTTATTAAGTCAGGGCCTCTCCCCAAAGCCCTGATGTCAACCACAGATCACTCAATAAGAGAATGTACACCTCCGCAGAAGTACCTGGTGTAATCCAATGTTCGGGAAAGAATACTGGTCTAGTTGAACCATGGTCTGATCCATTAAGGCTGCTCATATATTAAAAGCTGAAACACAGTATGGGTTTACAGCACACATTGACACATAATTCCTCTTATGTTATTGCAGCTGCTTGTTATTACTCTATTAATTTATGCCTGTGCTGAAGCCATAGAAATAAAGTGCATATGAAAAGCCGTAGCTTTTTTGTTATACTTTGTTTCCTTTCCTCCAAGGATCAGAATTCAGTCATTCAATACATCTCTTAGTCTGACCAAAAGTACTGTCGATTTAAATTATTATTGGGTGAACCTCAGAGTTCAGATGTTCAGCTCTGATAAGCAAGATGTATGGCTACTCATTCAAACCAAACCAGTTTCTCATCTATCTGAACTTCCTGATTTTGCTAACCTGAAGAAAATAACTATGAAAATAACCTTTGTTTTTTTTTTCCTTCCCACAGCCAGAATAAAGAGGTGAGACACATATATGGGATAAATGCAACCATGCAGGAGTTGGCTGAGGCAGGAGCCACCTTGTGGCCTTCTCCTAATTTGACTAATTAAGGATGATTAGGCCCTGTCCTGAACTGACAGCAGTGTATTGCCTGACCCAATTTCATCCAACCAGTCACAGCATTATGTGTTGAGGGAGGTCTTATTGAGTCAGTGTGCTCACAAGCCACAGAACTCTGGATGTGTGATACAAGCAAGCCCCCAAAGGGTTCATTTCTCCAGCCCAGGTCACAAACCCTCACTAGCAAGTCGAGGGAATCCATTTTCACCTTAATGGTGCCTCAGGATGCTCACCAGTGGCTGTGTTTGTAACTTTCTTTTCCCCACACTGCCCTGCCACTGTGACCAACCTATTTAAGCATTTGATGCCACTCTTAAGAAACTAGTGTTGTGCTGAAAAAAAAATCTCCCTTTTATTTATTTTTTACCATTTTCATTAAATTTGACAGGAAATTTCATGGTGAAGGACATTTTGGGGAAATTCTCATGGGCTGAGTTTGGATTTGTTGTGCTTACTTTACTTAGGGGTGAGGACTGTGCACAAATGCCCTATCATTCATTGTACAATCATCTATCTGGCAGCCTTTGGGCTCCTTGTTTTCCCACGCTTCAGTTAAGGCACAGGGGAAGAGAGCATAAGGTTATTCCTCTGATAGGGCTTTTTCAATTCAGGAAGTGTGGGCAACCAGGGAGGTTTTAGAGCAATGGGGATAGGATGTCATAGAAATGCTCTATGGATTCAAATGAATTTGGATTTCAATGAAACTGGCCTGTAGATGCCACAGCAGAGGGCCTTTTCTGAGTCAGACCCTTCAAATAGTGGGCATCTTCAAAGTGATGGACTTTGTCAGCCCTTCAAACAGAGGACTATTCTCTGTAAAAGAGAAGACATGACCACCTTTTACAGCCCCTGCTGGCTCTGCCCCCTGTGTGTCCGTCTGTCCCATCTGCAGCCAGTGTGGACACAACACAACCCCATCCCAGTTTCTCATTAAGGATGCTGGGGGAAGAAAGCAGGTTTACAAACAATATTGTTTTTGATGTTCATATATAAGTTTACGTCCATGCTAGTCTGCATGCTTCCCCCACCCCTTATTGCTTCTCAACTGTATTGCCTAATTCTACTGTTGACAGTAAAACAACCACAATGGAACAGATAAGACTGTCAGCCACTGTGGTGTTACCCACATTTCTATTCCCTTAGGTATGTCTTTGTGAGTATGTCTAGAGAGTACAGAATGTTGGACTGAGTGGGTGTGGATGGTGATGCTGTGGAAAAAGGGGAGGAGTATATATATGGGGGAGCTGAGTGGTCTCAGGTGTTCAGTTGGTGATTGGGTTTGGAGGGTAAATGTGTTTAGCTGTGTGATTTCTTGTCAGGAGTTGTGTGAGTAGTGAGTGAAAATAAGATCATAGGGACTAAGTATTGTTATTATTAGATTTGTTACTACCAGTATTATTATTATTATTATTATTATTATTATTAATAGTATTAATAGTATTAATGCTATTAATAATAGTATTCTTAAGAATAGGCAGGAGTTAAATAGAATTTGAAGGAACTAAGAACTGTAAAGAACAATAAACATTTTCTTTATTTTGTTACTATAAAACCACGTGTCAGTTTGTCTGTGTCTCCTGGTCTATTAGTTCATAAATAAACACATTACATTAAACCTTCAGCCTTCTATAGTCACAGAAAAGCCTTTTCCAAATCTCCTTACTTTTCCCCTCTGCTATTAGGGAAAGGTTATACTTTTCTTTTTACCCCTTCCTCAAGTATTTAAGTGGTGGTGCTTAACCTGAGAGAGATGTGCATGTCAAAGCCTTGTGTGTGAGGGTGGTGGCGTCGCAGCCACCATCACTGTTTCATTTTGGACAAATGACTTTGCTGGCACTGCTAACTGATTATGCATGCAACAACGAGTTAAGGAACACTGAACTGTATTTGAATGTTAGTTCCTAGGAGACAATTGTAATCAAGGAAATAAAGAATGGAATAAAACTGTCAGACGAGCTTACAGAAACATACGGAGTCTACAGAAATAAGACAATGGGAGTCTAATCCAACGAAAGTCAGGAGCACTTAAGTCTCAGGGAATGTCGTGTGGGCATCAATAAGGAGATACTGAAGATGAACTGTGAAGAAAAGGAAGAAACATGGGCAGTTATTTGTAGATGAAATTCAGTAAATAGCATGTTCATACATGTCTTGGATGAAGGAATAGAAGGGGTGCTTATCAAATGTTCAGATAACATGAACATGAAAGGGGCCACTAACATCATAGATCAGAGAATTAAGATTCAAAATGATCTTGCCAGTAGGGATGTGCTCGGCTTCTCCTCGAACCGGAGAAGCAGGAGCGGAGCGGGGGGCTTCGCCTACCCTTAAGGCGGAGGCGAAGAGGATTGGGGGGCCGGCGGAGCATGGCGAAGAGGATCGAGGTGAAGGTGGATCCTTCACCTCGATCCAGAGCTCTGCCAGAAAGGTAAGTGGGGTTTACCGGGCCCTGCCGCTGTCGCTGTCGCCCACGCGGCGACAGCGGCAGGGCCCGGTAAACCCCCCTCCCTCCTCTCCCTTACCTGCGTCCGTCCGCGGTCCCTCGGCTTCTTCAATTGAGCCCGCGGCTCAACCAGGAAGTCTAGGCCGCAGCCCAGACTTCCTGGTTGAGCCACGGGCTCAATTGAAGAAGCCGAGGGGCCGCGGACGGATGCAGGTAAGGCCCCCCTCCCCCTTGGTCTCTGCAGGTAAGGGAGAGGAGGGAGGGGGCCTTACCTGGCGCCACTCCCCTCCACTGCGGTGCTCCGATTCGGAGCCGGAGCTCCGCGGCGAAGAGGAGCGGACTATGGGCGGAGCGGCGCGGAGCAGAGCGGGCCGATCAGAAATTTTCGGATCGGCCCACGGGGTGGATCGGGGGGTCCGTGCACACCCCTACTTGCCAGGATGAAACCAACAAGTTGGAATTCAAATCCTGTATTTAGGTACAACCCTACAACCCCTGCCAAAGGCACAAGTAAAGGATGGGAAAGAATTGGCAGCAGTACATGAGTCAGGAGTGTGATGCATCTGCTAAAATAGCTAATGAAATCTTAGGCTATATTATCATATACATAGAGACCAGATCATGAGAAGCAGTAGTTTCACTATATTTTAGTTAGGTCTGGGAAGACTATTACACGGCTTGGGACCACAATACCCGATGGAACGCCTTTCCCGACATGAATCTACCCATACACTACGCTCAACATCTAAGGTCCTCCTCTGGGTGCCTACTCCAAGGGAAGCTTGGAGGATGGCAACAAGGGAGAGGCCTTCTCAGTGGTGGCCCCCCAACTGTGGAATCATCTCCCTGATGAGGCCTGCCTGGCACCATCATTGTCATCTTTTTGGCACCAAGTCAAAACTTCTCTTCTCCCAGCATTTGACAACATATGTTGAGTTTTAATTGAGCCCAGATGTATTTTTAGGTCTGGCTAAGAATTCAAAGTTGTTTTTAAATGGCTATTGCCTTTGTATATTGTTTGTTTTTGTTTTAAAAATTTGTATATCAATTTTTAATATTTAATGTTTTAATCGTTTGTAAACTGCCCAGAGAGCTTCAGCTATGGGTGGTATAGAAATCATCATCATCATCATCATCATCATCATCATCATCCCACACTTTAAGAAAGACATTGACAGACTGGAATACGTCCAGAGGAGTATGACCAGGATGATGAAGGGTCTGGAATCAAGTACTGTGAGAAATGGTGGAAAGAGCCATTTCTGAATATTTGTCTGAATTTGGTAACATCTTGAAGCCAGTTGAAGGAAGTTTAGCCAGGACAAAGGAAGATTAAGATGATATATAATAGTGGGTATTTATATCTGAAAGGCTGTCATGCAGAAAAATTGTTCTTGGTTGTTCGAGAAGACAATTAGAACCAATTAGAACCAATTAGTAGAAATTCTGGAGTATCAGAGTTTGGTTAAAAAATATCAGAGAGACGTCCTAACAGTATAAGGTGTTTGAACAGTGGAACAGACTGATTCAGGTGGTGGGGTCTCTTGTTCACTGGGGGCTCAGCTACACCAAGCAGGATATTCCACTTTGAAAGCTGTATAGAAAAGTCAGGGTCTATACTACTGCTTTATAGTGGTACTGAACTGCACTGACAACTGTTGGGACGCATGACACATCTACACCAAGCAGGATATAGCACTACGAAAGTGGTATATGACATCTGTCAATGGGTCCCAAGTTGTCAGTGCATTTCAATACCACTATAAAGCAGTAGTGTAGATCCTGCCTGGATGTACTTTAGCAGAGGCTGGACAACCATCTGTCATGGATCTTGCAGCATGCATTGCAGATCCTCCACTGAGTAGAATGTTGGACTAAATTAGGAGTGGGCAACTTTTGGCCCTCCAGATGTTTTGGCCTATGACTCCCATCAGCCCTAGCCCATATAGTCAGTGATGACAGTTTATGAGAGTTGAATGCCAAAATATCTGGACGGCCACAAGCTGCCTACCCCTGGACTAGACGAACTCCCAAGATCTCAGCAAACTCTATTTTTTCTGTAAGGTTTGAGGTAAAAAGAAGAGAGTTAAGACTATAGCTAAGATGGGTACGGTCTAGTTCTGCCCTACCTACAGAGATATACAAAAGCTTTCATGTCAGGACAATCAAAAGTAAAGCAAGAAGGACATATGAGAAAAAGGGGGAAGGGAAATATAGGATGAAGAAGGCACAGTAAGTGCATGTCTAGACATAGGGAGGGGAGGGGGCGGATCTCATGATATGGTGATTGTGAGATCCTCCCCCGCAGTCCACACATGGCGCATGACGTCCCGGGAGGAAGGGAATGTCATGCCCGCCATTTTGGGTTTTTTTCTCTTGTAGATGGGGGCATGAGCGCTCCATCAAAAAGGTGAGGTTTTCTTTGTAAAAAAAGACCTCGCTCCGCCCTCCCACTCCTGATGGGCACAGAGCTCCTGAAGAGCTCCATGCCTGGTTCCTGGCTCGTCTAATTTACTCGCGAGGAGCCGGGACTAAACCGTGACAGCTGCCCGCACGTCCTGTAGTCTCGGGGTGATCCCGAGACCGCAGGAAAAGTCAGGATTAAAGCCGTCCCAGTTATCCCTGGGATAACAAGTTGTGTAGACATGTCCTAAGTCTAAAGCTGCAAAAGCCTGGGGCTATCATCCAGTTAAACAAATGTTAGTCAGTCATATGAGCTTTAACCAGTCCTTTAAATCAATTATATCTATATAAATCTGAATGTGAATAAAACAATAGTTTGGAAAAATACGGTACTTTATTCTTTTCTTGGAGACTGCATGTATGCGTCGCAGCAGTTTCCTGTAAGAGAGTGATGGGGAACTGCCACCTGCAGGTTTTTTAAGTACCTATCCAAAAATAATTAACTTTTTAAAAGAAAGGTGTTTTACATGATTAATTGGGGTGTCTTTTTAGTCCATCCAGAGGTTTTTAATTGGATAAGCTAATGAATCATTCAACTTAAATTTGGAGTGGAGCCCTTAAAAAAAATCCAAATATTATGCTGAAGATCACTGATGTGATTATGCAATTAGTCGTGTGTGAGCACCTCTGGTTTCCAAATACAAATTGCTCAAAAAAGCCCTGAGTGAGTGTGTGTGTGTGTGTTTTAACATTTCATGGGGACACTTGGAAAGCTTACCTTAGTGTAGCTTCCTCTTTTCCTTCTGGTCATGTTCCCCAAACTAGTAGCCTTATTTTTAAAAAAGGAGGCAGGGGCCGGATCTACACTAGTCTTACAACATTGCTAGTGTACGTTTCTAACATTGTTACCTGTATTGGTTCTCTGTATCACGGGGCACACTAGCGTTACTTATGTTTAGCTGTAATGTTACTTCAGGGCACACTGTTCAATCCTTTCCGTTGTTCTTCCTCTTCTCTGAGAGTAGCAGAGCTGCTCGGTTTGCTCTGCCCACTTCCTGCCTCGTTCCTAGCCAGCAGTGCAGGGCAATAATCATAAGCACACACAAACCCCCTCCCAAAACATCTTAACACAAGTCCCAGGGAATAGCCTGAATGCGTAGGAGCCAGCCACTTTGCTAAAGCTAAGGAAGTCTGGTCAGGGTTTGGATGGGTGACCAAATTTGAAAACTTTCAGCAGCACAGAAGGTGAGGCCTGTTTTTGGCAGCCCTAGCTGTTGGGATTAATTCAAACACACCATTTAAGCCCCACTGGTTAGAGTTTTGGACTGGGAGCAGAGACCCGTGTTAATTTTCCTGCACGGAGCTACAGTGATCCTTGGCTTACCAGGAAGTGAGTTTAGTGCTCCTCAGCTCCTTTGCAAAGAGCGGGGCAATGTAAAAAAAATCATAAAAAATCAACGGATGACCCAATTCAATTAAAATTTGGTATGCTTAAAGCTCTCTCTAATGCCTATTAATGCGCCAATTTTGGGATCTTTAAAGCTTACGCAGATGTAAGCATTTGTTTAATATCCTGCTCCTGCAACCACAGCAGTGGCTCAGAATTAGGGCGAATCTTTTGCAAAAGGAGCACAATTAAGGCAGGATACATGGGAGTATTTCACAATAACAGCAGATTTTAAGGTGGAAAACTTCTGAGTCCTTTGCGTGCAATTGTCAGTGATTGCACAGTATAACGCTGGTGTGATAAAGCTCCAACTGCTGTAGCAGATAAGATAGCAAACGAGGCAAAGCGAAGGAAGGAGAACAGGAAGTGGGCGGAGCAAACCCAGCAGCTCTGCTACTCTCAGAGAAGAGGAAGAGCAAAATTACCGATAGAACAAGGAACATGCATCAGTAGCAGCGCTACAACTAAGCAACAGCGAAAGGGGACAATGAAACAGAACCAGTAAGTACAACTTACAACTTTAGAGACACAGGGTCACGTGACACTGTGCGTCACAGTAACCCATTCATAACGTTAGAATAACATCAGTGTAGATTCCCACAGGGTAACACTCAGCAGAAAGGTCTCACCCACACAAGGATTATTTATTTATTTATTTATTGCATTTCTATACTGTCCAATAGCGGAAGCTTTCCAGCAAGGCTTTTTCTAAACTGCAAATGATAAATGAAAGATCGCTTTCTGCCAAGGATCATAAAGCTCTCTAGCAATCTTTTCCTCCTCCTCCTCCTCCTCCTCCTCCTCCTTCTTCCTGATTCCAGCTTGAACAGGACTGGACCTGACTCAGGCTTTCCAAGTAAGTAGAGCATGCATTCCAAGTCTTGTGCCACTTTACAATGTTTATTTATTTATTTTATCAAAACATTTGTATCCCCCCTATATCACTGGGATCTCAGGGTGGCATACCAGTAAAATCATACAAGCAGTATAAAACAATAAACATACACAACTAAAAACAAATTAAACCATTAATCAAGTTAAAATCAGTATAGAATTTTAAAGCAGTAAAAACAATTCAAACCATGTGAATAGTGCAGCACTATGGAATCTTTCCTATCTGACTTTGTAGACCCATGTGATTACTTTCAGTGTTGTAGTTATGTATGGCTAATTATGAAGGAGGAGGCAACTCCAGTGCTCAGACTTTTAAATGATCAAAAACAGTGTTTACAAGCATCTAAAAAGAAGAAAATATTGTTGTTCTTGTAGTTAAGGAATTTCAAAAGAACTAAAAACAGCTCCTGAAGAAGAAGACTTCTTCTCCGAAATGCGTAGAGCACAATAAATTGTCTTTCTTCCTTTGAGCACTGGAGTTGCCTGCTCCTTCATCATTAGTTTACGGTGCCTTTCCCTCCACATCCGTTTCTGTTTCTTCTGTAATTACATATTGCACCATCACACATCTCTTGTGACTTGCTTGTTGGATACGTATAACTAGTCATGTGATTCCAGTTATGAAAATCAGTTCATTCTCAGCATGTATGTCAGGGATGGGAAACACCCAACCAGTAGGCTGAATTTGGGTCACCAGTCTCCCCATCTGGACCATGAAGGGTTCCAGTCAGGAAACACCCCCCTCTTCAAAGCCCTACCTCATCTTGGGTCACTGGGGGCTGCAGATTCAAGGTGCTGGGAGTACTTTGAGGTGTTGCCTCTCTAGGGATCCTCTCTAAGGATCCACCCATCTTTTACAGTTGGGAAAGCAAAGTGCAAGAGATGCCAGCTCACCAGGAAGTTATTGTTTCAAAGCTCTGGGAACTGCCATTTCAAGGTGCATGAGAATGAGAATATGTGTGTGTGTGAAGGTTTGAGGCCTACACAGGCTTGGGTTTGGTTTAAGCCTGAAGGCCCAAAAAATCTCCTGATGGGAGGGGGCATTCCTTGAGTTTCATTTCCCCCCTAAAAGAGTTAAGTTTCATTTACCCAGTTTAAGGTTACCTAATCGTTTGGTTTCAGTTCTGGGGGAGGGTATAAAAGGGGGTGGAGTTAACTGTTCAGGAGGAGAGAGAGGAAGAACTACAGAGAGAGAGAGACCCTGAAGAAGAACAGCCAGGAGAAGGCTGGACGGGACTCTAGGCCAAAGCCTACAGGTGAAAGAGTAGCTAGGCTAGAGGAAACTGCGTTTTTATTTCTTTTATGCCTTTTAAAGTCTTACAGCTCTGTTTGAGTAAATACCTTAAGTTTATCTGTCTTTGCCTTATGTCATATAATCTAGTAAATATTTGTTGTTAAAACCTGGTGTTCAGGAGCATCATTTACTCTATGCCTAAAGCCTAAACCCCACGTTACTAAGAAGGGAAGGTAGAAACTTGACATCAGATGAGAAGGGCTCTTAAAGAGGCAAAACATCTTTAAGGAGCAGATCAAGGGGTCTAGATAAAGGAGGAACCTTGACAGTGTGATTATGGGTTTCTCAGCATGTCTGCCCAGAGCCTATTCAGCCCTTGGGGCAAACATTCTCCACACCTGCTACATGTGATGCCTATAGAGGGTGAAACTTTGGTGGATTTTTAAAAATGCCAAAGTATTTGAATGATATGCTACACATTTGAATAAAAACAGTTTAATAAGACAGCATGAAAATCAAACAAACTATCAATCAAATTATTTGGCATATGAGTGGGTTGATATAATAATGTATCAGTGTATACTATTTGTATGGACAAACATGCCCCCCTTTAGATAGTAGAACTTGTAGCATTACACAACATATTGTTGTGACCAGTAAGAACTGATGACTGCTTTTTTAAAAAAATAAATCTTATGCCAACTCTTCAGCAATATTTGGAAAGCTTGCAGTGCAATGTAAAAATAATGCAGGTGTGCTCAAATTATGCAGGTGTCCTGATTACTATGATCATGGTACAGTCTAGAAAGAAAAAGAAAGCACCCAATCATAATCAGAACATCCATGAACATCCTTAGTTCACTCAAATTAACATTATGTATAGGGTAGGGAGCTGTTACAACCTCCACCACCACCTTCACTGGACCATTATTCCCTGGTGAAGATGGAATGTGGGGGGGGGGGTTGGTGACTTTTGCGTGGGGTAGTAGTCAGATTTTACTCATAAGCTTGAGGTGATAAGAATTTTTTTTTTCCTCACCCGCCTTTAATTTTTTACTTAAAAAAAAAGAAGAACCACAACTTGGCTGCTACAATTGGCACTTCAGGTGAGTGATAATCACTTTGAAAAATCTAGTTGCAATTAAAGATGGCTCCTCTCATGGTGCTTTCCCTACAGGAATGGCCCTGGAAATGACACTAGCTCATCAGGTAGCATCATTCAGTGACAGTTGTGATTCAATTGTCAAATAGGCTGTGCTTTTTAAAGTAAAAGGCTAAGAAAAGAAAAAAAGAAGTAGTGGAAAGAGAAACTGGGGAGAGGCAACGAGTGGGGTACTGCAGGGATCAGTCCTGGGCCCAGTGCTCTTCAACATTTTTATTAATGATTTGGACAAGGAGGTGCAGGGAACGCTTATCAAATTTGCAGATGACACAAAATTGGGTGGGATAGCTACTACCCTGGAAGACAGAAACAAACTTCAAAGTGATTTTGATAGGCTGGAGTGCTGGGTGAAAACAACAGAATGAAATTTAATAGGGATAAATGCCAAGTTCTACATTTAGGAAATAGAAACCAAAGGCACAGTTACAAGACGGGGGATACTTGGCTCAGCAATACTACAAACCAGAAAGATCTTGGAATTGTTGTAGATTGCAAGCTGAATATGAGCCAACAGTGCGATATGGCTGCAAGAAAGGCAAATGCTATTTTGGGCTGCATGAATAGCTTCCAAATCACGTGAGGTACTGGTTCCTTTCTATTCGGCCCTGGTTAGGCCTGATCTACGGTATTGCGTCCAGTTCTGGGCTCCACAATTCAAGAAGGATGCAGACAAGCTGGAGCGTGTTCAGAGGAGGGCAACCAGGATGATCAGGGGTCTGGAAACAAAGCCCTGTGAAGAGAGACTGAAAGAACTGGGCATGTTTAGCCTGGAGAAGAGAAGATTGAGGGGAGACATGAGAGCACTCTTCAAATACTTAAAAGGTTGTCACACAGAGGAGGGCCAGGATCTCGTCTCGATCCTCCCAGAGTGCAGGACACGGAATAATGGGCTGAAGTTAAAGGAAGCCAGATTCCGTCTGGACATCAGGAAAAACTTCCTGACTGTTAGAGCAGTACGACAATGGAATCAGTTACCTAGGGAGGTAACACTAGCGTCATTCAAGAGGCAGCTGGACAACCATCTGTCAGGGATGCTTTAGGGTGGATTCCTGCATTGAGCAGGGGGTTGGACTCAATGGCCTTGTTAGGCCCCTTCCAACTCTGCTATTCTATGATTCTATGAAAAGCCGTCCCCACCTTCTAATTGTAAATAAATCCTCTCTCCCCACCTGGATCTCCAGCTCAAAAGTCTGTGCTCCCTGAACTTTGTGTGGGGAGGGTATTTGTGCCACTCCTACAACCTAAAAGCAACACACATGTACACACACACACACACACACACACACACACACACACATCTGGGCTGAATTTCTCATCCTAGCTTTAGATATCTCATGATTGCATCATGTTACTGAGTTGGAATATTGTATTACCCAAGGACGATAGAACGTTGAAAGCAAAGGAGACACTTACAGTATAGAGCCACAATTCAAATCACACTAATTTCAATACAATTTGCAATGTCAACAATATTGAGTAATTATGACTGATTCTTCCCAATAAGCCTGGAACTAGTGCTTCTATCTGCAAGTGTAGAGGAGGCAACCACATGAGAGGTGTTTTTTTTTTTTAAAAAAAAAAGATCTTTATCTTTGAACATAAAAGCAATTTTCTGTAGAAATCTTGTCCAATATATCAGCCAATACAGCCCCACATCTATTATATAGGGGAAAACAGAAAGTATGATAAATCTTCTAGTACAAAAAGTACTGTGTACACAATAGAATAACTCATATTGGATTTTTACATAAAGGCCATCAAGCACTCTAGACAACATTGATTTGATTGAAGCATCACTTCTAGAAATGCTTTTTTCAGCTGGGCATTAGTCAAGTTACTCTGATAATTTTGACCTAACCATCTCTACTCACAGGTAGGGCTCATGATCAGCCTGGACTGTAGCAGAGCTTCTTTCTTTTTCCTAACAGTTTTGTGTTGCCACTGGAAGTGACAACTGTATCAACTATGTTGACAGGCTAGCACTTGTTTTGCATCTAAGTCAATGCAGGTGTCAAAGGGGCAGTGTTGTGTCCGGCTCCAGGGAAGAGGCAGAGCTAGTGCTGTGTAGTTCAATTTTTATCAGGATTTATCCAGTTCGCATATTCCAAACCAAACATGGAGTGGGATACAATCTAAGGTCGAAGTCCATACATTTCTGAATTTAAAATGTGATTCACAGATCCTCCACTTCCCCTAAATTCTTTTGATGGCAGGGGTGCATTTGAAAAATGTGCATGAAAAAAACACATACTTTTGAAAAATGCACCCAAATACACTTTAATCAATGGGAGAAGAATGTGTTCATTTCACAGATGCACACAATAGATGTGTGCATTTGGGGAAATACATAAGAAAATATGCATGGATTTTCATGTGGAAAGAAAAAGAAATGTCCCCTTCCGTGCTTGGCGTGCCTGGGCACGGGAGGCCAGTTGCGGATGTGGTGAGCGAGGTGAGGCGCTGAGGCTCGCTATTAGCAGGCCTCCAAATGGTGCCACCAGGAGGGGAGGGAACTGTAAGGCTTCTTAATGCCCTGCTCGCCCCCCCCCCCCCGAACTCTTTCTTGTTGTCCGGCTCCCTCCCTCTCTCTCTCCCTGTAGACAGTGTGGGCTTGCTGGTCGCCCTTTCTGGGGGCCAAGTAGGAATTTTTTGCTCATAATCTAAACTGATTATGAGTTTTTTTCGCCTACTGCACACTGTAAGGCAATGGGGGAGTATTAATTAGGTTGTTTTGGCTCTTTTAATTTGGTCACATTTGTGGTAGGCAGGTAGGAGTGGGCATCTGGAACTTGGTTTGCTATTGGTGGGCATTCATAGGCACCCTTTGTTGGTGATGGGTAATTCCGAGGCCCACAACTGGGAGCCCAGCGGCGCCAGTTGGGGGATAAGGCTTATCTTTGAGGCCAACCCTCCTCACCTGCTCAGAGCCCTGTGGCCTGGGAGGGGGTGACACCGGAAGGCCTCCCTACCCCAGGAGGGGTAAGCCTGTGAGGTGGTGAAGTGATAAGCGCCACTTCATGGGCTGTGAATGGTTCGCCCGATCAGATCTTAATAAATGTGGCCCATATTTAATACCATTTACTTGTCTCGTCTCGTTATTTCTCACCTGCACCTCCACAAAGACAAAGCTCGCAATCTGATATGGAATTGAGTTGGAACAAGATTCAAGATGAAATTCAGATAACTTTGGTGAGCTGGAGGTTTGCTGATTTGCACGTTCTTTAGTGCTGGGCCTATTTAATTAGGCAAGATAGGATATACATGACCTTGACTCGCCAACATGGCTCTTCAAAATTACAAATGCAGCTTCAGCACAGAATGCTGAAAACTACAGTTCCAGAAACTTCAAACTACAATCTGAGAAGCTCTGTACTCTTGGCAGCACGTGATCTCTTTCCAGGTCAGATTTCCTTGTGCCCATAATGCCGTAGTTTGTGTTTTGTATAAGATATATTTTCTGTAAGATATGTATTCCATTGTACATACAGTATATGTGAAAGAAAAAGTACTTGCTATCTTTAATGTGTAAAGCATTGATGTAAAGAACAAACAAGCCTGACTTTTAAACTGAAATATCTGTTCATTATGAATAACAAGCCATAATACCTTTCCTATAGGATTGGCAAGGTATAAAGGCTGGCAATTTTCCATGCATTTGTCTGATAACAACACAAGAAGTGTTGCGATTCACAAAACATTTTTTTTTTAAAAAATGTAATTTATTTTCTGGGTGTTATTCCTCTTCTCTATTTTAATTTGTTTATTTTGAATTATTATAGCTCCTGACGAAGGACTCATAGTCCGAAATGTTGAGCACTTTTGGATACAAATACAATTTTTTGTATGAATTCTTCCAGCACCAGAGCCTGTCCCTTTTGCACCTACGCCATGTTGGTGCTTCTCCCCCCACCCCCTTTGCATATACACCCATTCTCAGGGTGCCTCATTCTCAGGGTGTGTTGAACTTACCTAATAATGGTGAGGCAGCCTAGGGTCCTATGTGTGTGTGTGTTCTATTACACATCTCTCCATTGCACTGCAGGCTGCCCTCACACCCTAATATGTCATGGGAGGGATTGCCTCTTTAGCTCTTGCTCTTTAATTGAAACATGGGAAGGGAAGGAGGCAACAGGCTGCAAAGAGATGACTGCACAATGAAAAACAGGACATTCATGTCCACACCTCAGCCACCTCCTAAGCAAGATAAGTGCAAGAAGCACGAACCCAACCCAATTTTCTTCTCCTTTGAATTTATTTTTGAAAGCAATTTCTTTTGCATCAAAATGAATGAGAATGGTTGAAAAAGCTGTGGAAGGTATTTTCTAGTGCAGCACTATTTTTTTTTTATCCTACAATGCTTTAAATGGATGATTGGTTGCTGCTTTTACTGGCCTGTTTTTTGTTTTGTTTTTTACTTTATTAAGTAGCAGACTGGTCCTTCTGGGTGCTCCTGTTTAAATTGTTTCGTTGTGTTCTAAGAATCATTTTATGAGGAATGTTTAACTGTAATCCGCTTTGGATATCTGACTAGAAAATGTTAGGTAACTATATAAATATATGCTGGGTTTTCCCATATCAAAGAGGGTAGCTCTGAAACTTTGAATTATCTAGGTGAGAATAGTGAAGAAGCCCATCCATGCAGCAGCCATATATTTGCAGTACAAAGGGATACATGCATGGACCATTTTGTGACATTTAAGAGAACAAGGAGCTCCATTTATTTATTATTTATTTATTAATTACATTTCTATACCACCCAATAGCCGGAGCTCTCTGGGCGGTTCACAAAAAATATCTCTGGGCGGTTCACAAAACCATGTGTGTATTTGAGCATTTGCTTGCATATCATTGTCCCAATCCAGCCAGCAACATGTATATCTCTGTGTGTTTGTAGGGGTGTGTGTTTGTGGAATCTTCATCCATGCACATCTTCCTACCTTGATGAACAATCTGCATACACTGAGGTGCTAGGTGCATGGTTCTATCTCAGTCCAGGAGCCATAGTCTGAAAATGAGGATGGTACAAGCATCCCTGTGGGAGAGGGAATGGGGGTCAGAATTTAATTCCCCTTCTTGTTTCTCTCCAAAGTAAGTGTTTGGGGCTCTTACTGGCTCTCTGACTGGAACTAGTTGTCCTGGCTGTTGCACGGTGCATATAGTTGGATTGGGGCAATTCACAGCTGGGCTGAGGTGATGTATTTTATACCTCAGGTGTTTAACTGTGTCTGTATGAGGTGGCCATTTTCCAAACATTTCACATGGATGACTACTCTCCTTCATCATAGCCCACTAAAGCTTTGCAATTATGACTTAGACAGTAAAAAAAGAGGTCCAAGCAAATAGAGAAATGTTTTGTTTTCTTGCCTTTGTGTCCAAGAAAGCTACATCCGAGAAACCAAAACATTTCTGTTTTTACTTAAGTGCGCGCGCACCCACACCCACACCCCAGAATTGTAATCCTCTTGGGTTATGTTTGAGAGTCAATAAGTGTGAAATTATTTCTTGTAGGTGCTGCCAGTTTCTTAAGCGCTGCCCAGTCAAATGCATCTTGTTCTATAGGATACAGATGTTTGGTTTATGACACAGATGTGTTACACGAGTCCAGTGAAACAGTGGAAACATTGAGAGACTTTGCTCAGTGCCAGCTGCAGGGCCGCACCAATGATAACAAGGATGTAGGCTTGCCAATGTGTCGAAAAAGGGAAATGGAGAGGGTCTTATGCTCTTCTCCTGGCTAGGGTCAAAATTGCCACAGTTGGCATGGAGCTTCTAACCCTAATTGAATCAAGGTAAGCAGTGCCAGGCCTCCATTCATAACTGGTTTTAAGATAAGAAAACATTCCTGTCTTTGCACTCCATTAAAAACACATTGCATTCTGTAATACTAGATACTAAGCTAGCTGAGCGAGACCCAGTTGAGACTGAGGGGGGAAAGGGGCATTTTCCTCAAAGTTTTTCTTTTCTTTCTTTTTTAAAAGAATCTGTTGATGTGGAGGTTTGTACATTTTCATTTTATTTTAAGTGAAGAGGGCGAAAGTGCTTGTGTGCATAGGCAGGAATCTGTGGCAGACAAGGAATCTGTTGTAGGGTTTCTCTGTGTGCTGCTTGTGGCTATTTACAAGGAAACCTACCAGCTCTCAATAATGTGAAAATCTTCTTGAGAGGAGCCGCACCACAGCAAATTCACTGAACCAGAGAAATTCAATTTGCCTACTGTAAAGTCTGTTTTGTCTGTCACAGCAAACTCTAATTCAATTCAGAATTGCTTTCCAGATTCAACCAAACCAACCAAAGAAGGATGTCCAGCCTCTGACACGGACTTGAAATCCCAACATTAAAGGCTCAGAGAAGACCCCATGTTGCTATTCTAGCTGGAGGCCTCAAAAGGCTGTTTGTAGTATGAAGTCTACATTTTTCCTACTCTCACCCAGCAGCACTTGGCAGATGCTTGTGTGTCATGGCATAACCTTGGCTCTGCTTTAAATTGTATTCCATTTTGGCTGCATATGTAAGAAGGGAAGAACACAAAAGGAACCTGATCAGACATGATCATATTTTAGGTCTGGAGCATGACATCTTGCACTCCCCCG
Organism: Elgaria multicarinata webbii; assembly: GCF_023053635.1. Taxonomy (NCBI): domain Eukaryota; kingdom Metazoa; phylum Chordata; class Lepidosauria; order Squamata; family Anguidae; genus Elgaria; species Elgaria multicarinata. The sequence goes on along the minus strand of NC_086176.1, from coordinate 69,388,669 downwards.
TGGGGGAGAATTTTACAGACAAAAAGCTGGCTATAACAGGACTACAGCCTGGACTTATCTTTGTAGTGGGGTTTGTCTTGGCAGTTCGGCGGTTTTTAAAACATCGTCATACTTATGGTACCTTTGAATTGTCTCTGTAGTAGAAAGTGTGTGCGTGTGTGTGTGTGTGTGTGTGTGTGTGTGTTTAATGGGAGGGGAGTTTGTTTTGTGCATTTTAACATCAAGCACCCCTCTCTATATCAATGAAGAGCAAAATCTTTGAAATACGCTGCAATGAACTGACCTTTCTCCACTCCAATGGAGACTTTTAATTAATTTCTTCCCCGGCCATATATCAAGAACCTCTGCATGCAAACCATCAGTTCTAACCGAGCTATGGTCCCTAGAGTGCAGAGGTACAGGAGGGCCCTTCAGATGGGTCCCCTGCACAAGAATTCTTCATACTTAAATTATCAGCCACAAACCACCTAGTTACCAGTTATGCCGTCTCTATGCACGGATACAAAACAGATTACAATGTACAAACTGCAGTACAGCAAATTAATGTGGTAACAATATCTCATTCTATGAGCTGCAATCTAATGAGATGCAAGCAATGTGTTTTTGTATGCCTGAGGGTCTGTGTGTGATTCCCTCTTTCATCTGTAGCTCCTCACATCACATCTAAAAAACACTCAGGCACATAGAAGTAGTGCTTGGTTGTGTCTGTCTGTGTTGGTATCAAATACTGCTCTAGGAATGGGAGAAGGGAGTCTAAAAAGGCCTGGGGGCACATCCATATTGACATGTACACCATTTGTAACCCAGCCAGTGTTTGTGACCTCTGTAAAACAAACATACCCGTAGTATTCTCAGAATTTCCCCTCTAAGCATAAGAAACATTTCTATGTAGTTTTCAAGTCTTCTTTGCTTTCTTTGGTGCACAGATGTCCACTAAAATGAAAGACATTTTTAACACTCTCCTTAGAATATGAATGCATGTATTTTCTTTTTTTGCAGCTCTAGGGAAGATATATGCAGATTTGTATACAGCATTGCACACCATGAGATTTACATGGGGTCAGACAAAGTGCTCTAAACATCTCAAGGGGATCCTAAAATCATGCATTATGGTTGCTTTGCACAATGCCATACAGAATAACATATTTCTTGCTACAAAACATTTCCTGTAACCTTCCTGGTCATTACCCTTTTTAACTTTACTTCCAAATGTATAGGCCAAAAGTGTTTAGATGAATGCCTTGATATCTTTTAATGCATTTAAACATTTTATGCTCTAACATTTGAGAAAGGTCAACTCATATGAAGGCTGTGGTTTTATTTTTCTTCTTTGGATTCTTACATTATTTATTTTTATTATAGCTGTGTGGTTTTCATTTTCTTTCTTGGTTTGAGATACTGGCTTTTTGGGTGAGGGTGCCCTTTTTATGCAATGTACACACTTGATACAAAGGACTTGGACTGCACCGCTTTCTTTCCTTGATAGAAATAACTTCTAAAAAAGAACCCATTAGTGCAAATGCCTGTTAATAACTGAATAGACAAATTGTAAATGTTCAGTGCAACTGAGCTGAGGATGCCTTTATAGGTTTGAATGCTGTACTAATTTTACTGTGAATGAGACAGAGTGTTCTGAATGACAGGATTTCATCATTGTAAAAGAAAAATCTGCATGGAAAATGGATATCAAAGTTTCACTTTTTCTGGCATGGAAAAACAACAGCAGTACAATTCAATCAGTAACCCATTCAAGGAAAAAGATCGATCCAAAAGGTGCATGCAAATTTGTAAACATAAATAAATTCTGGGTTGTTTTTCTGATGCTTTCCTCTCTTATTTCAAGAGGATTTTTGAAATTTCTTCTTCTGGGAATGGGGAGAGAACTGGTTGTGGGCAATGGTTTAGAAACTAAAGAATCACAGAATTATAGAGATGAAGAGCATCATCAGATGGGTGGATTTTCACATTTCCCTTTCATCGCTATGGCCTCCTGCTGCTGTCCCACAATAACAACGATTTCTTTACATGGGGAGGGGAAGAGGAAGAGGAAGCAGCTGCGACCATGTTGCCCATTCAGGGGCCGGTTTTAGCACACCGCTTTTCCTGCACACAGCAAGAAATGGCAGCACGTTCTGTTAAAAAAAAAAAAAGATGGATTAAAATTTTGTGATGGAAAAATGAGCAGAAGGAGCAGGAGGTGTGCAGGAGGAGGACTTCATCATCTAAAGGAGTCATGAACATCCATAAGTGGGCAGTAGCGAGTGTGTGATAAAATGATTGTCCGAGGATGCTTGAAATGAACGTTGGAGATCACTTATACATCTTCAATTTTGTTTTTAAATGTGTTACTGTGTTTTTAGATCTTTGCACTACTGCTTTTGCTCTTGTTTTTAACTTGTAAGGTTTAATATTTTACCGTGCTGTATTTTTGGGTTTAAACTTTTCTGAAGCACCAATTGGTTATTGAACAGTATAAAAATATGGCACATAAACAAAATAATAGAATAGAATTTTAAAAAGTCCAACCCCCTGCTCCATGCAGGTTCTGCTATATAGCATGCAGTTGTAGCATCCCTGACAGAAGGCCATTCAGCCTCTGCTTAAATACATCCAGTGAAGGAGACCCACCACCTCCTGGGGCTGTCTGCTCCATTGCTGAACAACTCCCACTGCTGTGACATTTTCCCTAACATTTCCATGCAACTTCTAACCATTGGTTCTAGCCTGCCTTCTGGAGTAGGACTCCCCAAGTAAATCTCAGGCTGTGGAATAGCTCAAGTACTGGAAGGATTTGCTCCATTTCTTTGAATGTGTTGATCCAGCCATCGGAAACAAAGCAAAACAAAGAAAGAAAGGGGGGGAAAAAAGAAAGGTTCACTTTATTTATTTATTTAAGCATTTTTATCCCGTCATTCAGCCAAAAAAGGCTCTCACGGCAGCTTACAAAAATATTTCTTGACAGTCCCTGCCCACAGGCTTACAATCTAAAACTTTGCTTAGCCAACTACTTCTCCAGGAATACAAATTGCACAATGACAACAATAGCCTGGGCTGGATCTACACTACTGCTTTAAAACTGTTTATAACAGTAGTGATAACTGTTCATGCCCAGGACACACTCCATATACAGTTTTTAAACTGTTTTCAAAGTGTCGTATCCTGCTTGGTGTAGATCTGGCCCTGGTTTGCTAATAAAGCCAAACAGTTTTATGTAATGTGAAAACCTATGCATGTCTACTTAAAAACAAAAATAATTTCCATTGGTTTTAACTCAATAGAAAGTAACTGGCTTGATGCATGCCCCTCTTTGCTCTACATGACGTATGGGTGTGCCTTCTATGACCCCTTTCCCAAAGCCTTGAAAGGGCTAGGCGTTTTGTATATGGAAATAACAGCACACATCAGAATCCTTCAAACTCAACAGCTATTTATTATCATTTACAGAAACACAGAGCAGTGATCTTTGACTTGTGTAGCAACATAAACAACTTAACTGAACAAATGATGCTGGTAACTGGTGCTGTCTGACCTTTCAGAAGGCTATGTAGGCCCAACTGGGCATATGAGCTTCTGCAGCAAGGAGAAAATGTTCCCTTCTATTTCTCCCACATGGCTTGCTAGCTCTGAGGGCCTTCTGGGCTGGCCTCTTAAAAAGGCAGTACATAACGCAGGGAAGAATCATGGCTAGGGTGGCCACTTCCAAATTTCCAGAAAAGAGAAAATGCATCACCAAAAAGTGGACAAAAGAGGATGGCAATCTGCATAAAGTTTGCATATGCTTATATATATATGCAATGCTAGTAGAAATAAGTATTATAATTTACATAGAAATAAAGCACATCTCACTGTAGCATGGAAGACTGTGACCCACTGACCTGTGTGCCTGCCTGTTCAGTTGGGGGCAGAGATGCTAACTGTTGATGGGCAACATGTTGTATGGTTCATTATCTTTAAACTGGAGTTGGACAGAACAGCTCTTCAAGTAAAGCACAATTTCAAATAGAGGATGCTCCTCTGTCAGTCCTTCAAAAAGAGGATTGTCCTCTGTAAAAGAGGACACCAGGACACCTAGCTCAGTAACAGAGCACATGCTTTGGAAATAGAAGATCCCAGGTTCAATAGTACGTACACTTAGGGCATCAAGTGCCAAGTCTGGGGAAACCACTAAGTGCCAGAGCAAACACTACTTTAAATTTTTATTTAGCTGCTTTGTCTTCCCCTCCCTATTTTTACTCTAGAGTAGGCTGACATGGGTGATCCAATAATGACCCTAACTTGGGGGAGTAGGCAGGCTTTTAAGATTCAGATGGGGGGGGCTTCTACCTCCTACAACTTTTTATTTTTATTTTGTAACTATCATTTTTTCTATATTTTTGGTTAATGTGTTTGCTTATGTAGGGTGACCATATAAAAAGGAGGACAGGACTCCTGTATCTTAAAGATACAGGAGCCCTGTCCTCCTTTTCATATGGTCACCCTAGCTTATGGACATGAAACATTTACTCTTTAAAAACAGGACAATATGAGAAACAAAACCCAAAGGGGAGAGAACAGGGCAGGAGGTGGGGTAGTGTTGGTATTGCATTGTAGAAATGTAAAAACAAAAATCTAATAAACTTAACAACAACAACAACAACAACATGACTGCTAGGTTCAGACTTAAAGCAATGTCTGTTTTGTTGAAGAGCCTCTGCTGTTAGTCAGAGTGGGTAACACTGAGCTAGATGGACCAGTGGTCCAATTCAGTATAAATAAGGTTGCTCCGTATGACAGACTCCCTGTCCAGTTCATTCTTGGAGAAGCCCCAGACTGCTTTGAATGAGACAATTCTGCACAAAGAAAAGAAAGCACATGTGGAAATGAGATTATCTGAGTTCCACCTCAGCTCAGCCCACCTCATTCCTGATTGCAAGCTTCCACCCCCACCACCCATTTGAATGGGAAAAGCGCACTTTGGGGCTGCATTTTTTTTTTCTAAGTATAAGTCTCTTATTTCAGGCCTAGACATTTTTATATTAACCTTCACATCCTGCTCTTCTTCTGCCCATAAACAAACATGGGACATTGAAAAGAAATGGTAAAAAGAAGCCCAAATATCCTCCATTAACCCTCACCCTAGTATGCAGTATTTTGCCTTAGAAAAGAAGGTCTCCTGTTTCATGGCAATGGCACTTTCACATCAGTGGGATATTAAATCCTGTTGTCACTGACTAAGTGCTGACTACCACATGGGCAGTTTGGTGACAGAGAAAAAAAATGAAACAAAGCAGGAGAGAAAGAACATGCGGGGGTGGGGACCTAAGTGTGATAAACTGAAAAGTAAGTACCCCGACAGGTGTCTGGGTACTATCATCCTCACATGGAAAGTGGTTTTCCTTCATGGCAGGGATTCTCATTTTCATCCAATTGCCCTATATTGTTTGATGCCAGTAAATGCATTGAAAGTTAGGTTATTTTGGATGCTCTTAGAAGGCAAATCCCAGCAGGCACATTTTACATCATTTGGATTAGTAACAATGGTTTAATGACACAAAATTTCAGCTGTTATACCTTTTTTTCCAACAACCCCCCCCCCAAAGCGAAGAAGCATTCCTTTCTTCTTTTTCCTTTTTTTAACATGCATAAAAATGGTGCTAATATTATCTAGCAGATGTTACCGAAATTTATCCCTGCTTCAAAATGTTGCACGATCATAGCTACTCCATAATGGTAAATAATCATTCCAATGTGTGCATGCTAATGAGCTGAGTATTGACTGTTTCCACCCTAATGTACAGTATTCGTTATTTGTTTGATGATGATGATGCTTCATTTTAATGGTTAGTGATAGCATCATTAGGTATGTTGTGTATATAGTGAAATCTTGCTTTTAATCACTTAGCAATTATTTTGCTGGTTTCAGCTTCTGTAAGTGGAGAGAATTGAGGCACTTTGTGTGCTGTAACGGTTCTGTTGTGATCAAACACTGTACAACATAGGGCATGATCCAAACATCTGCTCATGTGGATCTCTACCCATTAAAATGGTCTGTTTATTTGGCTCATTGCTTCTGCTTGGAAGCGACTACAAAAGAGAATACACTGGGTCTAAAGGGGGATGAAAGAAGTATTAAAATTTATATCTGGATGAGAGAAAGGAAACAGACAAAGAGATATTTTATGAGACAAGATTCTGTTGGTGGGGGGGGGGAACAAGCTTTTGAGATCTCCCCCAAATGCTATGCAGAATGGCAGGGCTAGGTACTATTGTGGGAATGTGGACTGTGGGAAATAACGAGGTGGGCACAAGATTGGGATTTAAACAGGGCCACATTTTTAATAGATCTGCAGAAAGGGAAAACCTAAGGAATTACCCATCACCGCAACAGTGCCTCTGAATGCTCACCAACCCTAACCTGCTCAAGATACCCGTGCATACCAGCCTATCATCAAATGTGACCCAATTATTAACAACACCAAATCAACCTAATTATTTCTCAATGCCTGTCTTACAGTGTGAAGTAGGCGAAAAAACTCATACCCAACGAAAGATTATGAGCAAAAAAATCCTACTTGGCCCCCTAAAGGACGACCAGCAAACCCACGCTGCCTACATGGAGGAAGCGAGGGAGCCGCGTTTCCAAAAGAAGGAAGAAGAGAGTGGAGAGAGTCAATTTATGTACTTGGATTCCCTCTCCCCTCTCCATTGGCATCACTGGGAGGCTACATATGGCATGCCTCCCTCCTCTTTTCCCACCCCCAACCCACAATGGCCTGCGCCGGGCATGGAAGTAAGGCATATGCAGTGCAATTTGGAATTCTGATCTTATCAATGCAAATACTGCAATGACATGGAGGGTTACACAACAGAATGAGCCCTCCATAGCTGTGATAGGGAAGGACTCAAGGGAAATGGACAATGCGGGCAATATGTGTGCACCAAGCCCATGGCTTTATCACCTCAGAAGAAAGGTGGTGTACTGGAAAATTTGTTTCTATGCCCACCATGTTCTGCACTCATGTTCCTATAGCATTGGGGAGGGATTCCATAATCAAAGTGCTCCTACCAAGGAATCCCTCTGCCTTGTTAATGAATGTCTGATGGAAGAGGTACATGGGGAAGGCCCTTGGCAAATTATCTTAAATTATAGACAGGTTGAGATGGATATAGCCACACTTTTTTGAGTCTGTCCTTGGAAGGGTGCCATAATAGGGATTTGAACATTGATTGCTGTGTATAGATACTGTGGTGCATCATCAATCAGAAACATTTTAGTTAGCAAGTAGTGAAGAATGTCCAAAGACAATGTGGGGGCATGTCACTTGGCTTTAAATCTGTGACAGAATAGATAAATCTGACATTTATTTTCATCTTCAATTGCTCAAATTATGTATACAATGCTTCTTTGCTAATTTTGAATGTTTGTCAAAAGTTTTATTTTTATCTGTTGTCACATCACCTAAACCCTGTTTTCTTTACACTGCCCTAACTAAATAATTCCAGGGCAACAGTCCTCTTTCTGTGTGTGTGTGTGTGTGTGTGTGTGTGTGTGTGTGTGTGACAGAGAGAGAGAGAGAGACTGTGGCCACAGCTAGACCTAAGGTTTATCCTGGGATCATCCAGGGTTCGCCCCTGCCTGAGCACTGGATCCCCTGTGTGTCACCTAGATGAACAGGTTTGAACCCTGGACGATCCAGGGATAAACCTTAGGTCTAGCTATGGCCACAGTGTGTGCAGCTATCACCTTCACATTCCATTTCATACAAGTGATGAAGTATTCTTGTGAAGAAAAGTTCATGCCACAATAAACTAATTAATCTCTGAAGTGTCTGATAGAGCTATCATTTTGTTTTAACCCTTGGATAGATAGACAAGTAGTCTTTTCCCTTCATTTCTCATAGTTCTGTTCAGTTCTTTAAGTGGTATTTACATAAGTAATCCTAAAATAGACACATCATGTGGTTCTCTCTGCAAAAGCCGAATAATAATTGCGAAAGGTGGAACGTGTAAGCGCAGACATAAAAGCCATTTGTAAATTTCTGTAAATGTAGTTAGAAGACCCCTAGAAGAGAATTCTTGTTATTTATAACCCTTTCTTTTGTGGTGAACACTCACTGCAAGCTTTCATTGTACCATGTCAAGTGTGCCTCACATTAACCGGATGGCCGTTTGTACTTTTCCTTTAGAAACCACTTCGAGTTAAGAGCATGTGCACTCAGTGTGAGTACATATAACATATAAATAAAATGACATTTGCTTTGGCATTTATTTTCTTCTCTGTAGCCTTCTGAAGAGGAAGTGTTATTCTTTCAATCTGTGGCATTCTTCAGGAACATAGTGAAGTATTCTAAAGGTGACTCTTAAATATGTGGCTCTGTTTCTAGCAATCTCTATGCAAGTTCAAAAGTTCAAACATTTTGCTCCTCTGCTTCAAAAAAAAAGTGTGCAACTATTTGCCAAAGAAGGATGGGGATCGATAATTCCTTACAGATAATGATTTGTGATGAAAAGTAGTTCAGGAACATATCCTTCCTCAAAGTAACTTTATGAGTTAAACTATTAAATACTAACATTTTATAGATGAGGGACTGAGAGAGAGAGTTAACTTGTCTAAACCCATAAACTAATCCATTGTGGAAGTAGGATGTAAACCTATCTCTTCTGTCCTATTCTGAGAATTAAAACAAATGAGCAGGAGCCCAGTGTGATGTATCTGTTGCTAGGCTGTTCCATTTCAGACTGCAGTTGTGGTATTGAATGTTTCAGTCTTCTTACGTCATATATATTCCCAAATATCATGTGTAACTAGCATTCGGAGAGAAGGCTCTAGATTAGCTTTTGCTATGACACAATACTTTTGTATGGTTAAGAGCATTTCTTTGAGGAGGGGTAAGAAATCAAGCATTTGAAATCAAGCCCCCACCTGAGGTACGAAATGGCTCAGTCCAACAACTGATACATCATGTAGCATTTCTGATCATCTGTTTTATATCACACTATTTCAACCTGAACCTAAATGCATTTTAAAGTAATAAAAACTAGTTTCTCAGGAAGCCAAGTGGTTTACCAGCGTCCAGGTTTTATGCTGTGTGTACAAGAAGAAAGATACATTGCCTCCATATAAAGTCTTTATGTTTGTGCAGAGCTTGGCAGGGAGGAAGACATAACTTCAGCAGAGTCTAGCCAAGAGGGCATAATGGCCTTCAGCATCTGTGAGACTTCCAGGACAAAATATGGTGGCTCACCTCCTGTTTGGGATGTGTGTCAGGACCATTCTATCAGGCTGCAGCAGGCAGAGACATGGGATGTCAGGGCCACTTCATTGACTCTGCTGACGCATTTGGCCTGACTCACCCTGATATATTTCCATTCAAGATGGCTGTTGTAAGAACTTTATAACTTTCAGAACTGGTGCCTAAGATCGCTTTTTCATCTCTTCTCTCCCCCTCCTTTTTTCCTTTTGTGTCATGTCTTTTAGATTGCAGCCAGATCTACACCAAGCAGGATATACCACTTTGAAAATGGTTTGAACACTGTATATGGAATGTCTCCTGGGCCCAAACAGTTGTTACTGCTGTTATAAACTATTATAAAACAGTAGTGTAGATCATTCCATACACTGTCTTGATTGTTATTGATCTTACGTAAGCTATTGCGAGAGGAAGGCGAAATAACGAGACCAGACAACAATGTTGGAGTTAAATAGGGCAACATTTATTTATGAGGTATAAGCAAGGAAAGATGGAGGCCTAGGCGGGCATCCTATCTTGGCCAACATCTTGGCCATATTAGGGTTCGGGCGATCCATTCTTATCCTGGCTGGTGGCGTGTTCATCACCACCTGCCAGGATTCCCCTTTTGGGTAGGTAGGCCTTCCGGTGTCACTCCCCCTCCAGTTACAAAACTCAGAGTGAGTGAGTAAGGTCGGCCTATGAGGTAAATCTTATCCCATCACCTGGTGCCACAGGATTCCCAGGTGTGGGCCTCAGATGTTACCAATCACCATAATGGTGTCATTATGAATGTTCACCAACCTTATTCTTGCCCCCGATGCCCACATGCCTGCCTCTTCAATTGTGACCAAATTAATTAATTCCCCTCCCAATTTTGGTGTCACCACCATCCGGGGCTAATAGGAATGCACCAGGGTCCCATTCGCCTCCCGCGCAATCTCTTCCCCACACCCAGGTGAGCCAGGCATGGCGAGGAAGGCTTTTCTCAGAACCTTGTTGGCTGAAGAATGAGGTAAAACTGCTTGTGGGTAAGGAGGGTGGAAAAATAATGAGGCAAGACACAGAAATGGAGTTTAAATAGGGCCACTTTATTAAAGATCTACAGAGTGGGTGAACCTAGACCATCTATTTTCTTGGGTGAGACATTCACTGCCTGTGAAGTGGCACTTCCCTGTTCGCCACACCACCGGCTGCCCCTTATGGGATAGGGAGGCCTTCTGGTGTCACCCCACTCATGCTGTTCAGCTCCGAGTGGGTGAGGAAGGTTGGCCTCAAAGGTAACCGTTATCCCACCAACTGAGGCTGTAAAACTTACAGCTGAGGCCCCACAGGCATTACCAATCACCGTAACTATGCCTGTGAATGCTCACCTTTCCTATCCTGCTCCAGATGCCCGCACTACCTGCCTACCATGAATTGTGACTGAAACATAATGAACCAGATTAACCTATTTAATATTCTCTGCCTGTCTTGCAGTGTGAAGTAGGTGAAAAAAACCACCATAACCTGAAGATGATTATGAGCAAAAGATGATAATCTTACTTGGCCCTCCTAAAGAGTGGCCAGCGAACCCACACTGCCTACATGGCGGGAGGGATGGAGCTCCCAAATAAAGAGGCAACAGGGAAGGGTGAACCAAAATTTATGCTTTTTAGCCCCATCCCTCTTGCAGTGGCACCATCAGAAGCAGCCAATGGCTGTCTTCCATGCTGTCTCATCACCCCACCCCCAATGGCCTCCATGTGCCCAGGTAAGCTGAGTGTGTTGTGAAGCCAATTTTTTTAATAAGAATGCTAAAGAAACCACTACCCAGACTGAGTTTCCATAGATTTCCATATACATATAAATTCCTTGATCTCCTCTATACCTAAGAAGCCATCTCTTATTCCCTGTAAGTTGCCAGGATCAGTGAAGAATGCTCTTTAAACCACAACACTTCTTCACCAAGCAATATTGGGTTTTTCCCTGCTGAAATATCCTTTCTATACAGATGCTCTACAAATATGATACTTGTTTCCAGACTATGTCCCATCAGGTCCAGCCAATATGGGCAATTGCCAGGGACAATAGGAACTGTAGTCCAACAACATCAAGAGGACCACAGATTACCCATCCCTGCCTGGTGCTCTACCTGCTCCTTAGCATAACTTCTGTATTTGTTTGCTATTTGGTGGTCATGTAAGTTCCTCTAGGCCCATACTGTATTGGGTAAATTTATAAGCGGTTTTCCCATTGAAGAGAAATAATATTTGGCTTCAGGATAGATATAGATGTTTGATGAAGCATTAAGGTAGAAGGCAGATCTGAAATCTTAGGCTGATTAAACTCAGTGCCACTTACTCCTGAGTAGACATACATAGGATTTTTTAATTATCATTTTTTATAATTAAGTTGCCTTGCACATACTCTTAAGATAGGTTTCCACACATTTATATTTTTCTGTAAGTCTATTGTATATGTGTTTAGAGTATATATGTGCATCTTGTGCATGGCAAGATGAACACTATTATGCATTTCTAGTGAATGAAATAATTCATACTGACCAATATTTTTGAGGTCATATATATTCTACTTACAAGGGGAAAAACACATTGCAAAAAATAAAAAAAAGTATCATAAAGCTGTAGGATGTTGACAAAAAAGAAAAAGAAAAAAGACTGTAATGCTGTGCCAAAACAAATGATTTCAACTTGCTTTAAAAATATATGGGGGCTTCTTCAAATATCATCAGGGATAAGCCATTACATGTTGCAGGTTCATACATCACTGCTCTTTGCTGTCACTATGAAAAATAGGACTTTTTGTTTACTTAAAAATTTGAAATGCCATGAAACTGTGCTTGAAAAATGAGGGGGGAGGAATCAAGTGTCCTCCTATTTGGGGGGGATTTTATTTTTATTAGTGCAAAGCAGAATGGAAGCATAGGAGATCATGCACACTCATCAACCTCTGTTTACACAGGAATACTAATCATAATCAAGGGAGATAAAGAATGCAGCAGTGGAAGAGGGAACTGATGACAATAGGAACCAGGAATAGGGGACTAGCCCTTCAAATGACCCACTATGGGTCCCAAAAGATATCTAATGAATAAAGAAAGGTGAAACAAGGACCATATTTCATGAAAGAATGAGAGTCCCTAGTAGGAATCCATCTGTTTATAATAAAAATATACCCTTAGGAATGGGTGTTTAATAGTTCTTGTTCATGATTTAAGAGTAGATCACAGTAATAAATCAATGCTCTGATTTTAGGGGGTTCAGTTCATGAAATATTATACATTTTTTTCCTCTGGTAATTCCTTTGGTAAGGGATCGTTTTTTAAATGTTCAGAAATGTTCATCAATGGAGGGAGATCAATCTTCATTTCTTACGTTTATGTTTATATAAAACTAATTTGTTTGTAGTGATGAGATCAGAGATTAATCAGGTAGATGTATTTTTTTTAAAAAAAAAATCCCTGAAGTAGTAAGCACATAGAGTACATTTGATCTCAGAAGCCTTCCTGTCAACATACAAGGTGCATTTGGGATGTGTGCAGGGGAAAAAATGCTTCAGAACTCACCCTCTTTAGTGGTTTGGATAGGGAGGCCATAGCTAGACCAGGCCTCTATCCCGGGATTGTCCTGGGATCATCCCTGTGTGCATCCAAATGACACAAAGGGGATCCTGGGAGCAGGCAGGGACAACTCCTCCATTTGCCTGGGATAATCCTTAGGTCTAGCAAAGGCTGGAGCTTTCAGATTGGCTTCACTCCAGATCTGCTTCATTCCAGATTGGAGGTGGAGCCTCCAACTGAAGAACTGTATGAGAGCTGCCACTGCAAGTGCAAGTAGAAAATGATCTGAAGCCACAGACTGGGGCTCTGACAGCTGCCCCTTATGTGACTCCAGACCAGTCCCTGCTTGTGCTGACATGAGCAGTGATTATATTGGAAGTTTGGAACAGCTCTCAAAGAAGGAAAATAAAGGTTTCAAGCCTGAAATCTCTTCAGTGGAGGGGATGGCCCAGTCCCGGCAGGGACCCTGTTAACCCTAAGGGTTCCTGGCTGGAGTGGGTGGGCTTTTCCCCCTATAACAAGTATTTTTAGCTAATTTAGAGAAGGGTTTTTTTTTAATACCCCAAGCAATTCAACAGAGATTGTAAATGAGGGTGTGTTGTTTTGTTTTTGGAGGAATCCGTCTGGGGGCTGGGGATTGACGAGCTTTCAACAGCTTGGCCCCATGGACTTAAACTCACCTCCCCATGACTTCATTAAGCTTGATCGCATCAAGTGATGCCATCTTGTGGATTTTCCTTTTTTCCTTATTCCTAAATTACAATTTGTGCAAATTTGTGCACCTGCAATTTGCATAATCCACACAAAATCTAGACACAATTTGGACAATTTAAACAAAATGCAGCTGAAATTTGTGCCGATTATGCAAATTAAGGCCAAAATGTGTATAAACCATAGTTGCAATTTGCAAATTACAGAGGGGAGAGATGAGAATCATTCCTGGAGTTTGGGAGAAAACCCACAGATTGGCTAAATGTAAGCCAAGCCGGAAGTTGCCAGGGAAATCCAGAGAGCCCCAAAAGGGCTGGATTTCCATGTGATGGACATCCCTACGGTAAAGAAGGGGTGAAGAATCTCTTTCTAGAACAAGAATCAAATTGCATTTCAAAGAAACCTATTAGGGGCCACATTCCAGTGCTGAATATGTGGACTGAGCCCAAGGCGAAAGGAGCCTGATTAAAAATATGAGCATGTTTTACCTTAAAATCTATACCTAAGATTTCAGACAAGTACTTCATTTTTATTTTAGAATGGGAGACAACTACACAGAAGCCAGGAAACCACAACATGATTGATGGCGGGAGGTAGGGGTAGGTCCAGTAGAAGGGGAGGTGACCATCTGGGGAACCCCAAGGGACCTCAGGCTAGCTGGATTTGGCTCTCAGACACCTGTGTTGTTAAGCCTAAAGGCAAGGCTAAATTAGGCATGGCCTAACTGAGAAGAACAGCAGCACCGTAGTCACATCATGAGAATCAAGTCAGGATGTATGAAAACTTTGTTGTTGTTCATAAAATATGCAAGTATGCCCCCTCTGAAGCTCCAAATGCAAGCATTTGTCTGCCAAAAATATTTGAATATGTTGTCTGCCAAACATATTTGAAAATATTTGAAAATAGTTGAACATGTATGTGCTCACATTCGTTTCATTTCTGATTCCTAGCTCAATTTGTGCAGATCTCCTAATTTGTGCAAACTTCCTCAGTAGGCTGCCTTAACCTTGTTATTTCCACCACACCAAATCTCCTATTACAATGTTGTGTGCCCATTTTGAACTTGACTTTATCTGGTCTTTGTACCAGATCCCTTACTTATTTGTTGATACAATGGTTGATCTGATTAGCAAATAAAAATCCCTACTGCTCCATAGCATTGTGGATAAACATTGCCAATGATGTTAATCCCACTGTGAGTAATACACTTGATGGATTCCCTTAATTTCACTTGATTAGGAAATACTTTCTATGCAATGAATGCATCATATCCCAAATCTTTGGCTATAGTTGTGAAAATGCTAAGTAGAAAAGAACCCCAATGAAATTAATATCTCAATTTCCCACCCTGACTTACTACTGTGTATAATGCATCCTAATGAATGGATACCATGGCAGAGAGGAATAAATGATTGTTTATAACTAAAAGATGGTCTGAGCCACAAACATCAATTCATAAATTTCATCATATATTGATGCATTTCTCTTGAAACTGCTGAACAAGGTCACTGTGCAGTCACGATGTGAGCAGAATGGAATAATTGTGAGATGCATTTTTCAAGAGTCATAAGGGAAGAAGAACCATGGAGCTGGTACATGTTTATGTGGTCCTTCATTTTGTGTGGCGCATTGTTTACTCTGCTTTGTATCTTTTAGTGTGCCATAAAATCTTTAATTAACCAAACCTCAGCTACAGTAGTGTAGTACCTCATAAAAGAAGTAGAAGAACAAATTTGCTTTAGCGTGTTCCATTGCTGAGTGCCAGGAAGGACATGTTTAGGAAATAATAATCGTATATATCCACCATCAGAGTTGACGACTGACTGTCAAAGAGTCTAATAATGATTTCACAAGGTTCATTTCCAAACTAATGAAAAATGAGATTATGGGAAACTTTGTAATTAAGAACCAATGCCCAATGGTTATATTGTAGATATGAGAAATCTCACACATAGTTTTTGAAAGACTTAGTTAATTGCAGATTGGGAAGATACAAATCCCACACTGGTCTTGCAGAAGAGTTAGTGTAGCAGTGATATGAAATATGGGCTCAGTGCCCTGAGCACTGCTCCCACACAACCCCAATTTATTTAAGCAGAATTTCAGCAAGAGTATCAAGAGGAAGGCAGCACCCTCCACCAGGTCCTGATTTCAAACTAGTGGAGTAGACAGGAAAGGACTCTGGGTAACTGTCCACAATGATGGAAATACCTTCCATAAGAGGCTATGGGTATGGCTAGACAAACCAGGGGGTGGAGGGGGATGATCTCGCGATATGATGATTGTGAGATAGCCCCCTTCGTCTACATATGGTGTGCGATGTCCCAGGAGGAAGAGGATGTTGCGCACACCATTTATTTTTTAAAAAACAACAACACACAGGAGCTGGAGTGCAGGAGCGCTCCAGTAAAAAAGTAAGTAAAAAACAGAGAGAACCCCCCCGACCCTACTCCCCACCCCACCCCCAATGGGCACGGAGCACTTGAAGAGCTCTGTGCCCTGTGCCTGCTTCCCAGGTCCTCACGGTTACTCATGAGGAGCCGGGATGAAAATGGGACACCCAGGCACACATCTTGCAGTCTCGGGACGATCCCGAGACTGCCTGAATTAAAGTGTAGGGCCATATCCTTGGAAAAGAGAGGGATCATCCCTCCCTGCCCCCTGGGATCCCCTGTGCATCATGTGGATGCACAGGGATGATCGCAGGGTGATCCCCGGGATATTGCACCATCCAGCCATGCCCTATGTTGAAAGGCCAATATAAAGCATTGCAAGTGTTCTTTGTATGGACTGGCTGACATGCCATTTGGGGATCCAGAATGTGTGGTATATTTGTGTCTACATAGCATTATTTAACTGTTCTTCCTTCATGCGATTGCCATTCCTCTTGGCCTCATTCCACTATTGTGTCTCCCCAGCATCCTTGCCCAGACCATCTGAACATTGGGATAAAGTCTGGAATGGAGAAAACACCTGAACCCACAATTACTCTTCGGGTTGTTGTTTTTTATAGAACCCTGTGTGATCAGGGTTCCAGATTGTTGGGAATGTTGCAACCTCACCTGCAAGTTACAGGAAGGGAGTATCTACTTAGGATCCCTATAGTCTACATGTGGTTTCCTGCTCCACCTATTCCTTCCCCCACCTCTCTCTCTCTCTCTCTCTCTCTCTCTCTTTTCCACCAGTGCTGGAAGCACATGGTGTGCTTCTTCTCTCTCCTGCAAATGTTATGGAACACAATTAATGAACTCCCCCCCCCCAAATGAAACCACATGCTGTGCCTGCATTACATGTAAGATTACTTGTGAGTAAAGCCATTTTCTTTGTTTGTTAAAAGAATGGTGTGATCTCTCCCCCACCCCCTCTTTAGCCTTGTGTGTACATGTGGGCTGGTAAATGCTTGTTCTGCTTTGCCTTTTGTTTTTACTCTGCTAACTGCCTTTTTAACAGGAGGCAGAAATATGTTATTCCCATCACAGAGTTGGGGAGAGCCTATCTGCATTCAGTGGTTTACCCATCACAAATCTTAATCTTCCCCACACCATAGGGGTGTCAGGAATGTGACAGTTCAGGAGAGATGCAGCTCTGTCCTCCCCATAGTCGTATGAGGGAAGAATAACCAAAAGGGGCTTGCATATGTTCCTTGGGAGATTTCAAGTGTGTCAAGATTCACACAATGTTCAAAGGCCTAATCCTGGAGACAGTCAAGTATAAATTGCGAGAGGAGGAGGAAGTAGAGGAGAAGAGGAAAGGAAGCAGCAGCAGCACTTTATTTAAGATCTTTTCTTAAATAAATAATATCCAGAAATATAGGAGCCGCTGAGGAATGATTACATGTGGTTTCAAGTCAAGAGTTCTTTTAAAGTTTGTTAATCTGTGTTTTATGGGTTGTATCCAATGCTAGTACTACTTAGAGTAGACCACTTAAAATAAATGGGACTTAAGTCAAGCTAACGTTTGATACAGTCCTTTTTAAAAAAGTAACCTTTTAAAGCTAAATTCAAAATGAGATGTGATTAGGGAGTATGGGTTGAAGAAGCAGGATAAAAGGAAGGTTCAGATTTGAGAAGAATCATATTGCCCTTGTCAATTAAAAATAATAATACCTTGCAAGGCAATAAAATAATGTGACAGAGGCATATAAGTAACCATTATTTGGGATTTTTAGAATCCCAAAATAATGCTTGAATGGCATATATGGCGGCTGAATGTTCCTGGTTCAAGGAACACAGCTTTATCTCCACAGCTTGTGGTTTTGCCTCACTTTCTTGTTCAGAAATTGTAAGCCATTTTTATTTTTTGTACAGCTTTACAAAATGGGGATTAACTGAACACTGAAAATGTGATTGTGCTGCTTCTATGTTCTGTACAGAGCCTTGCACACAGATTACACCAAAAAACTATTAGCAGCACTAGAAGTAGTGATATATTTTTCTCTTTTCCCCCCAGTCTGCATTAGTTTGAAATGTAAGATACACAGGACACAATCCTCAATGATTGTGAGCTTCTGAACTTGAACTCTTACAATCCACCAGTGCAGAGTGGGAGGCATGCCAGAGGCAATCTTTGCCTCCCAGTCTGCCTGCTCTACAGTTTTGCTAGATGGGCTTTTTTTTTCCTATTTAACTGGGTGTTTCGAAGGGAGGAAAAGGAGGCTGAAGAAGTTTTGTGATAGTTCATATCCTGTCCTTTCCAGTCTGCTTCCTTCCAAACACATTGGAATGCCCCTTTTACCACATCTCTGATGTCACATCCCCGACCCCAGAGAGATAGCCGGCATGGTTCTCTCCATACTGGCTGTGAGGGGAAGGTGGTTGGAGCATGGATTCCCCCTCTGAGGTTGGAGCACTGCGTCCAACCTCAGATCGGGAATCTGAAATATACTCCCTAGCTTCTGTTTAGTGGGCATAGGATTGCTGCCTTAGCCACTTGCTAAAATATTCAACTTAATGAACTCCATCTGATGAGTGTTTCATTGGATGTTCATTACTGGACACTCATGGATTTTCGTGGGTCCCTCTCATGACGATGTCTGCCTCCCACATGCCTCCCACCCCTTCTAGCCTTCTTCACAATACAAAAAAACACCCCAGTAAGTCCGACTTATTTTTAAAGATGGAAGTTGCCATTATCTCCTGTTGTGTGCAGGAGAAGCAGCACAATCAAAATGGCCCACTGAATTGTTTACTTCCTCTTTCAAAACAGAAAGTAACGAGGGACAAATGTGCAGGCAGAGAAGCGATGGTAAGCAAACATGATTTCCACCTGTGTGATGATGCTCATTATCTCCCCTCTTTAATGAATATGATGGAATATTTATATTACCGTGTTTCTTCGATTGTAAGACGCCATCGATTGTAAGATGCACACTAATTTCAGTACGACCAACAGAAAAAAAGCTTTGATTCTAAGAATAATAATCGCACCCGCAATTCTAAGACGCATCCCGTTTTTAGAGATGCTTATATGGGGAAAAAGTGCGTCTTAGAATCGAAGAAATACGGTACTCAAAAAAGAAACATTATTTTCTCAGATACATTGAGGTAGGAGTGCCATCTTATTCACTCAATGTTGCTACCTGCTTTCCACACTCTCTCCCAGTTCTAAGCAATGGAAATACCAACCGAGACAGTTAAGTCTAATTCATCCCTGTGCTGTCAATCGGGCACTTTCCCCTTTCAACACAGTGAAAAAATAACAATTTGGGGGCTCACAAGTTCAGCAGGAAGTATTTCCTTTTTATGCTTCTCAAGCCATTCCATTTAGAATGCTACTTTAAATGATTTCAGAAGATGGGAGAAACAATAATTAAGACAAATTTCTTTTAAATAGCCGTTGGCCTCTTTTCAAAGATTAATTCTGCACTGTTTGAGTCTTGGTGAAAAGTAAAGATTACAGTTTTATTGGTAATGATCTCACCACTATATTATTTTCTTCTTTGTAATTGTTAAAGGGTGAGACAGCCTAAGCCATGTCTTTTGTGATCATTGCAGTTTTCTGCCTATGCCTGAGTGCTGTGTAAGACAAGAGTCTTAAGGCCTAGTTCTCATTAAGGTATGTCTGAGCTGTACCACTTCAGAATACAGCTGGCATGATTGAATTCTCCTCCATAGACACAGAAAATAACATAAAATAATAATAACAATAATTTGAAAATGACCCCATATTGAAAACTAACATGTCAGGAGGAAAGCCTTCTCCCTAAAATAATTTCTGTATGATACAGAAGCTTCATATAGGAAGAGCATTCCACTGCCTGTTTGCTTTCTCTTCCCCTCCTTATTGTTTTATTATGGTTTTATTAGAATGTAAGCCTATGCGGCAGGGTCTTGCTATTTACTGTTTTACTCTGTACAGCACCATGTACATTGATGGTGCTATATAAAATAATAATAATAACAACAACAACAACAACAACAACAACAATAATAATAATCATGGATAGTCCATATTTTTCAGTCTTTAACCCCCATAAATTGCTAGCCTGATTTTCCTTTGGTTTGGAAATTTACACTGAAATTCATTTATACATGTGTTCAGTTGCAGGTCCATTTCATTTTGTTTTCACATATCTGCAGTTTTGAAGATCCCCTCACCACTTCCCCAGTGTTCTGAACCGT
Source organism: Elgaria multicarinata webbii (assembly GCF_023053635.1). Classification (NCBI taxonomy): domain Eukaryota; kingdom Metazoa; phylum Chordata; class Lepidosauria; order Squamata; family Anguidae; genus Elgaria; species Elgaria multicarinata. Next base: position 69,368,567 of record NC_086176.1, on the reverse strand, counting down.
CAAGTTCTTAGGGAACATAGGGAAATGTAGGGCAAGGGAGGAATTGGTGAAGATTGTTTGTGGGACGGACGCAAGAAATAAAGAGACGACACAAGTGTTGGGAATTAAACTGGGCCACTTTATTCAAGATCTGCAAAGGGGGTTCCTATAGGGCATCCAGCCAGGCCTGAATCAGGCCTACTAAGCGAGCGGGGCGAGCTTTCCTAGTCCAGCGGGCGGCGGGCGGCCTCGCCGCCCTGCTGTCCCTCCCCATGCGGGGTAGGGAGACCTTCCCCTGTCACCCCCAACCCATGCCCCAGGCTCAAGGTGGGTGAGAGAGGTTGGCCTCAAGGGTGGTCCTTATCCCCCAGCCTGGCCACAAGGCTCAACACTGGGAGCCCTCGGGAGTCACCCATCACTGTAACAGTGCCTTGGAAGCTCACCATTATATTCCCTCTGGATGCCCTTCCCTACCTGCCAAATATGTGACCAAATAACTCGCAGCCAAATTAACCTATTTATACTCCCCCGCTGTCTTACAGTGTGGAGTAGGCGAAACAACTCACGCCCAATTCAGAGCGTGAGCAAAAAATTCCTACTCGGCCCCCTAATGGCGACCAGTGGATCACACTGTCTACAGGGCGGGAGGGAGGGAGCAGCAGAAGCAAGAGGGGTTGAGGGGGGCGAGACACGTCCTTTTACAGGACTAAGCCCCTCCCAACCCTGATGACGCTACAGCCAGCGTCACCAGGACGGCCCCGTCTCTTCCTTGCCCCGCCCACAAATCCCTCCCCACGCCCAGGCTTTGCCGGGCATGGTAGAATGGGCCTTGTGGGACGGACGCAAGAAATAAAGAGACGACACAAGTGTTGGGAATTAAACTGGGCCACTTTATTCAAGATCTGCAAAGGGGGTTCCTATAGGGCATCCAGCCAGGCCTGAATCAGGCCTACTAAGCGAGCGGGGCGAGCTTTCCTAGTCCAGCGGGCGGCGGGCGGCCTCGCCGCCCTGCTGTCCCTCCCCATGCGGGGTAGGGAGACCTTCCCCTGTCACCCCCAACCCATGCCCCAGGCTCAAGGTGGGTGAGAGAGGTTGGCCTCAAGGGTGGTCCTTATCCCCCAGCCTGGCCACAAGGCTCAACACTGGGAGCCCTCGGGAGTCACCCATCACTGTAACAGTGCCTTGGAAGCTCACCATTATATTCCCTCTGGATGCCCTTCCCTACCTGCCACAGGGGGCGGCAAGCCACTTGCTTAGTCGCTCCCCCCCCATCTCTCTAGGACGCCTCTGAGGCCCCTTTGCAGATCGTATAGAAATAGGTCGTTTCCAATATCAGACAGGTGTACTCCGTCCTGTCGATATAGCTCCCTCCGGGTAAGTGTGATTGCGGGGTGCATGATGCTGACGTCCCCGTGTTTACTCAGCTCACGGAATATTTCACCGTTGACACGCCGCCGAGCTCGCTCCATCGGCTTGATATCTCCAGAACGCCATTCGAACCTGGGTAATATACAGGACCAAATTATTACCACTCCAGGCCAACGCCGCCGAATGGACTTGAAATCCGCAGTGGCTTGCAGTATTAATGCCTTGCCCTTAAGTAGCCCCAGGTCGTTTCCTCCGAGGTGAATGATAAGGACCTGGGGTGGCGTGGCCGCAGGTATATCCTGAAATAGAGTGGGGAGTAAGCGTTCCCACCGCATTCCGCGTCTGCCCAGCCACCGAATGTTGGCAAACCGGCTGAAACCCAACTGGGTACCGAATGAGGAAGTAGCTGCTCTTTTGCCAGCCCAGAAGACCATGCTGTGGCCGCAGATGACGACGCGCACAGCCGCCCGCCTTTTCCAATGATCTAAAATAGACAGCATCGTTAAAGATTGCGGATAACGTTAGCACTATGGCAATTGTCTAATATAGGCTCGATAGGCGGCCGACTTCCATTGCCCAATGCTCTGGATTGTTTGCTGAGGTAGTTGTAGACTAGCCGCAGTGGATGCCGCCCCTATTCGGAAGGAATGTGTGCCAAAATCTGCCTCTTGCAAGCCTAACGCGTGCAATGCCGTTTTGGTAATTGTCCAGAATTGGTATTTCGTTAGCGGATTTGAGTCGGCATGGCAGAAAAGATAGCCGTCCCGTGTGCCACGGATGCTAATATAAGACACAGAGCCACGGCCCGGGCTTAGCCTCCCTCCGCCGCATTTTCTACGCATAGCCGCCCCCCCCCCCTCTTGCTTCTGCTGCTGACCTCGGAAGGAAGCTTCCTCCTCCGCCTACCCCATGATTTATGGCTGCAGTTCATGACTCCGGCCAGGCCTGCTTCCGGTGATAGGGCCGACAGCGGCCACGTTCTAGAAAGGAAACATCCCGCATTCCCCAAGGGGAGCGCGGGGCGGGGGGTTCAATCACGCCCGCCTTGCTGGGAGTACAATTCCAAGGGATTGTGCTTACGCTCCCCATGTAAATATAGACATGAATGCCTCGCATGTGGGGGAGCACACCCTTCGTCCAATTGCCATAAAGCGCGATCGGGCAGGCCTTCCTTTAAGGAAGGGCAGGCCGGACGTCGTCAAGGCGGACAGCAGCAACAGCCTCCTTCAAAAGGGACCCAGCCCAATTAAATTGGGCCCCCTCTCGACCCTGCTTAACAGTTACCCTAACAGGCACGACGCCGAATTGTTACGATCCGGTTTCTCGATAGGCTTTCGTATCCCCTTTGTCGGTACCAGGACCGCTTCTTTTGCTAACAACCATAATTCGGTGAACAGTAATGAACCTCTGGTTAAGGACAAAATTCAAAAAGAGATAGCCGCCGGCCGGGTTTCTGGCCCCTATAAGGGGGGCGAGACACGTCCTTTTACAGGACTAAGCCCCTCCCAACCCTGATGACGCTACAGCCAGCGTCACCAGGACGGCCCCGTCTCTTCCTTGCCCCGCCCACAAATCCCTCCCCACGCCCAGGCTTTGCCGGGCATGGTAGAATGGGCCTTCCTTCTCCCCTGTTCAGTCAATGGGAAAGGTGGGCTGCATCTGCTGCACATGTTGTTGTTGTTGTTCTGTGACACATTGCAAGCTCAGTAATGTATGGATTGCATATTGTGCCAGTGCTGTGCCAAAATTTTTGATTATTCCATTTTCAGCATTTCATGGGAGTGGGTGGGGGGAAATGAAAATCCTGTTGAAAGAGGCCTGGATGTCTGTTGGAGAGGGGTAGGTCACATTGTCTCCAACAGGCAGAATTCAGGAGAACTGCCAGGCTCCTCCAAGAGCTGGGAGTGGGGCTTAAACAAAACATAGAAAGAAGATCCCTCAGCAACCAACTATACTTTTAAGAGGTTTGTGGAAATGCTGTCCCTCTCCCCAAGGAGAACATTCTCTGAAATCCCCGCCCCCTGCAAAAGAGGCAGAAAAAATGCCTCTTTCACAGGAAAAGAAAAAGTTCCTGAAAATGTGGGGTGGGATGGGGCAGGATTCGTCACAGTGCTAGATTAGTTCAGGTCTGTGCATTTAGTTTTGGGAAGTGCAAACTGGGTAAACTGGTCAAAAATCAACTGAAACCAATTTTTCATACATAACATAATTTATGTTGAGTAACAACAAGAACAACAATCAGAGTCTTGGCTTTGAAATCCAAGCTCTTGAGTTTTGAAAAGTAAATGCATGCAGTATAATGCAGTGTGTGCTGGTGGCGATGGAGCTCTTACCATTGATTTTAAGGATGGAATAGGGGTAATGCAAGGATGCCCTGGTTTTCCTTTGTGAAATGTTGGGGGAGATGAAGTCATCTGTGCTCCTAGCAACAGTCTGACATGGCAAATCGCAGACACTGTTTTATCATCTCAGGGAGAATTAGGCCTGAAAAATAGTCAAAAGTTAAACCACGTTTTGAAGGCCCCTAGTGAACAGTCTCACTGAAGTTATACATGTGAATTGGAAGATTCAAGATAAAATCCGTCTGGTGCTTCCCACCATTGTGCTAGCCATTTATTATAATGGATGAAAATGCCAATTGTGTTCACAAATATGTGCGCTAGAATCTCACCGAATGTGTGTGTAAATCAGGTGACTGTTCAAGCAATAGACAGGAAACCAAATCTTCAAATTGCTTCACCCAGAAAAGAGCTACTAAATAAGGCCTTAGGGAGACATTTCCCTTCAAATTTGCAAACGGTTACTTATCTGGCTCACTTAGCCATGGTTGATATTTATTGAGGTGAGACTTGTGCTGCTTTATATTGACATATTAACTACGTAGTGTCTGGCTTCTGACCAGTGACTGAACTCCAATACAAAGGATAAAAGTGTCATGAAGCACTACATTCCAGCACTAGAGATTGTCCTTAGTTAATATTTATGCAGACGTGTGCTAGGAATTCTTATTTTTGGTTGCTTGCTAAGGCTATAGAGGTAGCAGGTCCCATTTATGATAGCTGTAATGGTGTGTGTGTGGGGGGGAACCCAGGCAAGATAGGGTCAAACTACATCTTGCATTAATTGTATAGCATTTAGCTGAGGCTTAGCTTATTCTTGTATCTTGATTAAGATACGGACCACTAGGCCTTCCCACCTCCACCATTTGCTTTACAAAATCTACTCTATGGGCTTTTAAAAAGAGAGAGAAAAAGCCTCCATTGATGCTAATGAAGACTTTTTTCTTTTCTTTTCAAATATTGTGGTGATGGGAGGAAATATTAATCCTCTCCTCCTGGTACACAAAGGTCCATAGTTGGAAGGGGCCTATAAGGCCATTGAGTCCAACCCCCTGCTCAATGCAGGAATCCACCCTAAAGCATCCCTGATAGATGGTTGTCCAGCTGACTCTTGAATGCCTTTAGTGTGGGAGAGCCAACAACCTCCCTAGGTAATTGGTTCCATTGTCATGTTGCTCTAATAGTCAGGAAGCCACACACACTTACTTGAGAGTAAAAGTAGATCAGTCTCAGCAACAATAACATGACATAGAGTTTGACCCTTCTACAGAGGCGTGTGAAATAATAGCCAGATAAAAAGTCCTTGGCTCCATCTGTCTATACTCCTAACACGATGGGATCCACTTCCTGTGGAAAGATCTCACACTGCTGCAGTAAGCATCTGAAAACAAGAATTAAGTGGGTGGGGCCAATCATGTCTCTTCTTCCTACCTAATCATTGTCCAACTGGAAGGGAATTGACCAATGACAAGAAGGCCACCATGAAATTGATGAGGTGATTCAGGGTCAGGATTCAAACATGTATTGCAGCAGTACAGCAGCTCATGAAATGGCTCTCATAGGGCTATACTAGACCTAAGTGAGAATCCGGGGGAGAGGAGAGGAGACCTCGCGAGATCTTGCCCTTATTCAGACACGAGCCGCGATGAGCTCTGGAAGAGAGCCATCACGGCCGCCATTTTTTATTTTTAAAGTGGCAGGAGGCAGGAAAGGTAAGTAGGGCTTTTTAAAAATTCTCCTTCCCCCCATCCGCGATCTCCCCTCCCAGCCCCGTTCTCCTTTCCCCGCCCGCCCCCCCATCCATGATGTGTGACCCCCCCGATGTCCCCACACATGCAATTCCCCCCCGATGTCCCCTGGGCCACAATTCCCCCTGATCTCCCCAGCCTCCATTTCCTGCCCCCCATGTCCCCACTGTAGCCCTGTAGCTGCAGCCCATCCACTGCTTTTTCCGGCTACTCGGGAGTAAATCCGGTAGCTGGGAAAAGCGGTGGACCTGGCTACATGCCCAAGGTCCCTGCCTCAGCCTGACCTGAGGCCAGGACCACGGGAAGAACCGTGCTACAAGCGGTTCCTGTTAGTGCGGTACCAGGGTGGCTTGAGGCCTGGCTGAGGCCAGGATCCCCTGTGCGTCATCTGGATGCACAGGGACAAGCACGGGCCTCGCACCGAGGTAACCCCTGGTCTAGCAAGGCCCATACTGCTGCTACTAGGTGGAATAGAGGCAACCTCACAAGGTAGCACAATGAATCAACACACTGCAGGTAAGAGAAGCACAACACCACTTGAAAGCCTGTTGAGATGATTTAGCTCATATTACTACTCAAGATATTTGATCAGGAACAGCCTATCACCAACTAGGAATAGCCCTGGCATATCTTGAAACCTGTCCAGGTTGTTTTAAGTGACCACTAGGTCCTGCTTAAAACCAGTGTTTTAAGCAAGACACCAGGACTGAGTGAGGATTTCATCCTGACCAGCACTGCACAATATTAAACTCAGTTGTTGTTGTTGTTGTTTTCTAATACATTCCAATATTCCATTTGCCTCTTTTATTTATTTTTGATGGTGTTGGAGCGAAGGTATTCCATAGAATCATAGAATAGTATAGTTGGAAGGGGCCTATAAGGCCATTGAGTCCAACCCCCTGCTCAATGCAGGAATCCACCCTAAAGCATCCCTGATAGATGGTTGTCCAGCTGACTCTTGAATGCCTTTAGTGTGGGAGAGCCAACAACCTCCCTAGGTAATTGGTTCCATTGTCATGTTGCTCTAATAGTCAGGAAGTTTTTCCTGATGTCCAGATTGGCTTCCTGTAACTTTAGCCCATTATTCCATGTCCTGCACTCTGGGATGATCAAGAAGAGATCCTGGCCCTCCTCTGTTTGACAACCTTTCAAGTACTTGAAGAGTGTGATCATGTCTCCCCTCAATCTTCTCTTCTTCAGGCTACACATGTCATCTGTCTGTTAAAAACGGGATTGTGCATTCTCTTTCCTAGATGATCCAATGTCTAGTTTAAGAATCTTTGGGGTGGGTGTGGGTGGGATCTCCATCACAACCGAATCTATTTTTATGCCCATGTATTTTATTTTTCTTCAGTACCAGTACAAGCACCACATCCTTTGAATACACACTCTTCCCCCCACACCCAGTGACCTTCCTATTAACCAGTACATCAAGGTACATGTCTATAACAAAAAAGATAAATCAAAAGCACATTTTAAAGAACTCTCATTTTTAACTTTAAGTTGATAGAGTTTAAGCTGAAATATGTTTGCAGTAGGAAGGCGGCCCTGGGAAATGTGGTTGCAACCGGGCCAAATATATAAATACGTTATCTCTTTGAGCAGTGAGCTTGGTCAGCAGGTTGCTTGAAAACAAATGTCACATATTATGGTTGCTTTTAATTTTTATTGAGCCTTTTTCCCAGAGAAGCTTCTTATTCATTTCTGAGCCCAATTCAACTTTCTAGTTACCTAAAAAGCCCTAAATATCTTGGGACCAGGATGTTTGAAGGACTTCCTCTTTCTGCATGAACCTGTCCATCAGTTCAAGTCATCATTGAAGATGACTGCAAGGAACTGCAGCTGAAGGTAATTCAAGATGGTGGAACCCCAGCTCTGGAATTCTCTTACAAGAGAGGTTTGACTGGACTGTTTGATGGGTTTTTGGTGGGCAGTTAAAACTTTTTAGTTCACTATGTTTTCAATGGTTTTTAACTGTGTGTTAACTTTATTAGTAGCTGCTTTTGTTTTTCTTGTTTTTCTATTGTTTTTATTCGTTCAGGTTGGTGTATTTATTGTTTTGAACCAACTTGGGAACCCTTATGAGCGTGAAAAGGCAGAAGATACATGTTTCTATAAATAAATAAATGCCATGCACAGCCTTAAAAGTAGGCAAAGTATCTGAGAACAGTGAGCTCATTCATGACAATCCAGTGATTTCTTGTACACATGAATATTCTAGCATTCATACATTATTATTATCATTATTATTATATTATTTCTATCCTGCCTTTTACCCAATACTGGGCTTCAAGGTGGCCTTACAAAATTTAAAACATATACATTTTAAAACCTATGAAAAGAAATATACTAAAGTTAAAAATATATTAAATATATTACAATATTAAAACATTAAACATTTAAAATACATGACAATTTTAAAAGTCCTTAGCATAGATGGAGGCCCAGATTATTTGCCAAAGTCTTGCCGGAACAAAGAAGTTTTTGCCTGCTTCCGAAAGCACATCAAGGAGGGAGCCAGCCTAGCTTTCCCAGGAAGAGAGTTCCAGAGCACTGGAGCAGCCACAGATAAGGCCCTCTCCCATGTTCCCACCTGGCACGCCTGTGAAGACGGTGGGACTGAAAGAAGATCTCAAAGCATGAGCAGGCTCATAAGGGAGAATACGGTTTTTCAGATAACCTGAACTTTAGGGTTTAGGGTGGATTCCTGCATTGAGCAGGGGGTTGGACCTGATGGCCTTGTAGGCCCCTATCAACTCTGCTATTCTATGATTCTATGGATGTGAGCCATATAGGGCTTTATAGGTCATAACCATGGGACTTCCCCACTTGTGTCTACCCATTATTTCAATAGGACATAATGCAGGGTGCACAAAAAGTGAATGGAGATTCCTCCTTAGCATGAACCAGGTTCTGGATATGGGACCTAAGTTTTGTTCAGGCCACATGTGAGCAACACGTCAACTGCAGGCCACATGTGACCCACCACATATGATCTTTTGTATGCCCCCACCTCCTGCCACTGCTGCCACCAACCCTGCTTTAATCTCAGAGATTCCGTTGGGAAATTAACACAATTCTGCTTCACGCATGCCAAGAATTGCTGTTTCTGTAGAGAAATAGGGTGCATTAGCGATGGCCATCATGGGGAAATCAGCCCCCGTTTAATCCTGCTAGACTTCCCTTGAGCTCCTGGCTCGGCTTACATTTGTGAGCAAAGCCATGGGAGTTCTCCTAGAATCTGGGAACTTTTCTTGGATTTTTTTCTCTCCCTTAAAGAAACTTTTATGCAAATTGCAGCTGCAATTTGCACAAAATCATGGGTGCAATTTGCACAAATTAAGTATATTATGACCACACCATGCAAATTAAAGCTAAAATTTGTGCAAGTTATGGAAATAGTAGTTGTAATATGCATAAATGACAGTTTAAGAAGGAAAAAAAACCAACAATCCCTGAGCTGGCCCAACTCAGTCTGCCTTGGGTCAAGACAGCTTGCAGGTGAGTCGAAGTCGGTGAGGTGAGAGGCTAAAAGTTCAGTAAATGTTACCCCCTGGATGGATTCCTCCAGATTCCCATATGGACCTATGGTTCGATCTGAGTTAGCCTGATTGGAGTGCACTGTTAGGCCCTTTCTACACCTACCAGCCTTTCGGGAGGGAGGGGGGAGGATCTTGGGATTTCCTGTTTCCAAGATCCTTCCCCTGGGTCCACACGTGGTAAGTGATGTGCCAGGATGAAAGAGGCACTTCACAGCCACCATTTTTTCCCCATGAGCTGGGCCAGTTGTGCAAGAGTGAGGCCCGCTCCAGCAAAAAAGTAATTGGGGAGGAATGACTGTGTGCCCCTTGAACCCACCCATCCCATCATGAGTATGCATGACACCAGGCAGGATGGGCACCCACACCTCCCAGAATCTTGGGAAAGTCCAGCAAATGTTCAGAAGAAATGGGTTTTCCCAGGGTTTCTTTATCCCTGGGAAAACCTGCGCCCATCCCCCTGCCTCTGGGAGTCCCTATGTATCATTTGGTTGTGCAGGGACTTGGTTGTGACTAGCCCAGACTATTGGGCTGTTGTAGACACAGCCTTAGTGTGGTGGCCCCCTTCCTATGGAATTCCCTGCCTTTGGAGGTCAGGCAGGCACCAATGTTGTATTTCTTCTAGCACCTGCTGAAAACATTGTTGTTCCTGGAAACTTTCTCTGAATTACTGGCCACGATTTTATCTGAATGATGCTCTATTAAAAATGCAATTTTAGTATGTGCTATTCTGTTTTTTTCTTTCTTTTATCCTATTTGCTCACCACTCCAAAATCTGTGGAAGGGGGAAAGTAAATAAATAAATCCCTAACGGGGATTATGCACCCACTATATTTCTGCACAAACAGCTTGTTTCCCAGTAGAATCATTGGGACGTTGGTGGCATGGGTTCTGGTGGTAAACAGGAGGTCCTGCTCAAATGGCATCTAGGATTCTTCCATGGTGGCCACTTCCAGTGATGGCAAGGGGTGTGGCCCCTGCAGGATTCCTCCGCCCATACCCACTGATGTTGCCCACCCCTAGTTCAGACTGTTAGCAGCTCCCACACAATTGTATTATAGGTAGACTTTCAAAGTAGTGGGTATCAGAGTTGGCAGGTCTCTAGGCCTCATTCTCGGGGTCTCAATCAGCAAGATGAATTTCAGGGCCATTTGCTGGTCTGGCATACCTGCACACTTGATGGCTTCTTGAACAGGTTTGTTAACTAGCAGCTGCATGCATGTGTGGGATACATGTAACTTGCATACATAGCACTACATCGCTTAAGTGGCAAGCTTTCATGTGATGGAGACCTGGCATCCCTAGTGGAAATCTGATGGAACTGCAAATTGTATGAATTCAGCCTCTCTGTGTGGGGCCTATACACGAAGGCCCTGAAATCTGCATAGTTGCATTAGCCCCTTCTTGAGCCTCTGCAACCACAGCAATCAGGACAACTGGATATATAGGCCCATGCAGAGGCTCCATTTTATACAATTGGCAGCACCATTTGTGAGCCTACCAGCACCACCCAGTTCACATGACTGTTTGAACAAGAGTATAGTCTTCTCATTCAATTGCAAACCTCCCATTACAGCCTTTAGGATCAGAGAAGTTTTTTTTTTAAAAAAAAAACATTGTTTGGATGTTCAACAGATAGAGGCACCAAAAAGAAAATGGCTGGAAAAACTTTGATGTGCACAAGGATCTCACATGTCAAAACTTGCAGATCAAAATTTTATTTCATTCTTGCTGGGCCATGAATTTGCAGGTATAGCTGTCTTTTGCATAGTAATAATTTATCCTGCAAAAAAATCCCAGAGCTGTATTTACAATTTTGTATTGCCTAGAGAAGAACATGTGTTATCTTCAAGGCAGATTTAAAGATTACTAGACCATTTCAAAACAAGTATAAGTAAAAGATTTGTGCGGAAACATACTCTACAGTCTACAGGCACTATATAATGCAATTATCAGTGAGTTTGTAGGGATTATGTGTATACACTTGGCATTTGAAAATGTAATAATATTTCATCTTCAAAATTGCTTACAATTAACAAGTAAATGTAACACAAAACATTCCCTGACACAAGTACGTACTGCAATAAATCATTTAAAATAAAATATTCAGTACATACAGGGTGTAGGGATATTGCAAATTGCTCAGAACAAAACTATGCCAATTATTTTATTTCCTTTAATTAAAGCAATTCAGATTCAGTGTTTGAAAACCAGTACACCAATCCACCACAAAATTGTTTCAGCAGAGAGTCAATTTTTCTGCCATCTCTGTGGAGCTCTTGAAATTTAAATTCCAAGCACAGAGCTTCAATAACACCATTTCTTACTGGACAGTTTAAATATATATTATTTGTACTGGTGAAAAAGAAAAGAAAAGCATAATCGATAGAAAGTTGCTCAGTTGTCAAATAAGTAAAAGTAAATTAATTTTGCCTTTGAATTATGTGCAGTTGAATTATACAAGTAGGTCTTGGCAACATTCTTTTTTTTAATTAATGTTTTGTCAGATCATCAATCTTACTTTCTCCCTGTATACTAATACTCAATTTGTTCCATATTTACTATATATACATTAAAAAAAACCCCACCTACCTCTTCCTCTTTAGGAAGAATTCTCCTCTAGTTTATTAAGATGTTTTTAAATGGTATAATAAAGGCATTCCTCGGGGGTGGCAATGTTGCTTCACACAATTTAATAATCATAAAAACTAGCACAGTCTACAGAAGGCAGGGTAGTGAGATTATTTTACAAAGCACAGCAGATGCCTGTGACTGGTATAAAGGATTTCATAAGTGATGCGGTATGAATAACGTGCCCAGGATGATAAAACGTTTTGGATTGCAACCCTCTACCCTTTGAGGCACATTTTTCCATTAAGAATATAGAAGCAGATGATTATCTCTGACCTTTTATCACTGAACTGGATAAGTACTGTTTCTACCTTCTAGACAGCTTGACCATCACAGGGATTTGATTTTCGTATGGCAGTGGTTCTTAGCAAGGCTAAATTATATCATGGCTGAGCGACTTACTGGGGTCCCTTTCTGAGATATGTTTGAGCTGCTAACTCATGAGGTTAGGTAGACCAGAACTAAACTAAATCAAAGCCATGCAAAATTGGTGGTGAAACCAGAAAATAACACGAGCCCTTTCAAACATGCCACTCTGCAATTTATCAGAATGATCCCCAGTATACAAGCATAATATAGCTGATCCAGAAGAGGATAACATTACCTAGAATCAGGCATGCCCTTTGCTTGATTGCAAGAGCTAGCAAACCAAAAGGCCTGTTCAGCTTCATTAATAAATAGGCAAAAATTATGCTTATACTGTAGAGTTTCATGAATAAAGCAGATGCATTGCTGAATTAATGAATAGAATGACATTATGTTTAATTTCCCTAAAATTTTTAAAAGTAAGACACAATCCAGCTGATGCTAAACATGTTTAAGCACTATTGATTTCATTTTTTTTTTTTGAGGGGGGGACTAAGTATTTGAATAGATTTTGTCCTTAAGGCACATGCTGCCAAGTCAACTTTGAAATCTGTTCAAACGCTTTTCAAACTTATTTCTGATGTAAAAGAAACAAATGGAATGTCGCCATGAAGAACCTCAGCAGTAGGCCTTCTCTGTAGTGGCACCCACCCTCTGGAAAACCCTCCCTCATGCAGGTCTGGAGGCAGAAAATGTTGCATCTTTTAAATGCCTTCTGAAAACATATCTTTTTACTCAGGCTTTCCCTGAATTTTAACTTAGCTGGTTTTATATTGCCCTTTTTAACTTTTAGCATTTTAAATTTATCTTATAATGGTATTTTATGGTTTTAATTGTGCACTGCCAGAGAACCTTGGCTAATGGGCAGTATAAAAATATAGTAAATAAAAATAAATAAATATAAAGCTATTACTAAATTACGTTTCCCTGAATTTGCCAGTATGTGAAACAAATCTCTACTAGTCTCATACTTTGGGTGGGGGTATAAATGGACATGGTAAAAAGAATTCCTGGGAGCCATGCTCACTAGTTCACTTTTCCATGCCGGATTTCCTGACTCCTTGCTTTGGAGAGTGGCTTGCCCAAAAGCCAGGCAAGTGGCCTGAGATAAGGACTTAATTCCCACATTTTCACATGCAGATCCAGGGAGGGGTGAATCTATATAATTCTTAATTAGACATGGATCATGCCCTAGTTTAATCCAAGCTCTTGTGTCCATGTTTTTATTCTATACTTCCGCTTCCACTCACAAGGACAGAACCATTTAAACCAATAAAGCCAAGTAAAGGAAGGTTAATCAAATTAACCTCTTCCAAGCAAGCAACAAGCATCATTGGGCATTTCCAACAGTTAGGGGTTAAGGTCACGGCCAGAAGCACAATCTTGCACCCTCTTCCAATTGTTCCCTCTATGATAGAGAAGAAAATTTGAAAGGGGACACTATATCCACATAGAAAGCTGACAGTGTCACACAGGAAGCAGGGTCTTGTTGGAAACTACTGTGCTGAGAGTATTGCCAGTTTCCAGATTCTAACACTCTTACAAGGGGACAAGTTATTCTTCCCCCCCCCCTTCCCCCTTTGTCCTTTTCTTTGTTTTGCTATTGCTAAAACTCTAGCAGATTAATCCTCTAAGGCTTCACATCGTTGTATAAGATTATGATGTACATTGAGGATATGTTCCAGGTATGTAGGAGGGGAACACTTTGGGTAATGGCTACCAAGACTTGAGCTGACCACTGAAGTGGCTCTTTCTGTTCACCCAGCTTCAGGCCAGATCTACATCAAGTAGGATAGAACACTTTGAAAACGGTTTGAAAACAGTATATGGAATGTGTCATGGGCCCCAACAATTGTCAATACCGTTATAAACCATTATAAAGCAGTAACGTAGATCCTGCCTTACTGCCTGAAGATTTTGAGACACAGGTGAAAGAAGAAACAGAAGAAAATCAGTTTCTGTGTAGAGATGTACAGATCATTCTATTTCTGATCCATGTCAATTTCACATGTGTTCATTCATTAGTCTGTTCCCATATTAATCTGCAATTAATCCACATGAAAATTCATATTCATTATATGTGTATATTGGACATATTTTCTCACAAAATAGACATTTCTAATTGTATTTCATTTCAAAGCAAACATTTCTAAATGTGTTTTATTTGAAGAAAATTATACATCTAGAAATGTATTTTGATATTTTTCTTGAACTGAGAACTAAGTCACAAGATTGAAAGAAGTGCAAAATCTGAAGGATAATTTTGTTTTGATCTGCACATTAGTCTGGGAGGTGTGGATCACATCAGTTCATATTTGAATTCACTAATAACTATTTTTCAAGTATCCCTAGCTAGTAATTAAATGATGTATTTTAATTACATTTCTATACCTTTCCAATAGCTAAAACCCTCTCATTGGTTAGTATTACCATTTTCCTATCTTTCCTCTTATAGAGGAAAAATATATTCTTTATCCTTAGGGATGCAGTGCATAGAAGTGTTGTTCGTCTGTAATATTTACTTTGTGTGGCCTCTGAGAAGCAATCATTGTAAACTGCGCAGAGAACTTCAGTTATGGGGTGGTATAGAAATGATGATGATGATGATAATGTAGCTGAGTTAGTCTGAGGCTTTGTTTTGTTATTGTCAAAGGCCTGTGTATTATTATTATCATTATTATCTCTTTCTCGCTCATGGTGGTTTGTTGTCAGTGGAAGACAGGAGCTGGTTGTAAGGATATTTGGCCATGGTGAAGGTTTAGGGAATTTGGCCTGAGGTAAAAGATATCATCAAGATGCTTGCCAAAAGCAACAGTGTCTCTTGAGTCCTTAAGTATTGTATTACTTGTATTATTCTTGAGTCCTTAAGTATTTGAAAACATCAAAGAATGTAAATACTGGTAATCCATTAGGTACAAAATATGCCTTCAATAAATTACTTGTTTAATAGTTCACCTACACCAAGCAGGATATTGCACTATGAAAGTGGTATATAAAAGGCAGGAGCCACATTAATGCTTTATAGTGGTATTGAAGTGTACTGACAACTGTTGGGGCCAATTGACACATACCATGTACCGCTTTCATAGTGCTATATCCTACTTGGTGTGACTCCTGCCTTTTATATACTGCTTTCGTACGACTTTCATAATGCAATATCCTGCTTGATGTAGATTAGGCCCTTGTCTCTAATATTCATGCTTATCTCACACCTAACCTATTAATAACAGCTACTGGGAGGTTTTAAAGTATTTTATCAGAATTAGTGGCAGTGGAAAAGGGTCAGCTTGAGGAACTCAAGAGTTAACAATGGCAGAGAGAGTTCCTTCACCCATAAATTTCAGTGACTAGAGAGACTGAGCAGGCGTATAGAGACTTCTTGTCACACCTCAGGTGTGTGGAGCAGAAAGGGTTGCAGAACAGCCTGGGTTATGTTTTAATGCATAGAGCCTGGAGTGAGTCTTGTAGATTCTCCTTTGAATAACAGGGAGCTATAGCCATCATCATTAGTGGTGAGAGGGAATCAACTGTTAAATAGTTTATATATTGCAGTTCTGTTAATTGACAATAAAGTTGTGGCATTTAATCCACTGGACATGTCTTACATCTTCATTCCATTATACTGAATCAATGTTAATTGAATTAAGAAGATATGTAAGGACCACATAACTCCAAATGAATCTTTAAAAAAAAAAAGGTGTCTAAATGTGGTTGGAGAATTGGCAATTTCAAAGAAAAACAAGGTGGGAGGGAGTGTGTGCCATGATTCCAAGCAGAATCATGCTTCTAGGAAGCTTTCTGGAAGTGCAACTCTCCATGCACTTCCCATGCAGCCTGTTTCCCTGAAAAACTGTAGTGATTTTTAGCAGTGGTGCCATCACAGGGATAAATTATGATGGACTTTAAAACCAGGCCACATCTTAATGCAACATGTCTTTAGCATCTGCTCTATCTTCACTATTTAGTAGTTGATATTTAGAAGTTGTAGTTTTGATGTAATTATATGCCATATCAATCCACACATATTTATAGTTAAGAGTGGAGAAATATTTTGCATTGTTCTGAAAGTGAAGGATTTCTTGATGTCAAATTAGTGTTGCCATAAGCTCTAGGAATAAAGCAAGCAAATCCCGAAGTTGCTAAAAAATAAAAAGAAAGCACATTTATAAAAGCCCATATTCCATCAACTTCAAGGTCAATATTATGCTGCTAAAAACAAAATGCTGGCAAAAGTAAGGAATGTGATATAAGCCAACATATGGCAGAAATCAACAAAACCAATGCCAGATAGGAAAACATATTAAAGCCACAGGTTATCAAATATGTGCAGATACTGCAAATATCAAACACTGGTGGAACACGAAAGAATGACTGTGAGAAGGAAGTTTTGACTGTATATGTCTGCAGATAAAGTCTGTGGAACAAAACAACATTTAGAAAGTTCTCCTCCTTTGCCTTGAAGGTATACATCAAAGCCCAGACAGTCGGCAAGAGAACCTCATGGAACCAGAGTCATATTTATTTCACTAATGTATTTATGTTGCTGGAGTAGATCCTAAAATAAGTTTGGCTCAAGCCCTGAGGAGGACTTTCAAACCTATACCACACACACACACACACACGCACACACACACACACACAGAGAGAGAGAGAGAGAGAGAGGGAGGGAGAGATGAAAAACAGAAAAAGCAAATACTGCTCAGAGGCATTTGGATACCTCAAGCAGAAAAAACTGAGAGACCTCCCATGTGCATCAGCATCTGAATAGCTGCTAATTTGCTATCTTATAATAGTGCCCCCACCCCACACTTATCTTCCACCTAAGGCTGATAATCACACCCTGCCAAAAAGGATGGCTGGCCGGTGATACAGAGTTGATATGTTCTGTTGTTTTTTAAATGGATACTGTTGTTTTTATACTGTTGTTTTTATGTTTTTGATGGTTTTAAATTTTGTATACTTTTTTTAATGTTTACTGTTTTTTAACTTTTGTAAACCGCCCAGAGAGCTTCGGCTATGGGCGGTATATAAATGTAATAAATAAATAAATAAATAAATAAATAAATAAATAAATAAATTGATCACAACAGATATCATGGCTTCTTAATCTCAGATTTTATCAAACCAGTAGCTGAAAACTTATGGTACTGGTATCCAGTTGGGGAAGAAATCACCTGCTCAACCCCTTGGACACTAGACTGTGGACTCCAACATGCTAAGCCAGGGAAGTGTGCAGGCACCTGTTCCCTGGGTAAGTCATCATTTTTCACAGAAATGACACCTTATTCTTGCCTGCAAATGTAATGTTGCATACATAGCTCCTCATGGCTGCCATTTGAACAAATGGGACATTTACGGACAAGAACGGGGCACCATTTCTGTGGAAAATGGCAGCTCGCCAATGGAGTGGATGCCCTCCCACCACCGTCAAGCAGCTGTGGACTGCCCAGTGGCTTGGCCCATGCTGCTTGCAGAGGTTGAGTAAGCACCAGGGGCTCAATGAGCGCTGTGTAGAGTGTGCACAGGGCAGTCCATTCATTCCAGACCTGAGATATAATGCTTGGAAAACCCTTCCCTGTAGCTCTAGTGTAGGGGAGAAGGGCCTCAGGCCCGCTGGTCAAATTCAGACCCCTTTTCCTCCTAACACCAATCATTTGGTAGTTTCCTGTCTTTTGCACAGTTTTTCCCCCCATTCTGAAATGTTGAAATGCCTCTCAGACTTTGTTACTGGCAGTAAGACCTTTCAGCTACAATAAGCAGGTATTTTTGCACCTGTCCCTTTTTCTACCGCTTTTCCTACTTCCACCATTGGAATGCAACCCACAAGATCATCTTCTCCAAAATCAAATCCATTCCTCAAGCTGAAAGTGGTTCAATAAATACCCCTGCTTTAGTTACTATGTGATTTGAATTACACATTTGTGTACATCACCTGCATAAGAAGAAAACTGTATGAATTCAAAATTCAGGGGGGGAAACCAGCAGTGAAATAATTAGTTTTCCTTCATGTGTGTGAGTGTGTGAGCAATAGTTATTACAAATGAACTGTAGGTTATTTCTATTCTTTAGGTAGCGCTTTGACATGTAATCAAATTTTGGTGCACATGTCTTCTCAACGCTCATGTGGTAACAGGCCTGTTGGGAGATATTTGATAAAGTGAGCAAAAAAAATTTTTTTTAAAAAAAGAATATAAAATCCTGTACTGAGCTATCAATCCACAAGATGACAGGTGTGAATATAAAAAATATGGAAAAGATATGAACAATGAGAAAGGATAATTTGAATCCCAAAAGAAGGCTTGTGTTTTAAAAGTGTGTGATTGTTAATGTTACCATCGTCTTTAATTACTCAATTAGACACACATAATAGATTTATAAATTAGATTTTAAAAAAATTCCTAAAGGGGATTTGCTCACCAGGTCTTCTTCATATTTTGAAACAGAGTTTCCATTTTTCCACCTCTTCAACTATAATTAGGCAATGAATCTAAGAAATAAAGGGCACAATCTTATGGGATGCACTTTGGTACCGTAAGCCTCTGAACTTGGAGGCTTATGTGTATTCAATCTTAGCTAGATGGACGATTTTGCCTGTGTAGCAGAGGCTTCAGAACAGGGGAGGAAAGGAGGATGAAGACAGCTGGGGATACCTTGGAGCCCCACATCCCCTCTCTCCTCCCTTCCCTGCCCCAGGGAATACCTCCTTTTCTCCATTTCCACACACTGTTTTGCGAGTGCGGAGAGGTATCTTGTGTGGCCGCAAGTAGGAGAGGAGCAGTAGGGGAGCATGGTTTCCTGGCTCTAAGCTTAGAGCCCTATCTATGAGCTTGGAGCCAGGAAACTGAATAATCCTATGTTCCTCCCAGATGCTGCCTAGAGGACATGTGATTGCTCCCAAACAGCCTGTTTCTCTGCATGTTTACCCAAAAGTAAGTTCCACTGCTTTCAGTGAGATATTGGTCATTTCTACACCAGCCCGAAAATCTGGGCTGGTCATGGCTGACTTCCTGGGCATCCAAATGACACACAGGGACTCCCGGGGGCAAGGTGAGATGAGCACGGGTTTTCCCAGGGATAAATAATCCCTGGGAAAACCCAATTCTTCCCACAGTCTCGGAATCGTCCTGAGAACGCAGGAGGTGTGCCTGCCCATCCCGGCTTCTTCCTTTCCTGCAAGTAGTGGGTGTCAGCATAGGGGATGTGCCAGGCCAGGGGTAGCTCAGGGACATCAGGGTAGGGTAGGGTGCAGGGTCGGGGCATTTTTTTTAACTTACCTTTCGCTGGAATGCAAGTGTACTCTGGCTCCTGTGCCTTTTTTTAAAAATGGCAGCCACAATGGGAGCAACATCCCTCTCCACTTCCGGGTTGTCGCGTGGCAGCCACAGGGCAATGATCCCAGAAGCAGGTAAGTCCGGGATCACCCCCTCTCCCTCCCTCTACACCCGTAGGTGTAGAAAGGGCCTTACTCAACCAATAAGCATATTTAGGATAGCAACCAAAGACAGTTGGACTTACTTCTTACTTCTGAGTAAACCTGCTTAGTATTCAAGAGTGTTAGGGTAAATTTTCACAATTTTTACTTATATTCTGGGTCAGTGGTGGGGTCGGAGGAATTATTTATTCTCCAGACTATTTCTACAGATCCATTTTACAGCTATGAGGCTCTTCCATACTACATTGCTTGAAGCTTCAACATCGTTCAAAGCCATAATGGCTCTTCCATAACAAACATTAGATTCACCACCATAATCTCTTAAAGTTGTCAGCTGCCTGAGCCGTGAGAATGCAGGCCATCATGTTGCAGAAGTATCCAAATGCTAAGAGGCAAATCAGTCACTTCTGCCTTTTTTTGGTGGACTTCCAATGGCATTTAGTTAATCTATATGCAAATATACATGTGCCATCCTTCTATCTTAAAGTAATTGAGATTAAAGTTAATTTCATTACTTAAATGTAACAGCTGAAGTAGACATTTTCAGTTTCATAGTAGAAGAGGAGGGGGAGGGGGAGGAGGAGACGACAATGACGTTGGAAAATTCTGATTGAAATACCTTTAAGTGGCAAGTCAAATTCCAGTGCCTAAGAAAATGTTATGATGGAATATATTGTGTTATTTAATAGACAACGATATTGTGAACCCTGACCTCACAGGGATACAACACCAACACAGTTTTATTAACAGAGCCTCTGATGTCATCTTGTCATCTGTCATCCCCACCCCACCCTAACCTCCCTGGTCCCTCTGAGCTTAGCTGCAATCCTCACAGTAGCATATATATTGTTTCTCAGCAACAATATATATGCCCTACCCTGCGTTCAGCTTGCCTGACTGTGTGTATGTGTGTGGTGTGTGTATGTGTGTGTGTGTGTGTGTTTGGCATTGCAGGTTTTGGGGAAAATAATGAGATGCTCCTTCAAACCCTAACATTGGCAGGGCTTTGTGATGTCACCAGCCAGAGGAGGGGCTTACAAGGCAATATTTGTCTTTGGGAGCCTTCCTCCTGGCCCCTTTCAAATGTGGTTCCCTCTCTCCCTGTATGCAGTGGGGGCGGGGGCGGCGGAGGGTTACTGGTCACTTTTTTGAGGGCTGAGCAGGAATTTTTGGCACAGTCCAATTGGCTTGCTGTGTGTCTTTTTGCCTGTTTCACACTCCGACTGGGGTGGGAGTGTCTTCACTTGATTTGGTGGGTTTTCTTTTGGTTGAATTGGTCACATTTCCCTAGGTAGGCTGGTTTGGGTGGGCTATTTTTATCTGGATAGGGATGCTGATGATTCTGAGGCAACATTGGTGTTGACAGGGGATGCCTGAGGGCCTCCTGCTGAGGGTTTTGTGGCCCCAGTGGGAAGGGATTTGCACACTTGGGATATGGGGGGAGGGATGTGACAGGGAATGTCCCCCCTTTCCCCAAATGGGGAAATCATTGGGGTGCCAGTTCTATAACTGACATCCAGGCATAGCTATTGTGTCATCTCTTTATTTTCTCACCTCCTAAACTCAAACGTTACCTTTTGAAATGCAAAATATTTGGGGACAGTTTGGTCCTGATTGGGCAATTACAATGCATTAGGTTTATAAAAGACTTGCTGTTGGTGGAAATGAGAACTGCTAGAACTGGTTTGTCGTTCTGGATCTGTAAAGCTGCCTGAATTTTTGGACTTTTCTGGGAGGCATGGTCATGATGAGCACCTGCCCTTCAAACTTCACGACTACACCACTGTCTATAGAATACGTTGCCTTTTGTATAATCACTTTATCAAAACTGACTTCTTGTTTAAATTTTAAGAGCAAATTATATTTAAATTTTACTGTTCTAACTCTGTATTTTAATCTTATATTAATTTCTGCTGCGTGGTTTTATCCTGGTTGTGCTTTTTATACTGTATTTTGTATTTGTGTTTTTAGACTGTTGGTTGTTTTATTACGGTTTTAATTTTTGTGAACCACCCAGAGAGCTTCGGCTATTGGGCAGTATAAAAATGTAATAAATAAATAAATAAATTAAAATATTTAATAAAGAATGGTCATGGTTCAAAGAATTGTGCAACTGCTTCCATGCAACTTTGGATTTACAGCAATTGCCCACACCACAAGACAAAGCAGGGGAATTTGTGTTGTGGAACAGGGTGGAGCTTCCTTCCAAAGAAAGAAACGTTTTAGAAAAAGCTAGGGCTGGGAGGAATTCCCTGCTCACTCACCTTCAAATAACCATTTACATAAAGAAAGAGAGAGAGGGAGAGGGAGAGGGAGAGAGAGATTAGAAATTTTACTGGAGTTAGCTACAACTTTGGGGGCAGGTGACTTGGGTGGGGGCAAAAGATGCACCACTTTCATCTGGGAGACTTATATTATGATGGCATGACAAAGGTTTTTCCCTCCTCCTCCTCCTCCGCCTCCCTAATAAACAGAAAGCTAAGCTGTAGCTCCAAATGGCAGTTGGCTGCACTCATCCGTCCTTTTGCCATTCCATTTGAAAATGTGAACTTCCCCTGCACCCCAGGAATGCCTGCATTCTAGCTAACTCCAGCTAACATTCTAAGTTTTCTTTCTGTGTGTATGCAAATTTACAGCTCGTGCAAATTGCTTCTCTGTGTCACAAACTCCATGAAGGATGTCATTTCCCAACAGGAATGGATGTCTCTGTCAAGTCACATTTTCTGATTTTCTCATCTTTCAAAAACGAAATTCATTCCATCCCATTTTGATATCACTATTGGGGTTTTTTTAAGTACATATTTTTATATGCATTTATCAAAATTTATGCATTTTGTAAACATTTTTGAGTTTGGAGAAGGGATGTCCATCCCCAGGTAATCCAGCCCTTTTTGGGCTCACCAGACTACTGTGGGCCCCCTGACTTAGCTTGCATTTATTTTATTTATTTATTTATTTATTTATTTATTTATTACATTTCTATACCACCCAATAGCCGGAGCTCTCTGGGCAGTTCACAAAAATTAAAAACATTCAAAGTATAAAACAACAGTATAAAACTATAATATAAAATACAATATAAAAACTCAACCAGATAAAAACAGCAGCAATGTAAAATTACAAATTTAAAACACCAAGTTAAAATTTATTTATAGACTGTTAAAATGCTGGGAGAATATAAAGGTCTTCACCTGGCGTCTAAAAGCATATAATGTAGGTGCCAAGCAAACCTCCTTAGGGAGCTCATTCCACAGCCGGGGTGCCACAGAAGAAAAGGCCCTCCTCCTGGTAGCCACCTGCCTCACTTCCTTTGGCAGGGGCTCGCGGAGAAGGAGCCCTGAGGATGACCTTAGGGTCTGGGCAGGTACATATGGGAGGAGGCGTTCCTTCAGATAGCCTGGCCCCAAGCTGTTTAGGGCTTTAAATGTTAATACCAGCACTTTGAATCGGGCCCAGACCTGGACTGGCAGCCAATGAAGCTGGAAAAGGACTGGCGTAATGTGGTCTCGTTGGCCAGTCCCTGTTAGTAAACGTGCTGCCCTGTTTTGCACCAGTTGAAGTTTCTGGACCGTTTTCAAAGGCAGCCTCACGTATAACGCATTGCAGTAATCCAAACAAGAGGTTATCAGAGCATGGATAACTGTAGCTAGGCTATCTCTGTCCAGATAAGGGCGCAGCTGGTATATCAGCCTAAGCTGATAAAAGGTGCTCTTTGCCACTGAGTTCACCTATGCCTCAAGTGACAGTTCTGGATCGAAGAGCACCCCCAAACTACGGACCCAATCCTTTAGGGGAATGCAACCCCGTCCAGGACAGGGCAAACATCACCTCACCGGACAGATGAACCACCCACTAACAGTACCTCCATCTTGTCTGGATTGAGTTTCAGTTTATTAGCCCTCACCCAGTCCATTACCGTGCCCAGGCACTGGTTCAGAACAGCCACTGCCTCACCTGGGTTTGATGAAAAGGAAAGGTATTGCTGAGCTGCATGGTCTCAAGTTCTGGAGATTTTTAACTCATTTTTTTTTCTCAGTTGCAATTTGCACAAGTTATGGCTGTAATTTTTTGCCCAATTTGCAGCCATGATTTGCACAAATGTTTTTTTTAATGCAATAAAATAAAATAAATATATAAATAAATAAATATGAAAATTCTGGAATATGGAATGTCAGACCAGCTGGAAGAAGACAAAACAGAGTTCAGGGGGCCAAGATGACAAATGTTCAGTGAGCTCCACCACCACCACCACTGGATTCCTCCATCTGTATTTTGTAGCCATTTTTCAAATTATATACATTTTTGCAAGTGATTTCCCCTAAAATAGGTGTCCTTGTTCTCACTTCTCTGTAATATAAGGTTTTTTTATGTGCTCATTTCTGTACTATATGCATTTTTGTATAAATATATTTTTGAAGTGTGAACTTGAATATAAACATTGGAAAAGTATGGGCATTGTTGTTTAACTGCAGTCTGATTCATATAATGGTTTGGTTCATGTGAATTTGGTAAGTTCACATAAAAATGTGAACTGAATTAATTTCTCCCCAATTCTTACTTTACAAATCATCCTGGGCCATTACTAACTCTTTATTCATTCCCTGACCATCCATTAGCTACCTATAGTAATAATCACAACACCCAAAAGGAATTTTTAAAAGTACTTTGTGACATGGAATTGGGAGTGGAGGGAATAACTGCTCAAAGAGAAAGAAAGTGTCAAAAAATCCTAAACCATCCATGCAAGCTCTTAAGAATGCTAAAGGTTGCTTTTAGGGTCTATCAAATATACTTGTAAACACAAACATTTCTAACCCTGATTGAATAACTATTCTGTAACATAAAATCATTATGAAATTAACCCATATAAAATATGGCATCTCTACTGTCAGTAAAAGATACAAATGTGTTCATCTGATGGCATCAAGGGATGCTTGAGAAATTTGACATTTGAGCATTTACTTATTTATTACTGCATTTTTATCCCGCCTTTTTTCCTCCAAGTAACCCAGGGTGGCATACATAATCCTCCACTTCCTCTCCATTTTATCCTCACAACAACAACCCTGTGAGGTGGGTTGGGCTGAGAGTCTGTGACTGGCCCAAAGTCACCCAGTGGGTTTCCATGGCTGAGTGGGGACTAGAACCCAGATCTCCCCACTCCCAGTCTAACACTTTAGCCACTACACCACACTGGCTCTCTTTTATATCAGAATTCTGATATAAGATGACCTGATCCACACCTCATGGACAAATGTGAAGATTGAGACATAGCCATCAGCTAGCTTTCACACTTTTTAGGATTGTGTAGCAGTTCTCGGCTCAAGAAATATATCAAAAATACATTTAAAATGTATTTGGAGAGAAATAGAATGATTCATACATTCCTAGTAGTATCCTAACCATAATCTAATCTATGTATTTGCTTCACAATTAATCTCATAACAAAGTGAGATTCTCCTTTCCCATCCCCAACCAGTCATCTTCCTTAGGCTTCAAACCTCTAACAACCCTGGTGATTTTCCTTATTTCTGACAGATATTGATTGATTGATTGATTGATTGATGGCATTTATCCACTGCCCTTCATAAACATTTGTCCAAGGACAGTTTAAAATGCAGTTTAAAATCCAAAAAAACAGCAATAACATATGCAAGAATAAAACAAAATAATATAAGCAATTACCACAATTGCAAAAATCAACCCAATAAAGCAGCAGGGTGGGAAAGTGTCATTACTAGTGTTTTAAATACCAACTCATTAAAAAGTCTGAGGGTATAAAAAACTTCATCCTTAAAAAATAAGAGGCAGATTTCTTTACAAGCACTCAAGTTAAGCTTAGATTGAAATGGTGGGGTGTGGTAGGGTGTGGGGAGACGTTGTAGAGGAAAATCCTTGAGGGTAAGGACAATTTCTTCAATGAATGGTCCACAGGGAATGGAGCTTCCTCCCTCAGATATTGCTCCTGCAGCTGCTTCATTTTGTTTTTATTTGATGTAATGGAGTGAGACCACTCTGTTACATTGAACAGGACAGCTTTAACAGCTTGAGGTATTGGTCATTTTAGGGGCATCAGGCAGGCTTGGAAAAATAATGTGAGATCTTCTAGTGGGTTTTTTGGGGGGTGGATTGGAGTCACTTCTGGATTAACGGAAGGCAAGCATGAGGGTGCTCACTCATCTTTGCTCTCCCCTCAACACATTGATAGCACACTCATTGCAGTGTGGGAATCTACAAGGGATTGCAGTGAACAAGGACTCAAAGATGTCTATCTCTACCTGCAGGGGTGACCAAAGGCAGGGATGGCCAAAGGATAAGTAACAAAATGGGGGGGGTAGAAGAGATGTGGTTTTATGAAGAGACTGGGAGGACTAATAGCTATGGTATTCATTAACAGAAAAATGGTGAAGAAACTTGTAAACTGCTTTTGAAGCCATGTTGATTTGGTATTTAGGCATATTTTAAATAAATAAAATCAAGAAATAATTATGCTTTATGACATCTTAGCAAATGGTGTCTTTTTTTAATGGCTCCCAGTTTCTTCTCATATATATGAAAGTACATCCTTCAACAAATTAAGCATCTGCAGATGCCTATTGTTATATTTCCCCATGCACCTGGATGGATCATAGATCTTTGGGTATTCAGCAGTAACAGGGGTTTGTAACTGCCATTGGCCGAAAGCAGTTACAGAGCTTGTGATTGGAAGCTCTCATAAAGCACAGTTTCCAATCACAGGATGTCTGTACGGAGCCAATTCGGATCTTTTCAGTGAACACACCAACGTCTCAATGTCAGCTGGGTGTGTGGGGACATTGGGAGTGTGGGGTTTATGTGAGTGCTCACATTCCCTCCCCAGTTGAGGTCTACTTGTGCTGCTGTCAAATGTCTGCATAGACCATTAGGCTTGCCCATTCCTGAGGTTCTAAGCCCCCTTTCCATGGAGCGTCCTGAAGAATCCTGTGGATGCAGCCCAGTGGAGGAAACAACATCTGACAAGGTGGATCCCCCACTTCCTGGTCCCATGAAATGGCAAGTAACTTAAGTACCACTGCTTAAAAAATGAGCCACTGTGGCCCAATCCATAGCAACAGGAAGGAGGGCTTCTAAATGTGGATGCACTGGGCCAGGTTACATTTTCTAAGAGACTTTACTTCTGGATCTGTTAAGGGAACTTAATTTGGTGAAGCTTTCAAATGTCTGCTCTGGTTCCTATCACTTCGATTCATTGGGATGTATCTTTCTCTTTTAAGTTTGTTTTGTTTTGTTTTTGTTTTTTGTGGAAGAAAGAAGCCAACTGTTGAATTATATATATTACTGATCTAACAAATGCATCTTCAGGTACGGTATGTACTCTGAAAACAACTATTTTCAGGTGTCTGTTTCTCTGTACTTGGAGATCAAATAATCAATATGACATCTATTATTTTCACAAATTTTAGTCAAAGGCTTAAAGTAGTTTAATTTGTTTTTGTCAAAACAAGCAGCTTTACTTTATTACTGTTTATCTCTATGACTTTTCTTAGACTGCCCAGAGTAACTGTCAGGCTCTGCATTGTTTAGCTTAACCATTTACCACAGGAAATCTTAAAAGCAATTATCTTACATCGTTTGATCAGGACTGATGTACTGGTGCTTATGGAAAACAGTATACTTGGTAAGGACTTTGAAGCTTTTTAAAGCTGAAATGAATTACTTACTTGAAAGAGAATATAAAAATGCTTGAAATGATTTCAACAAGTTTAAAAACGTATTACTCATAATGCTGAAAATTATCATGTATTTTGTGTAAACTGAGACTCCCAAAGTTTTAAAGCCAATATCCCATAAACATGTTTTTTCCTCAGAAAAGTAAAGCCAATTTATTCACAAAACCATTAACAAAATGAAAACAGACAGTAAAAGATGTGCAACACTCATTTAGATATTATGGATATAAATGTATTAAATTATTTTCTTGACATGCTCAAAAAACTGATATATGTTATCAGATCTTTCCACATTTCTCTCTTTTTTATCACATATGTATGAGTGTGTGTGGATTATCACATCATAACCTACAAACTTGAATAATTTGAAAGTAATTGTTGGATCATTTTTAAATGATGAATATCTATTCCTCAGCGCCCTTGTATTCTGCTATAGATTCTTGTGATGCAGCATAAATGTGAGCAATATGTATGATTGACAATTGACTGTTTATCCAGCATTAACAGCACAATTAATTGTCCACTCAGAAGCAAGCCCTATTGAGTTCAATGGGACATCTCCCTGATAAGTGTATAAGATAGCAGCATAAGACTACAAAATGCATGATGTGAAATTGAGTGAAAAGACATGTATTTTCCAAAAGCTCAAGCGATGTGAATTAGAACGATGAACTGAAAAAGCAGCAAAAAATAAAAAAACGTATGTACAAAATGACAGTCTTCAATATGCACAATGGATTTGCCTTTAAGAAGCCCTTGCTAGGGGTTAGGGAATGGAATAAATAATGGAATTCCTCCAGGAAGTGTCACACATTTCCTGTGTAGAACATTCACATTTAACAAAACAGTACTTTGTTAGTAAAATAGGGTAACAACGTGGAAAGGAGGACAGGGCTCTTCTGTCGAACAGTTGCACAGAAAAGGGAATTTCAGCAGGTGTTATTTGTATGCATGTAGCACCTGGTGAAATTCCCTCTTGATCACAACAGTTAAAGCTGCAGGATCCCTGCCCTCTTGACCAGATACAAAATATCATATATGTACCTAATTTTAAACTGGCAAAATTCCCCTAGAACTGTATTACAGCATTTTCAGCAGAAATGAACAAAAAACAGACTATCATAAAGAATATACCCAGCAATTTCACCTCAGGTTAACTGTGTGTAAATTGCCAAAGATCCATTTGGTCTATGTGTAACTAAATACTAATCAAAATGTGACCACTATAAATTATTCAACTTCCTACAGTAGGGTAAATTAAAAAAAATTAAAGAAACTTTGGCCAGATCTACACCAAGCAGGATATAACATGATGAGAGTGGTTTGAAAACAGTTTATGGAATGTGTCATGGGCCCCAACAGTCGTCAGTGAACTTCAATTCCATTATAAAGCAGTAGTGTAGATCCTGCCATAAACTCACATATATCTGACACATATATCAGCTGGCATCCTCAAAGTCTATGATTATAGTCCTTAAGGTCGCAGAGTACCTTTAGGACTACTGTGAAGTTAGTGGCTCATAGATAATATACTATTTAGTTGTTGTTGTTGTTGTTGTTGTTGTTGTTGTTGTTGTTAATATTATTATTATTTAAAGGTAATAACCAACACTATACTTCACCCAGAAACTAATTGGCAGCCAGTGAAGTGATTTTAAAATTGGTGCAATATGGTCACCCCTAGGTGTACTGGTGACAACCTGGCTGCCGTATTTTGAACTAGTTGAAGTTCCTGGACTAGGCACAAAGGTAGCCTTATGTACAGCGCATTACAGAAGTTGAGCCTCAAAGTTACCAGCGTGGTCACTACCATCTTTAGGTCTTCCAACTGTAGGAAGGGGCATAGCCGGCATATCAGCCAAAGCTGATAGTAGGCACTCCTGGCCATTGCATCTATCTGGGCTGTCATTTGGAGTGACGGATCCAGAAGTTTCCCCAAGCTATGAACACAGTCCTTGACACACCTCCAAACCCAGGTTGGGGTCTTTGACAGTAAGCAACTCTGTCTTGTCTGGATTCATCTTCAGTTTGCTTTTCCTCATCCAGCCCATTACCACCTCCAAGCATTCATTCAGAGGAGACACACTATCCTTATCTGACACTGTTGTCAAAGGCATAGAGAAATATACTTGGCTGTCATCAGCATATTGATAGCACCCCGCCCCATGCCTCCGGATGATCTTTCATGTAGATGTTGAACAGCATTGGGGATAGGATGGCACCTTGTGGTATGCCATACAACATGTCCTTTTTTGAGGAGCAGCTATCCCCAAGTGTCACCATCTGGAACCTGCCTGAGAGACAGGCACAGAACCACTGAAGCACAGTGCCTCCAATTCCCAAACCCCCCAGGCATTCCAGAAGGACACCATGGTCAATGGTATCAAAAGCCACTGAAAGGTCCAAAAATACCAGCAGGGACACACTCCCCATGTCAATACTTATGCAGAGATCATCCACTAAGGTGACGATAGCTGTCTCAACTCTGTATCCTGCCCTAAAGCTGGTTTGAAATGGGTCTAGAAAATCTGTATCATCCAAAACTGTTTGGAGTTGGAAGGCAACTGCCCTCTCAATCACCTTACCCAAAAATGGAAGATTTGCTACTGGTCTGTAATTATTAAGATCCAGGGGGTCCAGGGAGGGCTTTTTAAGAAAGTGCTGTACCACCATTGTTTTTAAACATGGTGGAAAACTCCCCTCCCTGAGAGATGCATTCATAATATGCTGTAGTTGTAGTCTAACTGCATCTCCTCCCTGGGCGACCAGTCAAGAAGGACAGGGATCGAGAGGACAAGTTGTCTTCCTTACTCGTCCAAGCAGCTTGTCCACATCCTCGGTACTCACCAACTGAAACTGATCCAGTGTAATCCTACTCACAGAGTTGCTGTTTTTAACATGTTTTTAGGATGTGTTTTAGGATGTTTTTAATAATGTATATTATGTTTTAATTGGATATTATGTTTTTTATCATTTATTGTTGTTCCCCACCTTGATCAAGGTGGAGAGGTGGGCAAGAAATTTTATTATTATTATTATTATTATTATTATCATCATCATCATCATCATCATCATCATCATCATCATCATCATCTTCAGCTTCTCTTATAATGGCAGCATCTAAATTGGAAGAGGCTGTGCTTTGTCCTGTCCTCCTGGAAGGTTAACAACAGAGTCCCATACTATATGGGTGTGTATTACAAGAAAATAATAATAATAATAATAATAATAATAATAATAATAATAATAATAATAATAATAGGGACCTCCCCTGCTGAACTCCCCCTGACAAAGTCCTGTTTGCTCCCCCTATTCACTCACTCTGATTGTTCTCTCTCTGGGGGCTGGCTTCCTTATGTACTGTAGCTTCTAGTCCAGTTGGGGCAGTTCCTCTTCTCTGCTCTGCTCAGCTAGGAGTCAGGAACGATCTGCCCATCCTTACTCACAATACAGTTTTACAGGTCAGAACAGTAAAAGGCTGGTTGCTTAGCAACCCATAGTGATTCCCACCAACCCATCAACCCAGTGACAGATACACAGACTCACATATGGACATGTATACACACACACACACACACACACACACACAAATTGAATAGAATATTGTGCAATACTTTTGGAATTACTACAGAGTATTGTTGACTGGTGTGGGGATACAATCATTTCAGAAAACAAAGAAAGTATAGATTATTTATAGAATGCAGAATACAAACCCATCAAACTAGAAAGAACGAGGTAACTTGATAGTAAGCAGATGTTCCATGTGAAGTATTTCTGTGAATATGGATCTAAGCTGGAGAAAGAAAAATGTTTTTTTCCTTTAGCATCATTAGGATTTGCAATGCACAGAGGAATAAATGAAATGGCTTTGGCAAGGGTTAGCAATGTATTTTATTTTTATCATACAGTCTTTGCATTTGATAGTGACAGTAATACAGGAGGTCTTCAACATGTGGCAATGGTTAGAAAAATGCCTATTTAAGAGCTTTTAACTTAAGATGGATGGGAATGCTTTGGCCAAAGAAACAATGAGGGGGGAAAATATGAATTCCTTCCAAAGCAGCATTGGTAATAACTTCCATTTCTTGGCCTGTTTTCTTTAGTGAGACAGATACTTTTAGGATTTGAAATATGATGTGAGTACTAAATACTAAATGTATTTACACAAATGACATTATTTCACAGACAGGAGGCAGGATAGAAGATGTTAATAATATTTTGAAACTCCAGGAAGATATAAGTCAAAACGTGCATGCTTTAATGGAGATGCCTGCCAAACCTCTTCCCCAAGAAGCCTATTAGCGATGACAGTCTAATGATTCATATGAACACATGTGATATGAAGTATGGCCATTGTGTTCAGGAAAGGCGCCTTCAACATTTGGCTTTGAGAATGTTTGTGAAGCAGACGGTCCTAAAACCCAGGAAGTATCTGTACTTAGCCCTAATTTTGCAAGGGTTTTTAATCAGTAGATCAAGGTCTGGACCTTCATACTTTATGGAAGGACAACAGAAACAATGTGGAAGAATACCCTCGTATTTGACAAGGTGAACATATTTATTGCCATATGATTACTACTTGGAACCTTCCTTCCTTTTTTGCTTTAAAAGAAGTGTGGAAAGGGACAAAATTAATGAAGCATATACATTAGACTGTAATGACATATTGGGCCTTCATGATATTAATGACAGGATTTCATAGTCCGTAAAATAGGTTCAGGGTCTTAAACAGGAAGAAAGGATGGGTTAATATCAGAAGAACTCTGATACTAGAAGTGTAGCTCAACATGGAAATCTAGAGTTAGACTCACATCCAGACCAGGTTCTAGCAAATAAGATGATAAATGACACAATCTTTTGGGACCTTCTTCTGCTCAAACCCAACTGGAGATTGGAACGATCCAATGTATTACTGGTGGCTACTATTTGAAACTTAGGGCCTAGATACTTGCCAAAAGGTGAAAATGTACATGTTATAGAAACTTTGTTAAGACTAAGGCTGTAGCTAAACCTAAGGTTTATCCCAGGATCGTCCCGGGGCTGTCCCTGCCTGCTCCTGGGATCCCCTGTGTGTCATTTACATGAACAGGGATGACCCAGGGATGATCCTGGGATAAACCTTAGGTCTAGCTAAGGCCTAAGTGCCCACATGTTATCTTATCCTCATAGGGACCTACTTCTGCACACTCCAACTGTAAACATCTAGCATGAATTAGTACATCCAGCATTTTATTTGTAAACAGAGCTTTCATACTAGTAATATATATTGCAAGATGTGCCTGTCACTGTGGGGAAAACTAGACATGATGCTTAACATGTCATTAGCAACCACACCTGCTTTTAAAAAATAAATTAATAGCAGGTGCATGGGGGATGATTTTCATTGGGACCACAGTATATAAATAAGGAAGAACGAACTCTTTCCTCCCTTATCAAGATCCCAGTGAACGTCATGTCCCCAGCTGCTAATAGCCCTGGAATGAAAGCTGACAATGGAAATTCAGGTAGCCTGGACATTGCATTTAAAAAACAAAAAAACACCAGCAGCTTTTAAAAAACAACACATGTATGTTCTTGATTTAGATGCTGCACTGATTATATAACCAAGTGGACATTCCTAGCTGTTGTTAAAAATTGGCACGTAAAACTACAGAAGCACTTCACTTTATTTACCAAAATAAATAGCATCCAAAATCAAAATTAGCATCCTGTTTTGTGCCTGAAAGGCACCAGACTACATTGACCGAAATTCAATGATGCTGTCTCTCAGGCCTTAGCTAGACTTAAGGATTAT
The DNA here is from genome assembly GCF_023053635.1 of Elgaria multicarinata webbii. Classification (NCBI taxonomy): domain Eukaryota; kingdom Metazoa; phylum Chordata; class Lepidosauria; order Squamata; family Anguidae; genus Elgaria; species Elgaria multicarinata. The sequence goes on along the minus strand of NC_086176.1, from coordinate 69,335,662 downwards.
CCCAGGAAAATTGAGGGGTCATCCTTGCCTGCTCCCAGGATTCCCTGTGTGTCATTTGGATGCACAGGGATGATCCCGGGACAATCCCAGGATATAGGCCTGGTCTAGCCATGGCCTCAGTTTATATTCCAGAGTGAAATTACTCTGTAGTGAGTGGTTTGGGAAACCCAGCATTTAAATGGCTATATTCTCGATGGTCCCAGTGAAGTCAGAGTCCAGATAGAAGTTGTCATTGTATTTGGGTGGCTTTTCAAAATGGCTGCTCTTTATCTGTGAGGGACATCAGTCTACATAATCGAGCACATTGGCATGGTCTATCCATTTAGCAAAAGGAAGAATCCAACAGAAGAGAACAGTTTTGCATTGGCAGATGCTTGTAGGAGAAGCCTGAGCAATACCTGTGTGAGCTACAGCAGACTCCAATCAACTGCATTTGTCCCTCATTCAAACTCATTTCTACCCACCCCCATTATTATTTGTAAAGAAAATGGAGGCTAATTTAAAAAGTTCTCTATAAAAACTGGGAAACGGTATGTCAAAAAGTTTTTTAAAAAACAACAACAACACTTGAGCTCAGAGGGTCGGCAACCATTTTGTGTTGATTAGATTAGAGTAGAATGTAGTTTCAAGATTCCAGATCAGCTGCATGCAATGCATGAGCCCAATAAATACATTATCGTATTTAAAGCAGAAGCATGCTGGTGTACTTTGACTGAAATCCATCATAGAACAGTATATTAAATAACACAACTTGCTTGAAGGGACACATCTCCAGGCCAGCACCTAGTTTTGAGATTTTTAAAAAATAATAATAATATCTGACTACTCTTATTATCATACATAAATGATATATCATTTTATTACATTAATATATATCTACATATTCTGCAAATCAAAGCAGGATCACCATCTGAAGAATTTCAGTGCAGATCATAAGGATGCATGAATATCTATTTCCATTCTGTGTCACTTTTGTATGTTATTACCCACAATCCTCTTTTATATTTGTGCTTCACTTAATCCTTGAATTTGCAAACAGAAGGCCAACATGATTATACTCTAATAATATTTCTTTTGTACAGTTTCTGCTTTAGTCTTCATTTTTTTAAAAAAAGTAAAATCTTTTCATGGTACTATTGTATTTTATTTATTTTTTGCTAAAAATGCTAATTTAAATGTAGATTTCTACCAAATAATATTTAAATGCCTATTTTGTTACATTTAGCTGCTAAGAACTGTGGGCCTTGCTAGACCTACTGGATAATCCGTCTGGGAAGAGGGGCAATGGCGCGCTACAGCTAGCGCGCACTGTCGCCCTTTTCCAGACGTCTACACGCGACAGGGCAAGGGAAAGCCCCATTGCGTGCTCCACATTTTCTCCCCTTAAAGGGCCTGTGCGCAGGAGCGCACCGCCGAAACAGGTAAGTCTTCTTTTTTAAAAAAATAAAGGGTTCCCCGCTCCCCCTGCACGATTTCCCCCCCACAATGTCTGATGCCCCCCGCCCACTCACTCGCCCATCCTCCCCCGTCTGCCATGCCATGTCCTCATCCCCGTTCTTCTCCCCACCCCCCTCCGCCATGCCTTGTCCCCTGCCTGCTCGCCCGTGCCCGCTCGCCATGCCCATCCCCTGCCCGCTCGCCTGTGCCCGTTCGCCATGCCCTGGCTCCGCTCCCCCCATCTCTCCTGCTGAGTCAGCTCTTTCCCCCGGCCCCCATCTCCCCCCCATGATTCCCCCCCAGCCCGAAGGGCACAGCACTCCTATGGAATGCTGTGCCCAGTCCGTGTCTTCTCCTGGCTACTCGCGAATAAGCGAGCAGCCGGGAAAAGCCATGGACCCTGCTAGACCTTCCGCAGCCCCAGCCTCAGGCCAGGGCTGCGGAAAAGCCGGGCCATAAGCGAATCCGCTTATCCCGGGTTAAGGGAGGTATTAGCCCAGCCTGACCCCGGAATCCCCTGTGTGTCATCTGGATGCACAGGAGGGAGACCGGGCCTCACACCACGCTAACGCCTCGTCTAGCAACGGCCTGTGTCACAACACTGAGAGATGTGTGAAGTCTGTTGGATAGCTAAGTTCCTACATACACATTAGTCCAAGAGTTGCAGATCAGGATTTCTGTACATGAATTTGCCAAGATCAAATTCCTCAAGCATCCCTAGTGTAGAACTGACTGACTTTATTACCTGTGAACTGCTGGGGATGAAATGGGGCCTTAGCTAGACCTAAGGTTTATCCCGGGATCATCCTGGGATCATCCCTGTTCATGTAAATGACACACAGGATATCTCAGGAGCAGGCAGGGACGACCCCGGGATGATCCCAGGATAAACCTTAGGTCTAGCTAAGGCCTGGCTCTTGGCTAAAAGTGCAGTGAATTAGTGTTGTAGGCATTTCAATTTTATTTTGAATGCATGTTGATATTGACATGTCCTGAATGTCTCATCATTCTTGAGACATTACCACTCAAGCTCATTGATGGATACAATACAACAGGAAATACAAGGTAGTGGGAAGAAAAGTGGGAAGATGCAAATGGAGTATATTGATTAGGTGGCAAATGTAGCTTTATGTGAAATAAGTCTACTGCAAGCTAGCATTAGAATACATTTTCAGTTTTAGATTCACACAAAAGGTGTGCAAAATAGTATTTTCAGTAGAAATTGATATGAAAAGATAGAGCGGACACACAAGGTGGTTAATCTGCCATAACTTTGTTAACTCTACTACCAGTTGGAGAGGTATATGAAGATTTGACCTGTTGGCTGAAAAGCAGATCCCACACCAGCTCAGCCAATTGTCTGAATCCCATTGCCATTTACTGAACTGATTTAGGATATCTGCGATCCTTGGGGCCTCTTATGGAGGTGTCCCACGGGGTTGCATTGCAGGGTGCCCAAACCTGCTCACCCTTAAAGCCTAGATCTTCCTGTAATAACAGTGCCATGGGAGGCAGACAGCTGAAGACTGAACCTGGTTCTGATACCAAACCAAAGAAAGTCAAAAGGGTAGTATTCTGTTTGACACCAGCGCTTATATTTGCACACCACTCAGTTGCTTTGGTTGGTGAACATGAAAAACAGGGCCTTCTCATGTGATTCCCTCACAGCTATAGAATTCATTTCCAATTGGCTTACATTACACTTGCTCCTTTCAGAGTGGGCTTTTAAAAGGGCCTTAAAAATGTTCACTGCTACCTTTTCTTTCTTGTATGACCCAGAATAGCTTCACATAATATTTTACACCTATATGTTGTGTCTAATGTATTTAATATCATTCCTTTGTGCATGTTGTTCTGTGAGGACTTGGCTTATAAATGTTATGGATCAATGAATGAAGAGCCTGCCAAAGTCAGGAAAGGGTCCTTTCGTGGGTTAAAAGAGTGGCAGGGGGTGGGGCTGGGGGTTGAAACTAGAGCCACATGTATTTAAAATCTTCAAATGGGAAATAACAGGGGTGGGCAACTAAACTATGCTGGCAGCTAGCTAGGCAAGATATCAGGCAAAATATTCTATTGCTTGCTGAGTGGCATCTTACAGATTGCCACCCTACAGGACTACTCCCCTTGGGGAAAGGGAGGCCTTCCCAATGGCTCCCACCCATGTCTTTCCTCCCCACTCCACCCCACACACCTGCAACAACAGTCTCCCCACAGACAGGCAAGCCAGATGTGGGGTAAAGCATTTCTTGAGATTTCTGAAGGGCTGAACTGGAAAAATCCACTGCGCTTTCAACTTGAAACAAAATTCTCATACATCACTAGCATCCTCTAACTGACCTTGTAAATCATCTGTTTCAGCTATCATTTGATAGCAAAAGTTGAGTGTCTTTTTAACCTGATATATATATATATATATATATATATATATATATATATATATATATAGTAGTTTAATGAGTTTTAACTGTATTGTTACTTTCCACAACCTCTGGGATTTTGGCGGGATAAATAAACAAGTTATGTTACCCAAATGCCTTATTATGGCACTTCTATATAATATTATTTTAAAGATGCATGCCCTCATCCTGATAATGAGATCTCCACATGTAAGCAGAAAACAATGCAAAATTGATTAAACATTCGTTTTTTTATGAGAAGCTTAATATGGGTGGATGATAGTATGCTCATGATGTTGCATTCAAAACTATCAGTATCTACTGCCATTCTAGAAAGCTGCTTTTGAATGCATTCTTATGCAATTTAATAACAGGTAATGCTGAATTCTACAAATTATCCACTGACATGTGAATTAACAGTATCAAGACTCATTGTTGCTTTTTAGTGCTAATTGTTGCTACTGTTTGCACTTGTGGGGCATGCAGTCTCGGCAAAACAGATTTTAATGAGGCCATTGGTCTTTTTAATACTGTGTTCTTAATTTGCTTCTACATTGGTTAAAACTCTAATCAACATCACTTACAAAACTGCTTTTGGAGTGAAATAATTATATGCTCCTTGCCACCAGCAAAGCTATTAGATATATCTCTTTGATTTGTAGTTTCTAATTCGTATAGCAGGAGCAGTGTAATGAAGCTTCCATGTGCATATGATGGGTGCAAACGCACAGGAGTCAATGGGGCATGAGACAATAAAATGTATCAGTAATATAGAGAGAGGTGTTTCAGGACTATGTTATAAGAATTTTCCCAAGATCACAGACTGCTGCAGTTGGTGTTCTGGGCAGGATCCACACTACTGTTTTATACCATTTTCAAACTGTTTTCAATGCGTTATATCCTGCTTGGTGTAGATCTGGTCTGCCAGAATCACTGGAAAGATGGAAGTGAGCAGTGAATGGAGATAACAAAATGGTTTCCCTGGTATGAGTTAAAAGACATACGACGGGCCTCTTCGTGGACTCCCATAATCCAGATTGTGAGAAATCACAGAGAGTGCAAATTCCCTCCATCAGCTTTCTATCAGTAACCTGTACATATGGGCTAATTATGCTAGTGGATTATGTGGAGCTAATAAATCAATGGCTATGTGTGACTAGGGGTAGGGGAGTTGATGGTTTTAAGGGTGTCTGTCTATGAGAGAAGCAGCATAAGTGCACCTTATAGGGACCATGTAGGGGTGGCCAAAATTGGCAAGTGCTCACCCTGTGAGTGCTCACCCCGCTGGTGCTGCAGCCTGTGGCCTGCAATGCAGGCCGCACTAGCCCTCTCTGAGAGCTTGCAAGTCTTGCGAGCACTCTGTAAAACCTGTGCTGGCTTGCTGCGTTAATGGCAGCCTTTGTTTCATTTCCCTATACAGAGAACTCCTGTTTGTGCATTAATCTGTAGAGAAATGAATACATGGAAGAAGAAATGAGGTACTGACTGTCCCTGCTTCCAACCTCCCCCACATTCAAGGGCCCTGTGTCCACAGATCTACTGCACATGCATCCAAACATGTAATCCATATTCTCTATTCACACAGGGTACAGATTTTGCCTTCAGAACTCTGTCCACACAGAGCGAAACAGAACTCTGTCCACACCAGCGAAACAGAATATTCTGGGATATTATGAGTAAAACGGGTTTCACTCATAAAACTATTATATCCTGTTTCCAGATTATTAATCTCTGACTTCATGAAAATTTCATGGAAATTTGCATCTAAATGCATATGTAATTACATGTTTCTCAAAATACAAGTTACAAACAGATTTTCTCATTTTCATTTTTAACATAATTTCATTCTGTGTTTTTTTAAAAAATGGTCTGACTTGTGTTTGTTTTTTGGGGTTTTTAAGCTGTAACTGTGAAGGATCGCATTTACAGCTAAATGGGGAGGAACAAGGGGTGAGGAATGGGGTGCTCCCTCCCTGGCAGGATTTCCAAACCCCCCCCCCTTTAATTTTTTTTCTTAACAAGTCTCCACAGAGGTGCAGAGCCTTGGTCCAAGCTAAAAAAAAGTCAGGGTAAGTAAGTACCCAACTTTTTTAGTGTGGAGCTTTGGGGCTTTAACCCTGGATTGCTTTGGGGTGGCTGCTGCGTCATGTAGATCACCTGCTGCCATTCCGGAGCTACCGTGGGGAAAGGGCCCATGTAGACGAGCCCCAAGTGTGAAAGCCATGGATCACTAAATACTGATCAATATACTAGTCTTCAGGTAGGTAACATTTTCAGACCATGGTCACGTTTGGAAATTTGAGGAAGTATCATGGGAATTACCACAAACTGGCTGCCATGTGAGGTATGGCAAATGACAAGTAATCAACCACAGAGCACAAGGTGGAGAGGGCCAGGGCAGAGCCCCAATACACTATACAGTTCCTCTGAACCCACAGTTTTCAGCACCAACAGAAACCTATTTCACAGCAATCCCAGCTGCTGGTAAAAGAAAAGGAAAAGGAAAAATGTGTTCTTAAAAAAAATAGTGGGAAAGCCACGGTATTTTGGTGGACACCAAGAAAGGTGTCCACTGTCCAGTGGTGCATTGGTGGCCACAAGGACCATGTTGTCTATCCCTGCATTAGTGTGAGAGGTGTAGGTTGGGTCAGTTTGCCTCAGGTATCCTACGTTTAAGGGCATGAGCTCTGTACCCACTGTGTAGTTGAATGAACACCTGGAACTTGGGGAGGGGAGGTAAAATGGTTCAAATCTTTTTCTCCCTTCCATATATTCATTTCTATGCAGATTGTTGAATGAAAGTTACTCTTTCAAATACTTGTCGTTCCTCTCATTGCCACAAACATTGGATCAGTTCTCAGCTAGCTAAGCTTCTAATTTCCCCAAGTCTTTCTAAACTCTGTTCTCCCGTCTTCTTGCTTGTTTGCTTCCAAATTATGGAAGGTATCAGAATATTCCCCATATGAGGTTACTGAATTATAAAGTAAAGTAAATAAACTGCAATGTAGCTTCAGTTAGTTTATTTTCTCTTCATCTTAGGGTTATCACTTGTTCTCATACACAAGCTTGTTAATCTACTCATGAAACTCAGCTTCTTTGCTAGTTTTATAATGTGTGCTTTGGCTACTTCCTGTGTTTCTTTTTTGAGGGGTGGGGGAAAGCCAGTGGGCATAAACTGAATTAGAAAAATTCAAGTCACTGACAATGCAACCTATACTTGTCTACTCAGAGATAACACCCATTGAGTTCAATAGGACTTATTCCCAGCTAAGTGTATGATTGCAGCCTTAACACTCAAAAATGTGAAGCATGTACGAATGTGACGATGCACATGAATGCTTTTACTTTGCAGTTCTAGAAGTCTGCATGGTCTGCAGTTTCAACAACCATAATTAAAAAACCCAAAACAAATTTGAGTGGAGAATAATAAGTAAAAGCAAAAGGATTAGAAATTACAAATGATCCAGAATCGTCTGGACTCTGATTACCTGCAATATCTCAAGCATTACAGACTTTACTCATAGACAGTATGATTTGTATTGAATTGTATTGAATCATTGAATTGAAATAATAACACTGAACTCAAATGGAGACAAGAGCAGAGAATACAAGTAATGTCACTGACAAATCACTGTATTCCTGTGTTTCTGTGCTGTCCTCACATGCTTTTTTAAGAGCTGATTTGTGGCTTTAAAACTAAAAAATGGACCTTCAGGGCTTTTACAACAGCCCCAAAACTTATACTATCATGTTGGAAGGACAAATGCTCACCTCCCATAATGCAATGGATTGAGGACCTAATAACACTATCAACTTTTGAACGGGTGCTATGTAAGCGCAACTTGCGAGTGGATAAATACATGGATATCTGGTCTGCACTTCTTGAAACTGATATATAACTCCCTGCATTTCTTTTTTTCTTTTCTTTTTTGAATGAATAGTACACAGGATGAAAAATGATGATATTCCTATATATGTAATGTGTGTGCTTTTCTTTGCATGATGCATTTTCTGTTCTGTTTTGTTGATATTCACAATTTTACAAAATGCAGTTGCAAGGACAGCCTGCCTAACAGGCACCAAAAATAGCTTCAGAGATAGGCATGGTTGGGCTTTTTCAGAGGAGCCTCGCACACTCACCTGCATCTCACCCTGGCCCAGGCAACAGTGGTAGTGAGAAAGTGGAGCAGCAGATGCCATTGCCTTCTTCTTTACTGCCTCTCTGCCTGTCAAGAAAACACGAGGTAGCAATAATGAGAAAGGAGCAATAGCAGCTGGTGACAATGGCAGTGAGGAGGTGGACTCATAGAGGGAAGGTGGAACTGAGGGTGTCTTGCCCAAGGGCCCTAAAAAAAATTCCTTCAAAAATGCTGGAGTTCCTTTGTTTCCTAATGGCCATGGGAGGATTATTGAAATTGTCATTTGCTGGTCACTGTGAAAGAATAGAACAGTCTTTAATTTTGTACATAGTTTAGTTTGGATGTTATAGGGTTAATTTTGTCTCTGTATTTGCCTGGACCCAAAGGACAACAATTTAGGTAGTTGCCATAGGTCTACAAAGCCAGGGAAAGTATAGGGAGTTCAGCTAAAAGGTCAGGCGTCTTGCTCAGGACTTGGGCACAAAAGTATCTGTTCTGAGAGGAAGATAGGTTTTAGTTTGCAAAATTTAGAGAGTCTGCAGAAGAAAATTAGGGCAAAATATCCTGATTGGTCAGATACAACAGCACAGTCTAGCTTTAACTTATAAAAAGTTGAGGCAAAAAGGCAGGAAGCAGAAAGATGGAAAAATTGGAAGCAAAAAAGAATCAGCCTATATATATATATATATATATATATATATATATATATATATATATATATATCAAAGAGCTGCTTGGGAAACGCTGAATGCTTAGAAAGTAGAGAACTCTGACAGTGGCCAGATCTACACCAAGCATAATAAGACATGTTAAAAACAGTTTGAAAACTGTATATATAGCCAACAGTTGTCACTACAGTTATAAACCGTTTTAAAACAGCAGCATAGATGTTGAGAAGAGCTCAGAGAAAAGGGATCCCAGTCTAGTTGGGAATTAGCTGGATGTGTCTACCTGTTTATTTAGTTAATCTTTTGCTTTAATGGTTTGGTTTTGCATGTGTGTGTGTTGTAACCATGCATATGTTCAACCTTTTCCGTAATAATAATACTGTTTCCGTATTTTTTTTATAAAAACAACATGTTATTTAAACTTTGCAGTTTTCTTTCTTGTTAGATTACCCACACTTACGATCCAGACCCCAGGACCTAAAGGTATTTACAAAATGCTAAGACACTTTTAAATTTTCTTGGTAGAGGCAGCCAAGAAAATAAAGCCTTCCATCTCTTGGCAGCTGAAAAAGGGAGAGGCAAAGAGGAGTGGGAAGAGCAAAGAGGAATAGGGCATTCTGTTTGACCTGATCTCCCTCCCACAAGTGGATTACCCTGTTACCATGTGAAGGGCACTTAAATTGGGGGGTTGTTTCATATTTATTTTAATGAACTTGCACTATTATTCTATATAGTGATGGGCACCAATTTGGATGGCTTTAAAAGGGGGTTAGATAAATTCCTGGAGGCAAAGGCTAACAATGGCTATTAGCCCTGATGATTATGCACTACTTCCAGTATCTGAGGCAGTAAGCCTGTATGCAGTTGCTGGAAAACATGGGTGGGAGGGTGCTGCTGCACCATGTCCTGCTTTGTTGGTCCCTGGTTGACAGCTGGTTGGCCACTATGTGAACTAGAGTGCTGGACTAGATGAACCCTTGGGCCACAGCTAGACCTAAGGTTTATCCTGGGATCATCCAGGGTTCACTCCTGCCTGAGCACTGGATCCCCTGTGTGTCACCTAGATGAACAGGTTTGACCCCTGGACGATCCAGGGATAAACCTTAGGTCTAGCTATGGCCCAAGTCTGATCCAGCATGGCACTTCTCTTACAAAAATGAAAAGAAAAGTTATAAGAGAATTCAAATCTTAATTCACTCAATAGAGAAAAAGAAACTGACAATATGGAGTAATTAGGGGAGGAATTAAGGAGGAATTACAGGCAATTCAGAAGTAATCCAACTACAGCACTCACCAGGAAGCAATAAAAGCATAGAACTTGCAAGGAAACTTCAGGAGAGAGACCATTGTTTACTTCTGAGTAAGCATTATGGGAGGAAGGTCATGAGGCTTATCTACATCTTGTGTCAAATCATTATGAATGTGGAATAAAAAGCAGATATAACAACTATAAAAGTGGTATATGGAATGTGGATTGTGCCCCAACAGTTATTGTTACACTTCAATACCACTATAAAGAAGTAGTGTAGATCTGCTGGTTGTATAATAGGGGAATAAAAGTGTTTTAAAGACAAAATGTAGTGTAAAGTGTTCCTGTTCCAGTCAAACAGTTATGCCCTTCTCCTTACCCTCCAACCAATTTTTCTATCACTCCCCCCCCCACACACACACATAAAACAATCAGTCAACATTTCATAATCACTGAGCACACTCAGTATTTATGTTTGGGTTTCACCATCACCACCACGTAAGACAGGAAGGCAGTAATAAATAGGTTGATTGGCATGATCCTCAATTTGGCCACATTTGTGGGCAGGTATGCAAGCATCTTCAGCTGGCTAGGGCCGGTGAGCATTCAGAGGCACCTAGTGGGGATGGGTAATGCCTGAGGCTCAACAGCTGTGAGCCCTGTGGCCCAGTTGGTGAGATAAGGGTTACCTTTAAGGCCAACCTTTCTCACCCACTTGAAGTCTTGTGGCATGAGGGAGGGGTGACACTGGAAGGCCTCCCTACCCCAAGAGGAGAAGCCAGGGTGTGGTGAATTTACTGGCGCCACTCTCTGTTTGGGAATGGCTCACCTTATCGATCTACAGCTGAATGCCATGTTCAAAGAAAGATGGCCGCTTAGATTACCCTTCTGCAAATCTATCAATAAATGTTGTCCCATTTAAATCCCAATGCTGTGTCACCTCATTATTTCCAAACTCCACAATTGCACAATGACACAATTAATGCTCTTGTTTAACCCCTTATTATTTCCTATATAAAAAGCTCCCTTATGCTGAGACTTTGAACTTTGGCCCATCTATCTAAAGTTCATCTATATCTGTCTCCCCTAACCTGGTGGCATCCTGAGGTGTTGGACTACTAATCCTATCATTTCTAGCCAACATAGCCATTGCTGGCTGAGGTAAAATGGGATTTGTAATCCAACACATATCTATGCCACCTGTTGGGGAAGACTGGCCTACACTGAACTGGCAGCAAATCTTCAGGTTTTCAGATATGACTCTTCCCAAGTCCTACCTGGAGATGCCAGGTAGGCTTCTTCTTGTATAGCAAAGGTTGTGATTTACCACTGACCATACATGACTCTTTGTAGATTATTGCAACTCCCTTCTCTTTGGCCTTCCTTTCTCCTTGCTCAAAACCTTCATGTAATGTTTGAACTCTTGGCTTGTCACTATGTTTACATCATGCCATTGCCTTTTGCATTGGATAAACTGATAAGGTTAAAATGGAACATCTCCCACCTGGATGCCATTTCAAGCAGCCTTATTTTGGTGACCAAATTGTACTGTAATGATGGTATGCAAAACCTGTTTGTTTGTTTTCTTTCCTCATGTTACCAGTTGGCAATAGTGACAACTGGGCAGTGTAGTTAATATCTTCTAAATGTATTACTTTCTTTAAGCAATGCATCTATAGAAAGACTCTTACTGTGGCTGAATGAATTTATAATTCCTGACTGCAGTGACACCATTCTTCCTCTATTGCACAGTTATCCTCATTGGAATTGATATTTTTCCATTGCTCTTCTATGGAGTGTAAGTAACCCTATTGATTACCTCTTAGAACACTTTGTGCTTCACTAACTTGGATACATTTTTCATATCACACTCAGCTGAACTTCCTTGGGTGTCTTTAGTTTGATGGTCATTAGTTCTTTTTATCTGTAATAGAGCATCTTGGATTTTATTTCCTTTATATAGATTTACTCCTTCACTTTATAATCTGTGGCAGACGCCACTGATCTTTTGTTTTAGCTGTAATTTTTCAAATGTTGGTTATTAACAGCAACCGGTTTATTGAAATTGGCCAACCATGCAAGCTGTAAATCTTGTGGTGTTTAGTTTAATGCTCCTTCAATAACTGCAGAGTGGAAAGTTTTGGAGAAGATTATTATTAGGAAGATTTATAATAGCGCCAATATACTTTTAGTATACAGCTAGGTGCAGTATGGCTTCAACAGCTGGGTTGGAAGATCTGTTGTTCCCTTGTCATCAACATAATGGATTTTCCAGTATTCATAATGTCCTGATACTTTTCTTACAAAAGGAAATGCCCATGCCCTAAAACACAGGGTGGAGGGAATGGGGAGAGAAGCATTTGCCAGTTACATTTACCTTGTAACATGCACTTTGGCTCTGTGTATCAAATTGTGCAGTCACTATTAAGACAATATAATTGTCTTTCATTCTTTTGTAGATGCAGTTAATGTTCTATGTTGCTTAGTCTGGGCTCCCACTGTCCGTTATCAGTGTGCCCTCAGAATCAGAAAGATGATCTCTGGCCAAGGGACTCCATCAAAGGCATCAAGACAATACATCTTGACGGTTATTTCAAATTGTATATAAAAACTTTCACATTGGGTAGGTTTTTGATGTACTGTTTCCAAGATGCTTCGCAGATCGCATTTCAAAAGGACAAAGCTTTGCATTTGGAACCCAGACGTAGCAAGATAGAACATTTATGATTACATACATGGATGACCTAGGAAATTTGCAGCCTTTCCTAAACTGCATTTAAATCACTTTTAAAATATTGAGGTACTTGTCTTCCTCCCCTGTCAGGTGGACTTATGCAATATCCTGCTTCCCCTCTCATCATGATTTAGGGGCAATTCCAATTAAAATCTGGGCAGTATATTTTATAGCCTATCTTTAGTACCATCCTATGTGAAATATCTCATACCTTATATTGTGTGTCACACTATGAAGAATTATAGGCTGGTCGGCATCACCCTGGCAAGGGTGCTGTAAGGTGCTGTAAGTAAAACCAATGGTAAGCAACAAAGCACCTGGTTTGAGTTTTCTAAAGCTATATTAATGTTAATCAATATTCATATAGTTTCTTAACAAGCAATCTAAATTCAGAAAACAATTAATTTAACATTCAAGGGATAACAGTGTGTTTGACCATAACATTGGTTAGATTCATACTAAATGCTTATAGTAACCTAACCTAACCTGGTGCCCTCCAGATGTTTTGGCCTTCTATTCAAATCAGCCCCAGCCAGCATGGCTAATGGTCAGGAATGCTGGGAGTTGTAGTCAAAACATGTGTAGGGCACCAAGTCAGGGAGGGCACTAGTCCAAGCATCTCCTAGACCATAGTAGTTACCCATTAGACAGAAAACAGTAGAGGCAATGTGGAGGAGTAATCCATGATTGTCTGAAAATTATGGCATTTCCATTTCCTGAAAACTCAATGTCTGAAAGCCATTTCTCATTTTCTATTTGGTGCTTGGATATGGATATCAGATTATTTCCAATCAAGTGTCAAAATTTGGATTGTGCTATATGGAATATATACAACCCTGCACTATACCAAACAGATCTTTGGAACATCTGACCAGTGGCAGCTTCCCACAGACTCAGACAGAGGTCTGACATAATCTGCTAGCTAAGATCCATTTAACTGGAAATTGCATGCAAAGCTATGGGACAACTCATTTGCAATATCTGGAAAGTACATGGGAAAGTACAGGACACACCTGCATGAAGGGACATTGCAGAATTTTATTGTCACATATACCACACACTTGTCAAAGGGCTTGTATATATTTTATTGCTAACATGGATGCAGAAATAGATCTCCTGCTACTTTTATAGCCCAACTCATATTTCATAGAGTTCTTCCCTTTCTATTTCTAGATCCAGAATAAAGCATAGAATACACATTTCTCTGAACACTGTATTCGCCTTTACCAGCATTTCTAAAATAAGAGACTTGCACAAGCCCTGAATTAATAAATTATGCTTTTCCTTCTGGTTGGCTGCTGGCTACCAGTCCATATGATATGCCACTATATTTTAATTTCCAGATATAGCTATCTTTTGCCCTTTAACTATGTTCATACCACGAATTCATGAAAATATTACAAATTCAACATTAATCCTACTGAAAGATCATTGTAACAAAACAGGAGCCATTTAGAATGTATTCAGAGCCCATCAGAATAAGATCAAAGGCCTTTCCAGTCCAGTTTCCAACAGTGGCCAGACAGATACATCTGCATCTAGAGAGTCCATAAACAGAACATAAAGTCAATAGCCCCCTTAGCTGTTTGTACTGAGCATCTGGTATTTAGAGATTTGCTGTCTTTGAAAATGGAGATTCTATCAAGCTAACTATAACATATTTTTGGAGAAGCATGTGTACAACCTGAGCTGTGTGACTGAACTTTTCAGGCACCATCTATTTTGTTCTACTTTGATTTCATTTGTTATACTTGTATCATGCCCTTCTTCTAAGAAACTCAGATATGTGATTTATTTATTTATTTACATTATTTCTCTTCTGCCTTTCAGGGCAGAAGTGATAAGAGCATGAACACAGAAAAATGCCAATAAAAACAACAATAAAAGCCAACAATAAAACCAGCAGTAACAACGAAAGCAATAACAGCAGCAACAGAAGACCTATGTAAAATAACATGTTTTCAAGGCCTTCTTAAAAGACTGCAGTGATGGATCATGGCAGATCTCTCATCAATGGCAACTTGTTCCAAAGGTATTGAGCCACTGTGGAGAAGGTCCACTCGTGTGGTTACTCACCTCACTGCTTTTGCTGATGCACAAATGAGAAAGGCCACTCTTTCTGATCTTAAAGTGCAGGCAGGCTGATATGGGTAAAGGCAAACAAGTAACATGGTCCCAAGCTGTTTAAGGTTTTAAGGTCAAAACTAACACTTCGAATCAGGCCCAGAAATATAGCAGTAACCAGTGCAGCTCGCACAGTGTAGGCATTATAGCCTCAGAACACGCTATAACATAGGTGAGGTGGAGAGATAAACTCTTTCCATGCATCACAATCAAAGTGCATGGAGCAGGTAGTGGAATCTTCCCCATCCTCCTCACTCTTGGCCTCTTACATACATTCAGCATAGTGTCCGAACAACCTACATGTGTACAGCAGTGGCCTTTGGAAAAAGCAAGATCCCAATCATGCATATATGAAACTGTTGGGTGTGGTCATCCAGAGTTTTGGAGTGTGTTGTCATCAGTACACTGAAGCAGCTCTATTCTCCTTTTCATCTTCAACAGGTGAGGCTGTGGATGTGCTGAACCGGTGCCTGGCTGTAACAATGGACTGGATGAGGGCTAACAAACTGAAACTCAATCCAGACAAGATGCTGTTAGTGGGTGGTTCCTCTGACCAGATAGTGGGTGTTCAACCCGATCTAGATGGGGTTGCCCTCCCTCTGAAGGAGCAGCTTCAAAGCTTGGTGGTTTTCTTAGAACCATTTCTGACACTAGAGGCTCAGGTGGCCTTGGTGGCATGGAGTGCCTTCTACCAACTTCGGTTGGTGGCCCAGCTATGCCCCTATGTGGACAGGGATAACCTGGCTTCAGCTGCCTTTGAAGATGGATTGGAATCTGCAGCTTGTGCAAAATGCAGCAGCCAGATTGATAACAGGGACAGGAATGTTCAAACATATAAGACATATAAGCTGGGGCTGATGGGAGCTGGGGTTTAACAAAATTTGGAGGGACACAGGTTCTTCACCCCAGATGTAAGGCCACCCAAAGTCCTTCTGGTTTAAAGGTATTTAAAGCCTAGGCTTTTTATATCCAACCCCAAAATTGTAGCCACAACAGCTCAGTGATCCATTATAGTAAACTCAAAAATATAGTAAACTCAAAATAGAATTCACAATAGAAATTAGACTTAAGTGTCATTTCTTTGGACTAAACATCACCTCTTTATACTGTATTATGTAGAGGATTTGTGCTTTATTATTTATAGGATTAAAAGTACATTTCTATATTTATTTATTTATTTATTTATTAAAAAGTTCAGTTTACCTGCTTGGGGATTAGATACCTAGGTGACAGGTGTCTTAGAAAAATTAGTGAAAGAGAGAAGTGAAAGAGTTTAAAATAAGCACTATATAATAGCACTAGAATCAATGTCTCTGCCATTTGCCTTTCTTTAAACAGCTAGGTTTATTTAACATTCAGGTAGCTTATTGCATGCTCAACTGTAAACAATGCTATTTAATTTCATTATTCTTGTCATAGTCACACACAGAGCAGCTTATCCTAATCTCACTTCATATGGTGTCAAGGATACAAACACCACTTAACATTTTTCCACTAGCAGAAATGCTAGTCCTAAGTGTTAAGTCACTCATTTGTATTTCAGTCAATTCTTGGTAGAATCATGGCCCACGTAATCTGCTGGAAGCTTGGCATGAATTTAGCACCAAGGAGCTCTCCTTTTATTGTACTCCAATCCTATGCGCTGTAGGTTATGTGACAGTTTCAGATATGATTTTAAACAGGGGCTTATTCTTGAATTAAATATGAAATTAATAATACAAGCAGCAGGGCTGGTCCTTGTGTTATTAAACTCAATTTTGTGCTGTCCCTACAGGCCTAATTTTAAACATACTGCAGAACTATTAACCAGTAATACATAAGCACCGAGTAGACATTTTCCTAAAAGAAGCACAAGTTTGGCATAGCTAGTTTTATGGCTGGGGAGAACAAGATAAATCTGTAGTGGCTACTTATTTTAATATAATCAAGCTAGTTAGGTGTTCCTAATACAATAATTCTAATTAAGAAGAATTACCCATTATGGAGCAGTATTGGAGAGTAGGTTGTTTTCATTTTCAGATTCTTTTCCTTCTTGTTTAGTTTACTGATTTAGTTTCTCCTTATTATTGATGAAAGGTCACCTATAAAACATTGTTACTTTGATGGGCTCTGGTGAAAATAAATAGTGCCAATGACAGGTCAGAATAAAGGCCAACCAGAAGACCGTCCTCTCTTTGAAGGTATCCTTTATGGGAAGGATTGTACTGTCCAGTTTAAGGATAAAGAACCATATGAACTTTTGCCCATTGATGGTTAGCACCTGGACAACCAACCAACCAACCAGGTAGATGCACAGGTCACCCGGTCCCTGTTACCCACACTGTGGTGAGATGTGCTGTATTTCTATGTAAACAATCATAATTATTTCTAAACTTATGCGCACATATATAAATTAGCATATGCAATTTTTATACAAATTACTACCTTCTTTTGTCCTTTTATTTGTTGATGCATTTCTTCCTTTTGGGCAATTCAAAAGCAGCCACCCAACTAACCAAAAGGTTTTCCTACCCCAACCTGTTAAATGAGTATGGATTATCATACTCTCACACAGTGACTGTGTAAATATGTTACACCTGTGGGATGTAGGGTGGCCAGGTGTCGTATTTTACAGAGGTCTGGCTATTATTTGAAGGTCTGACAGAGGACTGTCCTCTATTTCAAGGCATCCTTATTTGAAGAGCAATTCAGTCCAAGTCAGATTTCAAGATACCTAATGATAAGAAGAGAACCCAGGGATGGGCCCTGAAGTTGCCTGTCCACAGTTGGCACCTGAATAGCAAATAATAAGGCACATAGGTTACCGCATCTTAGGGATGTTGGAGGATTTGGACAAAAGGTTTAAAGTACACATTAAGTACCAAATTAAAGGAAAATTTTATAAGACGATGTATAGATGGTATAGGTCTCCATCAAAGTTAGCGAAAATGTTGTTTGGGGGACTGTTGGAAATGTGAAGAACAAGAAGGAACCTTTTATCATATGTGGTGGTCTTGTAAAAGAACAAAAGCATACTGGGTTAAAATACATGTATTAATGCAAAAAATAAATAAAGATAAACATAGAAATGAAACCAGAATTGTTTTTGCTTGGACTCAGGGATGATCAATTTAAAGAAAAAAGATTGTTATTTCAACATATGGTGACAGCGGCAAGACTACTATATGTGCAATATTAGGGAAAAACACAAGTACCAACAATGGAAGAATGGCTCCTCAAGGTGGTGGAATTGGCGGAGATGGCGAAATTAATGGTGCTAGTACATGAAAGAACAATAGCCTCATATGTATTGGACTGGAAACCTTTTATTGAGTATATACAGGAACAGCAAAAGGATTATTTATTTGTTTGTGGGTTTTATATATAACTTGTACCTTTGCCTTTGATATATATACATTAGCTTGTTGTTATGAAATTCGTACCTGGCAATCTAGAAACAACGGATGTTTGCCGTCTGACATGAAGATCAATTTAAATGAAATATAGCCTTATCTATTGTGTTTATTTTAGTAGATGTATGAGTGGTGTAGTAGTTTTTATGGTTTGTAGTGGTCTTTTGTAGTTGTACCTTTCGTTATGTGTCTGCTTTTTGTGGAAAATAAATAAAAGTAATAATTGGGGGGGAGGGATGTCGGAGGATTCTGGTTTAGGGGTGGAGTTTGATGAGTTTTCACCAGCTCAGCCCTCCGGATGCCAGGTCATAGATCCCTGAGCTGGCCTTACTTAGGCCATTGCTAGATGAGGAGTTAGCGCGGTGTGAGGCCCGGTCTTCCTGCTGTGCATCCAGATGATGCACAGGGGATCCCGGGGTCAGGCCAGGCTAAGTCCTCCCTTGACCCGGGATAACTGGATGCAGTTATGGCCTGGCTTTTCCACAGCCCCAGGCTGAGGCTGGGGCTGCGGAAGGTCTAGCAGGGTCCATGGCTTTTCCTGGCTGCTCGCTTACTCGCGAGTAGCCAGGAGAAGCCACGCACTGGGCACAGCATTCCATAGGAGCGCTGTGCCCATCAGGCCAGGGGGGGAATCGCGGGGGGGAGATGGGGGTCAGGGGAAAGAGCGGACCCGGCAGGAGAGATGGGGGGAAGAAGAATGTGGATGGGGGACAGGGCATGGCGAGCGGGGATGGGGGACGGTCATGGCGGACGGGGGGGAAAGAAGAATGAGGACGGGGAACAGGGCATGTCGAGCAGGGATGGACATGCATGGCGGATGAGGGGAAGAAGAACGGGGATGGGGGACAGGCATGGCGGACGGGGAAAAGAACGGGGATGGGAGACAGGGCATGGCAGACGGGGAGGACGGGCGAGCGAGCGGGCAGGGGGGGCATCAGACATCATGGGGGGAAATCAGGGGGAGCGGGGAACCCTTTATTTTTTTAAAAAAAAAATTACCTTTTTCATGGGTGCGCTCCTGCGCACATGGCCCTTTAAACTGAACAAAACTGGAGCACGTGACAGGGCTTTCCCTACCCCGTCACGTGTTTACGTCTAGCTAGGGGCAACGGTGCGCGCTAGTTGCAGCGCGGCCTCGCCTTGACTCCTCACCGGATTATCTGGTAGGTCTAGCAAGGCCCTTAGTAAGCCTGGAGTCATGAAAGTTCACATTCCCCCCTTTTTTATCCATGCACCCCAAAATTGACTAATTAAACTATTTACATCTGCAATTTTGCACAAAATGCACTATTTACAGCTATGGTTTTGCACAAATCATGATTTCCAAAAATATGTATTCTCTCAATTTTGCACAAAATGGTGGCTTGCAGACACACACACAAAAGTCAAAAGCTCTTGCTCTGTGCCCACGGACTGACAGTTTGTCCAGTGTGCCCGCCAGGGTCAGGCAACTTGCAGGAGTCCAGAGAGCAGAGTGTAAACAGGATGTGGGGGAGTTTGCCCATCTCCCAGCTATGGTGAGATGTACCACATTTATATTTAAATTGTCATAATTATTTCTAAACGTACATCTATATATAAAAATCAGCATATGCAATTTTTGCGCACCTCTCTGCTCTCCTTTGTCCTTTGCAATGCATGTCTTCTTCTTTTTTGGAGATGTGTCACTAGCCACCCTATTGGGATGCTTTAGTGCAGTGACAAGGCCTCAATGCAATCCTGTGTCAAAGCAGGTACCCACCAGAAAGTTAACATGGCAGAACTGAGTGAGTGGACCAACACTCTAGAATGAACTCTGGGAGCAGAAAGAACTTCACCCATAGCTAGAAACAGAGGACCTTTTGTTTTCCTCTTTGCTGTACTTCTGTGATGCTCATGGCCAATAACTCAATTTTCCTTTCACAAAGCAGTGAGGAAATGTTCTACACATATTGCAGACAAAGAGGAGGAAGACAGAAATGGAAGGTGGCAGACAGAGACGGAAGAATTTTTAGATTGTACTAATTCAGCCTGCAAATGGTGATTAGTGGGTCATATGTCTGAACACTTCCCCTACATAGAAATTCCTCTGAATGTAGGAAATTAGCTTACTAGGGAGAGGGGCTATGCTCACCATTTCTCCATAATGTGCTAGATTGCACTCACCTATAGACTGAAACTATCCAGTTCAGAATTCTGAATACTGTAGGATAGCTATAAAGGACGGATAGGTCAGAAGAATTCATTAGTCCTTTTTTCCATGAGCAGGTGTGCACAACATAACAAACAGATATGGTATGGATTGGATCCAGACTTAGTGATGCTTAGAGTGAACCCAATGAATTAATGGGACAAGTAAGTCATGATTAACCTAAGTCATGAGTAGCCAATCTTTTGACTAGTTAGGGTGCAATCCATTGCATATTTAGACACCAGCCAGCCACAAGGGATGCTGGGAGTTGTAGGACTTATTTCTGTCTAAACATGCATATATTGAACTATTAGTTATTTTAAAATGCTAATTTCAGCATGGATTCTGTAGACATTTAAAGAAAGTAAAGGTTCTTCCTACTTACCTCCTTTTTAGAAATAAAATGCCTGAATTGGTAAGAGAAATATTCAAAAAGTTTAAGGAGCATAATAATTTGAGTGGACGTGTTGTATCAAGTGTGTGTGTGTGTGTGTGTGTGTGTGTGTGTGTGTGCGCGCGCGCATTGTTTTAGGTTACATTTTCTCTTTTCACAACTTCTGAAGAAGGGGAAAAAATTTCTCTGACTTCATTAGGGAATACACAGATAGAGAATTCCTCTAGCTGGTAACTGCAGAAAACACACCTTGTTCATGATATTGAGAGAGGAAGAACAACCGATTAGGCTTATTAAAAGGGCTCCACAGGCTGCTCACTTGCAAGTGGAGAAGGAAGCACAGAATAAAGACATAGACACCAGAGCTTGGGATAAACTAGGGCCTCTTCATTTAACAAAGGAGATTTAACCCATCCCTGGAACTGCATGTGAAAAGTGTGGGGATCAGTATGTCCTAATCTCAGGCTACTTCCCTAGTTTAAGGGTGAGCCACTCTCTTAAACCAGGAGTTGGGTAACCTGGAATCTTTCTTATATGACACTTCGAGAGTGTGGGAAGACCATCCCACGTCATCCCCATGTAGAGCAGTAAAACCCTGAGTAGATGAGGCAGGAGGATCTCCAAAGGCATACCATATCCAGGCACGTGAGCTGTGAAACTCACGAGGAGCAGGAGCTCTGGCTATGCCAATCACCTAAAAGGTTGCCAGAGTGGTCACTGTCCCTATTCTGGGATAGCAAATTCCTGCACATCCCACTACCGGAGGATGCCAGGCTTCAGATTAGGTGCCCCACCCCCACTAATTCTGGAAAATGTCTAGCAAACTCACTTGCAGATCCTGCAGGGAAATATCATTCCCTGCATCGGAGAGGTGGGCCCCATCTGTTCTATAAAGATAAGCTCTGTAAGGTACAATGGCCAGGTGTGGAATGATCCAACCTTGTCAGCCCTGTACAGCCTGCCAAAACTGCCTGTTCACTTTCTTAACAGCCCTATTTAAACTACGGGCATCCCATCCTTTGGTACAATCCATGTATCTGGCCAATGTCTCCATGGTCTCAAAATCTGCCCTAGCTTGCATAATTAGAAGCACAAGATCCTTGCCCTCCTGTGGTGGGACAAAAAGCTTATTGGCATAAAACAATGCCTGGAGGAGATCACCCCAGCACATTCTTCTCCAACCAGCCCACTGGATGGAAGCCATGAGACCGAGCCCAAACTGTGTACCAACAGTTGCTCACTTCACTCTGTGGCTGGCCCAGATGCCACACTGTGTTGGCAGATTAGGATCCCCACAGGCTGTGGTTTTGTCCGCCAATCTGTCAAGGAACACAATTATCAACATTGAAACTACAGTAACCGCACCCATCTTCCTAACAGAATGTACATTTATGCATGCCCAAGACTGCCATTTCTCTATGGCCCAGTAAGGGGTGGGACCAGCTTTTAAAGGCTTGACCCCATCCCTGCCTCACATGGCCCACGTGAGCACCACGTGAGGCCTTTATTCCCCTCCTCCCCACTGCAAATACTGTTTCTCCCCCTCTTGCCATGCCGGCTGAGGGGGATAAAAGATTTCTGTGTTATACACATTGTATATTCCTATATTAGGACCTCTAACAAATGGTTATATTGATATTATATAAATCATTTTATTTGGTTCAATTGCTTCTGAGTCTGCTCCCTTACTAGTCCTTCTAGTTTGAATTTTGAAACATTATCAGCCCCTTTCAGGTTTTTTGTTCCTTCACACTTGATAATTTTGTTCTTTGGGAAATATATTTCCCAAAGAGCAAAGTGAGGAATGAGTTCAGAGGTCCGTCGGAGGTCCATGAAACCCCCTGATTTTCAGTGTGGAGCTCCACACTGAAAATCAGGGGGTTTCATGGACCTCCGACGGACCTCTGAACTTGCAAAAACCAACGGAAACCTGAGGTGCAGGTAGAAGATCATTCGGAGCCTTGAAGAGATCCGTATCTGAAGATTTTTTAGGTGACATGAGTTGATGGATGGCTAACTGAACTCTTCCATATTAGGAAGATGCCAGGGGGTGAAGGGGGGAGTTATGAGATTAACATCTGTGGCTAACCAATAACCACAATCTCCTCCTTGTCCCCCTCCAATAGCATTGCATGGGACAGCAGTGGCCCTTCCTCCTGATTGGTTTGAGGGGAATTTTATTTTAAAAGAAATAATCCTAAAAATTAAGGGATAAAGGGACCTTCTTTAAACGTGGCATGGTTAAAGCCATACTTAAGAGCTACTTGCCAAAATTCATCTCTTTATCTTTAAAAATGATGGAGATGTACGCATTTTTGTAGGGCTGTGCTCTGCTTAGGTTCGGTTTGTAGAAGCGATAGCAGAGAGGTCTGATTTGCCTCCGCCAAAGGCGGAGACGGATCAGGTCAGGGGAGCTGTGGATTGAGATGAAGCAGATTCAGACAAAGCAGATCCTTCACCTCAATTTAGAGCTCCGAAAAAAGTGGGGGGGAGGGGGCTTACCTGGCTCCACTGGCGCTGGCACAATCCATGTGGCGATGGTGGTGGAGCCAGGTAAGGGGGCAGGGGGGCTTACCTGCCTCTGTTGTGGTCCAGCGGTGGCTTCAACTGAGGCCCAAGCCTCAAACCAGAAGAGCAGGTCACGGCCGTGGCCTACTCTTCCGGTTTGAAGCCTGGCCTTCATTTGAAGCTGGCACCGGACTGCGATGGAGGCAGGTAAGTGGTGGTGGGGGAGGGGAGCCTTACCTGGCTTTGCTGCCCACCACTGCCACGGTCCATGCAGTGGCAGACAGTGGAGCCAGGTAAGAGGGAAGGGGGACTTATTCACCCCCCATTTTGTCTCCCCTTCCCCATTTACCTGCAGTCTGCTGTGGAGGCAAGTAAGTGGGGAAGGGGGAATCAAGATATGACCCTTTGGATCTTGCTGCGGGATCTGATCTGGAGTGGGTCAGGGGAGAGTCGGATCGGTGTGAAGCAGTTCCGTATCGGGCCACGAAGCAGTTCGGTGGGCTGGTGCACAGCCCTACATTTTTGTTAATTCCCATTGATGATAATAGCTTGATTCTCTGAAAATGGTTTTTCCAATGAGTGATCCAGTGGTGCAGAGAGGCAGACCACCTCTGGGAACAGGAGAAGTGACCTCGTTCAGCAGAGCTCTGCCCCAAATTTCAGAGCAGAGAACTACTCTGCACACCCATGGCAGGAAAAGGTACATTGCAGAGTCCAGACTCTTTTATTTTAGTACTTTACTTAATTTAGCTCACCTCCCTTTCTTGACTTTGCCATCTCTTAATAGTAGAAAAAGCCTTGTAGAAGTGGGCAGAGCAATTGTAAATATCCTTAGCCACACTCTATTTGTTCACATCAAGAACATTTTAGCAAAAAGCCATTAATCCATATAATACAGCTCTACTATATTATAAACATTTCTAATAAGTAGAGTGGCTTAAAATGGGTTTTTTCTAATGCATTGATAATAGCAACTCAAGAGGTATTTTCTAATACTGGGTCCTTCACAGAAAGCTTCTTCAAATGACGTATGTAAAGGAAATCACAGTAGGAAGATGCTACAGACTAGGGGTGTGATCCGCTCCGATTAGGAGCGTAGAAGCAGTAGCGGATTGGCCTGCTCCGCCTTACCCAGAGGCGGAGTAGGAGCGGACCGCGGACCCCCTAGAAGCAAGGCGAAGAGAAGCGCCCATTTTTCGGAGCTCCTAGTTCAGGCGGAGCGCTCCGGTCGCCATCTTGAAAACATTTCGCCATAGGATTGCATTGCGGCAAATAATCACACATAACTAGGTTGTTTTTGAAGCTATCGTTCTAGAAATTCTTGTGCTCAGAGAGTCGTGGATGGGGGTCATTTTGAGACCACTCTCACCTCTCTGCGTTGTCTGGGTCGCGTGCTATATTTTTGTGAAAATCGGGTCAACCGCGCGGCTCAAACGGCGTTTTCGGCTTTTCGCCCATAGGATTGCATTGAGGGAAAGAATCGGGGATAACTGGGGGGGGTTTAAGCTATCATTCTGAAAATTCTTGTGCACAGAGAGTCGTGAATGGGGGTCATTTTGAGACTACTCTCAACTTTCTGCATCGTACGGGTCGCGCGCTAGACGTTTTTAAAAAATCGGCGGGAAAAATACCTTTTTCAAAGGGCTGAGGGGCAGAGTCAGCTCCCGGTCATGATGATCCCAAAGTTGGAGGAGGGCATAGGCAAAACGGGTAACTTGGGATTCTGGGAAACTTCTCTTTCTTCATCTGAACGGGCTTTTCCCCGTGTTTTTTAACACAGTAGCCCCACCAAATGCACAAACACAACCTGAAATCATATACTAAGCCAAGAATAAGAGATAGAAACACAGCACTGCTCCCCACCCTAACCTTGGTGAACAACTGATAGATGTGGTGCAAGGGGATGAGCTCCCCTAGGGCATCTCATCGTGGACGTGCCCCCACTCTCTCCTGCACTGGAAGGCCATTAGAGCCTTCCAAAGAGAGTAAAACGGTGGAGCAATGCCTATCATGAGTTGAAGTGAATGCTCACTTTTCAGTGGTGGAGCAATGCCTGTTATGAGTTGAAGTGAGCGTTTTACTTCTTCTCAGAGCTGTTGGTGGCTGTCTTGAACTGGCAGCTACTTCCCCCTCCCCCGGGCACGTCCCCCTATTGCTGGTAAAAGACAGATATAGCCTTTTTAAAAAAATTCTTCTTGCTGTTTATTGAGCAACACTGCTGCTTTTAATTCCACCCCTCCTTTGTTTATTGATTGATTTATTCCATTTTATATGCATTACTGGCTTATCCTTGGCTCACTTCCTTATGCCCCCAGAAATGCCAGCTGCATGCCTGCCTGCCTTCCTTCCCTCCTCCCCTGCCCACCTTGCAGGGATGTTGTGTGTGGGGTGCCCGATTTTCAAAAATTCGCCAAAAATCAGGGGATGATGGGATTGCTTTGAAACTTGGCGTGCATGTGTATATCCCCATGAGGTGTCATGGTGCCAAACATGAGGTTTCTAACTTGAACAGAAAAAAAGTTGTATAATTTTTTAGCTTTCAATGCAAGCCTATGGGGGGGGGAAACGGAGCTCCGGATCCGGATCCGGAGCTCCGGGCGGAGCGGAGCGGAAGTGGGCGGGGCGGGGGCGGGGCGGAGCGGCCCGATCCGGAAAATGGCGGATCTGCAAGTGAAGCGGAGCGGGGGGTCCGTGCACACCCCTACTACAGACACCCAAGTCTTGCATCACAAATACAGCAATATGATCTATGCTTCCTGAGATTATTAATGTTCTCAAAATTAACTTCTCTTTGTTCATCTTCATTTCCTGGCTCAGCTAAAATTTGGTTCCTAGAGCTACTTTTCAGAGTCAAAAATATTAATTACACAGTTAACTACTAAATAAAGTGTATAGACTGAAAGATGAGCCAAAGAGATTACTGCATATGCTAAGGCCTCTAATCATAGTGAGACCAGTTCAGTGGAGCATGTTTGATGATAAGACTGAGGATTGTCTGGGAAAGTCCTTAGAACACGAATCTAAAATATTAAGGACACGAGATATCAGAGGTTACTTTCCTGTGCAAAATTATTTCATTTCACTAATAGCATTTAGACTAACTTTCTTCTGGGGATGGCTTTTAATATATTTGTTCAACTGAGTGTTTTTACACATGACAGCCAATTACATTATTCATAGAGACAAATCTGGCACAAGTCACCTTGATAGATGGGAAGAGGAGCAATGCTATTCAAATCAGAGCGATCAGCCAATACTTTATATGGCCTCTCTAACTAGATGGCTAACCTCCAGAGTTTTCACAGGTACTTCATCAAGAAGTGTGTAACAACTTGGGCATAGGAATTAATATTTCCCCCCTTGATTTGTGCACTAGTGCAGGAACATCAATCCTAAGGTTTGGAGAAATGTATCGCCATACAGGTTTTAAATCATTTTGTTTTTGTTTTGTAATGACTTTGCAGTTAAGGTTGCTTTTGGGCTCATTTATATCTTTTTTCTTCACACATTTTCAGTGGTAGTCAGCTGCTATTTATATTTGCATATATTTCAATGAACATTAAAGGTAGGTTGAAATTCACCCTCCTATTTTCAGGAGACCATTCACACACACACCCAGTTATAGTTACATGTTGGACATTAGAAATGAGAATATGTCTTTTCTTTTGGAAGAGAAAGATGCTGTTTATCAGACATAACAAGGGTTTTTTTTCTTTTTGTCTAATTATTTCTTTCCTGATTTTGGTTATGTAATTTTTTTTCATGATTATGTTCATTCTAATCCACAATTTCATAGGACTAGGGATATACACAAATTTCATTTCCACCCATAAACAATTGAACAAGCCCTCTTTGCAATCCAAAATGTGAATACACGCATGCATGTATTTTCAGAGAAAATGTTTGCACATTGCCAAACTTGTGTGCTTGTTAAAAAAAATGTGCATTTTTCATGCTTTACTGGATGGGGGGAGAGAGGAGTGCACATTTTGGGTGCACACTTCTAAAAATGCACACTTTTCCAATTGAAAATCCATTTTTTCCCAATTTGAGAGCGGAAGGAAAGGGCCTTCTCATTTGCCCACATATTACAGCAATTAGGTGGGTGATCACATGGGAAAGGGCCTTTTCTGAAGTGGCCCCACATCTTTGGAACAAGCTCCCATCAGACGTCCACCATGATTCCTCATTGCAGGCTTTTAAGAAGGCATTGAAAACATATATCGTGGCCTTCTTGTGATATGAGTACTGTTGTTGCTATACTATTGTCATTCTTGTTGCTGGTCTTATTGTTGGCTTTATTGTTTTTAATTGCTATTTTAGGCTTCTGCCCTGACAGGTGGCCAAGAAATGTTTTTAACAACAACAACAACAACAACAACAACAACAACAATATAAAAAATGTGTTCAGGAATGCGAACAAGGCAAAATGAGTTTGAGGGGGGATTTGGAGCATCATGATGAACTCAAACATTGCATCCTTGCCCATCCCTACTTAGGAGCTCTGCTGCTAATGAAGAGGGACCATTTTTGCACAAACGTCCTCATTCACTTCAGTAGAAGGAGCACGGCTCCATGCTGTACTCTCCATTTAAATGAATGGGGAGTTCTGTCAAGTGTTCAGCTTGTGCACTGAAGTTCCCATGTTTGCAAGAAGCCACTGGGCCAGGGGAATCCCTACTGTCTTGAGCAGCCTTCAACAACCAGGTGCCTTCCAGGTGCATTATGCCACAACTTCCAGTATCCTTCGGTCAGCATGGGGATGGCTAGTCTTGAGGAACTTATTTCTCCTTGACATCCATGTAACTGACATCAGAATCAGCCACACAGGTACTTGGTAAACATTAACAAATTTATTTCCTTCATTTATTTTGGTACTCATAACAAATGCAACCCAGTAAAATGTGTTACTCTATCCTTTCCTTCAAAGGAACAATCCTGATCCCCGAGCAAGGGGTTATGATGGGATAGACAGGAGCTCTGCAAGTGGAAGTGTATATGTGTGTGTCTATCCCAGAGAAAAAGAGTCAGGTGACCCACCATTTTGTATCCTCTCCCACTCCGTCTTATTTGGATAGTGTTGTTCATCTCCCTTTTAAAAAAACCTGCCAGCATAATTCAGTCAAAATGAAACATTTTAATTTATATTTATTTCAATGAAAAAAAGTTAGGCACATGCTTAACTCAGCCAGTGGAATCGCTGGTACATCCTAACACATACTTGGAGCAGTGGTATTTTGTTTGCATGTATAATCTTTGCCATAGGAATGAGCTCAAGGAAAACTGGTTCAACAAGTTTGTGGCAGAAGCCTGCTCTGCACTGTGCTGATTGGTTGTGGCTTGTAACATCACAAACTCAACTCAGAAGCATAATACCCTGATTCTTCTTCTTCTTCTTCTTCTTCTTCTTCTTCTTCTTCTTCTTCTTCTTCTTCTTCTTCTTCTTCTTCTTCTTCTTCCTCCTCCTCCTCCTCCTCCTCCTCCTCAAGCAAGTTGAACAGCAGTCAGTGCAAGAACTTATTAGTGTTGTTGTTTATTCAAAATCATCACTGTCAAAACTACAGGACTACAGCAGTGCAATAGAATTCTTCTACCCTGGGAACATAAATCCTCATCTGCAAGAAGCAGAAATTATCAAAAATAATGATTCAGGTTTCCTTGTGATATCTGCTTTGTGCAAAGCATCTGTATGGTGAGTCAACATCATCCAGCAAAAAGATGTGCTTGGCCATCAATTTTATTTTATTCTAGTTTCCCCCCCTTTTCATATCCTCCTACATAATATATCTATCTTGCTCAGACTTCCAATTTTCCATCTTACATTATAACCTTTATACATGAATTGTCATAATACACATCAATAATACAAGTACAGCTGATTTCCTGAGCTGAAATAATATAACTCTGAGTCATTTTACTCAGAGTTATTTCATTCCTAGAATTTTATTAAGTATCTCTACTATTCAACCTTCTTAAGAATATATTTCTTTAGGAGTTTGAGGTATCCCCCAGAACTCTCAAGTGTTATCCAGTTCTGTCCAATCACTGTAAATCACATTAACTTCGAATATACATCTTTTACTTTTTACTCTAGAGTAAGTGTAAGGACCTGAACCAGGACCTTAGCTTTGTGGTGGGGCCCCCTATGGATTCTTGAGGCAGATCACACACATGTACACACAGCCCTGCAATTTATATTTCCCAATGGTTATCCATTAAACTAACATATGGACCACTGTTTGGCAATATATATTGCAGAGTGGAAGTGTTAAAGCCTCTTGCTTACTCTAGAGTAAAACAGGAAAATGGATGCTTTCCTCTTAAGTACTCACATACACACTTACTCAGTGCACACACATTAACACATCACCCCACCCTTACTCTAATCACACTTTTTTAAAAAAACACCCATTGGTGGCAATGGAGTCTTTTCAAAACCCCAATAGCATCAGGGGAGAGGCAATTGAGGGGTAGCTGAGCTGGAGAGGGGAGGTTTAGCTCTTCTCTCCCCAGCACTGACCCCTCTGAAAATGCACCCTCTGTGTAATTAGGCTTCTTTTAAAAAGCCTCCATTTACACTGATGGAGGTTCTTTTAAAGCCTAAATGCAGTGGAGGATGGGATTTTTTTCCAAGATGGGTCACACAGGTTTGGCAGGAGGGGGGAGGGACTAACCTATACTCCCCAGCAATGACCCCCTCCCAAAAAACCCATATTGTAATTAGGCTCTTAAAAGCTTCCATTGTCACCAAATGGAGGCTTCTTTCTTTTTTTAAAAAAAGCCTCACTTGCAAAATGGGGGCAAATATTCCTTATCTCCAATTCCTAATCTCTGGTTGGAGACATGGACAGGGGCTAAATGGAGTTCCCCCAAAAGCCAGGGAGCTCGTGCAGCGCACCCCGTTTATCATGCCAGTAAAAATCTGTTGGGAAATGCTGTTGCTGATTACTCGGAAACATGTTGCATAAAGAAAGATATAGCACATATCCTGAAATGTGCTTCTCCCCGTGTATGCGAAGCATCATGCACAACTGTAGCTTAGGGCCAAAATCCACCCCAACTGTCACTGAAAAGTAGCTTTTCCCCTCTCCTTGATTAGCGCATACATCTCCCACTCTCAAACTGACAGAGAGTTCATCCAGCACTTTTAAAAAACAAGGGTATGACATTCTGCTCCAGTGCTTCTCTGCAAGTGATCTGTCAGGAAAAGCAAACATTTTAAAATAATTACATTTACAACCACATTTATATTCAGCTCTTTCCAGGTTTCTGACTTTTGTCGTGGTTTTTTGACACCTACTACACATCTTATTTTCACCAACTGTGACTAACACTCTAATTTCTGACTTCAATAATTCAAAGGCTACATCTGTGGCATTTGTATTAAAATGACAATATTTAATTCATTTTATGGCTCTTTATCATATTGACTTGAGCCTTAGGGCCAAAGTATGTGACCAAAATCAGGACACTGTAAATGTAGGTTAAATGGATCTATGCTTCATCTCTCATCCAATTCACAATTTCTCAACCCATCTTTTCGACACCATCCGAAAGTTATGGAACACACTCTGAGTTAGTCAATAGGGCAAGGAATTGGCCTGCAGAATTACACCAGGGCTCAGCCCTGCATTAAAATGTTACAGTGTGGGTTCCAGCCAGCCACACCCTCTTCTAAGTTGCTCCATCTCCCCTCCCCTTTAGTTTTACACACCCACACCTACAGCAGACAGCAAGCATTCTATAGCCATTGGGCCTTTTAGTCATAATTGAATGTTTGTTTATTTTTCCTCCTGCCTTGTTTTCATATTCACGCCAAGGTTGGGGTTTCTTCAAGCTGGGTGAGACTTCTGTCTTTGGCTACACAAAGCTACATATGCCTAACTTCCACGCCTGACATAGCCTGAGCATGGGAAGGCTATAGTGGGTGGGATGAAAAATGAGGCGTGGAGGCATGTCTTTGAGACCTCCCCGTGATACCTACCAGAGACAGGAGGGGAATACAAGCCTATGAATTGGCTCTTGCCCCTCCCCTCCTCCTCTTCTTGAAACGCAGCTCCGTCCCTCCCTGTAGGCGGGGAGGGCTTGCTGGTCGTCCTTTAGGGGGGGCGAGTAGGAATTTTTTGCTCATAATCTTTCATTGGTTATGAGTTTTTTTGCCTACTTCACACTGTAAGACAGGTGGGGAGGAATTCTTAGATTGATTTGGCATCATTAACAATTTGGTCACAATTATGATAGGCAGGTATGTGTGAGCATCTTGGGTGGGTTAGGGTTGGTGAGCATTCTGAGGCACTATTGCGGTGATCGGTAATTCCTGAGGCTCCCCAGCTGTGAGTTTTATGGCCCAGCTGGCAATGATAAGGGTTACCTTTGAGGCCAACCTTCGTCACCGACTTGTAGCCCTGCGGCATGAGGGGAGGTTGATGCAGAAGGCCTCCCTACCCCAAAATGGGAAGCCTGGGAGATGGCGAATGTTGAGGAGCCACTCTCAGGCTGTGAATATCTCACCCAATAAAACCATGGCTAAGGCTGGATTAGAGAAGATTCCCACTTAGGTTTTCCCTTTCTGCAGATCTATTAATAAATGTGGCCCTGTTTAAATCCCAGTCTTGTGTCCTCCTCGTTATTCCCCACACTCCACATTCCCCGCAAATGGACTTGGAAAACTGAGTTCACTTTCATGCTTGCATCCAATGGATTGTTCCAATAGAGGACTGGTGGATTCCCTTCTCCCTCGCAGCCACCTGCACACAGACACATACCCCAATCTGCTCCAAAGGGCTGGAAGACAGGGAAGTCACATCAAACCAACACAGGTCGCTTGTGTAATCGGACTGCTATTACCATGATCCAATTTTTATCACATATGCTTTGTTTTGAAGGAAACTTTAGCATTTCATTAACCAATAGCCACATAGCTAGCAGGGGACTACTAGCCCAGAAGTACTGATTCCCAAATGTTCAGCTACAGACATAGGCCTGGTTCACAGTTGGCAGCTCCCACATGATCAACTGCACCTCCCACATGATCAATCGGACATTCTGTCAAGTTGTCATCGTCACCTATATAAACCAGGCTTATTTCTGCACTGGAAGTTCAAAGAATGTCTCCTTGGTGTGGTTGAGGAATTGCCTTTCCTATTGTAGTTTCAAAATAAAAATAACAAATTTGTAGTAGCATTAATGATCCCCAAACTGATAGTGATAGATGGAATGCAATGTTGTAATGTAGAACCTACTCTTAACTCTCATATGTCTGACTCCTATTCTAATGTGCTAGATTCTGTTTATAGCCAGCAACACCAGTGCTAATCCAAAGTCATCATTTGGGTTTATTTGCTTCTTTTATTAATTCAGTTGATGAATATGCCCATACCTGTTGTAACTGTTGTTTTTTCAGCAGTAGACAGATTGACATTGGCATACGTTTTTCTTCATGTCGTTTATTTGCACACAAATGAAAAACACATCTCTCCTGACAGTTTCAGCTAGCGGATAGCTTTGATGGGCAGTAAGCAGAGATGACAGAGGGTAAAATGTGGCATAATTACATGGCATTTGAAAAGATAAGCAGCTACAGGTAGTTGAGTAGCAATTGTTCCTTCCCAGGGCCATCCATTTATGCCAACAAACAGAACATGAGAAAGAAAACAAGCAAAATGACATGGATACATTTTATCTGCATTACTGAGCCAATAGATCAAGGTGAAAAAACTTTGTTGGCAATCAAAAGATCATTTATGGAACACAACTTCTCCAAGTATGGGAGTTGCAACTATCACGTGGTATCTTGCATACCTGAAGTAGCCATCACAGATCAGCTATCAGAAGCTTGAGTTTTGTAATCACAGAACACATTGTTCTTCAAAGAAAGCAAACCTATTAGGCAGAAAGCTTGATAACTGCCACTTCAATTGTTGGTCATGTGAATGAACACTCATCTTATGGAAGAAACAGCTGCAGAATATGCTGGGAGAGAGATCTTATTCTGAGCAACTGTGCCATAATGGGATGAAATTATCTAAATCAAGGTTATTTTAGTGTGTTGTTAAAAATGCCAACCACCTGCTGTAAAGTTTGGAGATATATATATATATATATATATATATATATATATGGATGATATTCTGGAGGTGACAGACTTGACCTTGGGGAAGCTGGGGGTGGCGACAGCTGACAGAAAGCTCTGGCGTGGGCTGGTCCATGAAGTCACGAAGAGTTGGAAACGACTGAACGAATAAACAACAATATATATATATATATATATATATATATATATATTATATGAGACTTATTTTCTCTTGGGTGAAAGATACATAAGGACGTCCTTAACTTGTTTTTAGGCATTATTTTTAGCTGCTAATTTTTCAGCATCTCTGCTTTCAATGTGTACTTAGAATACCCTGCCATAACAGAAATCAGCAACAGCAAGATAGGACTCATTTCCATTTCCTGTGGTACTGTACTTATTTTTAGGCTTCAAAGGAATAGTGAAAGGATTTATGAAACTTTGCTTTTTCTAGTCCCACTGCTCTTTGTTGTTGCAAAAACTGAGAAAAAGCCAGGGCTGGGGAAAAACCTGTGAGTTGCTCATTTGCCCTTTCTCCTGGTCTTCATCACTCATTCATTCAGTTCTTTTTAGGGATCCAGATGATGTTCCTCCCAAATTGCATCCCTGTCTTTACTCATTGTTGTTCCATTTTAAGTACTGTGGAAGGATCTAACCCTGTGTATGCAGGGATCAAGCCAGGAGTATGGGATGCAATTGCCATAATTGTAACTTGGGCCATGTCTACATCAACTTGATAGACCGGGCTGGTCACAGCCAAGTCCCTGTGTGTCCAAATGACACACAGGGACTCCCAGGGGCAGGGGGGATGGGCATGAGTTTTCCCAGGGATAAATAATCCCTGGGAAAACCTGATTCTTCCCGTGGTCTCAGGGTGATCCTGAGGACCGTGGGAGGTGTGGCCGCCCATCCTGGCTTCTTTCCTCCTCCCCACGAGTAGTGGGGGTCAGCAGAGGGAAGGAGCCAGGCTGGGGGTAGTCGAGGCACATTGGGGATGGGGTGAGAAGCAGGGTTGGGGCTTTTAAAAACAAACAAAAAACACCTTACTTTTTGCCGGAATGCAAGTGCACTCCAGCTCCTGTTCCTTTTTATTTAAAAAAATGGCACCCATGGTGGGCACAACATCTCTCTCCACTTCCAGGACATCATACAGCCATCTGGACACAGGGCAATGATCACAGAAGCCAGAAATCCCAGTATCGTCTCTCTTGCAACCCTCTACATCCATAGGTGTAGAAAGGGCCTTGGTCTTCGTATAGGTATCTGTAAATAGGGATGTATGAGAAATTAGTTTCAGATCATTTTTTAATAAGAATTTACCCCATTTACACTGCCCAGAGCCAATGGCAGTCAAAATCTGTGGCCAAAGTCCATACATTTCCAAGTATATTTTAAAAATGTGTATTTTGAAAAGTTTAAACTACCAAGAACAGCCTTGTAACTTTTGGAGAAGGGTAAAAGCTGGTGGGTTGATAAGTTCCAACCACACATTAGTCTGAGAGGTGTATATCAGATCATTTGCTATAAGAATTCACACATATCATATTACCCAGCATCCCTCATCTCAAATTCTGCCTTAACTGAAATCTGATAGCTGCTCTATTCTTGGCTCACCTTCCCTGTTGAACATTCAATGAATAGTGTATCATATTTGATGACCTGGATGAATTTTATAGATAAATAAACTTTATATCTGTCTGACATATACTAAATACCTTTAAAAGTAAAATTAACGTTTATAATCCTATCATTGTCCAGCATTAGACAGTGTTGCTTTAAATGGAATAGGGAATTTGACTTATATGTGTCTCAACAGAGCCTCTCATCTTGTTTCTGTCGGACCTTTTGCTGACTCTGGACAACAATCCAGGAGAAAGAAGAATGGGATTTTTAGAAGAGAGTGGGCCAGGAATTTCCCCCTTGTTCCTTGTTTTGCCAGAAGCATAGGTAACCTTTCATCATCAAAGGAAGCATACCTATTAAGCAGAAAGCTTGATAACCACCACTTCACTCATCTTATGGAAATAATTTATATAAAATACCTTTGTTTCATCCCAAAATAGGTAGGGAGAGTAAATTGCTTACTCTTCTTCCTAGGAAAGCACTGTAGAGATTATGGACTCCTCCAAATGGCTCGTCTGCATCAATACAAAAGACAGGGACAAACACCAGTCCCCAAGAGGTACAACAACAGCTTGATGTGAATTAGTGATTATCAGGATTTTTTTAATTCTGTCATTAACTTTATTCTCAGATATAAACATCATAATCTGGCTGATCTATGGAATCCAAAACATTACATAAATGTGATACTTCACTAGGGGGATGCAGTTTTTAAGAAAAAACAATGTTTTCCCCACCCAATTATATATGTAGGTGCTTTTTCATGCATCCTCATCCTACAAGATCTCAAGAATAGAGCACTCATTATTTTAAACTTGTATGACTATTTTCCCCAAAACCTCCTGCACCCTAGGTTGTATTTGGAGTAGCTTGCAATTATAGAATTCTCTTTAATTACCCTATTCTTATTCAGTGTCCCTAAATTAGAAAGCAACAGAGCTGAAACAAAGTGGCCATTTCAAGTTAATGAGCCAAATGCAGGAATTTGTGCATGTGAATGAATACATGAATCTGAATTTGTACACCCATGCAAAAGTTTGTTAATTCATTTTTTTCTTGTTCATTCATGAATACAAATTGCAAATGCATGTCTTTTGGCCACTTCGACACTTTAGCAATGGAATAAACCAACAACTTAAATAATCTTCCCAGTTGTGTCTTAAATCTAATCAATTTTAGGCATCCTGATTATGTGCCTACAAGTGCTGCTAGCATTGCAAAAGGGGGGAAGAGAACCTGGGCTTTGCAACTGGCACTGGGTCCAGAGTCTACTGAGAAGAAATATGGAAATTGAGTGGAATTTGGTTGGGGAAGAAGTTACTATAACACAGAGCATAATCATTCTTAGCTTTTCTCAACTTCTTACTTCCACCACAATACCTTTCAGTATGCAAGGAAACTGATACCTTGCATCCCCAGCACCAGTTGGGGAGTCAGACAGAAGGGAAAATAAATAATCATACACAATCTGTTTGGGGGTTGAAAGTGGCCACAGCATTTTATTGGCAATTTCTTTATTTACTTTACTTATTTTTTTAAAATTCCTTTATTGTTAATTTAATAAATCTTAACAAAAATAGATCATGAAAAGAAAAAACAACAACAAAGAAACACTACATACATAGAAATATCACCAGTTTATCCCATCAGATATGCCATTCCAAAATAAAGGGGGGGGGGAATTATACATGGGTTTCAAGAAAAGCAGACCAAATATCCATGTATCCACTCATAATTGGTGTTGATAATAACGCCTGTTCAAATGTCGATAGCATTGTTAACTCCTCAGTCCATTGCATTATGGGAAGTGAACATTTATCCTTCTAACATGATTGTATTTTAGCTGTCATAAGGGCACTGAAAATCCATTTGTGCTTACAATGGCCACAGCTAGACCTAAGGTTTATCCTGGGATCATCCAGGGTTCGCCCCTGCCTGAGCACTGGATCCCCTGTGTGTCACCTAGATGAACAGGTTTGACCCCTGGATGATCCAGGGATAAACCTTAGGTCTAGCTATGGCCAATGTGTTAACTTTCAAGAAGCCAGTAGGTAGTTTAGGAGGACAGGCACATTGTTCCATATTAAAGATTGTTTCAGTACAAAGTTTATCCTTAGTATAACCTCCTCCCAAAAGGGGGCAAGTACTGAGCTTTGCCAAAACATATGAATTAAAGAAGGATTAGGTGGATTACATCTCCAACAACTATGCAAGTTAATTATGCAATTATGCAAGTTAAACAAACCCTTATTAAAAAAGAAATTGTGGAGTCCAATAAACCCGTAACATTTATTTCATTTATTTATTTTTGCTGAATGAGACAAAGAAGCATAGAATCCATAGAAGCTTCAGATACATATGCTAGGGTACACAGATTTAGGTACACATGAAATACACATGATTGTGTAACAGAAAGCCAACCCCAGCCCCTTCTGGTGCCCTTGGCAAGGTGGTATTTTCAGTTCCCCCAAATACCCTCCACTTCTGCTGCCACCACTACTTTCTTCCTCCTTGCTTCTTCCAACTACCACCCGCAGCCACATCCCTCCTACCTCCTGATCACTGCTGTCACCTCCTTCTCACCACCACCTTCCCTTCCCTTCCCTTCCCTTCCCTATGTACTCCTCATGGCTGCCTCTCCCTCCTTTCTCCATCCCCCTGGCAACCACTATCTTCCACTCTTCCTGTATCCCCCCCTTGGCTGCTGCCAACTGAGGGCCTCACTCACCATGAAGCATCCTTCCTGGCAAAGCAGTCTGGGTGATGGTGTCTCTGGAGATTACCTGTGCTGCCCAGGGCCACCTGAGTGCCTCACTATGTGGAAGGCCCCCTCATAGTGAAGCATTTGGACTGTTGAGACTGGTTGGGCTCTCTGAAGAGACTTTTTTGCTATGGAACTTGCTGCAGCAAGAAAGCATCTGGCAGGGCTTCCCAGACTATCCCAACCCAGGTTTAGTTCTGAAGGCTTCTCAGGGTTAGGCATGAGGTTGGTGCTCCAGAGAGCTGTGCTGGGCATTCTTCAGCAGGAAAGCACCTGGCACAACTCTCCAGAGTGCAGGGCAGGCTGATGTCTTTCTCTGGGAATCCCTCAGGGCTAGGCATTGGCCTGCAGCTCCATGCCCAGTCTTCCCAGTAGCAGAGGGCATGTGGTTGCAGCTCCTGGCCCCAGCCAGGAGGACCCAGAGCTGCCACCCACAGCCATTGCCACCTTCAGTAGGTTGTTTGCTGCTGTCAGAGTTTGGCATACAAGGCAGTCACCCTATAGCACCCCCTCCACGGAGAATGAAATTTGACTGAATAAGCTTTTGTTTTGTTTAAGTAAGAAGTTACACCCAACTTTCAGAGAAAGGAGACTTAAAAACATAACCCTCTACTCAGAAGTAAGTCTCATAGAATTCAATGGAGTTTACTCCTAGGTAAATGTATATAGGATTGTAGCCCACAAGAAGGAATAGCAGGTACAATTCCACAGATACCAACAAGCTCAAATACGACTCCCAGACACAATTTAGTAGGCTCAGGAAAGGGAGAATGATTGTAAACAAATGACTATTCATACTTAACTTATCCAAACCCATGAATTTAACTTTAATTTATAGTGTGAAGTTTTCCTCCATTGGCTTTAATCAAACTCACCCTGGGCTTATAAGTCTGCCAAAATTAGATAGTGTCACTTTGACTTAAACAAAATGGAGAGATTTTCCTGTCGGGTTGGTTTCTCCCAAGTTTTCACAGCTGCCTCTGGTACATGTTCCACCTAGTATTTGCTGTTTATCTCTGGCGCTGATAACAATTGTGTTTTTCATTCAAACAGTGGACTTCACACGCAGCAGGCTTATTAACTGCTCTTTGTCCTCCTCTTCCCTTGATAGCTGGCACCATCTGTATCCTTGCATAGCCGCGTCCCCTCTCCAGTACAATTTATTAAAGGGGAAGGAGCGGAAAGCGTAGAACAGAACCTCGGAGACAATTTCACACATCTGTTTCTGTGGGTGTTCTTTCATTCTTTCTCCATTTATAATTAATGAAAAATAATGGTGCTGACACAAGTTAATTACTATGAAAAATTACAGTTTATGCTATTCATTATAATAATGGCAAATTACTTGAGTTTTTCAAATGCTATTCCTCACCAATTAGAAGAGTTTACAAAGAGTTCACCTATAATATGTGGGTGTGGGTGAGTTCCCA
This sequence comes from Elgaria multicarinata webbii, assembly GCF_023053635.1. NCBI lineage: Eukaryota > Metazoa > Chordata > Lepidosauria > Squamata > Anguidae > Elgaria > Elgaria multicarinata. The sequence continues at coordinate 69,296,565 of NC_086176.1, read as the reverse complement.
TCCTGGGAAGTTAAAGGAACACCCAATTTTTTTCACTAGCAGAACAGGCAGCACCAGGCAAACGATATTAATCACAAAGTTCTGCATCTAAAATAGGAGCAAGGGAAATGAAAAGAAAATTGAGCATATGTTGGTTGAGCAGAGAGGTCAGAACAATATATAAAGGTTTTCTTTATTTAGCTAAATATTGCCTTGGTAGATTTCAAAGAAACATTAAAACATATTTTGCTTGGTAACAATTTAGTTTTAACTAATTGGAAATAGTGTCTTGTCTTAGTTTACCCACACAAAAATCAAATTACGGATTGTAAAATAAGCAATTAATATTCTCCTAATTAGCCCATGCAAATTAGGAAAATGTTTCTTCTGCAAGTTCTTTTCTTATGAAGCCATAAATTGCAAAAGTAAATGGAATATTCTTCAGGTAATTAAGGATAACTTATGGATGAAACATACTAATGATGTCTAATGTGTGTGAGTAAATGATTGTGCTGAAATGCACTCCATTTGGCATCTTTTTGTTTTGCAAAAGCCCCAGTCTAAAATCTAAGACAAGCATTACCTTTTCCACTATGCCATAAAATTCAACACACAACATTAGTACATATGACTGCATGCCATAACAAGCTTTGATATGTCTAAATAGATGCAGATAATATATGTATATCTAGACAATACAGAATAATAAAACTGAAATTCTGCGGTGGCTCTGATCAAAACAATGTAAGTCAAATACTGGAGGGGGGAAAATAGCTTCTTATGCATACATTAGCATCGTTCAGTGTCCAAAAGACAATGTCCACTGGGCTGGAGAGAGGCCACTGACTGATCACTATCCATGAGATATATTTGTGGCATCCCTATTCTGCCAGTAAGCAACATATTTCCTTTAATTAATTAATTAACTAATGTTAAAGTCATCTTCCGTCTTTTGACTCTCAAAAGGCCCCTAAGGCATGCGGCCATCTGGCTGTGCAGATCAAGGGTGCCTTTGGGGCAATAAGGACATTACTTTAAATCTGTATCTAGCAGCTACGCTTTTTTCTTTCAGTTTTACTCTGGAGTAAGCACAGGTTCCCCAATCAAGACTTTTCTTGGGAGTAGGGGGGCAGGTTTCTGGAAGCAAACCATGTTGACAGTGGGGAGAGATCTAATCATCCCCTCCTGGTGCTCAGTGATCCAGATCTGAATCAGGGCCACACACACTTGCTCTGTGTTAAAAAGAGGGGAAAAAGCTAGGCCTCTGGTACATACAATGCAATTAATGTCTAGTTTGATTCATAAACACTGGCATTTGCTATCACAAGCTGTAGTGATGGCCACTAACATTGTCCTCCCCTGATCTTTTGAGGCTGAGCTTTGCTGGGGGGGGGGAGTTTGGCAGCTGTCTGCCCTCACTGACTAAATTGTACATAATGGAGGCTCTAGAAATCATGCACTTTCCCTACTGCATCAATGGCAGCTGTAAAGGCCCCATGTACGCAAGGGTAAAGGCACGAACACCCTCACTGCCAAAATTGCTCACTTCCCCCTGCTGTGTCAATGGCAGCTGCCACTGATGCAGCAGGAGGAAAGCACACAGTTCCGGCAGCAAGGGTGAGTAGCTGGCTGTGGAGCACTTGTAGGGGTTGTGCCAAAATGTGCCTGTCTGGGTGGGCAGGGGGCAGACTCGGGGGGGGGGGTTCTGTTGGATTTCTGGACTCCCTAACAGTATGCTGCTGGATTTGGGATCTTAGAAATTGGGGTTCTAAATCTTGAACAGAGCCTCCATGGATAGAGGAGGCCCTCTCCTTCAGAAAACCATCCTACACATGTAGATGGAAATGGTGGTGGATGGAGCGGCACTATTGTGCTCCTTGCACATTTACTGGGTTTGCTTGCCCATTAGGAAATGTGTCATTTTGCCAGGATTATGTTCATAATATTACACTGGGCCTAGACACACACTGCTAGTATGTTGAGGAGTTTCCACAGTGTACCAGGAGTTCTGCCAAAATAGTGTGTATCCCATTGAATCTTATATCCAGATTCTCAGCCAGAAAATCTTCAGGTTAGCATGGTACCCCAAACTACCTAAATGTTTTTTTATGACTTCTTCTAAAATTAATTCAGACTGGATTAGCTACAACACAATTCAGATTAATTACGGCATATCTTGCATTATAAATATTTCAAATATTGGTTTAACTTTAGAGTGTATCACTACATAATATAAGCCTTATTTTTCATAGTTGCTTTTCATTGCATATTCTTACATAACTTTTTACTTTCCATATTATATAATCCAGTCCCCAATAGTCAATTCCTAAATATAGTAATGCTGAAGCATAATCCAGTCCACAACAAAGTTGTGAGCACCTTTACAGTCAACAGTGGATTTGCAATACTTGGCACAATTAACCGTGTGCAACAATAATAGCATTAACAGAGTGAAATAATGGACTGATTCTTTGTAAACAAAGGCTTTTGATTTCCAAATTATGTACTCCATGCCCATAATCAATTCTATCCATTAATTTAACCAATTATGTAGATGCACAGATTCAAGGATAAATATTGGATGGTCAAATTGTTTCATTAATTTAATCTATGATCAGCTGTGCCATAACACTTCAAAGGGGTTTAAAGGTAAGCTGGAAGTAACATCAGAAAATGTCTGGATCTCTCTTCCACCTCCTTTGCTCTGTTCTGCTGTTACTGAGAATGACAAAAGGATAGCAGCTGAAATTTCACATAAAATATTGAAATAAATACATCTCTTCATAAAATTCTCATCAGCTTTTCCTTGGCTCCTACAGGGTACATACTGAATGTTTATAAGCTGCTGCCACAGTGTGATAGCTGAAGAGGGGGCCATCACTGCAAAGTGGTGATCTAGAAAGAAGGGAGAGCCTAGAGCTACAATGCAGAGAAATTACATCATAATGTTGTGCCAACTCGAGGCCACTAGAAGTCTCAATTAAGGACAAAGTCATTTGCAATTTACACAGGTTATGGACACAGTTTACACAAATTGTGGCCACAATTTATGTAAATGCCAGTTTTAACAAGAAAAAAGAAGTGAAAGTTCCCAGCTTCTGGGGAAAAAAGCCCCCAGCTCAGCTTGTAACTGCAAACCAACAAGCCCCCAAAGGGCCAGATTTCCCTGCAATGGCATTGCTACAATTGCCCAGTTCACATGTCTGGAACTGAAAGAGGTCCCAAAAGCAATCTGTGGTCAACCTCAAGGCCATCTTGACCAGCAGGAAGGAGGATTATGCAGTTGGGAGGTGTGAAACAGAAGTGCCTGAGTGACGACAAGGGGAGGGGAATAGAAGGTGAAACAGGAAGAAAGGCGCCCCTCCCCAAGTCTTTATCTCGTCCCTTCCAAATGTGTGGGAAGGTGTTTGTGGTGGCGGCAATGACAAGGCCCTACTTAGGAGGAAGTAGTCTAAGTAGGTTTTATTATTTTAAACAGGTTACTGGGTTTTATGCTATGCATGCATATATGGGTGTTTTAGTTGTCCTTCCTATATGCCCTACCCTTAGTTAAATAAAGTATGCTACCTCATTCCTTTATATGCTGCTGTTGTCTTGTGCCTCGGGTCTGGTGCTAAATCCAGAGAGAGAGAAGGTGAGAGTAAATCAGAATTCTGGTGCCCTTTCTTAGAGGCTTCCTGGATGGGAAGCCTCTGGAAAGGCGGTGACAGCAACCTTTACAGTTGCGATATAATGAATTAAACTGTTGGTCCATCTAGGGCAGAATTGTTTACTTGGCTGTTATCAGTTTCCCATTTTATTTATTTATTACATTTTTATAGCGCCCAATAGCCGACGCTCTCTGGGCAGTTCACAAAAATTAAAACCATTAGGAACATAATAAAACATCCAACAAGCTAAAAACCCCATTACAAAATACAATATAAAAAGCACAACCAGGATAAAACCACACAGCGGAAATTGATATAGGATTAAAATACAGAATTAAAACAGCAAAGTTTAAATTTAGATGTAAAATACTGAGAAAATAAAAAGGTCTTCAGCTGGCGACAAAAAGAATACAGTGTAGGCACCAAGCAGACCTCTCTGTGGAGCTCGTTCCATAGCCAGGGTGCCACAGCGGAGAAAGCCCTCCTCCTAGTTTTACCTCGTTTTACCTTGTACACTGCTCCGAAAATTTTTCAATGAGGAGCGGTATATAAATATTCTAAATAAAATAAATAAAATAAAATAATCAGGTTCCTTTTAACTGGAGATGCTGGGAAGTGAACCTGAGATCTTCTGTAGAGACAACATCTATGGCCTTTGCCTTAGAACACTTACCTGTATGCTTCACATCACAGCCTGAGGATTCTACAGCCTTAGCTAGACCAGGCTTTATCACAGGGGCAACCCCGGGATCGTCCCTGTGCATCCACATGACACACAGGGGATCCTGGGATCAGGGAGGGATCATCCCTTCCTTGCCCCCAGATAGAGCCCTCCCCTTTGGGCCCGCTTTTTCCACGGTCTCAGGCTGGGCCCATCACCACGGAACATATGGCCCGTTTCCACAGTTTGACCCCAGGGTAGGGTGGGAAGAGCGGAGAAATTAAGTGATTTTTTTTTTTAAAAAAAAAAACTACCTTAAGCACACGAGTATTCGTGCGCTCCTGCTTGTTTAAAAATAAAAAATGGCGGGCGCAACACCTCTCTTCCTAAGGTCGTCACACCTCACATGTAAACAGAGGAGGGATCTCATGTTAATCACAACGTGAGATCTTCCCTCCACCATCCTGGATTATCAGGTAGGTCTAGCTAAGGCCTACAAGAGTCCAGTCACTACATAATGGGTGGTGAGGAACAGTCATCTCAGTAGGATGAATTATTGGCTCTCTTTGTCACACTTACAATGCGAGAGCGGAAGAAATATCTAAATGCCACTTGGCTGCTAGGAAGCTTGTAAATCCTGTTAACTCCCCAAAGAGAATGACTTAACAATTACAGCTCTTTTTTTAAAAAAAATTAAAAAATGTTTCCCCAATGTACTATTAATTTGCTTAAATAGGGGCTGCTAAGTATTAGGACTCCAAGGTTTAGAGGAATTTGTATTTCTGAAGAAAATTTAGCTTTGACCTTGACACAAAAACTGACAAAATATTTTGTTATGAACATAAAATTTAAAATAAATTAATTTGACTCACATATGTCCATGCTACAAAATTCCAGCAGGCCAAACTCAACAAATCAACCTGAAGCCATTAATTGGCTACACTTATAACAATAGGACCTTTTTTATATATATAAAAAATCACAATGAACAAGATTTACTGATCAGAGGTGGCGTTATTCATATGCTTAAAGATTTTTTACTGAAGCATGGCCAAACAAAGGTTGAAAACTAATTTGTAGAAAGGCAGAAGGCTTTCCAAGCACAAGCACCCTTTTAAATGCAATTCTTATTTTAAACTTACACAACGTGTTATTAAATAAAGAACATTAAAGCTTAACTCCATGTGGTTTTGACCTTTTGAACATGCTAATAGATTTTGGTTATTTGATCCCACCTGACCTGATTTTGCCGGTTGTTTTTTTACTGCTTGCATTGGTTTTGTTCTTATGCAGGTTTTCTGCATCATCTTAATTTTTTACATTGGAGCTGATCAATTAACTTGAGAAAACTCTACGTAGTGTTGACTCAATCATACAAGAAATATAATTTAATACAAATGGTGCTTTATGCATTGATTTTCCCAACTGCTCTATAGAATTAGTGTCACTAAAGAAGCCAGCCAAGCTGAACTAACTATATTAAGCATTTTTGCAATTTATCTCTTGGTATAATGAACAGTAAATGATATAATGACCAACAAGATTAATGTTAGAACAAACATGATAGTTAGAGTCACTTTGCACAAGTCCAACTCAAGATGCTGCTGAATAACCAGTAATTTGGGATGCATAATAGGCATGCTATTTGGATTTCAAGGAAAGTATATAGACATATATTTAGGCTATAACAATATTTTAGCTAAGGATATGCAGGGCTTTTTACATTAGTGCTGCTAGTTGAATTTTAATGGGCACTCTAGAGGAGCCTAAATGGTATAAAATCAATGTTTTTCATAAGCTTGCTCCACTAATTAGGAGACTCAGTTTATGAATAGATGTGCCACATTCTCAAAGTGCTAGTCATGATTCTGCAAAGTAAAATAATTGCATTTGTCATGCTAATATTACTATCTGTCGTGTTGAAGATAGAGTGAACATCTAGATTAATCCAAGTAGAGAAAGGATAGGAGTTGGCAGGCATCTTAATCGTAGAGTTTACTTTAGTGAGATTTGATGGGATGTTTTGCTCAGCTCTAGATCATGTCCATTCATCAAAGGAATTTTCATTCAGGACAGCATAACTAGGGTTGAAGCTATAGGTAATCAGCTCTTGAAGTTCCATTGGGAACTTTGGAGCAAATATAAAAAGGAGTTGCTTCCAAGCAGCTCCCCTTTAACACCGGTAATAATGTTAAAGAATTTTCCTGAAGATTTAAAGAATAGATTAAGTAAAGTTTTAATAGAGAAAAACAAAATGAAATTAAGAGAATGGTTAAGAGGGATGAATACAAGAAAAAAGATGGAAGAGGTTCTAAAAGATAGAAAATTAACTTGGCTAAATTATTGGCAATTGGAACAATGGACCAAAAATTGGGTAAGAGAAAACGGAGAGTGTAGAGAGATGACGAAGTTCGAGAAATTAATTGATAAAAAAGAAATTGATAAGGGAGACAATACAGTGACAAAAGGTTTAATGAGTCAAATATATAATATACTACTTGAGAAAGGTTCGTTGGATAGTGTAGGAAAATCGGTTTGGGAGACAGATCTGAAGATACAGATAGGACAGCAGAGTTGGGAAGGACTATGGAGACAGAGTGTTGAGAAATATGTCAGTTAGAATAAAGGAGAATTATTATAAAATTTTATGGAGGTGGTACCTAACCCCGGTTAGATTAAACAAGATTAATAATCAGCATTCAGCAGATTATTGGAGGGGCTGTGGTGAAAAAGGAACGTATCTTCATATGTGGTGGGAATGTAAATATGTGCAAAAGTTGTGGAAGATGGTGTTTTCAGAGACTGAAGAAATTGTTGGAATGAAAATAGAAGAAACACCAAGAGTTGCATTACTCTCACTGCAAGAAGACTTTAAATGTACTAAAGAAATTAAGGAGTTGATAACGAATTTGTTGACAGCAGCAAGGTTAATCTTAGCTAGGAACTGGAAAACTCAAGGTGATTATTGTATTGAAGAATGGTATAAAGAAGTGTGGGATATTGCTATTAATGATAAATTGACATGTAATATTAAAGTGAGAAGAGGTATAGTAAAAACGAATGATTTTGAGGGAATCTGAAAAAAGTTCCTAGTATTTGTATTTTCTAAGGGAAGCGGGAAACCACCAGCAGAAGAAACTATGAGTTTTTGGAAACAGGAATGAGATCCCATGGTGGGGGGTGCACTTTTATGTTGAGTATGATTATGTTAAATAGATTAAGCGTGAATATATGATATAAATGTTACTTTGAGTTTATGTAATGTATTTTTTTTCTGTTAATTGTATTGATGTAGGAAAAAAGTCTTTTTTTTTTTTAAAGGACAGCATAACTAGTGATCCTGGAGGTTTTCATCTCCATAGTATATCATATGGTTTGTCTCATTACCTTGAGCCATGTGGAGCTATGTGCTCTGTGGGCATCGCTGACCTGGTGCACCATGCTTATTCCTGCCACAATACCAGCCCAGATGAAGAGCCATTCCAATTAGGGATGTTGCGGGCACCTGGCTGGGTCCTGGACCCAGCTGCACCTTTACTCTTGTGTAAATGGGGCTTTTACAACCACCATAGTGAGGGAAAATACATAATTTCCGGAGTGTCTATTGTTGCGCACAATGGAGGGCCTGGATGAGAGCAGACTGGCTTGCAGTGGTGTCAGGCGCTCCCCCCGCCTTGAGCCTGAAGAGAAGGTTGCATGGTGCTGCAACTGGTGGCAGTGGTGGGTTGAGTGTCAGACAAATTGGACGTGGGTGATTTCACCCATCCCTAATTCCAATGATTTGAAGAGTGAGCCCCTGCCAAAGGAAGTGAGGCAAGTGGCTACCAGGAGGAGGGCCTTCTCTGCTGTGGAACTCCGGCTGTGGAATGAGCTCCCTAGAGAGGTTCACCTGGCACCTACATTATACTCTTTTCGATGCCAGGTGAAGGCCTACTTATTTCCCCAGTATTTTAACAGTTTACCAACTTATTTTTTAACTTTGCTATTTTAAATTTGTATTTTAAATCTGTACTAATCTCTGCATTCCTGCTCAGTTTTATCCTGGTTGTGCTTTTGTATTGTACTTTTATACTATGTTTTTATACTGTTCTTTGTTTTATATTTTGAATGTGTTTTTTTATGGTTTTAATTTTTGTGACCCTCCCCGAGAACTTTGGCTATTGGGCACTATAGAAATGCAATAAATAAATAAGTAAGAGTCTTCTGATTCAGACAGCTGGTGACATATTCAGGGTTCAAACTTTTCCCTTTAGAAGGATGGTTCAGAAGCAATTACATATGGACTTAGTGCTTATCTGATGATAAACCCAGTTTCCACCCAGTTAACAGTTTGGGTGTGAAACCGGCTGTTGCGAGGGGGAGGAGTGAGAAGGAGACATCCCATGTGGTGCGAAGAAGGACCATGTGAGAGTAGGGCGGGGCTGTGCTTATAAAAGGCAACCACGTCCCAGGCTCAGCCTCTTTCGATTTTGGCTCCCACCCTCTTCTAGTATGGGATTAGCCAGTCGCTCCCTTTGAAGGGAGGGCTGAGTAGGAATTTTTCCTAGTATGGTTTTTGCCTACTCCATACTGAAGGTTTTATGTGAGGGGGTGTTTAATTAGGTTGACTTGTGGCAAGGATGTGTGGGAATTGGCTTTATTAGATAGGGACAGTGAGCACTCTGGCACCTTTATGGTGATTGGAATAGCCGGATGGCCTGCTCCTCAGGGGCTACGCGGCCCCAGTACCAGGATATGGTATGCCTTTGGAGATCCTCCTGTCCTCACCTACTCGCTGTTGATATGGCAGTGGGCGGGGGTGTAGAAGGGTGGTCTCCACACACTTACAAAGTGTCACATAAGGAAGGAGCTGGTTTACCTGACTCCTTGCTTTAGAGAGTGGCTCACCCTTTATTAAAGGCAAGTGGCCTGAGATAAGGAATTAATTCCCACACTTTCATGTGCAGGTCCAGGGAGGGTTGAATTGCCAATCATTAATAAAGAGGCCCTAGTTAACCCAAGCTCTTCTCTCTGTGTCTTCATTCTCTGCTTCCTCCTCTACTCACAAAGATGCCAGGTGACAATATCTTCGGCAGACCTTCCAATCTGTTTACTTTATTTTATGTATTTAAAGTTTTCTGTTCATTGATTGCAGTATGGTTTACAACATATGAAAACACTGAAAGTGAAATGCTGTATATGTCTACTCAGAAGTAAGTCCCACTGAGTTCAATTAGTCTCTTACCTGGTGGTAAGCCCCATTATTTAAACTGATAATGACTTACCTCTGAACATAGATGTATAGGAATGGGCTGCTCAACACTAAAAACATATTAAATATTAAAGTCAGCAATATTTTTTAAAAAATTAATATAAGGGAGTAAACAAAACAGTCAAAGAAAGGATACATATACAAAAATATTAAAATACTTGAAACCATATAAAGGTCTGGTAGATTATTTTTTTAAAAAGTCATGCATTTGTAAGGCCTGATTTTGGATTCATGTTGGGGATGGACAGACTGCAGTATGAATGTTCCAACTTACCTGCTATTTGCGGGGTGAGATTTGAAACCTTGTTAAATATTTTAGCTCTGAGATTTTTTTCCCATGATGTGAAAAATAATATCAGATTCAGATATCAATGTGAAAAGGAAACACTTACCAGAAATGTGTGCCACATGAAGCTAAAAATTAAAAGTCACCTCGTGGTGAAAACATTAACCTAGCAATTGGTTTTTATAATCAGGTTTAAACAAAACAAACACACAAAAGATTGGGGAATGCTATTGCATAAGCCATATTGAGTTGCTATAATGTTTAGCACTTAAGCAATATATTGGCTAACTAAGAGCAGCAAAGCTTATCAAGCTAAAGATTTTAATTGGCTGATAGACCTAATTGGAATAGGATATATAGGAACAAAAAGCAATAGTAGGTATGTTGTGACTTGTGCATATGCTTGCCGTTGCAAGGGTGTGGAATGCATACTTGAGCAACCCTTTCTATGGTTTCTAAATGTTATCTTTCTGTTCCTCTACAGCGTATTTGTGGAACTATTTTAAGTCAAATTATACATCTGATTCCATGTACAGTGGAGGCTGGTGGCTCTGATTTTTGTAGCCTGTAAAAACCAGAAAAGGAGGTGAAAATGCCACCATCATTCCTCTCATGTTTCCTGTCAGGGCTTAGGTTAGGTGGAAGTTTCTGACAATCCTAAAGGACTGCAGTCTAAAATGTACTAAAACATAACCTGTGGGCCATCCAAAAACATTGGATTCCATTGAATGCCTTGAATGCTATTTTTCTTGATAGAAATGTGGGCTTCAAATTAAAATAAATAAAGACATAAATAATCAAATTGACTGGAATTATAAATCATCAGAAGCCAAGGCAAATTAAAAACAAAGTATTCAACACACACCTGAATTGCATCAGAGTTGGCACATGCTTTATTTTGGGGGAGGGTTTTCCAGAGAGTGGTTGTTATCAGATTGACATCTGCAGAATGTGGCACAACCAAATGGGCCTTGTCTAAACTTGTGTGAAAGTATAAATACAGGTGGAAATTTAAATTTGGATTTAATCAAGAAGGCAGCAGGAAGAGCTGCCCAAAAAGGTGATTGTTATCCTATGTTGTTGCTGCCTTAAGAACTCACCCAATACACTCTTTACTTTTCTAATTGCTGCAACCATATAGAAAGTGTGGACCACTATCAACAATTTCAGATATGATTCCCCAGCGAAGTAAGACAATTCACTTGGGAAATATACAGAGAAAGATTTGATTGTAGCAAGGCACTATCCTATTAAAGCATATGAAGTTTTTTCAAACTAGTCATCCATATTTTGGCCCAGATGCATATACTGAAACATCTGCATATGAATGTGATAGATTCTAGGAGAGTAGAAGGAGAAAAGGTTTTAATCTCCTTATCATGCTTTTATGAGCCCAAGATGGTGAAAAGTTTCTAATATTTCACAATTGTGCTATGCAATCCATCAGTCCTCCCCACAGAACATTACTAATGAACATTAGGCACCATTCTAAACTCATTTGAACTGCTGGAAGTCCAAAATAAGCTCAACAATGATATTTATATCCATAGGCAGCAGATCATCTCTTTTATTATTTTTATCTGTTGCTGTTGTTTCAGAGTAATCTTTTCACTCCGCCTCTGTAATTAGTATCATAAATTTGACAGAAACAGCTTGGAAAACAAAGGATAAGGCTAAATCAAATTAATGGTGTATTCATTTCATAACTCTCTCTCTCTCTCTCACACACACACACACACACAGAAGTTTGATTCAATATTGAGCATTTTTATAACAGTAGATTTAAGACTATGCTGTTTTGTGAAGTACCCATTGAGCCTTGTGATCAGTGGGAAGTTTCTAAGTCACAACAGGTCATGGATGTGGAGGAGAAGACTGCTTCCTTGATTGCCTTTTTCTTTTCTTTCTTTTCTTTCTTTTTTTTCTTTTTTCTTTTTTTCTTTTTGGTAGAAAGCATAACAGGACAATGATTCCAGGTAGTGGAAAATGTAGTCAAAACAAAATGAAGGAGGAAAACAGTGGGCAAGGAATTTGTAAGAAGTGCTACAAGGAACAGATGGAGGGCAGTAGACAAATAGCAGGGTCAGCCTCAACAAAGAAATAATTTGCTCAAACTAAAGAACAGAGCAGGCTCTGTTATGGGTGAGCGGTTGAATGTAGTGGCTCCTTGGACCACCTGTGACCATGAGACTGTGAATCAACAGAGTTTATGGTGTCTCTAGTCCCCTGTCCAGCCAGCTGTTTTGTTGATGTATCATTGACATGATTTAACCTGTTACTTCCTTTTTTGGTAAGCTGCCTCACTGGGAGAGGAATAAGTGTGGAACTCATCTGTGAGGGGCTCAATTTGAGATCTCTGGCACCTTACATCACCCCACTCTTTTAGGGCCATACCTGGAGTGATATACCTGCTGCCTAGGGTATTCTGTAAATAGGCGGAATATAAATTGAACAAATAATAGTAACAACAACAACACCTATGGTAACAAGAAGGGGTTACAATTATTCCATTAGTCACATCAGTCACCGGCATCACATCATATTTTTTTACAGAAAACCTTCAGGAACCAGGCCTACCAAAATACATTTGCACCAACATCCAGAAAGCAGTCATACCTAAAACATGTCCAACAGTCAGGAAATTCCTGAATCAGTAAAACACAGTGTGATTTGGCAAAGCCCGTCATGTTCAGCCAGTAAAACAGCCACGAACAAGAAAAGAGAGATGATGATGATTAAAAAAATATATTAGAGAATGGGTGTTAGAGCTGGGGAAATGACACTTTCATTTCACTTTAACAACTACTACTCCTACATGGAAGGGAAGAGAGTCATTAGCTTCATCTCTATCTGAGGGGGGAATCTACACTACTGCTTTAAAGCTCTTTATAACAGTTTTGACAACTGTTGGGGCCCAGGACACACTGCATATACAGGTTTCAAAACGTTTTCAAAGCGCTTTAAAAGCAGTAGTGTAGATCCCCCCTGAAACTAGTCTCAACCCTACTTTATCCTTTCCCTTATACCATCCAGCTGTATCTACAGATGCCCTTCCAACTTGGGCCCAATTCCTGATTTTCTCTAAAATCTGGATTGCTATAGCTTCAGTGTAGCAAGCCAGGCACCGTTGTTCTCCTGCCCATCTCCCCCAGCCGCTATGTTTCCCTGGCATTACCACTAGAATCATTGCTAACTTTAATCTCAGCCAGTTGTTTTTCACTGATGGGTGGAACAATCCCACCTTCAGAAGGCCCCATATGGTATGTTGAAGGAAGGGTATGTTGAAGGAAGGCCCCTTCAACATACCCAAAGCCCCACTGGGCTCCAGCTGCCATAGTAGAAGTGCTGGAGGAGGAGCATTCTCTTCCCTTCCTTCAGTCCCCGCCCTCAAGCCATTTCCCTCCCATTATAAGAAATGGGAATGAAATTATGTATGCCAGCCACCATGCTATCGTAAATCCCCCCCCCAATGTTGGTACCATGGTCAGAGACTAGAGGGGCTTTGGACCCTTCAGATCCAAAGCCTCCTTTAAACTGCCCACATCATGTTCCCTGGCTGCCCCCTTTCATCTCTCCTGATATCAGAACTCTGATTTCATGGAAGAAAGTATTGTGGAAGGTGAGATGAAGGATCCAAACTTTGGCTCCTAGGATGCTGTCTCAGGAAAGGGCGTTTCTGCCGCGCTCGGCAAAGCCTGAGCGCAGGGAAGAGTTTGTGTGTGTGCGGGGGTGGTGACGAGGCATGTCCATCCATGCCGTGATGGACACATCTTGGGCCAGATGGGGAGGGGCGAGTGGGCTACATCGGTTAGCCTAACCCCTCACTCCACCTCTTTTGCTGCGCGGCTGTTGGAGCATTCACTCCAAACAGCCGATTAACGAGCGAAAGGGTCGAGGCCTTACCGGTCAGACTGCGTGGAAAATCCAAGCGAAGAGGCGTCTTCGACGACGGATTTGATTTAGCCCTGTCGGGGCTGCAGGTTTCAGGGACCCGAGCCTTTGAGAGTCTGCAGCGGGTCACTGGAGGCTTTAGCGGCTGCGTGGCGCAGCTCCTAGCGACGCACCCGTGTGGGCTTCCCGCCCCGCTTACTCCCGAGTAACCCTCAGCTGGCTCTAGCGGGGGGGGACATTTCCCAAAGGAGCTTTTATTTATTTAGTTTGGTAGCGGTTCTTAAAGGAGGGGACAACAGCAGCTCCTAGCGCCGCGCCCGCGCGGGCTTCCTGCCCCGCTTACTCCCGAGTAACCCTCAGCTGGCTAGGCTTCCATGCTGCTGGCCAGTCCTTAGTGAGGGCTGGTAGCACACGGCATCTCGGGGGTGGGGGTTGTGTGAGCTGGACTGGGCAATTTCAGCCGCAGCGAGGCGCGTTTTGGGGTGGCTGTGAGCCGGCCCTGCTGGCTTTGCATGCAAACACACAGGCACCAATTATTAATTAGCTTCGTTGTTGGTGGGGCAGAATCTTTACCTCAACGGTGGTTTCTGAGCTGCATGGGCACGTTGAGGGGAGGCGAATGCGAAACCGAGTTCAAGCCTCACCATAGGGCCAGCTTTTTGGTTAGAGCCTCAGCCATTTGATGGTTATACCACGTGGCAGTTCATTCCAAGCGGCGCCATTTTGGGCATTCAAACTAAAGCACGTGGGCTCGGACGTCGAGCCCAGCAGGGCTTAATATCCCCTAGCAACACTCTTGGCCGTGTCTCTGTTAGTTAGTTATCACGCGTGGTTTTAAAATTTGAGTTTAAGTTTATTTGTGCCTTTTAACAGCACTTTGGCATTGTGTTTGTCTTACCCAGTTAAGTACAGACCGATTCAAGATTTATTTCCGGACTTACCACGTTTGTTGATTCAAGGAATCAATCACTTATAATTCATTTAAGTTTGATTTAATTCAAATTAATTTTTATTTAATTTATTTTATTTTAAATTTTTTTTCTCTCTTTCTCTTTCCTCCTTCCTCTCTTCCCCTTCTGCAATTGTATGGCAGGGATTGTGGTTGCTGTTGTTGTTGTTGTTCTTTTATCCAGCAACAATTAACATGGCTTCCAAGAAAGGCAGGGGTGGACCTAAAGGTAAAGGCAAAGCCCCACGCATACAAGCAAAGCAGGTTAGATCTAGAGGGGATTCTTCCGACGAGGAATTGGATCCTAACATTGCCTCCCTTTTAACCAGGATTCAAGCAATGGAAAAAGAGAGAGGGTTGAATGTGCCCCCTGTACTGCCCCCCTCTGCGGTACAAGGCAGCGCTGGCTTACGCATGCGCAAAAGAACACATGATAATCTGTTGCAATCTCTTGCTAGCAGGATGGACGCATTAGAAGCATCTACCAGCCAGGTTGGCCAGCCTCAACAGGAAACTAGTCAAGAAGTTGCACAGGATTGTAACCCAAGTCAACCCTTGCCTTCTGTTGACACTGCATCTGATACACCAGCTATACTCATGCCAGGTACGTTCTACGACACAACGGCCAGTCCTGGCACAACAGGACAACACATTGGTCAGCACCACACACCAATACCTCCCTGGGGTTGGTATCCCTGGATCCCGGGGGTTACATTACCACACTTACAGGGGATCCATGGCCTCAGTTCGGCTACAGCACCAACTGCAGTCTTAGGCCAAGCATCCAGTAGTACGAACATCAGGACTTCATAGGAAGACAATAATTCAATGAGGACGGGGTTGCCTGTGTCCATATCTGCAGCTCCTGCAGTTGCTTCGACCGACACAGCCAGGCAGAACACAGAGATAGGAATTACGTGCGTTCCTGATCAGGAGCTGACAGAGACATCTTCCTTAACAGTGGGCATCTCTGCTGGTGTTTCTCCCAACCCTGGGGCCATTGAGAATGCTGCTCAGGGAATGGCGGCACAGGGCAAGGAACTAACAGTTCCAACAGGGGCCCGGGACACTCCCATAGCATCTGCCGACGTGGTGACTGAGGGTCGTGCAACCCAAACAGGCGAGGCTTGCGCCACTGTATGAATCCCCGCTGGTGATTTGTCAGCCATGATAACTCCACTTAAAATCGCAGTTAAGGATGCTTTGGCTGGAATTGAGAGAGCTTCAGCTATTGGGCGGTATAAAAATGTAATAAATAAATAAATAAATTGATAGACAAGCAATTCCGTAAGGTAATTCCACCACACCACTGGGGTATTACTTACTCCCCGTTACACGCGAAAAGATTTTGAGAGGAGAATTTATCAATCTCTTTGCACTATTGTACAGGGAGTTAGAGCCTAAAGAAAAAGATAGGATTGGGGAAAAGGAGTTTGAGCGGCTCAGTAGAAGGAAGGTCGCCAGAACCTGGGCTAATTGGTTACCTGGGTATTTGATATACATGGGAGTCATTCAGCAGAGATATCCAGAGAGAGGATGCATCTTAACCATGTACCTTGATATTATTTATCGAGCATACACCGAATACAAGGGCGGTGCCTGGCTCATTTACGATGAGGAATTTAGGAAAAAGGCAGCCTTTGGCCATTCTGTCCTGTGGGATGCAAGAGACCAAGATCTATGGCTTCAATTTATGGCCCCAGCCAGGCCCACTTTCGGGGAAAGGGCCGATAGTGGACATATCGTAGCCAAACATCAACCCGCACCAAGCGTTAGAGCAGGGGCGGGGCAAGGGGTTCAATCCCGCTTGCCCTGCTGGGATTACAGTTTACGGGGTATGTGCTTCAGGACCCCTTGTAAGTTAAAACACGAATGTACCATTTGCGGGGGATTACATCCCTCTTCCCTTTGCCCAAGAGCTAAGGGAGGCCGCGGTGGTCACAAGGACGGACACGGGGGCAGAAAGCCCTGCGGCCCTCCTCAGCTGCCTACAACAAAAGGGACCCAGCCCAATTAGAATAGTTCCTTTAAAGCTTTGGTTAGCGGTATACCCTAATAGGCAGGATGCTGCAATTTTAGAGGCATGTTTTTCACAGGGCTTCCGCATTCCTTTTGAAGGCCCTAGGACTGCCTTTTTTGCATGGAATCAAAGCTCCGTGTCTTCCATGGAAACGCTGGTTCAGGAAAAAATTCTGAAAGAAGTATTGGCTGGCAGGGTGTTAGGTCCCTTCGATGACATACCAATCAAAAATCTGAGAATTTCATCCCTTGCAATTGTGCCTAAAAAGCAACCAGGTGAATTCAGATTAATCCACAATTTATCTTTCCCCAGGGGTGATTCCATGAACGATCACATACCTGATCATCTGAGTTCTGTCAAATATGCTTCTTTTGACTCAGCCGTGCAGATGATCCGGAGTAACGGGAGGGGGGCCCCTGATGGCGAAATGCGACAAAGTCTGCCTTTCGCATCATACCCATACACCCAGAGGATTTCAACTTACTAGGTTTCTCTTTTCTGGGTAAACATTATGTGGACAGGGCATTGCCATTTGGTTGCACCATTTCCTGTGCCACATTCGAGAGATTCAGCTCATTCCTTGAGTGGGTGGTACGACATAAGACTGGTCTCACCAGCACCATGCATTATTTAGATGACTTTTTGTTTGCTGGCCCTGCAAACAATAAGCAGTGTGCATTTCTGATGCAGGAATTCCAAGCTTTGATGGAGGAGCTGGGTGTTCCATTGGCACACAAAAAGACGGAGGGCCCCCTGTCCACCATCACTTTCTTAGGAATCGAGTTAGACTCAATGAACCAATGCTGCCGTTTACCCCAGGATAAGTTGATTGACTTACGCGATCACATAAACACACTGAGACAGGCAAAGAAGTTAACATTAATTCAATTACAACAAATTGTGGGGCACCTCAATTTCGCCTGCCGTGTGATCGCACCAGGCCGTCCCTTCCTACGTAGATTGTGTGACGCTATGAAGGGACTGCATCGTCCCCATCATCATGTTCGCATCACCGGAGACATGAGAGAGGATTTGGGCATATGGTTGCAATTCCTGAACAGTTTTAATGGCATTTCCTTTTGGCGTCGAGATTTATTAATTGAGGCGGAGATGCAAATTCAGTCTGATGCATTGGGCACTTTGGGATTCGGGATGATTTGGGGTGACAGATGGTGTGCGGAACGGTGGCCGGTTGAATGGTTACAGTCCTCAATTTGCAAAGACCTAACGTTTTTGGAGCTGTTCCCAATTTACGTTGCAGCCCATATTTGGGCTTCCGAATTAGCCAATTCCGTAGTGCACTTTTGGTGCGACAACCTTGCCACCGTTCAAGTCATCAACTCCTTGTCATCTCGGAATCCCAGGGTCATGTGTTTGGTTCGGCACTTCATGTTGCATTGCCTTATGCACAACATATCATTTAGAGCTAGACATATCCCCGGTTTAGAAAATACAATTGCTGACGCCCTAGCGCGTCAACAGTTTCAGAGGTTCCGGGAGCTGGCACCGAGGGCCAGACAGCTTCCGAAACCAATGCCAGACTTCTTATGGGAGATTGGAGACAGGAAGTTGACCATGCCGTGTGGGAATCAGTAGCTCCCAGTACTAAGGCAGCATATCACAGAGCAGATAGGGAATTCTCAGCATTTAGAACAGAGGACTTCGTGAAGAATGGCCCATTCCAGCGGAACACTTACTAGAATTTTGTGTGGCATCCAGACAGAGGGGCCTCTCTTCCAAGTCCATTGCGGGTAAGCTGGCAGCGTTGGCATTTATATCCAAGTCCCAGGGGTGGTGTGATAACACCAACGACTTTCGAGTACGTCATATACTCAAAAGATGGACCAGGGAATCGCCAAGCCGGCCAGACAGCAGACATCCTATCTCTCCTGAGATTTTGATGGGCCTGCAATCACAGTGGAGGGTAATTTGCTCGTCGGCTTTTGAGACAAAGTTGTTCCACGCTGCAGCATTAACGGCCTTTTTCAGGGCCTTTAGGATTTCTGAGCTGCTAGCTCTGTCCAAACATGATACTGTGGGTAGAGCTTTAAAACTGCAGGATGTGCAATAGGAACCAGGTCAAGTGTCAATTACTCTCTGACGATGCAAAACTGACCAAGAAGCCAAAGGTCAACTAGTGTTACTGGGCCAAGCAGCTATGGATGAGCTATGCCCAGTAACAGCATTAGGGGACTTCTTGCAAGTTAGAGGGGAAAAACCCGGCATACTTTTCTGTCATCAGGACCTTTCTCCCTTGACGAAATTCCAGTTTTGGGCAGTTTCAAAGAAGGCACTCCATGCACTTGGTTTGCAGGGTGTACACTTTGGCACCCATTCTTTCAGAATTGGAGCTGCATCCACAGCGGCTAAAATAGGTTTGCCTGCAGATAGCATCCAGGTGATCGGGAGATGGCGGTCTAAGGCCTACAAGGGATATGTGCGACAATTGCCCAAGTTTTAGTTCACTGTTCGTTTGAAAGTTGATTTCGCCATATCTGTTTCAGATCTCTGGAGTGGCCGAGCCCCTGTGCGAGTGGTGCTTTGTGGCCACAGTATGATCTTCTGGGCCGGCAGGAGGGCGTCACACTCTTCTTTCGGGACCCAGTTGGGCATGAGTCGTTGAGCTAACCTTCAGTGGTGGGGCCGACGCGGAATGCGGTGGGAGCGCCTTCTGCCCACCTTGTTTCAGGAATTACGCGGCCCTCCCCCTCAGGTGCTGGTAATACACCTGGGCGGGAATGACCTGGGCTTGCTCAAGGGCAAGGCCCTCATCTGGCAGGCCTTCGCTGACTTCCAGGCCATTAGACAGCGATGGCCTGGGGTGGTTATTATGTGGTCCTGCATTCTGCCCAGGTTCGTCTGGCGGAACGGTCATGACACAAGGCTATGGAAAAAGCTCGCAAGAAAGTCAACATGGAGATTTATAGAGAACTGTGCAAATATGGCGATTGCAGTTTACAACACCCTTATATTAATTTGAGCCGGAGGGAGCTATATAGGCAAGATGGTGTACAGCTATCTGACACCGGGAACGATTTATTCTTGAAAGATCTGCAAGAGGGCATTGCCAGCTAGGTGGGGGGGGGCAGCGACTAACCAAGTTGCTTGTCACACCCTGTGGCGCTAGGTACGGGCATCCATAGGGGTTATAATTTGGTGAGCATCTACTGGCGCTCTTTACAGCGATTGGTAGGTTTGAGGCTCCCAGTTTTGAGCCCAGCGGCCTAGCTTGGGAGATAGGACCTACCTTTGGGGCCAACCCTACTCACCCACTCTGAACTGGGCGGTCTGAGTTGGGGGTGACAAAGGAAAGTCCCCCAACCCCGTCAGGGGAGGCCCGTGGGGAGACGCTAGGCGTAGCGCCTGGCCGCGGGCAGGAATGTCTCACCCGATCAAAGCGGCCTGGCAACAGGCCTAAATGGATGCCCGATAGATTGCAACCCCCTCTTGCAGATAGTTAAATAAACAAGTGGCCCTGTTTAAACCCAGCTATGTTGTCTGCCTCGTTATTTACCCACCTACACTACACAACCATAGGATTGCATAGTTAGAATAAAATTTAGGGAATAATAGTAGGAAATGCAATTTAGGCTGCACTTACTATGAAATATGTTTAGGATGGGACTACCAGAAAAAGTTGATTTTAAAAACTGAACAGATTAAAAATGATTGTAATAAACTTTCTGGTTCATATTGACCAGACAGCATAGTCATTTTAGACACCAAACCTTTATAGTCGTAGATAAGAGAGAAAACTGTGGCTCTGAGATAATAAAGTGTACAAATAGCATTTTCCTGTGTCAGCCAACCAGGTAATTAGCACCCTGCAGATGCTATGTGATACGATCCTGTTATCCTTATGTCCTTAGTTAGGGTGATGTAGATAACTGAGTTGAAGTTACAAATGTACGTTACCCATTTAGACAGTTTTAATAACTTTTCAAAAGTCATTTATCAGCAGATCAGTGTATTTACTTTTTAACTCCAAATATTAGTGGGTTTAGCCAAGATTAGTTTTTTAAATGCAATTTCATTTTACATCAAAGCTATACCAATTTAATTAAATGTTTCTGGGGTTCTTTTTTGGGGGTTACCTTTGACATGTTGAAAACTTTCTTCAGTATTCAAAAAAAAATACTAGTATACATTTAAATGTGTATATAAATGTATGTGTATATAATGATATTATCTTATACTATACTCATTAGGGTGCCACTGCAACTAGTTCAGTCTTGGTCAGAAATGCAGGGATGCAAAAGTATGATTTAAGTTTTTGAGCAGAAATTATTTAGAGGAGGTTCAGGCAAGAAATTTAGATAATGTACTATGGAAAGTTTGCAAAATCCTTAAGTCTGGATCTTGGTTCGTCTTGTGCTGGGAGTCTATTCACCTTAGGGTTCATTACTAGTAGGGGTGTGCACGGACCCCCCGATCTGCTTCTCTTCCAGATTTGCAACTTCCGGAACGGGTCCGCTCCACCCTGCTCCGCTCCGCCTATGGTCCGCTCCGCTTCGCTGCGGAGCTCCGGATCCGGATCGGATCTCCGCTTTCTCCCCCCCATAGACTTGCATTGAAATCCAAAAAAGCCTACAACTTTTTTTCTGTTAATGTTAGAAACCTCAAACTTGGCACCATGATAGCATATCCATGTATACACGTGCATGCCAAGCCTCAAGCAAATCCAAGCCTTCCCTGATTTTGGGGGGATCTTTGAAAATCCGACACCCCATTTTCAGACATGGGATTTACTCTGACATTTTGACAGAAAACTTTGAAGCAGGCCCCCTCACAGATGCCATCTAGATCCACATTCGTGGCAAGTTTCAAGCAAATCCCATCATCCCCTGATTTTTGGTGGGGGTTTAACCATTTAACTCACCCCAATTCAAGTCCCATGCTAGAACTCCGTCAATTTTCTTGTTAGAAACCTCAAATTAGGCACCATGACACCTGATCCATGTATACACACGCATGCCAAGCCTCAAGCCAATCCAAGCCTCCCCTGATTTTGGGGAGATTTTTGAAAATTGGACACCCCAGTATCTCAGGGATTTAAAGCTGCAGACAGCTCAATGGGCTTTATTCATGGCCATTTCAAAGGAAATCCCAACATGCCATGAATTGGGGAGTAGATAAATCTAAATATGAATTTTCTTCCACACTTGAAAAATTTATTTGGAACTTCAAAAAGTTTAAGTGAGCGCAGGAAGGACTTATCCCCTGAGTCGAAGCAAGACACACACAAACTTGTGGGCACGAACCACAAAGCCCATCATGTAGTATAGCTCCCAGGCACTGGGCAGGCAGAGAGGCAGCCTGGCAGAGATGTACAACTATGCTAAAGATCTATGGGGAAATCAGTCCCAGCAGATGCCCCACCACAACAGCACTCAGGCGGAGGAGGGAAGGCAGGCATGGAGCAGACCTTTCTGGGGGCACAACGAAGTGAGCCAAGGATTGTTTCAAAGCCAGTAATGCAAACCATCCCTGTGAGGTGGGAGCAACACAGAGAGATGCCTTTTCTTTTGCATCCCATAACTAGGAGGCTAGGAGGATAAGAGTAAAGCTTTGTGATCCTTGCTTCAGAGTTGATTGACTGCATTGTGATCACAGCCATTATTAAACAACAAAATAATAATGTTAATAATAGCAGTACTAATTAATATTAATAGCAATAACAACAACAACAACAACAACAATAAGGAGTTGAACCACAATGAAAGCCTGCCTGACTTCACTGAAGAGGAAAAGCCAGGAGAGCTTGGGCTATGAGGTGTATAAATATAAAATGTAATAAATAAATAAACAAACAAAGGAGGGGTGGAATTAAAAGCAGCAGTGTTGCTGAATAAACAACAACAAGAAGAATTTTTTTAAAAAGGCTATGTCTGTCTTTTACCAGTA
Organism: Elgaria multicarinata webbii; assembly: GCF_023053635.1. Lineage (NCBI taxonomy): Eukaryota > Metazoa > Chordata > Lepidosauria > Squamata > Anguidae > Elgaria > Elgaria multicarinata. The sequence goes on along the minus strand of NC_086176.1, from coordinate 69,273,974 downwards.
AGAGGAAAGTGGACGTGCCCAGGGGAGGGGGAATTATGCCAATTTGACTGGCCCTAAGTAAGTACCAGTCTTTAAGAACTACCTGACACTTCAACTCATGACAGGCATAGCTTCTCCACTGGTTACTCTTTGGAGGGCTCTGATGACCCTCCAAGGACAGGACAGTGTGTGTGCACTGGGCACATCCACATGCCCTATGGGACCTCATCCCCTTGCACCACATCTATTCAGTTGTTCACCAAGGTTAGGGTGGGTAGCAGTGCTGTGTTTCCTCTCTGTTATTTATTTGCTTAGTATATGATTTCAGGTTGTGTTTGTGCATTTGGTGGGGCTACTGTTTAAAAAAACACTAGGAAAAGTCCGTTCAGAGACTAAGACAGAAAAGTTTCCCAGTATCCAAAGTTACTAAGTATCCCATTTTGCTTATCCCCCCCCTCCAACTTTGGGATTGGAAGATGCTTCATCGGGTGATCATGATTGGGAGTTGAATCTGCCTCTCAGCACTTCAAAATGGTACCTCTTCCACCTTTTTTACACTATTTTTTTAAAAAATATATAGCAAGCAAACCGCATCACGCAGAGTGCTGAAAATAGGCTCAAAATGACCCCCACCCACGACTCTCTAAGCACAGCGAGTTTCAAATAGTTTGAAAAACAAAAAAGTTATCCACTAATCTTTTCCCCAATGCAATCCTATGGGCGAAAAAATCCAAAATGGTGGGCAGAGCGCTCCACGAAAAGAGAAGCGATTCGCTTATGGTCGCTTCTCTTCGCCATGGTTCTCCAGCCCCCCGGTTCGCTTCTCCTCCGCCTCAGGCCTATGTAACCAGTTGCTGGGGACCATGAGCAGAAGGATGCTATTACACATGTCCGACTTGTGGGTTTCCCATAGGCTATTTTGTTGTACATAGTGTGAACGGAATGCTGGACAAGATGGATCCTTGGTCTGATCCAGCATGTACCTTCTTATGTCCTTCTGGGCTGTAAAATAGGCACATTTTTCTTTGAAGAAAACTGAGATGAATAGTTATGGAGTCCAGGAAGTTCTGAAAATATGACTCTGTCACTTCTATTCATGGTGATTTCTAAGGAAACTGTCCTGGATTCAGGCATTTTTGACTCCTGGAAAATATCATTGTGTCTATATTTTACAGATGTTAAGACAGGATATGAGAGAGAGAGAGAGAGAGCATACATTTTTTCCTTTTTAAAAACAAATTGCACTTCTATGCAAAGTCTTTGCCTTTTAGTAATTTTCTTCCATTGTAAGAGAACATCACTGGGGGGAAAAGTTACTTTCTTATGAACTTTTCTATGAACTAATGACTCTATTAATGGCAATGACTGAATGCTTACACAATGCCTTTGAACTTCCAATCAAGGTGAAGTCCCCACTGATAGAAATAATGGACATACAGAGAGAATTATTGTCAAGGCTTTGTTTTATTATTTTCCAGTTGAATTGCTTGTGTGCAATGCCACGACAAAAGGAGTTTATGCCTCATGGTGTTCAAGGGACACTGATTAAAGCAAGTGACAAAGTGCAGAGATAAATGTTAGGGCCTGGTCAAGTATCAAGATTAATTGCTAACTGGGGTAATGAGGAACATGCATGGAGGCAATAGCTTTTGCAAGGGTGACAGTATCTCTCTTACAAACAAATTCATAGTTTACATCCATGACCCCTCCAATGGTACTTTGGGTTACTAGAGCATGAAAATTAGCTTGTTTCCTGATATAGAATGTCACAAGGCTTGATCTTAAGACATCGTCAATTGAAGGTCTTTTTTGTGCCAACATTGAAAGAGGGAGGGGGCACTTCTCAAGAGAGTTATGCTGGCAGGAATTGCTACTTCATGCTGCTGCACTTAAAGCTATATGTAACTCCTCTTTGCACTGATGTGACAAATGGTGATGCTGGACAGAAAGCAGACCTCTTTCTGACATTTTTTCTATCCCTACTTTTATTCCATGAACAGCACAATCCTCTTGCACCTAAATAACTCTGCATGTGACTGCAGCCAGACTGCATGATTTCTACACTCAAGAAAGGACTGGGACCACACTGTATAGCCTTGTCCCCAATGACATGCACACCATATGACCCACTGACATTATCATGTAGCGTGCAAATGTTTTCATAGAAGAGGCCTCTAAGTGTACAGCTGTACACACATTAGCCCCTCTCTGCAGACATCTGTGCTCAGTGTGTAGATGCCAGTGGAAGGGGCTATTCAGCTCAGTGCCATTTCTGGCTCATCTTCATCTATCCAGTAAATTGGACATCTAGATAGGACTGATGTTCCTTATGTGCCTAAGACTGCAGCCTGAATTATGTACAGAGTTGTTCAGTTCATGTCAAGGAGAAGGTTATGATTTTTTAAAAAAATCATATAATTAAAGAAATCCTAGATGATTGGTAGATTAATCAATTAAAGAGTGCAACCCTATGCATGTCTTGGCAGAAAAGAAGTCCTACAACTTCCAGCACTTCCCAGCCAGCCATGGGAGTTGTAGGTCTAAACATATATGGGAGTGCACCCGAAATCTGCACACATTGACTCATGAAGAAAATAGTTCTAAAGAGGGGGGACAGACATACTTTTAATTATATAATCATTTTTCAACTAAGTACTGTAGCCCAATATACATAAAGTAACAACACAATAATACTAGTGGAATTTCACTGTTCAACAAAAGATTTCAAGATTGACTCTCTATTTTGTCTGGTTGAAGTGGGTAAGTAATTAAGAAAAAATGATTTTGAAATAAAACAATGAAGAACTGTATAATAGAAAAATTGCCTACCAAAACATATAAGGAATGGTAAATGCCATTGTCATACAATGTGACCCAGGGGTGATATTTTTAGCATAGTTTTGGATGCATAAGCATTTGCAAATGTTTAGGTACACATTAAAACATGCTTCACTGCCTGGTTAATTGCAGGAGAGATGTAGAGCTGTTATCTGTTTTCACTATTTGATGTGCACTATTTGAAAGAAAGAAAGAAAGAAAGAAAGAAAGAAAGAAAGAAAGAAAGAAAGAAAGAACACCCAATCTCAAATGGTTCTCAGTTCAGTTTATGATTTTCATATAGTCTTTTATTGAGGATTACTTTTAATTGTCATGGTTGCTAGATGTTTATACTAAATGATAAGAGGAGGTTCAGATATACCAAACACACAGGAGAAAAAGGGATGAGCATTCATTAGTAGAATCTAGTTATTATGAGAAGCTTCAAATCTTGATGGTCACTATTTATTATAGGAATCTTCAGTGAAATGCTTCAGAAAAATTCCGTACTTTTGTATTAGAGGGTCAGCTGTTGGATGATCCTAGAAATGCAAAATTTTGTGTTTTTAACCTGTTGGTAGTTTTATTATGGTTTTAATCTTTGTGAACCACCCAGAGAGCTTCGGCTATTGGGTGGTATACAAATATAATAAATAAAATAAATAAATAAAATAAAATCAATCAATCAAATGTTATTACTAGGGGTGAGCAAACTTATCAAGCTCAATTTTGCTTCCGGACCGAGTACCCCCTCCAAATTCACTTCCCTTCCCCAAAGATGAAAGAATGAAAGTAGTTCCACCTCCACTTTTGCCTTCGTCTGTCATCCCACAAATTTTGCCTTTGACAGATGTAAATCCAACTTTTGCCAGTATTGAACTATAGTGGTAGTCAAAGCTGCATCTGTTGAATGTGTGCTGGCTGCCACACAACTGTGAAAGCACAGACCTTCTGTCAAGAACAACGACAGCGATACTGCTGAGGAACTTTGCTTAAAGACATTCTTCCTTTCGCAAGGTCTCTATTCTTTAAAATAATCTCTCTCTCTCTCTCTCTCTTTATTTTTGTAAAGGAGAAGAATATAGATTCACAAAAGCAACAGAGAGGTTGATCTGGTGATCAATAGAGGTCAGATGTATCGTAAGATCTTTCCTTCTGAAAATGGGCCGTTTGATATTCTACCTGTTTTTGCAAACCTGTCACATTACTTAGTTCGTGTTCATTTATCTGTTCTTTGTTAAGTGCTCCAATGTTTTATGTCAGAAAGAGCGTTGGATTTCATATCAAGTGACAGCAAAGCTGCCTAGTGAAGTCTCTTTGACTGGCAGCTGTTACATGCATGGGGCAACCCTGCTGTGACAGAATGTTTCACACTTGTTTACAATTCTCCTGAAAGAATGCATGATATGCTTAAAGAGTCCTGCTGAGTAGCAGCCAGTCTTGAATAGCGCTAACCTCATAAGTTGCATTAATTTAATGTTTAATTTAATGCTCCCAAGTCTTACAGCCAGAATCTTCTCTCTACAGGGTGGGAAAACAACCAAAATGCTATATTTTACAATGAACAACTCCTTCAAGCACACAGTTCATCCACCTTCCCACTCCCACCTACAAAGCCACAAAATGCAGGTTATATTTGAATGTTATTCTTAATTTTAAGAGAGGGATGGAGGAGGTCAGTGTCTTTCCTGAAGAGAGTAAGAATAGAATGTTGAGGAAGGCAGAACTAACAAAGTATTGATGTATACCCACAGTTAAATATTGTCTCTGATGTTCTGCTTTATGTACAGCCAACAGCACTGTATCAGGAAAGCTAAACATAAATAAATCATTATTCCTTTTGTTTTGTTCATTTTTTTTTTTAAAAAAGATCTTTCATATTTAAAGCAAGTTTTCCTGTATTGAGAGACTATGGCCCTTTCTACACCTAAGGATTATCCCAGGAAAATGAAGGGATTGTCCCTGCATGCTCCCGGGATCCCCTGTGTGTGATTTGCATGCACAGGGATGATCCCAGGGGAAAAAGGCAGGTGTAGTAACGGCTTATATATCTTTTAACTAGGCAAGGATGGAACCATCTTGATCTGGCTCTTGTCCCTTTCGTTTGTGCTGGCTGTTAAGTCTGTTCTGTCTCATTTCCATGCAGGTTTCTTTAGGAAATGCCCTTTAAAATCTGTGTGCTTTTACTGAATTTTAATATTAATGTTATTTTTTTTAAAAATTAAGAGCTTATGAGAAGATCTCAGGGCTGCACTTTATCTTTATTTATTTTCATTTCTGTTAAAATTTCTAGCATCTTGGAGCAGCTGGAAAGCAACAGTATCTGCCATACTCAACAACAAAAAAATACAACTGAAAACGCTTTGAAAATGGTAGTACATCATGACATGCCTTCCCTTCCTGATAGTTTTATGAGAAAAGATGGTTTCCTCCATGTGCCAATGGGGGAAGCTGTCTTTCCCCCTGTACAATGTCCTTTGTTAGCCTCATGGTTAAATAAGCTTGTATTTTCAAGTCTATTAAAATTATCTCATGTACAGATATATTACTGAAAACCATCAAATATGAATTTCTGGGGTTATTCTGGTTGTTTTAATAGTAGCCTGAAAAATTCTATAGACTAGTTTGTTCACTGGAATAGGATTTTGTTTCCCCACTGGATAAAATGTATCTCATATTGATCATGAATGAACTACAAAGCAATGCTTTCTTCTTGTGGGCTGTATGAAAGCAGACAAGCTGGAGTGGAGCGTGTTCAGAGGAGGGCAACCAGGATGATCAGGGGTCTGGAAACAAAGCCCTATGAAGAGAGACTGAAAGAACTGGGCAAGTTTAGCCTGGAGAAGAGAAGATTGAGGGGAGACATGATAGCACTCTTCAAATACTTAAAATGTTGTCACACAGAGGAGGGCCAGGGTCTCTTCTCGATCCTCCCAGAGTGCAGGACACGGAATAACGGGCTCAAGTTACAGGAAGCCAGATTCTGGCTGGACATCAGGAAAAACTTCCTGACTGTTAGGAATGGAACATGACAATGGAACCAGTTACCTAGGGAGGTTGTGGGCTCTCCCACACTAGAGGCATTCAAGAGGCAGCTGGACAACCATCTGTCAGGTATGCTTTAGGGTGCATTCCTGCATTGAGCAGGGGGTTGGACTCGATGGCCTTTTAGGCCCCTTCCTACTCTGCTATTCTATGATTCTATGATCCTGAGTTTTTGTTCCTTTCTGCACTAGACAAGTGTTAACACTGAAATGTTCACCATGATATGAGGAAGAGATGATGTCATTTTAGTAATTATAAAGGATATTATTTATAATATCATCCAGGCATATTATTAAAGAACTGACTTGTACTGTGAGTGATCTACCAAACCAACAGGTCAGACAATTTCAGTTAAAGCCTACTCAATCCCATGAAGTCAATGAAACTAACTATGGAATGGTGGAATGGTCAGCCAATGACCTTGGGCTAGATAGTGCTGCCAAGGCAGGTAAATCATGACCTGTATCAAGAAGTCATGATAAAAAACAGCTGACATGACTGTTCATCCCATTAGATATTCATGACATTTGGCAGAAGGATTGTGTTCTCAGCAAATTTACAAAAAGAAAAAAAAAGAGCTGATGGGTCATTGGGTACACTTTCTGTTCCATGACCAGGTATTTTAAGCAGAAGAATAAGAAGTGATGGATAACAAAAATGTTCCTTCCAGTATTGCTACTGATAAAGGTTTAAAACATGCGTACAATGCTTAAACTTTGCAGCCATTTTCTCAACTACACAGATTCCACCTCCAAACATGGGGATAAGAATTCACATCCAAAAAATAATTAAGAACTGCAACCAACATAATCTTATCAAACGTATAGGTAGGGTGTGAGAGTGGGTGCCAGGGTTGGCCCAAAACACCCTGTGGTGAAAGATGGTGTGTCCAGCCTGGGCCAGATCTACACCAATCAGGATATGACACTTTGAAAATGGTTTGAAAACTGTATGTAAAGTGTGTCCTGAGCCCCAACAGTTGTCACTACTGTTATAAACTATTTTAAAGCAATAATAATAATAATAATAATAATAATAATAATAATAATAATAATAATAATAAATATTTCTTACCTGCCTCTCCAACTGGATTGAGGTGGGGAACAACGAGTATAAAATACATAAAACTTTATTAAAAACATAGTATACATTATTAAAACACTTTAAAAGCATCCTAACATCCTAAAATTCCACTGGATAGGCCTGCCAGAATAGATCAGTCTTTATAGCTTTCTAAAATGCTAAAAGACTGTTAAGTTGATGGATCTCCTCCAGCCGGCCATTCCACAGTCTGGGAGCAGCAGAAGAGAAGGACCTCTGGGTAATACTTGACAGACTAACTTTGGCAGACTGAAGTAGATTCTTCTCAGAGGACCTGCATGTGTAGATCCTGCCCTGGCAGTTGAATCTTAGTTTGACACTGATGATGGGACAGCATCCTCTACCACAACTGAGGACACTATGCAAGTTTAGGGGGTGCAGGGCTTTCTGCAGTGCCCATACAGCGCTGCCCTCCAGTGCCTCAGGGCCACTTGCCATCCCTCAGCTACTGCTGCTTGAAGCAGCCACCTGACTCTGCCAAGGGTAGGGCCTGCCCTGGTGGGTGCTGACAAAATAGGAAGTGCAGTTGGGAATGGCTAATATAGTTGGCCCTGGCCATGCTACTACACTGCATATACAGTATTACGTATACCTACACATGGCCTTCTATACCAGCCTCAATCTGGGCCCAGAGGTAAATGCCACCTTCCCAAGTGATCTTGAGGCAAGTAGGAAGGAGACTTAGGCTTCTTTCTATCAATTCTGTAAGAGATTAAGACTGAATAAAAATGTAACACATACAAAACATGATGTTGTTATTCTAAATACTCTGATGACTGAAAGGATGTTTTTCAACTGAGATGTCTGAAAATGACCAGTTTTTTCTTCTCTCTAGTCAAAGGACATTTAACTCCCCTCCAAAAAAACACACACACCGTAAACTGCTGGAATTAGTTTTGATGTCGGAGAAATCTGCAATGGATTCAAATGAGTTTGGATTTCTATGAATCAGACATCTTGATTCTGCAGTAGATCCACTTTTTCCAAGTTGTGTGGATTCTTTGGACTTGCAGACCAGGTTTTGGTTTGTTTGTTGTTTTGTTGTTGTTGTTTTGAGGGGATTTGTGCAATTTCATTCATTTGCAATTGTATTAGTGCAATAATGCACATTAGCACTCATGCATACTTGCACTAATGTGCATTAGCACTACATGCACTTTTGCAAATAAACTAAACTCTCATTTTTTTAAAAAAAAGTCAAATTCCACCAATGAGTGGACAATGGAATGAAAGATGGTTAACCATCTGCAAAACACAGACAGAATGGATTTAACAATATCCATACTTCTGTAGTTACATTCCAACACATAAGGAGGGCAAGAGGATATGGAAAGCTGATGTAAATACTGCATATACAGATCCTTATTAATCAAAAGTGGCAAAGTTTCAAACCTAGGGAGAAGTTAATTCAACCTTTTTTGTTTAAGATAATGGTTAAGTGTTTAACTTTGGCCAGATTGTCCCCAGTCTTCTTCTTCTTATAGGTATAGGTAGAGATTTGGATCCAAAGGTGTCCAGCGTGTGTGAAAAGGGCACTTTTGATTGCACAAGGCAACCCTGTTCTGCTGCAGTCCCCTGTGCCCCATTCCTTGCCATCCCCTTTACCCTCAGAAGTGGCTTTAGGAGGGAGAAAACCAGAAAAGCCTCATTGGGATGTGGCATTCCCATCACTCTTCCCTGGATCCAGTCCATAGAAATTGACAAAACAGAACATCAAAAGGGCGTCTTATTTGCTATATGACATAAAGCTGATAGGCCTAAGAGAGCTAGCACTCATGCCATACAATATGAACCTGTTAAAATACAGAGAGAAAAGTACAAAATGATCTTGATAGGATAGAAAACAATGCAATGAATTTTAACTGAGACATGTGCAAAGTTCTTCCTTGAGGGGAAAAAGGAATCAAATGCACAGGTAAAGATGGAGGATATTTTATTTATTTATTTATTTATTGCATTTATATACTTCCCCATAGCTGAAGCTCTCTGGGTGGTTTACAAAAGTTATCTGGCATGGCGACAGTACATATGGAAAACATCTTGGAGTTGGAGTTGATCACAAGCTGAATTTGAGTCAGAGAAGTGAGATGTACTGCAAAAAAGGCAATTGCAAGTTTATTTATTTATTTATTTATTTATTTATTTATTTTATTACATTTATATACCGCCCCACAGCCGAAGCTTTGTGTTTACAACATTAAAAATAGTAAATATTAAAAGTATACATTTTTTAAAAAATACACACATAAAAACAGTATAAAAACAGTATCCATTTAAAAACAATTCTGGGGTCCATTAAAAACAAACTTAACGTTGTTAAATGCTGTTAAAATGCCTGGGAAAAGAGAAAAGTCTTGACCTGGCACCGAAAAGATAACAACGTTGCTGCCAGGCGAGTCTCATCGGGGAGATCATTCCACAGTCGGGGGGCAACCACCGAAAAGGCCCTCTCCCTTGTTGCCATCCTCCGAGCTTCCCTCGGAGTAGGCACTCGGAGGAGGACCTTAGATGTTGAGCGCAGTGTACGGGTAGGTTCATGTCGGGAGAGTTTAGGTTGCATCAATGGAAGAATCATTTCTTAATAATAGAAAATAATAGTCTCACCCTCATTTGTGCTGGTCAGGCCTCACCTCAAATATTGTGTCTAGATTTGGACACCACACTTTAAGAAGGACTCAGATAAATTGGAACAAATTCAGAGAAGGGCAACTAAGGCCTTAGCTAGACCAAAGGTTTATCCTGGGATCATCCCAGGGTCGTCCCTGCCTGCTCCCGGGATCCCCTGTGTGTCATTTACATGAACAGGGATGACCCCGGGATGATCCTGGGATAAACCTTAGGTCTAGCTAAGGCGTAAGATGATCAGTGGACTAGAAACTATGTCCTATGAGGAAAGACTGAGGGAACTGGGTATGTTTAACCTTTAGAAGAGAAGACTGTAAGGGGCAGAGGAGATGGAAGCTCATCGCATTTTCCAAGTATCTAAAGGGTTTCCACACAGAGGGTCACAACTTGTTCTCTATCAGCCAAGACTGTAGGACATAAAATAATGGGCTTAAGTAACAGGAAGACAGATTTTGGTTGAACATCAGAAAAAAAACTTCCTAAGGGCCAGAGAAGAAAGACAAGGGAATCACCTGACTAGGAAGGTGTTAGGCTCTCCATCGCTGGAAGTATTCAAGCAGAAAATGGACTGGCATTTGTCAGAGATGTTTTAAACTGCATGTAGGAATCCAGTTTACCAAGCAGGGGGTTGGACCTGATGGGTTAAACGGCCCCTTCCAATTCTATGATTCTATAAGCCGAAATAAATACCGGTTAAAAAATCAAATGGTTTTAGCAGTAATGCTAATGAGCTTTTGATTGGGAACTTTTGAGGTTCCTCACATAATCCCTTATTTAAATACTGAAAAATTGAGCCCATTTTAAAAATTGTGGTTTTGTATCTGCCAAACAATAGTAGGCCATTGAAACATCCTCATTTTTAGATGCATTTAGAAGGTTGTGGGTACTGTTAATGCCAGCAGGAAGTTTTCACATTAGAGTGAACATGTAATTTTATATTAGTGAGGGTGCTTGTTATGTTCACAAGCCCTTTCTATAAAAGGTCGCCACTCACTTTCAACTCCAAAATTAGAAATGTTTTCTGAAGGCTATCAAATTTAATAAACTATGAACCTTGAACAATAGTATTGATGTAAATTGAGAGTAGGGTAAGGATGGACAGATGAAATAATGGTAATAATAATTAATCATGATGTCTGCTTCCTCTTAGTCATACACATGCATTCCTCAGCATACAATCAAAACTATATCCATTCCACAGCCATTAGTTTCTTTAGGCTTGTGTGTTTCTAGAAGAATATTTTAATGTGCATTTTTGGGGAGGGGGGAGTCCAGATTAAGAATCTAGGAGAAATTCATTCAGTTTGTATTTTAGTATGAATGTATGAAATTTTGCACATACAAACCATTATGTGGCCCAAAGCTCACTTATACTTTCAAATTTGTAGGGATGCATGAAAAATTCAGTTCAATTCACTTTTGATCAGAATTTACACAGTTCACATCTTTTGGACTAAAATGGACTCGGATGCAATCTGATGTCAAAGTTCATACATTCCTGAGCTTTCAATATGATTCACAGTCCTTAAAAAATGTGTTCAACAGCATCCATACATTTGAAAAACGCACATGAAAAATGTGTACTTTTTGATAAATGCATACTCATGTGATTTAAGAATAAATGTGTACATTTCAAAGGTGTGCACAAATGATGTGCACACCTGGAATAATGTGCACAAAAATACACATGGATTTTTTGTGGACAGAAAAAAAAGTTCATAATCTGCTTCAGTCTTGAATCAGAACAAACCTCAACATGGAAAATTTCAACAAGCTCAGGATCTGGCAATTCACAAATCCCTAAAAAAAATTCCCTCTTCCAAATTTTACAAACGAGTTCTCCAATTAAAAAAAAACAAACTTACCCAGAATGCACATCTTAGATGCATTTCATTTGGAAATGTGATTGTAGAAAGTGTGCATATTAAGCAAAAAGGCATACAAAATGCCTGTATTAGAAGAAATGTGCACAAAAAAGCTTACGAATTTTCATGCAAAATTTAAAAAACATCAGTGTATAGGACAAAAGAAACTTATGACTGGAGAAATTATCAAAGGTCATGATGATCTCAAATTAAGATTGGAAAAATGCCAATGGAGAGAAACCAAAATTAACAGATATATATAGGGATGGGTGAATCTATCAGTTTCAGTTTCTTCAAGTGCTCTTCAGGCATTCAGAAAATGGTTAACAGCAATGCAGGAAGAAAAGAAGCATTCCAGGCCCAGGCCTCCAATCTGTTGCACTGTCATTCTGTACTTGTGGAGGCAACTGTCAGTAGCAGGGAGTCTCCTGCATCCATGGGAGCCCTTCAGCCACAATGCTGAAAAATCCACTCACATTACTCATTTTTTTCCAAATTAGGGCCATAGCTAGACCTAAGGTTTATCCCTGGATCATCCAGGGGTCAAACCTGTTCATCTAGGTGACACACAGGGGATCCAGTGCTCAGGCAGGGGCGAACCCTGGATGATCCCAGGATAAACCTTAGGTCTAGCTGTGGCCTAAGTTTGCTTTGTCCCATTTGTGCACACTTAAATATCAGCACAGAATGTGCCTATATATTTTTGTGTGCAGTTCTCCTTATATAGATACATTTTTGTATGCACCTTTTCCTAATATACACAATTTTTGACAAGCAGTGTTCCCTAATATAATACCTTTCTGTATTTTCACCAAGTCATGCACTGCGTATATGTTTTTGATTGGGAAACTGAATGGCAAAATTCAGCAAAGTGCAAATTTTAAACACATGTGTTTCGGTTTGCAATTTGGTTTGGAAGTATAAATTTGGAAAGTTTGCATTGAAATGTGAACTGAACAAATTTCTCACCCACAGCTAGTCCAGACAACATTGTATTCCATTTGTAATCAATCTGTGGTTTGTCCTTGCAGCATATTTTCTTCTTCTTCTTCTTACTACTACTGAAAATCCAGCATAGAGGGGAAAAGCAGAAGAGCATTGCAATTCCTTTGGTAGAGTGGACAGAAAAAAGGCAGGGAAGGAGGAGTTGTTGCTGGGAAGATTGATGATGAGTATGTTATGCCCTCCTTTTCTTGATTGCTAGTGATGCATTTCCTTCCAACAAGCATTTCATGTCCTGCAACTCAATTATTTCCCCTAAAGACTTCTGGGCCCTTTCTACACCTAAGGATTATCCTAGGGAAATGGAGGGATTGTCCCTGCCTGCTCCTGGGATCCCCTGTGGATCCCCTGTATATCATCCCGGGGGGAAAGGCAGGTGTAGAAATGGCCCTGGTGTTTACCTTAGTTAATCTTTATCTTGTTCTTTTTGTGTTATCTGTACAGCACCATGTACATCGATGGTGCTATATAAATAAATAATAATAATAATAATAATAATAATAATAATAATAATAATCTCATTTTCAAATGTACAGATTTGGAGTACAGATCTTCTAAAGGAGGGGTGCAGGTCCTCGAAAGGAACCCCTATTTTTGGCTCTCCATACCAGCATTAAAAGCAACTTAATGAATTATTGAACTTGTTTTTTTTTTAGAATTAGTTATCCAATCCCAGCACCGAAATGACACATTTAATAACAATGTTCAACATTGCCATTTCCTTGTTCTTTTGTTACTCATTCTAATGTTAGTATAATTCTGATAAAATAGATTTGTGCAAATTCTCTGAAGAAAATAAAAATTAAACTAGCAAAAGATTATGTTGCTGAAGGAAGCCTCCACAGTGGTGTTTGGGGTGGGGGGAATGCCCTATTTGCCTGCATCAAAACTTAACTCTCCATTGGCAGAACTGAGTGGAAAATGTGAGCCCCATCCAGGACATGATGAGGTGGGAATGGAAAGGGAGGAAGGAAAGATCTGGAGCAGACTCAGTTGCTTCTTTCTTGCCCCAGTTTACGTGGATGGCAGAAACCAGGAACAGCCAGGCCCAGACCATAGTGCTGGTTCAGGCTACCCCAGATGTTTACTAAAAGGAGTCATTATTTTAGTTTTTCTCTCCATCTATTTCCTCCTCCTTCAGAGTTATTTCCCCCCTTTTTAAACAAGTGTTTAATTTGTGGTAAGGTGCCTACATTTGTTTTAAAAAAATCCCAGCAGTGCAATTTTGGAGAAGTGAAGTTGTACAAGTTACACATCAAACTTTTGCAAATGGGAAATGGCAAGCAATTAAGGTGTTTGGGGAGGAATTAAGGTGTATGGAGAGAGGGGCGAGGGAGGGAGGGAGAATAGCATTATTTCCACAAAGTTATGAGAAGGTCACAACCTCAGGAAACAAAGTGCCGCTTTATGTTTAAGGCACCCAACCATCCATTTCTGGTCACCTTATTTGATACTGACCAAAGGATTTTTCCAAAGTTACTGGGCTGTAGATAAAGGGGATAGAGCAGTTGGGAGGAAAGTGAAGAGTTTTGATAATTTATTTATTATATTTTTATACTGCCCATCAGCCGAAGCTCTCTGGGCAGTGCACAATTAAAACCCATAAAATTCTCATTAGAAGCCACTTCCCTGTATTGCAACAAGAGATTGCCTATTCCAGACCTTCCAGATCTTTTCAGGTTCAGACAGGCAGGTAGGTAACACCAGAGAGGCGATTTTACAAAGGTACTCTTTCCACCAGTGGTATAAAGCATTTGCTGAAAAGGGTGTATGAATGCCACTGATATTGGGGAAAAGGGGAGAGAGTTTTAAGAACTAAAGGTTCTGAAACGAAGTAACTAGACTTGCTAATCTGGGGGAAGCAGATCAAACTCTGCCCACTCTGTCACATGCATTGTGTGGGTGGGATGTACTGAGATATAAGCCACCATCAGGTGTTCAAAATCCAAAGCGCTTGGCAAAGGCTTGCACAGCCTGGCTCCTTGAAGCAGGGCCATGCGAACAGGTCTCAGCGAGCTGGTGAGATTTCTCCAAACCCTATGTCTAACACGATCTTCAATGGCCATGCTTTCCCTTTATAGATTATTGACTTTCACTTTTAATAAGGTTGAAGCCAAGAATAATATAAACAAAGGTAGAGGAACAACTTATCCTTTGTTTCATTTGTTTGAAGTTCTTCCCCTTTTTATTCTCCCAGCATTTTAACAGTCTATAAATAAATTTTAACTTGGTGTTTTAAATTTGTAATTTGGCATTGCTGCTCTTTTTATCTGGTTGAGCTTTTATATTGTATTTTATATTATGGTTTTATGCTGTTGTTTTATACTTTGAATGGTTTTAATTTTTGTGAACTGCCCAGAGAGCTCCAGCTATTGGGCGGTATCGAAATGTAATAAATAAATAAATAAATAAATAAATCTATATAAAAAAAATCTAGGGTTGTTTATTTTGGTGGGGGGGGGAATGGTTTAGATAGTGTAAACTGAATTTGCTTCTATTGTTGTCCAATCTGTTATTTTTCTACTGACATTAAACTTGTAACTTTTGGGCACATTTCATATGGTTTCAGGGGGCTTGTGCAGGAGAACTTCATGCTGGATTGTGCCCTTTATTTAAACTGCATTTGCTATATTTTAATGTGACTTTTTAGTCTAGTCTTCAAGTTCAATTGGTCTTATCTCCTAATCATTATATTTAGGATGAATAGCACAATCCCAGACATATTTACTCAGAAGTAAGCCTCATTGAATTCGGTGGTACTTACTTCCAGGTATATGTATATTGGATTGCAGCCCACAGCTTTAAAAGGCATTGCATTCTTACACTGGAAAAATAAAATAACTTATTTTCATTGGGATAATTCTTATACTTCCTCATGTGTATCAGATGACGATCTCTGTTGACATACGAAGATCATTTTAAGGGACTCTGAATCTCTTTGGATTCTAATTTTAGAAACTGGAAGCATTTCTGAAGTGAGAGGAAACCAGGCTCAAACCTCTATGGAAGCCTTCTAATCTAATTACAGATGTGTGTTGGTTGTGATTACTTGGCAATTTGAGCTCATGCAATGTGCCTTTTCCTTCGGTGCTGTTTTATTTCTTGATCTGATTTTGGGCTGAGCTATGACACTGAGGCTGTACCTACTTACATTGGGTTCATTGGGGCTTACTTCTGAGTAGACATGCAATGTAACTAGAGCCCTATACAGGTATTCACCTGCTCACGTGTAGGGCTCAATGTGGAGGGGACATGAGCACTGAACCATATCTCCAGTATCCCCATGTTCCTGGCACCCAGTTAGACCTCTGTGCTTTGAGTGTGACAGGGTGATTGTGCTTACAGAGTTCCCATGATAGTGAATCATGCCTTATCAGTGTTTTGGATCAGCTGAATGCACCTTGAAACTTTCTGCACCTATGGGTGTAGAGGGAGGGAGAGGGGGCAATCCCAGACTTACCTGCTACCAGGATCATTGCCCTCAGTCCACATGGGCTGTGTGACATCACAGGCGTCACACCCGCGCAGCCACCATTATTTTTTTTAAAGAGAAAGAACTGGAGTGCACTCAAGCTCCAGCAAAAATTAAGGTAAAAAAAAAAAGGCCCGACCTCACTCCCCACCCCACCCCATCCCCATTGGCTCTGGACTCCCCCGTCCCATCTCCTTCCCTCTGATGACCCTTGCTACTCACAGAGAAGAGGGAAGAAGCCAAGACGGGCGCACACACCACCCAAGGTCATTGGGATCGTCCCGGGACTGCAGGTAAAACCAGGACAACTGAGGTCTCAGTTATCCCAGGGAAATGGAGGGATCATCCCTCCCTGCTCCCGAGATCCCCTGTGCATCATTTGGATGCACAGGGATCATCCAGGGATGATCCCTTGAAAAATGGATGGTGTAGAAAGAGCCCTAGAGAGACCTGTTCAGACTTTTGTGCTCAATCTGCAAAGGTATAACTGGATGTCAGGGTTGCATGGGCAGGGCCTTATGTGCATGTCCACTTCCTTCTTCACACTTTAGCCCTACACGTGAGCCAGTGAGTGCCTGCATAGATGAATTTTAAACCTAAGAATTTTAATATGCTGTGATTGTTATTTTAATATTGTATTGGTTTTATATGCTCTTTTAACTAGTTTTATGTATTATATTGTATTTAATGTTGTTCCCTGCCTTGATCCAGAGGGAGAGGCAGGTAAGAAATTATTATTATTATTGTTGTTGTTGTTGTTGTTGTTGTTGTTGTTGTTGTTATACATAGGTGTTCTCTGTTTTATGTTTGGTCCCATGGCTGACTCTATTTAAGATCTATTTAGATCAGCCTGGCAGAATCTGTTGCCTTGCAGATGTTTGTGAATGGAGAAGGAACTGAGGAAATAATGACATGGGCACCAGAGCTTGTGATAAACTAGGGCCTCTTTATTTAAAATGGGTAATTCACCCTTCCCTGGATCTGCATGTGAAAGTGCAGGTATCAATCAAATCCTTTCTACAGACCACTAGTCTGTCTTATGAGTGAGCACTCTGCCAAGTCAGGAGTCTGGTAAACCCGGGCCCTTTCATAAGTTCCACTTCTTATAAGTGTGTTGGAGGGAGACCACCATGCGTCAACCATGCCTGGTGCTGCACAAATCTGAACAGGTGAGGCAGGAAGGTCCCCAAAGGCAAGCCATATCCTGGCACAAGAGTCACACAACCCTCATGGAGCAGCCTCCAAACTTGCCAATCATTGTGAAGGTGCCCTAGCCCTATACTAATAACCAAAAATCCTATACAACCCTGCCCAACCAATCAAGCTGTTTACTCACCCACTGCTAAGAAATAATCCCAGTATGAAGTAGCTGAAAAACCTATACACAAAAGTCAATCCATGGCAGATAAAATTCCTACTCAGCCCTTCCAAAGAAAACAACTGGCTAATCCCAAACTGTTATGGGGAGGGACAGAGGTGAAAAGTAAAAGAGGACAGGTTTGCTAGCAGGGCTTGCTTTTACAGGCTTGCCCCACATGCCAGCACACATGCATCATCATCTCCTAATCCTCCCCGTCCACAAATGCCACCCCCCCCCCGCCCAAGCCATACCAGCGGGGGGGGGGGAGAATTGGGGTTTTGACTAGAATGTTCATCATCATTGACCATGTTAATTGGAGTTGATGGGAGCTATAGTCTAAAACATCTGGAGGCACCAGGTTGGGAAAGGCTAATTTAGATGTTGCAAGAGAACACTGCCAACACCTGGAGTTCATCCTAAACCCATATTACAAATCCAGCAGTACATTTTTTAAAAATTGTCATAGTTGATCTATGTTGGTCACAAGGTAATCCATCAGAAACAAGCCCAGGATAGCTACAACCATTGTAAATGGCAAACCCATATGCCCCAGGTGTCCTATATTCAAAGTGTTTGAATATACAGTATGACAGATAGAATTTATTTTTCAGTCCATATGTCTGGAAATTCTCATGGAGTTAAACCACAGACAACAATTTCTATGACCTCTGGTATTAAAGATTATGCAATTTCTATCCTGAACACTACGGTATTAAAGATTATGCAATTTCCATCCTGAGCATCTGAAATTTCTCTAATCACATTGGGCAAGGATACAATTCAGAATACAAAAAGCTGATTTCCACAGTCATTTTGGGTGGCTTTTTCCTCCACCCAAACTTTTGCCAAATACATGATTATGTGGAGTGATGTGATTTAAAGAACTTTTGATTGTTTCAAACAATGTTGCACAAATTACTGCAAAGTGTACCCACCTGTTTACACAATAATTTTCTCCATGCAATCCCAGCTATGTTTGAAAATTATTTCATGGAGGACAAATGACTGGATGAAACTTATACAAACAAGTTGGGTTTCATATTCAAAAAGCACGTGTCTAATTCTCATGGCTGCAGACATAATACTGAAATACATGGAAAATTCAAGCTAATAGCTCAGCAAGAGTTGAGCTGTGTAGTACTTATAGAGGTGAAAGGATCAATATTTTGTCCTAAGAGTCATTCTTTGCTCTTGCCCATGGGTTGTTGGAGCAAAATTATGTACACTAAGAAAATATGTGCAAGTATGCTTGATTTATGGCAACCAGGGAGGGATGAACAGACTCTGTTCTGTCTGCATTTTGCAGGTTGTCTGGTGCCTTTCACTGAGTTGTTGACTCATTCACAGCATTAGATTTTGGTTGTTTTTTGTTTCAAAATTTGCACAAATTCACAGTTGTGGAAATTCATGCTTGCACAAATGTGGCCTGGTAAAAATGAGAAAATTCCACACACGCACACACACAAACGCACAGAATGCACAGATTCCCCACAAATGTGTATTTTCATGCTTCAGCCTAAGGGAGAAATATACATTTTCAACCATTTAAGAAAAATGGCATATTTTTCTATTACTAAATTTGTGCAAAGTTCTGGACTGTTTGCAGGGAAAAAACCAGTCTGCACATCCACAGAATCCACCCAACTGGCAAAAAAGGCAATACATTGCAGAAACGATGGGCCAGATTCATAAATATCTGAATTCATTTGATTCCATTGCATATTTCTCAACATCTCTACATTCAGATCACGGATTCAGATTTTCCTGGAATAGAATTTGGATTAAGGGGGGAGGGGTTATACACACCCAAGATATAGTGAGGTGCAATAATTATCGGGAATATACAAATAGATGTAAGTTTTGATCCTCCAGCACTTAGCAGTTCACTAAGAATATTTCCGTGGCATATTTAAAGGGGCATTACAACTCTTCACCCATTACCCAATTATGGCTGTCTACCTCACTACCTTTGAACTAATTTTCTGCTTAATTAGCTCCAATTCTCATTGTCTGGCAGACAATTCAAACCCCATGAGTGAGTACCTTCTGGTCTGAAAACCTGTTAATATTTAATACTTCTTCTTTTAATATCTTTTTCAAATGTTCCGTTAATGGTTGTAATGATTATTTCAAGGATGATCATTTATTTTGATTTAACTCAACCAAATTATAATGTTAATATCTTAATATCTGCTTGGGTGACAGATGCAGTGATTGGGGTTTTTTTGAACCGAGAATGAACCTTCATGTTGACATCTCCTTTGCTGAAGAACCAAGATACGATGGTAGTATTTCCCAATCTGCTGCTCTGAAGATGACTTGATGGATTGTAACTACTATCATCCCCAGCCAGCAATGGAAGTTATAGTCAACATCTAATAGAAAGCCAAGTTCCAAATCTGCAAATTAGTTCAAGGAGTGCAGATCTGATCATTTTGTATAGGGATTTGCAACAATTAAATTCTTCAGCATCTTTAGCCTGTCCTAGGATATCTCATCTCTGTGGACCAGTGAAAGACTGACATAGCAACATTATTTCTCATACTGGGTCAGCTACATATGACCTGTGGAAGCTCTCTGGGAATGATGTATGCTAGAGGGTTTACATATGGTTGAAAAGCATGTACAGTTCCCTATATACTGTAAGATCAACAAGCACATGCCTTCACGTACAACCATTTAAGCTTGAGAATACCTGCAGTGAAGTGAAACAAGTGTTAAGAATCATGCAAGTTAATTACTTTAGCATTCAAAAAGATACATATTAAGCACCTTCCTCTTTATCCTTTAAAATAGGCTGGACATCAAATAATAATACCACTGTTTCCACAGATGTAAAGCTTACAGCCTGCACAGTAATAAGTACAAGTTAATTTGAATCTCAAATCAAAAAGGGATTCTATATTCAGCTGCAGGATATCCCTAATCCCTATTTTATGCATAACTAATTATTAGTTAGGTAGCTATGTGACTCAAAGATAAGCTATCTCTCTAAAACCTTCCAAATACCCATAAGCTAATTTAACTTTCCCCCAAACAATGTAACATAACTGAAATGCCCAATAAATTGATCTAAGTTCTTTTCCCTAGCACCTTGGTGCTTTTAATTTCTAGTGGATTTAGTAGTGCAGAGTCCCATAACACTCTTTTAGTTCATACTTAGTCTAGCAAGGTAGTAATAATGTTCATCAATCTATTTAATTTGAAGCTAGTATTTGACCCTTCTCACACTATGGTTGGCATATAGCAGAGGAAATGGTTTGGAATTTTGTGCTGACCATAGAATTCCACTAGAATAACATTTCACAGATAACAAGATCTAGATTCTAGATGATGATGATGATGATGATGATGATGATGATGATGATGATTCCAATATTCTACAGATATTAATAAAGACACCTTTTTAGACTAGGATGAGATTCAGCCTTTGCATAGTTTTGACAATAAGGCTACTAATCAAAGGGCAGAATCAATGAAGTTTTACTCTTTCTGTAATTCTACTGGAACTGCCCCAAAAAATTCTTCTTTAAAAGAAAAGAAAAAGCTGCTACTCCTGTTACATTGGACACCACACTGGAGGGTCCCCTCACTGCAGCTCTGGCTGGCTAAGCATGTGTACATTCTGATTCACACTAAACTTTCTCGACAGGGTGATATCAACCAAGGAAATTATAATATTTACTTTAAAGTTATGCTAACTGTGGCTTTTTTAAGAGAGAGATTGGTGAGAATTATTTTTCAGTTTGGTTTGATAAGAATGTGCCAAAATTCACACAATTCTTGATATTCAGGAGAGAGAGAACTTGAGATTTTTTTTAAAAAAAAAACCTGAATGTGGGAGATGGCAACACTAATTGGCTCACACATTCCTAAGATTTATGTCAGTCCAGAACAGTTTATCATGCTAGGTGAAGGTGGCCACTCAACCCTAATCTCTAGTTAGTAAAGTGCAGCGACAGGTATGGCCTTTTAAACCACAAAGAACCACATCTAAAATGTCAAGGCAAACCAGGCCAATTCCAACATTACAACAGAGCTCCAAGTAGTATCTCCTGGCTGTCCCCAGCCCCATGGGTATGTGGTGAACTTTAGTATATGAACCAATTCCTCCAAGAATTCATCAGCAGTGAAATTTGTCCTTCACTACAAGTTTGGAAGAGAAAATGCAAGTGAACAGCACACTATTCGTCACCTCCCTGGTGTCAAAGACACTAGAATACCACATCTCACCTCACAGGAATTTAAAACAATAATTATCTGTGCAAGTAGCTCTTCTTGTAATTTAAGGCCTTTAATTCCCACAGAAGCGCTGGCCAAGTCAATATTTAGAGAAAATGAGATTTCCAAACTTTATTCCCTTTTATGGCTGGCTTTTGGCTCCCTAGAGCTGAATTCGATTAGCTTGGGCTTCATAAAATAACAAACACATCCTTGCATCCTTTCTAATTTATGGTGCCAGTATATTTTGCCTTTTATTTAATAAAAAAGTGAACATTCACCTGAGAATCAGCATGATTTGGAATAGCCCTGACTCTGAAAAAAACAACTTTCTAAAACTCAAAAATGGGTAATTACATTTCCCTTGTTGAAGCAATGCAACACAATGACAAAATGCTATGCTAGTTCTACAGGACGGGTTGAAGCATTTGCATTAAGGCCATAACAATATTTCCATTATACATAAGCAGACAGATATAATAAGTGTCATTGGAATACATGAACTATCGTATCTATTATCTGAACAGCAGAAAAAGCCAAATCAGAGCAGGCCTTTGGGGTTTTGTGTTTTGTGCATTAGGAAGGTTATTGTTTCATATTACATAAAGAAAAATTGTGGCTCCGGATCTTCTGACAATACATTAATGTAGAATTGTATTGGAATGGATAGAACTAGTCAGAGCTCCCTAAGCCACCTCAGCACTGCTGAATTCTCTTTATTCTGTTAGTACTTTTCTTTAGCCCATCTCTTCTGCCTGCCTGCCTGCCTGCCTGCTTGCCCGCCTGCCTGCCCGCCTGGTGCTTTGGCCTTTATGCTTCGGAACCAGGGGCTTTGACTTTTCGTACTCTCTTCTTGTCCCAACCTTCAGTTCATGACAACTTCTACTTTTTTTCTGTTTTTGACCTCTGGCTTGGATGGTTGTAATGTACTTGCCCCTTATCCATACTTACAGTGTACATCACACAGAGAATTTTGTTATAAACTTTGCTATATAAACTGAAATTGAAACCTGATAAAGTGGAGGCACTGTTGGAAAATGAAAACACTGTTGGAAAATGGAGGCACTGTTATTGGGTCCAGGAAACTGGTGTCCAATCTGTTCTGGATGGGGTTGGACTGTCCCTGAAAGAGTAGATACGCAGTTTGTCTTGTCGCTAGAGGCCCAGGTGACCTTGGTGGCATAGAGTGCCTTGCAGGGACATTGGCTGGTTCATCAGTTGTGTATATTTGTGGACAGAGATAGTCTGGCCACAATTATCTTTGCCTTGTTTACTTCCTGGATTAATACCTGAGATGTGTTATACATTTTATTTATTTATTTATTTATTTATTTATTTATTTACAATATTTATATACTGCTCCCCATTCAAAATTTTGGAGTGGTGTACAAGATAAAATACAATACAAACAGAATAAAACACCTAAAAATAGATTTTTAAAAGCAAAATGAAATGTGAACTGTGAACCGTGGCTGGTAATTAAGGAAAGGCTTCCTTAAAGAAAGGAGACACCAAAAGGAATACAAAGTTGGTGCCTGCCTGACCTCCAGAGGCAGAGAATTCCATAGGAGGGAGGGTACCACACTGAAGGCTCTTCCTCTGGTGGACTTATATATTGGGCTACCCTTGAAGACAACTCAGAGGTTTCAATTAGTGCAGAATACAGCCACCAGAATTCTTGTTTAGCCTAGTCATGCACATTATGCCAAGTTTGAAAGAATTGGTTGCTGGTTCACTTCCATGCTTGACTGAAGGTGCTGCTGCTTGTCTTCAAAGCCTTAAATGGCTTGGGTCCCAAATACCTGAAGGAGTGCCTCTTCACTTATCAACCTTCCCATGTTTTTAGATCTTTTGCCAAGGCTCTTTTCTAGGTGCCCCATTTATCAGAGATGTGTTATTTGATAATGAAGGAGATGGCCTACTTGTAAGTAATGCCCCAATGATGGAATGCCTTCCCTAACAAGTCTTCCTAGCACCTAGCCTGAAATCTTTTTGGTGCCATGAAAAAAAAATCCCCAAAGCATTTTCATTAGTTGTAAAATATAATTGTAATGGGTTTTAGTATTGTTTATATTATTTGTATAATGATTTAATTTGATTGTACACAGCCCTAAATCCTAACTAGAATAAATGATGGTCTAGAAATATTTTAAATAATTAAAGTAGCAAACCAATGCGCTTAATAAATAAATAAATAAAATTTATTTATTTATTTATTTATTTATTTATTACATTTTTATACCGCCCAATAGCTGAAGCTCTCTGGGCGGTTCACAAAAATTAAAACCATCATAAAACAACCAACAAGTTAAAAACACAAATACAAAATACAATATAAAAAGCACAACCAGGATAAAACCACGCAGCAAAATTGATATAAGGTTAAAATACAGAGTTAAAACAGTATAATTTAAATTTAAGTTAAAATTAAGTGTTAAAATACTGAGTGAATAAAAAGGTCTTCAGCTGGCGATGAAAGGAGTACAGTGTAGGCGCTAGGCGGACCTCTCTGGGGAGCTCATTCCACAACCGGGGTGCCACAGCGGAGAAAGCCCTCCTCCTAGTAGCCACCTGCCTCACTTCCTTTGGCAGGGGCTCACGGAGAAGGGCCCCTGTAGATGATCTTAAGGTCCGGGTAGGTACATATGGGAGGAGGCGTTCCTTCAAATAACCTGGCCCCAAACCGTTTAGGGCTTTAAATGTTAATACCAGCACTTTGAATCGGGCCCAGACCTGGACTGGCAGCCAATGAAGTTGTAAAAGGACTGGCGTAATGTGATCTCACCTGCCAGTCCATGTTAGTAAACGGGCTGCCCTGTTTTGTACCAGCTGAAGCTTCCGGACCGTTTTCAAAGGCAGCCCCACGTATAACGCATTGCAGTAATCCAAACAAGAGGTTATCAGGGCATGGATAACTGTAGCTAGGCTATCACTGTCCAGATAAGGGCGCAGTTGGTATATCAGCCTAAGCTAATAAAAGGTGCTCTTTGCCACTGAGTTCACCTGTGCCTCAGGTGACAGTTCTGGATCCAAGAGCACCCCCAAACTACGGACCCGATCCTTTAGGCAGAGTGCAACCCAATCCAGGACAGGGCAAACATCACCTCGCCGGACAAATGAACCACCCGCTAACAGTACCTCCGTCTTGTCTGGATTGAGTCTCAGTTTGTTAGCCCTCATCCAGTCCATTACCGTGCCCAGGCACTGGTTCAGAACAGTCACTGCCTCACCTGGGTTTGATGAAAAGGAAAGGTAGAGCTGGGTATCATCCGCATATTGATGACACCTCAGTCCACATCTCCGGATAACCTCCCCCAGCGGCTTCATGTATATGTTAAACAGCATAGGGAATAAAATAGAGCCCTGTGGAACCCCATGACTTAGGAGTCACGGCACAGAGCAATAATCCCCCAGCACCACCTTCTGGAATCGGCCATCCAAGTAGGAGCAGAACCACTGCAACGCAGTACCTCCAACTCCCAGCTCAGACAACCTATCCAGAAGGATACCATGGTTGATGGTATCGAAGGCCGCTGAGAGGTCTAGGAGAACCAACAGGGTCGCACTCCCCCTGTCTCTCTCCCGACAGAGGTCATCCCACAGGGCGACCAAGGCAGTTTCCATTCCAAAACCAGGCCTGAAACCCGATTGAAATGGATCTAGATAATCCGTTTCATTCAAGAGTGCCTGGAGTTGTCCTGCAACTACCCGCTCAAGCACCTTGCCCAGGAAAGGGATATTAGCCACCGGCCTGTAGTTGTTAACATTCTCCGGGTCCAGATTAGGCTTCTTCAGGAGTGGTCTAATTACCGCCTCTTTTAAAGAGGCCGGCACCACTCCCTCTCTCAAGGAGGCATTTACAACCTCCTGGACCCAGCCAGTGATCCCCTCCTTATTTGATGTAATGAGCCACGAGGGGCAAGGGTCAAGCACACAGGTGGTCGACCGGACTTGGCCAAGCACCTTGTCCACATCCTCGGGCCTCAATAAATGAAACTCATCCAATAAAACTGAGCTGGACGGCGCTCTGAACGCCTCTACTAGTGGTGCTGCATTAAGTGTGGTGTCCAATTCATGACGAATCTGAGCGACTTTATCTTCAAAGTGCCGTGCAAACTCGTCACAGCATGCTACCGAGGGTTCAACTATCTCACGCTCTGGCCCAGAGTGTAACAGGCCACGAACCACTCGGAAAAGCTCTGCCGGACGACACTGAGAAGACGCAATGCTGGTGGAAAAGAACTGCCTCTTTGCCACCCTCACCGCCACAGAGTAGGCTCGATAATGAGCTCTAACCCGTGTTCGATCAGACCCAGCACGAGTTTTCCTCCACCTGCATTCTAGCCGTCTCCCCTCTTGCTTCATTGCCCAGCGCTCAGGTGTATACCAAGGAGCTGACCGGGCTCTGCTCAGAGGGAGAGGGTGCTTGGGCGTGATCGTGTCAACCGCCCGAGTCATCTCTGCATTCCACAGAGCGACCTGGGCTTCGACAGGAGCACCGGCCATATCAGCAGGAAAATCCCCCAGAGGTCCCCCATGAAGTCCTGAGCCGCTCTGGATACAGCAGCCTCGGCATGGAAGTTGAGATCCCCCAGAACCACCATCCTGGGGGTCCTCAACACCAGGTCTGAGACAACCTCCGTCAGCTCAGACAGGAAGACTGTGGGGCAGCGGGGTGGACGGTACACCCAACACACAGTACAAACACTCCAGACCAGCACTCGACTGAACAGGAAGCCTAGAGAGGGAGATTGTATTCCTATAGACCACGGCAACCCCCCCTCCCCGGCCCTCGAGTCTGTGCTGGTGCTGCACCGAGTACCCAGGAGGGCAGAGCTGGGTGAGAGCAACCCCCCCCCAGTTCACCCACCCAGGTCTCAGTGATGCATACCAGGTCAGCCCCCTCATCCACAATCAAATCATGGATGAGGGAGATTTTATTCTGGACTGACCTGGCATTCAGCAGCAGCAGCACCAGACCAGAGAGCAAGCTGATAAGGCCGCCAGGAACCATCTGGTTGGGGGAAGGACTAGAAGAGGGGATAGCTGTAAGGAATCTATCCCCTCTTCTCCTCATCTGGCCTGTTCCTCCCCTAGCACCATACCTCCCCCTACCCGTGACCACAGTTATGTGGGCATCCCCGTATCCCCCAGAGCTCCCCAGGCACATATTAAAAATTAATTAAAATGTATTTTACAATTTGCTGCTGGTTGGCTGGTTGGAGATCTTCAGCAGGTACAGCAGTATCGTAGATCCTTTTTGCGGCGCCAAGTGCGCACTTGGCGCCGCACTCGGCGCATCGCTGAGGCGCTGCCTCTGGCAGGCTGCAGATGTACCTGGAGAAAGAGGGTGGAGCACTTTCATTCCCTCTAATAACAATCTGGGATCCACTAAACACACACACACACACACACAGAGAGAATATATATATATATATATATATATATATATATATATATATATATATAATCTGATGCAAAGCAGCATGAGTTTTAAGGGCACTGGTTAAGGGGATCACAATGAGAAGCCATTATTGTGCAAGTAATCCCACTTTATTACTTCCACTTGTTTCCTTTAGGTCTCAACTTTAGAACACTTCTGAATATTTATTTAATTTGAGTTGGATCCAGACTTAAGGTGCAATCCTCTCATAAGTAGGGCTTTGCAGGGGGGGCAACCCACTTCAGAGGATGTCTGTCTTCCATGAAACATGCCATTTTTAAGGAAGATGGCAGCTCTGACTTTTCCTAGATCTAATGTTGAAAACTATGGAGGCTGTAAAGGGCCATTTCCGGAATGCTCCAGAACACTTCAGTTCGGGATCAAAATACATAGGACGGAAGTCAGCTGATTTTATCTGGACCAGAAGCAGTGCACATCCCTACTCAATAAGCCTCCAAACTTATTGGCTATGGGTATCTAATGCAGAGCAGGATGCATGCCCCCCCCTCAGCATTTTAAATAGATTGGCAGTTTTAATCATTTAGCAGAGGCTTCAGGGAAGAGGGAGGAGGTGGAAGACAGCTGGGGATAATTCATATCCTCATGTCCCTAGTCACCTTCCCTCCCCAGCCACTGCCATTCCCCATTAAACCCTTCAATATGCTCATGTTTGCAAGCTGGTAGCAGCAGCCAGCATGGTTTGCTCCACATCAGGTGCATGGGGGCAGGGGAGGGGGAAGGACTCAAGGTTTTCTGGCTTTGAAGTCAGAGCCTTATCTCTGAGCTTGGATCCAGGAAACTGAAATATTGATGTCCCTCAGTCTAGGAGACATAGGATTGCTCCCTCCGTCACACCTAGGCCAGATCTACACCAACAGGATATAGCTCTATGAAAGCAATATGAAAGCAGTATATGGTATGTGTCAATGGGCCCCAACAGTTGCCAGTGCACTTCAATACCACTATAAAGCACAAGTGTGGCTCCTGCCTCTTATATACTGCTTCCATTCTGCCCTAGAGTAGACATCATTTAGTCATGACTAAGTAAATCCTCATTTATTTCAATAGACCTACTCTAAACATGATGAGGTCTAAGATCCAGTCAATGGATTTATTTGAAACTGTAATACACCACCACCTTTTTTGCAGTTTAGGAGAACTGGATAGGAAGAGATTGTAGAACAGCATTCAGTATCAAATACGATTTTGAATTCAATATGCAAGTTTCTGTTCAAAATTATATTTGTGTATAACTTGGCAACAAAGTTGTCCAAACACACTTCTTATATGAGGATTATGTTAAATAACAGACTTCCTTTTTAAAGCAAAACACATTCTTTTTATACCAAAGTACAATTTATGAATGACAGAAGGCAGGGTGAAGTTCCAATAGAAAAGTTTAGTTCCTTTTCATTGAGCTTTTAGATAGAATTGCTTTCTCTTTAAACAGTACCACTGTATTAATCTCTAGAAAAGTACAGATTCCAGATCAAATCAGCTGAGTTCCCACCCGTATATTCACATGAAGGATGTTCCTCTCATCCAAGCAATTTTGAAGGTGACAAATATTACTGGTGCTGAATTTATGGGAATGTTCTTCGTTTATTAACTCATCTATCTTGAGAAATAAAAGGACCAAATAAAAAGACAACTGAGCTTTTTCTTATCCTGTCAACCCTATGATGCCCTAAAATAATCAATATCTATAATTACTAAAACTTACTAGTAGTCTTCTTTTGATTTGTGTTTCCATACACACACACACACACACACACACACACATATATATTTAGCACAAGAAAACACACAAATTATTAAAATTTAATTAGGTATTTCAGCTTACTGCTATTCCTCTTCAAATATCTTACTATAATACAAACAAAAAGGCTTTAACATTGCACCTCAAAGTGGCAACAATCCAAGAGGTCTGGTGCTTCATGATGACAGGGGCTTCTAGCTTCTCTTCTTTGAACAAGGTAGGCAGAGAATGCTCCATCCATTCCATTGCAAGCTTCATTCGAAGTTTGGGAGAACCCTGTAAACACGGTCCTTGAAGTCTGCCTACTTTGTACAAAAAGTGAGATAAGAAGAGCCTAGGATTTAAGAAATGAATAATTATGTCCCACTACAGCTGAGTAAAGTAGGCTTCTGTTTATACATGCCTTACTGAATTGGGAAATATATTCAGAAATGGATACTACATGCTTCTATTGTGCACCTAGCTCCCATCTTAGAATAGTCTCCAAGAAAGGCCAAAGCATCACAGTATTGTGATGGCACCAATTTGTGCTTGGGGCTAATCCTAGCTGACAGGACTCCCAAGCTGACAGGTAACTTTGATCAGGGCTCTAAAACTCGGACATTTAAGTAATCTAGATGACTCACTGCATGCTTCAAAACTTAATGACTGAATTGTTTTTCAACTAGAAAAAGACTGTTTAATATCAAGGTGGCTTTTCCTTTAGAAGTATTCCAGAACTTTCCACAGATACATAGTACTTTCCTATATAAACATCAATCATTGTTCATGAAATCAGAATAATGTCTTCCTTTTTCCTATCTTTAGGCTTTTCCCAAACAAGATAATTGTATATTTAAAACAAAAAGGTCTTGGAGAGGAAACACAGGCTTGGATTCAAAGTCACCATATTGAAAGTCTGCTTGCGCAAAGGGATTTCCACTCAGACAGTGGGATTTTCCCATCCTCTCCTTTTCTCTGAAGCCCTTGCATGTCCCCCAAACTCCAGACACGATCTGGGGGTGAGCAAGAGAATGCAAAAGCAAGGGAAACTCCGATTCCCTTCCACTGATGCAATGACACCATTGGATCCAAGCCATACTTTTCACTAAGTAACATTGCATTATAATGTACACAATGTGTAGACTTATAAAGAATCAGCTTGAGAAACATTATAGACATGCACTTTCACATACTCTACTTAATTAAGAACACTCTTTGTATAATTGCCAGATTGAAAGGAAAATAATCCAAGTTCTTTTCAAGGATGCCATATGAAAATTCTTCACAATAGCAAATGAACAAATAAAATGGAGCTCACATGCATTTATGTCTGAGAAAGTCAACATAGAATGAAGCAAGTGATGACTAGTGCACATGAACATTTGGTATTACAGATTTATTGCACTTAAAAGCCATGTGCATCTTGAATACCATAACAAGCAGGCAAGTTAAGCTAATATGCCTGCATATTACAAGAATAACAAGTTGGAAACTAATAAATTAGAAACTGATTTACACAAAATTGAGATTACATAATGTCCAAAGATTGATTTACAGTGCAATCCTATACATGTCTACTGAGAAGTAAGTCCTACTGCTTTCAGTGAGGCTTACTCCCAGGGAAGCAGTTATGGGATTGGTCCACTTTGCTTTTTGATTGTTTAAAGGTATTTCCACAAAAGTATTCTGAAGATCTGAACTGTTTCATTTATTCATTCATTCAAAATGTTTTATCTGACTTATCAGATGACAAGGTCTCTAACAGCAACTTACATCAAATTTTTACACTGAAATCTAATACACTCATAATGAAATCAGGAAAAATAACACCTCTCTCTCTCTCTCTCTCTCTCTCTCCACACACCTACACTTACACACACACACACACACACACACACACACACACACACACACACACCATTTATATACCACTCAATTATCTAGCACAGATTCCAGAGTGGTGAACATAAATATACACAGTAAGAGGAAGAAATTTTTTAAAAGTATATTAAAATTATTCAATTTAAAAACAAAGGAGCCAGAAAAAACAGTGGTAGTCAGTTGAGGAAGGCTTCTCTGTTTTCAGGAGGTGCCGGAAGCAGCCCAGTGTTGGCACCTGCCTGACCTCCAGGGGCAGAGAGTTCCACAGAGAAGGGGCCACTACACTAAAGGCGCTTCTCTTGGTGGATTCCAATTGGGCCACAGATCTACGTAGAACCACCAGGAGCACGTCCTTCAACAACCTCAGCGTTCAGACAGATTGGTAAGGGAGAAGATGATCTCTTAGGTATCCTGATTGATATATATATATATATATATATATATATATATATATATATATATATTGTGTGTGTGTGTGTGTGTGTGTGTGTGTTATATGTGTATAGATACATATATAGTAGATATGAAGTTTTTGGTAATACGCATCACCCGTCAGCTCTAAAAAAGGATGAGTTGCTGCAGAAGCATGAGTAGTTAGTGCTCCAACTGCAATCTGTAAAGCTTTCCTCTTCCCAGTTTGTCCCCACACTGAGGAATTCTTCACCAATGTCTGTACCTGAAAGACTGCTCTCCGAATTGCCACCATTTTTCTTTCTTATGATGGAAATGGAGTAGCTGGGACAAATGGTAAATGTCCTTAAGACACATGTAACCGAATTACTCTACCAGGATATTCAGGATATATGAAAATCACATGGGGATAATATGGCATTACTTAAGTAAGATGTTTTGGACACATATATGCAGAGACAGAGTCCATACTCATTTTTCTTAGACATGTGTTTGTTGGTGATTTAAAAAAAAAAAAGAAAGAAAGATCACAAGCAGAAGTTAGAGTTGCTGCAATTATTTCACTGAAGATGAAATTAAAATGCTGTTTAGCGTTCCTCCCTCAAGCAAAACATCTATCAGAAATCATGGGTGTAAAAGGCATTCTAATTGCAACTTTAAACACATATGCAAACACACACACACACACACACAGAGAGAGAGAGAGAGAGAGAGAGAGAGAGAGAGAGAGAGAGAGAGAGAGAGAAGATGACGTCTCTCAGAGTAAGTTGGAATTCCTGCTGGGGTCGGTTCACACAACCTAGAGTCTATCAGAGATCAGCATGCATTAAAGAAATATTTATGTGTGTGGAATAGCTGTCATGGATTCATCATCACAGAACTCTTTTATCACCCAATGTCAACTTAAACATTAATTTGTCATCAATTAAAAAGGACATCAATTCATAAGTCGTCAGGAGTTGTACATTCATGTGTGAACTGAGGATTTTTGGTACAACACGTTCTGAGGCTGAATCCTGTTTCACAGCATCCTTAATTTTCTTTTAATACTCAGTAGAGGTAAAAGCCAGGTTAGGGTATGTTACCTTTAGACAACTGATTTTGTATATAAGCCTTTAGGTCAATAAAATGATAATTCAAGACTAATTTCCATTTAAAATCAATGAAAATCCTTTTAAAAAAATAAAAATAAAATTCTAGACCTAAATTGAGAAGACAAAAACCAGTAAGCTATTATTAGAAACACCAGGAATGTATTCACTCAGTAGGACCGTGGCTATGGCCTTTTGCCAAGATGTCATTCATAAGGTCTGCCAACCAAAACTCTTTTATTGTACATGTCAAACTGACCCACTGAGATGGGAAATTTATTGGAATTTCTTATGCAGAGCCCTGTTGTGAGTTGAACTACTCATTTTATATTGAATCATCTTTTTCAGCAACAATCCAGCACATGGCTGAAGATCTGTTATTAAGGCGCTTGTCATCATATCTCTGTGCATAATCTTAAAGCTCCAATGATCTCATGAATGGTAGAAGAACAATGATTGTATGTGTCCTATTAGAAGTTTTCCCACAAGCAGTAAAATATTCTTCAACTTCCCTGCAGCTTTAAGTTTCATCTGCTTCAGTAGCCAAATGCCATAAGCATATAATGGTAGTTAAATAGGACATTTTCCCTTTGCTTATTTCACATGGAATGCATTAGAGCATAAATCTATGTAAAATCTGAGTCACATTTACACTGAGGCCTTTTCCCTGCCATTACTATCAGGGTTAAAGTGCTTGTCAGTGTAATGTGTGTCTATGAGAAAGATCATGTATATTGGCAGAAGACTGTAAAGCATATGAAAAGTATGCCCAATACATTATCCTGGGAGACAAAATACTGGATTAAACTACAGCTTTATTTTAAAGAGCTTCCAAAAGATGCAATATTAATTAATTGCTTTCCATTTCCTCCACCCCCTCCCAGGAATCTTTTCATTTTATATGACATAGCTAGGCCATAGTACCAAAATGATCATCTGTGTTCCTAAGCAACACAAATCAGGGCTGCAACCAAAGAACCTTGCTTCTTTTATAATATTCCATGCTATGTCTTCTTAATAGGATGATGGGAGTGTTCCATGAGATCATCCCTGCATTCACCCTAACCAGTGAGGCAGACAGGCTTTATTAGAAGAGGCAGACACTCCATCTCAAGTTGCTCTAGCCATTTATTATTACCATGTAGTAATAGCTCCAGTTTTTCTCAAAAGTTTCTCACCATTTTGTTTCCCTGATAATTTCCCAGATGTAGAATTGTTCCAGGGCATAATGGGGATGGGGGGTGGGGAATGGCAGCCAACTTATACACACAAATGTCCCAAATTATACAAGAAATTAATAATGTATAGTCATATGTAGTTGCAGCTGAAAACATCTAATTCAATTCTATTCAGGAGATTTTCAGTTGTGGGTGAGGGAGGACGCATGAAAGAAGACACAGACACCAGAGCATTGGGTATAACTAGGGCCTCTTTATTGAATAATTCTGTTAATCCAACCCTCCCCGGATCTGAGTGTGACAGTGCGGGAATCTCACATCTCCTCAGGCCTACTGCCTGCCAAAGGGCGAGCCACTCTCCAGGCAAGAAGCCGTTTCACCGGCTCCCTGCCTGTACGACACTCTGAGAGTGTGGAGAGACCATCCCACTGCACCCCCCGCCCACTGCCATAAGGGACAGTGGGTAGATGCAGTCAGTATGGTCTCCAACTGCACACCATAGCCTGACTCGCAAGCCGCACAACCCCGAGGAGCAGGACCTCTGGCTATGCAGCTCACCGCCCAGGGTGCCAGTGGGCTCACCGTCCCTGTCCTGGGTTTAGATTCCCGCACCTTCCTGCTCACAAATTAACCTACTTATAACCCAGATCGCCCTAACGCTCCTAGTATGAAGTAGGCGAAAACCACATTGTGGGAAAATTCCTACTTAACCCTCCTTCCAAAAGGAGCAGCTGGCTAATCCCAGACTAGGAACGGGCGGGAGGGTGGGAGTTGAAAAAGCGAAAGAGGCCGAGCCTCGGGCGGTGCAGCTCTTATAGCTGCGGCGCCACCCCAAGCACACGAGGCTCGCACACTGAGCCACGTGAGCACTTTGCTCCTTTCCAGCCCCTCCCAACCCACAACTGTTGCTTTCCCGCCCAAACTTTCAGTTGGGTGTTAAGCATATTTGTAGGTGAGGGAGGACGCATGAAAGAAGACACAGACACCAGAGCATTGGGTATAACTAGGGCCTCTTTATTGAATAATTCTGTTAATCCAACCCTCCCCGGATCTGAGTGTGACAGTGCGGGAATCTCACATCTCCTCAGGCCTACTGCCTGCCAAAGGGCGAGCCACTCTCCAGGCAAGAAGCCGTTTCACCGGCTCCCTGCCTGTACGACACTCTGAGAGTGTGGAGAGACCATCCCACTGCACCCCCCGCCCACTGCCATAAGGGACAGTGGGTAGATGCAGTCAGTATGGTCTCCAACTGCACACCATAGCCTGACTCGCAAGCCGCACAACCCCGAGGAGCAGGACCTCTGGCTATGCAGCTCACCGCCCAGGGTGCCAGTGGGCTCACCGTCCCTGTCCTAGGTTTAGATTCCCGCACCTTCCTGCCACAAAAGGGGACCAAGCCTCGGCTTAGGTCCTCTTTCCCCCACCGACCAGGGAAAAAATCCCGCAGTCCCACACTCAGATCCTGCAGGAAAATATCATTTCCTACATCGGAAAGGTGGACCCCATCTGCCCTATAAAGCTCTGTTCTGTCCGGTGCAATATCGGGGAGCGGGATGACCCATCCCCGCTTTCCCCATAAAAACGCTCTAATTTCTCTGTTCACCTTGTGAACCGCCCTATTTAAAGCTTTGATATTAAGTCCCTCACGCCCATGGCGCCGAGGCAACATGCAAGACCAGACGATCCACAACAGTGGCCAACGTCTCCAAATATAATCAAAATCCTCTTTAGCCTGTATAATCAGAGCCTTTCCTTTTAGAAGGCCTAAATCATTGCCTCCCAGGTGAATCACCAACACCTGTGGAGGGCCAAACTTAACGTCAACTGTGATAGAGTATGCCATTGACCTCCCCATCTCAAACCTCGCCGTCCAAACTCAGTGAACGACGGCTGCCAGTCCAAGCTTCAGCAAAGACCCATGTCTGCCTGAGACGCTCTGCGACTGGCCCAGAACACCACACTGTGTTCACATTAGAATCAGGGGAGGTTCCAATCTTGTATGAAATAGACCTCCCCATCTCAACCTCGCCGTCCAAACCCAGTGAACGACGGCTGCCAGTCCAAGCCTCAGCAAAGACCCATGTCTGTCTGAGATGCGTGTGACTGGCCCAGAACACCACACTGTGTTCACATTAGAATCAGGGGAGGTTCCAATCTTGACTCGAATTTTAGTGGAAATGAAAAACCATTAATTCCACATCCAATTAGTAACGCACATAGATCTTGAAGGCTCTGGAACGCCATCTACCTATGGCCGAAATCTTTATTTCAGGCATCCCAGCCACTGCCGCAGTAGTTGCTGCTCCATTTTGGAAGGAGTGTGTTCCAAATTGGCAATTTATCCAGTCCCATAGCCTGTAATGCCTTTTTGGCTACAGACCAAAATTGGAACTTGGTCACTGGGTACTAGTCCACATGTCGGAATGGTAGCCCTGCCAGGTCTTCTAGTAAACGAGGCTCTCATTGCTGCTACTGGGCAAATTTCAGAACATCTAGCAGATGCTATTATACTAGCCTCTAGCTCTATGATCAGTCTTAGATTGCCTAAATGCAATCCTAATCTCGTCCCCAAGAATTGAATGTCCTTAATTTGAAAAGCTTTGTTCGACATGTCTTTCATAGAGAATGCCAGTACTTCACTAACTCGGAACACACCAAAAAACATTATCAAGGCACTGACATGAATTAAATCCTGCTCATAAGGTGATGAACATATTGCTATCTACTGTTGGCGTAGTCCCAACAGTATATCCGGGGTAATTGGCTTGCATTTGTCGGAAGGGGCTGGGGCAATACTAGCCCCAGCCCTCAAGCATACGCTTGAGTCTAGTGTCCGAGGTGTGTGCCCTCGAACCCCATAGTCTTAGCCTCATATGACAAACCTGCTAATTTCCCTTTCAAAGTCCTGATGGCTACGCCTCTACCGTGCGAAGCCACGCGGAACTGCATTATGTGTTCCATGGGAATAGGCCATTGAGCTGCTAAATTTGAGGAGATCAGAAAAGCGTGGAATTCTCTACCTGCGCGCTCATATAGCGCTCAGGTACCTGGGGCCACAGACCTGTTCATGGCTTCTAACGCTTCGTCCCTCCAAGATCCCACAAGTGTCTGGGCATGGGATCCGGAAACTATCTATTTGCTGGGGCCAATTCCCGGAACCTGGAAATCTGGTTGCGCGACAAGGCATCAGCGATTCCATTATCCAGCCCGGGAACATGCCTTGCATAAAATGTGATATTGAACTGGAGGCAAAGGAGCATCAAAGCTCTGACTAGTCTTCTTACCCGCTTGTATTGGAAGATAGAATTGACATCATGCACTGTGGCTTGGTTATCACACCGAAGTGTATGGATGAATTGGAAAGGAGGTCAGCCCATTGCTAGACTGCTATGACAATAGGAAAATATTCCAGCGAAGTTAAGTCACGGCGGATGCCTTCCTCTCTCCAACCTATGGCTATTGTTGAGCGCACCAGCGTTCCTTAAGGATCACCCTGAAGCCATATGACCCAGACGTATCTGAGTGCACCTGTAACTGAACTTCTAAAAGAAAGTCAGCACTCGAAAAGGAATGCCATTGAATTGGTTCGAAAAAGACGCCTATACCTCCAGGTCAGTTCTCATTTTAAACAATACCCGTATGCGATGAAGAGGTCGCTTGACCCCTTTCATCGTATCGTATAATCGCCTGGACAATGCCTTTCAAGGTGCTATCACTCTGTAGGCAAAATTCAGGTAGCCTACCAGCTCCTGAAGTTGCCTCATAGTGATCTTATGGGCCTTGGATATGGTTTCTACGAGGTCTTTGAGATATTTTAGCTTATCTCTGGGCAGACTGCAAGACTGCT
This sequence comes from Elgaria multicarinata webbii, assembly GCF_023053635.1. NCBI lineage: Eukaryota > Metazoa > Chordata > Lepidosauria > Squamata > Anguidae > Elgaria > Elgaria multicarinata. The sequence goes on along the minus strand of NC_086176.1, from coordinate 69,236,895 downwards.
TACTGAAATCCAGCAAATCAATCAATATTCTCTCGGGGATTTCTTGGGCACAATGCCCAGGTGAGAAAGCCTCGAACGAGGCAGGGGAGGTTGTGCAAACGGGTCTAAAACCCTACCAGCCATCACTTCCTTTAGAATTTCTCTAAGGCCTCATTGCCCAGGAAAACTCTAAGGCCTCTAAGGGATCGAAGGACCCTGAAAAGGAATTCTAAAGCCAAACCTAAACCTCTTGAAAAGAAAAGACGTGACATCCTGACGTATATAATCGCGTAAAGCTAAGGATAGTTCCTGGATCTAACTTGGGCTGGGGCCCTTTTGTAACAGGGCTGGATACATTGGGCTTGCTACTAGGGCGGAATTCTCTTCCACCCTTGGAGTCTTTGATCTTGGGACATCCAGAGTATGGGTGATCCCCACCACAAATAGAGCATTCGCACTTGAACTTGCACTGTGTCCGCGCACACGTGCCCTTGGAGTTAAACTCCCAGCACAATAATCGGGGTTGAGCCAATTGCTCGTCAAGCCCTTTATGCTGAAAGGGCCCATCCGGGCGTGATAGAATATGCCCGCTATCTGCTCTTTCGCCAGAGATTGGTTTAGCTGGGGTCATAATTGTAGCCAAAATCTGGCTCTTACACATCCCATTTAACTTCTGGGTTAAAATGGGCTTTCAATCTGAAAAGCGTCCTCATACCCCAGCCATGCTGGGCATACATATTCAGTATAACATCTAAATTATATCCAAACGTTTAATTAACGCTGTTGCCTTTTCAGGGTGCTTCAATAAAGCCCCTCTTATGAATATTATATATCCGGCCAACTAATTGGCCCAGGTTCTCTCAACCTTTCTCTTCTTACTGCGCTCCTGATTTCTTTCATTGTTATTATCTTTGTCTTTCTGTTCTTCCTCTCTAAATAAGAGAGACAGATCAACAAACTCGCCCTTCCAAATCTTTCTTTGGTGGCATGTAATAAATGATATCCGATAGGCGTAGAAATTGCTCTATAAGGGATATTACACCCTTTAGCAGAGGAATAAGGATCACACCTTGGCTCCTCTTTATTGGTTTCTAATTCAGTTTGTATAGTTTGCGAAGCTCTAATTGGCACAGGAACAGTGCATTCAATAATAGTAGTTGCAGATGTCTGGGTCTCAGAAACTGCTTGCCTGGTAGAAGTGAGTGTGAGTTGCCAAACAGACATACATGCTTCTGGGGTTGCCTGCGGAGGGGTTTCCATTTCTTGTGTATCTCCTAGCTCACTAGGTCTAGAAAAGGCCAGAATGGGCTCATGGCCCACGGGGGCGTTCCCCCAAGTGCAACTGGTAAAGGTGTATGATCTGCTGTGGTGCACTGATACTCACTACGCGAGGAACTTGCAGATGATGCCAAGGTGGACATGGCCACCGCTGCAGGTTCTGTAACTTGGGAAGCCTCAGAAGCCTGGGCTGAAGTTGATTCAACTTGCGTGATGTTTGTTGCTTGCATCGCTGTAGATTGCTCTGCAAAAGTAACCTCAGATAAGTCACTGGTTCTGTTACTCTTACGCTTATTACCTTCGGACCGTGGATCCTTCGCCTTTAGTTGTTGTTTGAGTGCAGCATTGTCTTTCTCTAGAGCAGCAATGCGCTGTAAAACTAGAGACATAGAAGGTTCCTCATCGTCAGAAGATGAAGATAAAGGTGTTAGGATAGGGCGCTTTGTAGGCAAACTGGGTGCTTTGCCTATACCCTTGCTCCATCCACGACCTTTCTTGGGAGGCATGATAACAATAAGAGGTGAAGCCACACACGCAGAAAGAGAAGAGAGAAAGAGAGGGAGAAGAAAGGGAGAGAGAAAGGGAAAGAGAAATATATATATATATATATATTGATTATTAATTAATTAAATTTTACCCATAAATTCAATTGATTCAGATATTCAATTGCTTACCCTACCCTGTACCTGTTTGCATTCTCTTCCCCTCCTTATTGTTTTACTATGATTTTATTAGATTGTAAGCCTATGCGGCAGGGTCTTGCTATTTACTGTTTTACTCTGTACAGCACCATGTACATTGATGGTGCTATAAATAAATAATAATAATAATAATAATAATTAATCAAATCAATTTAATCGAATTTAAAGAATCGATTTTAATTAAACCTAACTTGAAAATTAAATTAAATTAATTAGATTCAATTAAACACAACTAACTGCTAATCTAATTCAAACTGGTGATTTGAAGTTGAATAGATAACCAAATAAAATTAAAACAGACTTAATTGCTAAATAGGAAATAAATCAAGACCGCAAAATGAACTCAAATATTAATTTAACCCTTAAACCTAAAGAAATTCAAAGAGAAACAAACACTGGCAAACTGCCTAAGGAAGGGATATAAAGCAAAAGTGAAACAAGACTGAAATCGTTCAAAGCAAATGAAGCTCAACCCAGCTCCTCCTATCTACAACAAAATAGCTGACGTAAAACATTTAGACCCAATGTCTACAGCCACGTGGCGAACGAGCCAAAGGAATAAGAGGTCTGCATCAAGCCAAAACCAAGAGCAGGGCACTTCACCGAAAATAAAGGGAGAACAGCGGGAACGGAATACAAACAAAGGAAACAGAGATCAGGTACGGGATACCAGCGCGCGGGAACGGGTGATCGTTGGTGGTATAGATGCACCGGGCCGCCCCAACGCACCTCCCCGGGAGACTTAGCCCCAAAAGCTGCAGGTTTCCAGGTCGTGTACCGCGGTCCAGGCTGGGCGAAAAGCCCGCCCGAAAGGCGCCCTGTCTCACTCTGCTCCCTTTAACCACCTCCCTTTGCTCCAAACCGCTTTTAAAAGAGAATTAAGCGCTGCTCGTAAGAGCCGCTGGGCTTCTCCGGTGCTTGCTGCGGGAACGAAGCTGCCTAGCCGCAGAGTCGCTGCTGCCGCTGCAGAGAGCACCTCCTCGCCCGAGCTGCCCGATAGCCAGTTGAAAAAGCGAAAGAGGCCGAGCCTCGGGCGGTGCAGCTCTTATAGCTGCGGCGCCACCCCAAGCACACGAGGCTCGCACACTGAGCCACGTGAGCACTTTGCTCCTTTCCAGCCCCTCCCAACCCACAACTGTTGCTTTCCCGCCCAAACTTTCAGTTGGGTGTTAAGCATATTTGCCTGTGATTCTATGATTACCAGTGGATGATGATGATGGTGATGATGATGACGGTGATGGTAATAATAATAATAATAATAATAATAATAATAATAATAATAATAATATGAAAGGGATGAGAATGAACCAAAGGCATTCATGTCAACAGATTATCTTTTGGCATGCTGTAAATGATTTGCATATTCTTTGTTAAAAGCAATTTCATCTTAAGAGGAACTTCGTGTTTTATTTGAATTTTGGATCAAAGTTTGGGCCTGCTTCAATTTCTATACTGTCTGCTCTAGATAAAGAGAAGAATTTCTGCTTTGTTATGAGATCTCTAGTTACACTGAAGCTCTGTATACACTGCAACCATCACAATGTAATATGGATTGAATGTAACTGCTTCCAGACCTCTAGAGAATTATAGGAAAGTCTAATATAAACACAAAGCCCACTTCTCATAGTTATTTTAGCATTATTGAAGTTGGTACAACTCCATACTTTGGAAAAGATTCCATTAACACAAGGAATGTTGGGTTTCAAGCTAAGGCTGCAGTATGGAAAATCTGGGCCAAACATGCAGCTTTATTCAAAGTGTAGGAGAAGCAAGGAAATACCTAATAGGGAGGTTATTTAAATCTACCTTGACTAGTTATTCCCTTGAAAATATAGCAATTATTGTATAGGAATGATTGACACTAAATCTACAGCTAATTAAATAAAAGATTCCTTCAAAACATTCACAGGACTCCACACCACAATTCATGCATTTTTAGGCTAATTATGAAGACAGAAACAGGGGATAACATAACTATTCTCCCAAAAGCTACATGAAAGAGAGTTTTATGTTATGTTTTAAAGGGACATTTGGTAGAAGTCTGGAAAGTATCAGACAGAACAAAATACCATAGGTGACAGTCAGACTAGGGATGGTAGAATCTCTCTCTTTTGCTTTCTATAATATGCACATTTTTCTTTTATACACAAATTCATTCTGCCCTATTTCCACATCAGTCAGCTTTTCTTTTCTTTTTTAAGGTCCACATGAAAATCCATACACATTTTCATTTGCATTTTGGTAGACATAAACATTTGAACACCTTTTTGTATGCAATTCCACATAATGTATACATTTTTGCAAGCCATTTCCCATAATGTATGCCTTTTATGTATGCAATTTCCCCTAATGTATGAATTGTTGTATGCATTTGAAGTACATCACAAAATTTGGAGACATGTGAAAACTGCAGGGCAGTTATGCTTCTGATTGCTTAGTAGTTTGTAAAGTGTGATTTAGTTTGAAATAATTCTTTATATGAATCGTAACAGAATGCCCCATTTGATGTGAAGGCCTATAGACTATTTATTGTAATATCTCTTATGTTAAACTTCCTATTCTATTAATACATTTTTTAAAATATTTCTTGGCCACCTTTCAGGGCAGGAGCCCTCCGAAGGTGGCATACAATAACAAAATTCACATAATACAAACCAATGTAGTAATAACACACTAGAAACCAGCATAAAATAGAACATGCAACAGGCACCTGAAGAATCAACACAAAGCATAATCAGGGGAAGGCTGGAGAAAAGTAGTAATTTTGCAGAGGCTTACTAAAAGCCTATAATGATGGGGCCTTAGAACTTAGAACTTATGATAGAACTTATTCCAGAGGGCCATCTCTTGTGTAGCTGCCTGAAGAGGTGAGCAAATGTAAAGAGACACTTTTGTCTAGGCATGTATGAGAATTTCGTTTTTGCTTTCAAAACATGTGTGCATGTTCTGTTTGAAGCCTGGAACATAATTGCGAAAACTAGCATGTCCACAAATTGCTAAACATATGCTCATGTTCAATTTATAGAACTTTCCCAGTTCAATTTGCACAGGTTGCCGAGGGCGTGCCCAAGAACGCCCTTGGCCTTCTTGGGCACTATGCCCAAGGGAGATACCCTAAGTTGAGGTAAAGGGGGTAATCAAATGGGCTCCAAACCCTGCCTGCCTTAACTTCTTTACCAATTTTGTCCAAAACCACTTCCTCCATCCCATTGATGGATGACTGGTTTCTGGCAAAAAGGGGCTCCCAAGGGCCATTAAATGGGATTCGAAAACCAAACATAAACCCATTAAATAATATTAATGCATCCTCTTTTCGCGCATAATCGTGCAGAAGAACATACAAAACTTCAACTTTAATTGGACTAGGGCCCTTTTGGAGAAGGCCCCGGGTTATGGAGCTTGAAACCGGACTGTGTGTCCTTGCCTCCTTTGACTCCCTTAAGACGCGGGCAACCAGAATACAGGTGGGCTCCCACACACAAGGAACATTCATGCCTATACTTGCACTGGTTCCTAAGGCATACCCCCTTGGAACTGAACTCCCAACACAGGAGGCAGCATTGAACCACTTGACCGGCTGGCCCACAAGACTGCATGGGCCCAGCCGGGTGAGATAAAATATGCCCACTGTCTGCCCTTTCCCCGTTAATAGGCTTAGCTGGAGTCATGAATTGGAGCCACAGCTCTGGCTCCTTCACGTCCCACTTAATCTCAGGGTTGAATTGAGCCTTCAGGTGGAATGCTCCATCATACCCGAACCACGCAGGACCTAGATATTCAGAATAACACCTGAATATGATAGCTAAGTACTTTGTCAAGACTGTTGCTTTTTCGGGGTGCTTCTGGAGTACCATGCCCATGAATATGATATACCCTGCCAGCCAATTGGCCCAGGTTCGCTCCACCTTCTTTTTCTTGCTGCGTTCCTGATCCCTATCCCTATCTCTATCTTTATCCTTCTGTTCTTCTTCTCTGAATAAGAGAGAGAAAACATCAATGAACTCCCCTTTCCAGATCTTCTCCTTGGTAGCAGGCAGAAGGTGGTAGCCTAAACATGTTGAGACTGCCCCATACGGGACTTTAGATCCCTCGGCTGAAGCATAGGGATCCATTGCAATGGGCTCCTTTCCTGACTCCAGATCAGTCTGTGTTGTTTGAGATGCTTTGGCTGTGGATGGGGAGGGAGGTATTGCAACAGGGGTGGACAAAGCCATTTGCGTTTCAGCAATCGCCCGCTCAGCTGAACTAGGAGTCGCTTGCCAGAAAGGAGTGCAAGCCTCCACCACTGCGTGCTACGTGCTTGCTTGTTCCTGAGCTTCTTCAAGCTCGATAGGTCGAGAAAATGGCCACATTTGACTCATGAACCAAGGAGGTAGGCCCCAATGAGCAAATGTCAAACATGGTGGTGAACCTGCTGTGGTGCATATATTGTACTCACTGTGGTTGATGCTGTGAGATGCTGGGGTACCTGGCACCCCTGGAGAAGGTTGCATTGTAGCTGCTGTTGGCTCTGAAACTTGCTCATCCCACACAGGATGATCCCTTGGGTGCTTCATGTCTGTCAGTTGAAGTGCTAGGATCCGACCCCAGGGATGGCTCTGAAAGGACAGCTGGAGTTCTATTATTAGCCCTTTTACTCCTTGGCCCAGGACTAGAATCCTTAGAATTACTAGCCTTTAACTGTTGTTTTAATCTGGCATTGTCCTGCTCAAGAGCAGCAATGTGCTATAGAACTAATGCCATGCTCTGATCCTCCTCATCTGAGGAAGAAACTAGTGGAGCTGGAGGAGGGTGTTTAGCACGCTGGCGTGGGGCAGGGCCCTTGCCCTTCCGCCCCCCAACCCCTTTTTAGATGGCATATTATTGACTAACCAGGCTGGGCACTGCTAGCACAATCCCCCCTTTATCAACCCTGAAAACTCCTTGAATCCTCAGAGAACAATTTCAATTTGGGCAGACTAAAAAGGGGTACATGTAACTCTGAGCATTTACCACAGAAACCAACCCTCAGTCCTGGCTTACAAGGGGCCAACGCCCTCACTCCTATACCACGTGGAAGTCACCAGTTAAGGCCTCCTCCCCTATGCCCAGGGCTGTTGAGAACCCAGTAGGCCCAAACTATAAGCCTTTGCAAGCTGCAACAAACTTCAAGGCTTCAGGCCTTAAAAGCTGAGATTCCCAGTAGTTGACTAAGGCCACGGAGGTTGCTTAAAGACAGGGCTCCTGCTCCTGTGTAGGGCCGGGGCCAGCAGGACGTGCCTGAAGGCCGCGCCGCCGACAGGGAGAAGGAGGGGGTGCCCGGACGCAGCCACCCCCAAGTGCAAGCTTGAATCCACCCCCTTCCTAAGTAGCTGCCCCAATTGCCAACCGCCTTAATGCCCCCCCAAACTTAGCCGACAAAACCGCTGCTGCCAAAAGAAAAACGCTGCCACCAAGACACTGCTGCCGGAACTACCGCCAAGGCCAAGCTCTCCCGCTGATGCTGCCTGATCGGCAGCTGAAATTGAAAGAGGCTGAGTCTCGGGTGGGGCGGCCTTTTATAGCTGCGGCCCCGCCCTGTTTCATGAGGCTGATGTTGTGAGCCTCCTGAGCTGTCTCCTTCCTGCCCCACCCAAACCCACAACAGCTGCTTTCCCGCCCAAACTGTTGGCTGGGCGGGAAGCAGATTTTTATCTGGATTAAGTTCTAGCTGGTTTACCCTCATCCACCCCAAAACAACTTCTGGACTCCAATTAAACAACTTCCCTGGGATGTGTAGATAGAAACAAGTGATAAAGCTGAGTAGCATCTGCGTACTGATGACACTTCAGCCCAAACCTCCTGATGACTTCTTCCAGCAGCTTCATATAAACGTTAAAAACATGGAGGACAGAATGGAATGTTTTGATAACCCAGAGTTAAAAAAAAGTTCCCTAGCACCACGCTCTGTGACCGCTCCTCCAGGAAATACTGAATTCACTTCAAATCTGTGTTTCTCAAGCCCAATCCACATAAACAATCCAGAAGGATACCACAATTGATGGTATTGAAAGCTACTGATATTGGAGTGTTTTCTCTGTGTCTGAGGCCTTTGCTAGACCAGCCTATATCCCAGGCTGATACCCGGGATCACCCCTGTGTGTCCAGATGATGCACAGGGGGATCCCAAGCTCAGGCAGGGATCAACCCTGCCTGGCCCCGTGATATAGCCTACCTCTTTGGGTCCACCTTTTCCCACGGTCTCTGAGACTGCAAGCGTGTGGCCCATTTTTGCGGCTTTTCCCGACTCCGTGCCATTACTCGCATGGAGCCGGGAGCTGTGCACGGGGCGCAGCACTCCCCAGGAGCACTGCGCCCATCGGGGGCAGGGTGGGGGGAGCGGGGAAACCCATTTTTTAAAAAAAACACACACAAATACCTTACCTTGGCGCATGAGCATTCATGTGCTTCGTTCCTTTTAAAAAAATGGCAGACACGATGGGTCTCTCCTTGAGCTCGTTGCGCCTGACATGTAGACTAGGGTGACATCCCATGATACTTGCATAGCGGGCTCCCCTCCTCCATCGTGGACTTTCCAGTAGGTCTAGCAAAGGCCTGAGTGAGGTGAACTTATCCTGAATAAATTCATTAGTTACTTGGAAATTAATTAATGTGTCCATATGAACTCAGGCAAGAGTTCTCCTGTAATAAAAAATCTTGCTCTGTGAATATGAATTTCTGAACAACTGCAATATCAAGGTGCTGAAATGGGGATGTAATTTCTGTAAATTACACAAATTGCAGCTGAAATTTGGGCAAATTGTGGCTGAAATTTGTGTAAATCTTGCAAATTGCACTCTGCAATTTGCACACACTTCTATTTACTTTTTTTTTTTTTTAAGGGAAACATTCCCAGATTTTGGGGAAACCACGGCTTGGTCTACAAATGTGAGCTAAGTCGAATGCTCACTTAGACCATAGCTAGACGGAGCAAAATCCCGGGGCACAGGGGATCCTGGGATCAGGGAGGGAAGATCCCTCCCTTGCCCCAAGATCTAACCCTACACTTTAGGCCCAGTTTTTCGCAGTCTTGGGCTGAGTTCAAGGCCGTGGAATGTGTGGCTGGGCACTGCAATTTGTCCTGACTCTTCACGGTTCCTTGTGAGGAGCCAGGACCCATGCACAGGGCACAGAGCTCCTCAGGAGAACTGCACCCATTGGGAGTGGTGTGGGGGGAGCGGGGGGAGTTATTTTTTAAAAAACCACCTTCCTTTTGTGCAGGAGTGCTCGTTTGCTGCTGCCTCTTTAATTTTTTAAAAAAATGGCAGGCGAGATGCCTCTCCCTCTAAGGTCATCACGTGTGAACGGGGGAATCTCATGATAAAAACATTGTGAGATCTTCACCCCTCCGTCATGCAATAACAGGTAGGTCTAGCTAAGGCCTAAAAGTCCATTGAGCCCCAAAAGGGCCAGATTCCACAGTAACAGACACCCCTACATTTGACAGAGGGAGTAGTGTTTGTTTTGTTTTTTGCATTTTGTTTTAAACTTCTCTTTCTACATCAAACTTTCACCAATCATCCTGTAATTTGCCTAGTATGTTCAATGAATACTTCTCTCTGACACCTGCAACATTTCAGAAAGATTGATCAAACTGTTTTGATTTTATAAAGGACAGAATGACCCAGTCTGATCATCATTTAATACAAGAGTAGAATGTTCAGTTTACTAAAAGACCTTAACATAACCGTCTCTGCTGTGATGGTTATATTATTTGATTCCTGAGTATATTTGCTTGGATTTATTTTTGTATATGAACATTCGGCTTCTGTTTCAATAAGCCACTTCTGGCTATGCCAATGTGTCATTGTTTACAAAGACTTGACTTTCCTGAGAAATAAATGGTGAACTAAAATAATAGTAAAATTAGATCATTGTTCAAGCTTGAGTTTACCTTCTTCCTTTTTCTGGGTAGGGCTGCTTTTGTAATAATAATAAAAAATTCTACTGAGTCAAAATGTATTGCTTTCACCATTTTGTCACTGAATGAAGGCAACTTCATTGTTAGAGAAAGGTTTAATTTTGATAACGTACACTTACCTGAGTTTGCAATGGTACAATAAGAAAATAGGTTGCTGTAAAATAACATCCCTGCTTAGGAGAAAATAATAGAAATTGTCCTTGAAAACAAGAACAATGAGAAGTTTTCTATAAAAGTAAATGCAAGCAGTGGAAGTCAATGGCTTTCATCCCAAACGAAAAAGGGGAACACTATTACTTACAGCCTTCTATTGTGACACTTGGACCCCCTGTAAACATAGAAGTGACACAAATGATCTTTTATTATTATTATTTCCCTCTTAGACTTTGCTATTTTGAAGACATTTGTAGCTTGAATGTAATTAGGCATTTGTAGTTTGCTAAGGCAGAAGTCTAGGACTAAACTGGCTAAGGAACGTAATCATATTATCTTAGAAGAAATGGATAAACAAAAACCTTAGGAACTACATGTTGATATTTCAAAGTATGGTTTAATATTGTCTAAATGTATTAGACATATTATCTTTTAGCAATATATGGATTGCACATTATACTTCATGTAGTATTCATTAGTAACAGTTCTGTTTGCATCCCATTCATATGCTGTGAAGTATTTTAATTTCATAGATGTAATCTCATCTTATTATTGTGATAGTAACCTCTCCTGTTTTGGGAGGCTCAGCATATTTAGTCCTACAGCCTCTGAAAAAAAAAGAGGGGGTTACTTTTACAATAATAAGATGAGAATTCTCAGTAATTCTTCCTTGTTTATTCATACTTCCAAATGTATGTCTCCACATCACAGTGTTTTATTTTTGCTTTTATTATGTACGGCAACTCATAAATTGAGTAAATGAAATGAAATTGCAACTATGCAGAAAGTCTTTGTTACTTTCCAGAGCAGGAAACTTTCTTATCTCAGTCTATGAAGAAATCACATTACTTTTTCAGACCACAGTGAATTAAGAGGGCCTGGACTGTGTGGGAAGAGTTGGGATGTCATGGTACTCTGAGAGGAGGGTTGGGATTTAATGGACTCCTACCTGTTTGACCTCTCAAACCACACTCTCTGAGCTGCCCCGACTTACCAGTACCCATCTGTGAGCACCTGGCAGCTTCTTCCCAAGCCACCATGTTGCGTAAAAATGGAGACTGGTGTTTCTGTAAATCTAATGTTGCACAAATGGTAGCTGCAAAGAGGCCATTTCTGCAACATTACGGGCATTGGCAGGACAGGAAGAGGACGAGAGGGAAGCCTGTGCTGCTGTCACCAGGGTAGGGCTCCTGCCCTGCCTCTCGTCCTCCTGCCCCACTGATGATGACACAACTGCAGCAGCCAGAATGGGAGGAGGACAATCAGGCTTCTACCCTCCTGCCCACCAGCGCTGCTGCTGCCACCATTCCAGCTCCTGCAGTGGCAGCGGAGTGACAGGAGGAGAACAAAAGGAAAGACCCTTTTGTTGTCCTGCCACACTGGTACCTGTAATGTTGCGGAAATGGTCCCTTTACACCCCCAATTTCCACAACATTATATTTATGGAAATACCCAAAACACAGCAGCGAGCAGGGTCGGGCAGCCAGAAAAGGCTTAGCGAGACCCTAAGGATCCAAATGGATGCGAGTCCATTCATCCCTAAGGAAGAGTCCACAATGTAGCTCCTTCCAATGCCACCACTGCCAAGTTTTGAGAGGTAAATCAGGTATCTCCTTCCACATAGACCACGGGTTTTGATGTTACTCAAATGGCATAGAGGTGATCCTCTCACTGGTTCAGATATTGCAGAGATAATGTCAGAACAGTACCTTCCTTCAATAAATACTCCACAGGAAATGAAGTATTTATACTTCAATCTTGTCCTCTCTTTTTTTAAAGCTCTTAGTACTGCTTTGATGGCTTTTAAGCAAATAAGGTGACACATAAATAAATAAATAAATAAATAAAATCAGTTGGCAAAGAATTGCATTTGCAGACTCATAATTTTAGAAACAATAATAATTTGCCACCTGAAAGTACTTTTCAATTGCTAAGACTGCCCTTATTTAGGCCACAAATTGGCTTTAATAATGTAAGCTGTTTTTTTAAAAAAAAATAGCACATCTAGGAGGAATTCTGTAATGTTCTCTGATTCCCTGGCTCAAATGGAAATAGGTTCACAACTTATAAAGCAAAACAAAAACAAAACTCCAGTACTCCTCTATCTGTACTCTAATTGCAATGGCTACTTGTACTGTAGGTCTTACATTCCTGACACCATTTTTACTTCTGATTTCATTTATGTCTTCTCACTCTCTTCACTGAAAAGTCAATAGAAGTTCACTGGCTTTCTGTTTACAAAAGCACTGCTATATGTACAACAGAACTGCACTGTGATTCAAGGGGTGGGGGAGATGGTTTCCCTTTCAGTCAATGTCTAAAAGCTAGAAAATAACACCTTTAAGCCATGCTGTGACAAATTGAAGCTTTCTTGGAGAATCACATTAATGCTACATTTGGGGGAAAGGATGTACAGGGAAGAAGGAAAAAAGAGGTACAGTACTACTTAAGTCTATTTAAGTGGCAATCCATTAAAATTAGTCTATTCCAACAGCTTCATCAGCTATCATGCCAGTAAATTATTTAATAAATGCATTATTAAATAGTTTTATTTATTTATTTATTTATTTATTTATTTATTTATTTATTACATTTTTATACCGCCCAATAGCCGAAGCTCTCTGGGCGGTTCACAAAAATTAAAACCACAGTTTAATATAGATATCAAATAGTTTACTGGTATAGTAGCTGATAAAGTTGTTGGAATGGACTAATTTTAAATGATCACCACTTAAACAGAGTATTAGTAAAAACTTATGAGTTTATTACTTCTATGGTAAACTGTATTTATGCTAATAACTGAAAAATCTCCTAATGGACTGATTTTATAGATGTGCACAAATGTTTGCTTGAATTCCTCCATCCTATTTGTGGGTAGAGATATTGGAGGAAATAATTTCATTGAATGTCTCCAAGGGAGGGAGACATTTTACAACAGTTTTTCATGAGTTAGGTTCTCACCGTTAGTAATACAGCTTTTTTTGTTTCTTTTTTCCTGCGAATTTTGTTGCTGCTGATCTAGGTTTAGTTTTCAGCAGTTCCTGGGAAGTAATTTAATGGGTATTGGCATTAAGAGAACTTATTTAGAAATTCAGTCAATGTCTAATGAACATCTAATGGGAAACACTCTCTCTCTCTCTCTCTATAGATAGATAGATAGATAGATAGATAGATATAGATATATTTAAGAACCTGTCTTCCTGCTAATGCTGCCTCTCAAACTACACTTGGAAAATCCTCAAAAGTTTCAAAAACAGCTTGTTATGTGAAGCATTTGACTGCCCCCAAAACAACAATAGTGGCTTTCGAAACCATCGACCATGGTTTTAAATTTTGTATATTTGTTTTTAATGTTCACTGTTTTAATCTTTGTGAACCGCCCAGACAGCTTCAGCTATGGGGCAGTATATAAATGATGATGATGATGATGATGATAAAAATAATAATAGAAATGACAACAACAACAACAACAACAACAACCCAACTGAGTCTACTTCAGGTGAAAATGAGAAGTTGTTATAGTAGGTGTCAGCAGTGTGGGGAGTTAAATGGTTGCTATTTTAAGGGCCAAACAGGAATTTTTGGCAGCAGGAATTTTTGGCACACAGTCCAATTAGCTGGCTTGTGGTCTTTTTGCCTACTTCACATTGTGAATGGGGTGGGAGCATCTTAGGTTGATTTGGTGGGTTTTCTTTTAGTCCACTTGCTCACATTTGTCTGGATTGGGATGCTGATCATTCTTAGGCATCATTGGTGGTGACATGGGGGCTGCAAAACTGAGGGTTTTGCAGCCCCAATGAGGGAATGTCTGTGGGGCCATCTCCCCTTGCACACCTGGTGTTTTAAGGCCTGGGGGGAGTGACAGGGGATGCCCCCAAGTTTCCCCAAATGGGGAAATCCTGGAAGGTGCCAATCCTATCATTGACATCCAGCAGGCAAAGATTGCTTTGTCCAATTGCACTGAATGGCTAGCACAAGCATAGTGGACTATCTGCCCAGGGATCCCCCGTGCCGATCAAATTCAATAAATGTGGCCCAAGTTTTAATCCATACAGCTTTTTCGTCTCTTTATTTCTCTCCTCCTTTACTTTCAAAGGTTCTTTCCCTTTCTCTCATCCCTCCTGCCGCCCGTGTCCCTCAAACCTGCTCCAGGCAGTCTGTTGCTCCTTGTCCTTTTTCAGGTACGTAACTTATATGCATACATGAGTCTAAAGGGGCCTTCAACTAGAGGTGTGGTATGCACACAGTGAATTTATGCACTTGGTAAAATGGGGAATCACTACTCTGAAATGGGAAAATTAGCTGCAACATTTGATCAAAGTCCAAAACTGTAGACTTTATTTTATAGAATTTGTTTTCAAAAGCACACACACACACATATATATATATATATATATATATGTGTGTGTGTGTGTGTGTGTGTGTGTGTGTGTGTGTGTGTGTGTGATGGAAAATGGCTTGGTTAGTAACAACCCTTCCCCCACCCCCCACCCCAGCACAAAAGCCAGTATATTAGTTCTAATTGTCCTGACTAGAAAAGGCAGAGAAATGTGATAACTGGGAAAATTAGCATTTGCCAAATAAAGAGGGAGGAAAGGGCAACGTGGAACTGGATTACAGGGGATTGGAAGCTACGTGACCAAGGAATCTTGGGTATTGAAGGTAATGGCAGACCTTCATTAGTGCACCCGGAGCCACCAGCATTTGATATAGTACCTGCATAGCTTTGCAGGTCAAACTGCATTCTTATGTATGAAAACTGCTTTTGTGAACTTCACCAGGGCTGGGAATACATTCCCTCATTGGCTATGCAAGGCAAACAGATCTATCTGGGTCAAATGAGGCAGGAAAGCACAAGGAGATTGTTGGCCCTGGAAACTTGGAGTAGGTGCCAGAGTACAGCAAAGAACCATGCTGGGAAAAGTCACAATGAATGATATTAAACCAATTGGAACCCAGATTATTCTCAGAGTTGGGAACAATAGTATGATGAATTCCCAAGCAGAAAGAATTAATGTCAACTGCCAGAACTCCAACTTTGAAACAAAGGAATGAAGAGCTTTATGCCTCATAGACTGGGCCCATCCAGGGTCAAATGGGAACAATCATATGGTTCTGGCAATTGAAAAGAAGGCTCAGGGAGGTTCCTTGGCGCTTGATGAATTTGCATCTAGCTGGCTATACATAATAGCATAGTATTAAGATATTATTATTTTATATTATATATTAGAAAAGGAAAGGAACTTCTCGTGCAAGCACTTGAGTCACTGCTGACTCCTAGAGGGATGCCTGATTTCGCTGAAGTTTTCTTGGCAGACTTCGTAGCGGGGTGGTTTGCCATTGCCTTCCCCAGTTGCAGTTACCTTTCTCCCAGCTAGCTGGGTACTCATTTTACCGACCTCGGAAGGATGGAAGGCTGTGTCGACCTGTGCCGGCTGCCTGAGAACCAGCTTCCGCTGGGATCGAACTCAGGCCGTGGGGAGAATTTCGGCTGCAGTAACTGCCGCTTACCACTCTGCGCCACACGAGGCTCTTATTATATATTAACATAAATATATTTTATATTGTTGACACCTTTTTAATATATATTTTAATATATATTGAAAAGGTGCCATCAAGGATTCTTAGGTAGTCCTTGACTATGCTGACCTGTGTGAAGATGGGTACTATTCAGGATTGAGCCTTTTTAAAAAAAAATCAGGGCTTTTGATTGATCTGTTGAATGGTACCCTCATGGCCATGGGTTCATTGGCTGGCATAACAGGAAGGCATTTACATGCCCCACTGGTTGCCAGGATTTCCTTCTTTAATCTAATCAAGGAATAACCAAGTATATTACCTAGCTCCTGGACTTCTGTAGCAGTTCGGAGCCATTCCTGGCAAGTTTTCAGGCTGTGCCTTGTGGAACTAAAATGGATCCTTGAGACAAGGTGTCAAAGTAATGTCAATTAGATTAATAGCACACAGTACTATTAGAGAGCTAGTACATCTGTAAGAGGTCTCCTAACCCTAGAGAACAGATATTGGGGGTGAATGGGGGGCTGCAGATGGGAAGGAAAATGGTGCCCATTCTGTTACTGGAGAGATACCACTGGATTTCATCCATGGTGAAAGTGACAAGGCAGCATATTTGCAGTGTGCTTGGGAAGCCAATTAGTTAATGGGGACAACCATCACTTTCCCTTTAGGATGCCCTGGGAACAAAGTTACATGATGACATTGCATCATTCTTATGGGGCATCCCATCCCTAAATTCCAGAGAGCTCCGGCTATTGGGCGGTATAGAAATGCAATAAAGACAGAAAGAAAGAATCTTGCCTGGCTGCTGCAGGCAGCCAAGTCATTGCTTGAAGCAGAAGAAAGGCTCCTTGGTTTTCTCTTTGTCTAGTTCTTTCTTTCTTCTTTCCTTTTTCTTTCCTTTTTCTTTTCTTCTTCCTTCCTTCCTTTTTTCTTTCTGTGTAAACAGTGATGGGGAAGGAGTCCCCCCCAACCTGGAAAATTAACCCAATCTGGGGGCACTTTCACCCCATATTCCTTCCCCCAAAAGTAATGATAATTTCTGGATTGAATACTTCAGCACAGTGCTGATTTTACATTAGAAATCATTGTTCTGGAACGGAAGTGGAAGTCTTAAAAGTGTGACTAGTCAGCACTTGAAAAAGATGGGAGAACAAGTGGAAAATCCTGGGAGTACAGCAATTTGGGATCAACATCATCTGGATTTTCAGGAATAAACTAATAGGTGAATGGTGTCAATAATAGCTATTCTGGAAGCATTTGCGTTGTCCTGTATTCCGCCTGATGGCATTACATTCAAGTCAATGCTTTGGTACCAGGGTGTTCATGTTTTTGAAAGAAGGAGTTCCCAGACACAACCTTTTAAAAATGAGTTGCTAGTTCTGCATATAAAGACATTTAAATAAAGCACACATTCAAGTTGAACTATGAAGAATCTGGCATACAATTACACATTTCACAGGGGAAGTGGTTTGTTCTTCAGAGTTCTGTACTTTTTTGTAGAGTTTGAAAAACGGTCATAGGACATTTTCCACTCGTCCAAGAATCTGCTTCTGAACTTCATTTATGTCACAACAGAGTACAGGTAGAAAGACAGAAAAACATAGGATGCTTGCTTCAAGCCTGGCTGCTTTTCTGTACTGGAAAGTGCTCAACATGTCTGGAGTGCAGGATGCTGGAGCTTCCCAATGTTATTCAGCAGCACACCTACAAAGAAGAAGAAGACAACTCCAAGGTGCTGAACACAAACACAAGCACACACACTGCTATAATGTCAATATATGCTTAGTATTCTATCCCACTCTACTCCATTTTGCCTTTTTATACCTCTTTATGCCACCTTAATTTGTTTACCAATGTATTTTGAATATAGATATTTAAGCTACTTATATATAGCTCAACACCCCAGTTTACATTTTTTTTAAATGACAACTGCATCTGGGATACATACAGGTCAAGGATGTTGCATCAGATACCCGTTTGCTGCCCAGCTGGAATGGCTTGGGCAGGGGGTATTGTGGGTGGGAAGAAAGACACTGCATGTGCAAGGCACACATGGGCAGCATGAGGCATGGGTGAGGCAGAGCCTATAAAGGCCAGACCTCCTGAAGATTGGCCTCTTTCACTTTAAGTTATTAGCTGAACAGGTGTCATTTTTATGAGCAGTAGAATTTGGGGGCTTATAAAGGTGGAAGCTTTTTGGAGGAGTTATTCTGCAACTTACTTCAATTAAATGGGCACTTCTTTGCTCCTTTAATGAAATGAAAATTATATACAAAGAATGGCTTAATAAGAAATTGGTTCATTAGACGACATCTCTTATAATGTACTCCAGGATCCTTTTTTAAATAATAATAATAATAATAATAATAATAATAATAATAATAATAATACAGTTTTTTCTACTCTGCAGAGGGCCCCAATAAAATCTGTTCAACTTAAAGAGAGGCCTTACCAGATTGTATTTCTGTGTTTATCTGTGTATTTCCAATCTCCATATAGATGTTGGGCAATCATGATTGTATGCATTCATTGGAAGGAAGTACCTTTTCTTAAAATTGTCAGTATTCAGAATTAACTGTACCTAGCCTTCAGTATTCCCTTAGCCACAAAACTTCAAACAAATATAATACATTGATCAGGGGTGAGCTCTCTGCCCCAGAATTATCTGGTAATTGTGAATATTCATGGAGTATTTGATTTTCCAGAGCAGAGACTGGTTGCTTCTAAACCCATCAAATAATTTCAGAGCAGAGATGGCCCAATTGGAGCTTCTAATGTCTCCGAAATTATTACACCATTGCATGTGTGTGTCCAAAAATCTTAAGAAATTCTTTTTAAAAGCCTTTTGTTTTACTTGTTCCTTCAAATATATTTTTAAGTCCATTCATGGCAGCTGTGTGTCTGTCTGTTCTTTAACTTAAAAATCAGAAAAAGAGAAGCCCTTTCAATTGAAATGCTTTTGGAAATATTGCTGCCTGTTCTGTTCAAACTTTTTCCTCCAATGTTATTAACCATTTGACATGCTCTAGCTCTCCTTCCTCTAAGTTGAGCCTTTCCAGCAGCACTTGGCTTCAAAGTTATGAGTGTCTTCTTGTACTTGAGTGTGTGTGTGTGTTAGGGTTGTGCTGTGCACACAATTAATAAAGCACACTTAATAAAGCACACTTTGATAACATTCCATCATGAGGTGTGGGAAATATTGCTGCTGGTTCTGGCCTTGTGGGGAGTGGGGAGTTCAGGGCTGGTTGGTTGGGCGTTTCTGCTCAGAGTCATAAGTCAACCACAGTGTGAAAGTGCTGCTGGGCTTGCTTCTACACCTGAGTCAGGCAGGCTAGCTCTTAATTATTTCAGTTAAACTATTACTCCAATTGGCTGGCTGGGCTTCCAGTGCATGGGAGGGGGGCTCTTCCTCCTCCTCCAAACTGCATAGCCTAGCCTATGGGAAAGCTGTTTTGTTGGCTTGACTCGACTGCCTCCTCCTCATCCTACAAGGCTTCTGACCTCTCTGCGGTTGGGCAAGCTGTGTGCTGCTGTTGTGGCATTTATTAATATATTTACTTATTTATTGTTGTGCTAAGCACTCTCTTGCTGCATTGTTTCCCTCTTCCCTGTGAGAGGTGCCTGAGAGAGGACATTTGAGTTCAGACTTTTAAAAATCCCTATAAAACACTGCATACAGAGATCTGATCAAAATTGACATGCCTAAAGCCTTCTTTAAAAGCTGTCACAGTGCCAATTTTCATGTATTTATCTTTAAAGCTGAGGGAGCTGTAAGCATTTTTGTTAATTCCCATTGATGAGACTGTACCAGTTACCTGAAAATGGAATGGTTCTTCAACAGGCAATTCGAAAAGGCAGAGAGAGGGACCCACTCTGGAAATCGAGGAAGGGAAACACCTCTATGGGGCTCCAGATCAAATTTCGAGGTGGTGAAGACCAACTTTGCAGACCCCTACAATAAATACTGTAACTCAACATTACTATAGACTAGGGCTGTGCATGGACCCCCTGAACCACTTCATGGCCCAATCTGGAACTTCCAGATCAGGCTCAAACCGCTTCAGGATGATCCGCACATTCCCTGCTCCGCGGGACGAGATCTGGAGGGGAAGATCAGGTTTTTGACCCCCTTACCTACTTACTTGCCTCCGTGGCAGATGGCGGAGGCAGGTATGTGGGGAAGGGGGGACAAAATGGGGGGCTATAAGCCCAACTTCTCTGCCCCCTTACCTGTGTCCATCACAGTCTGTTTCAGGCTTCAATTGAGGCCCCGGCTTGAAGCCGGGAGAGGAGGCCACGGCCTGCTTCCCCTTTGAGGCCTGGCCCTCATTCGAAGCCCGCGATGGACCGCGACGGAGGCAGGTAAGCCCCCCCACCCCTTACCTGGCTCTGCCACCATTGCCGCACAGACTGCAGCAGCAGCAGCGGAGCTGGGTAAGTGAAACTCCTCCCCACCCATTTACCTACCTCCGTCGCAGGTTTTAACTGAGGGCCAGGCCTCAAAGTGGAAGCAGGCCACTTTGAGGCCTGGCCCTCAGTTGAAGACTGTACCAGACCGCAATGGACTGCAACGGACCACAACAGACTGCGACGGAGGCAGGTAAGCCCCCTCCCCCCTGCCCCTTACCTAGCTCCGCTGCTATCGCTGCATGGACAGCGACAGAGCCAGGTAAGCCCAACTCCCCTGACCCCTTACCTGTGTCCATTGTGGTCTGTCGCAGGCTTCGTTGAGGCCCCAGCTTCAAGCTGGAAGTGAAGGCTGCAGCCTCTTCTGGCTTGAAGCCAGGGCCTCAACTGAAGCCTGCAATGGACACAGGAAAGCCCCCCTGCCTCCTTACCTGGCTCCATCACCACGCTGACTGCTGCAGCGCCACCGCCAGGTGAGTTCCCCCTCACTTATCTGTGTCTGGTGCTCTGGATCAAGGTGAACCGCTTCACCTTGATCCGCAGCCCCCCGACCCGACCTGTCTCTGCCTTTGTCGGAGGCCAATCAGGCCGCTCTGCTATCGCTTCTCTGAACTGAAGCGAAGCAGAGCACAGCCCTACTATAGACATAAAAAGTACTGAAAAGTCTCCTGCTTTTTAGTATGGCCTTATCTCATATCTCCCCAAAAACGCTAAACTGTAAATTTTAAGCCAGTACATTTACATTTGCCTTAAACACTTGCAGTTTTCTAAACAACCCTAATGTAAGCCCTGAGGAGTCTGTGACTCCTCACCTCTTCCAGCCTCTCCTTAGCCCTTCTTGCTTCAATAGTGACTTTATCACCATTTATAAATTGCTTTGAAATTCAATTTCTTTTCCTCCAGTTTTTGCCCCTAGACACTTCTCAGTTATCTCCCTATTTTCTTTTTGTCTCTTTCTTCCCCATACTTCTAACTGAGAGGATTAGATAGTTCAACTCATCTTATAAGTAGTAACTACATATAAAGAGAATGTGCTGCACCCACAGTGGTAAGTCTGTGATCCTTAAAAGCATTGCAGCAGAGGAAGAGGCACGGACCCAAGAGCAATGTGCATAGTTTGCTGCCCTGAGTGGTTAAATCACAAGATCCAAGAAATATGCCCCAAGATCATTTGTAATTTCATAGAGGATGCTGGTGTGGGCTGAGGGAAAATCGCAGTTTATAATGTGACTTCCTCTGTGACAATGGAAATGGAGAAGACTTCTAAGAATATACTGCATTTTACTGGAAATTCTAAAATTCCCTTGCACCTTCCCATAGTTTGGTTGCTCTTGTATGTTAGCATCACATAAAAACAACCTATGCTGGAGCAGATGAAGGGCCCAGCTAATCCAGGACTGTGTCTCCAACAATGCCTGGCTAAATGTCCCCAGGACATTTCTTTTAGATTTTCCCTATGGTACCCTTCCCTAACCTACAGATTTTGTGATCTATAACTCTCATGAGTCCCCAGCAAAAACTGTAAATGGTCAAGTGTGATGGGAGTTGTAGGCCAAAACATTTGGAGGAACCCTGTTTGGGGAACGTATCCTGGGATTCAGGTATATATTACCTCTAAGAATGCATGTAACTGTGTAAGGAAACTATATTTTCCGCTTTTGGGGTGGTTTTTTTGGTAGTGTTTGTATTCTTTAAGAAGACCTTGAGGGATGTTACATTGTAACTGTCCAACCTTCTCTGGATGCCTTGATTACAACTGTTATAAAGAGAAGTTTCAAAATGAGTTTGAAAATGTCTACCTTTGTTTGAGTGAGAAAAGGACTCCCTTTGTTTGGATTGGTCAGGAGGGATCAACAGGTGGGACTGGCATTTGGAAGGCCCATAATGAACATGATTGACCAGGAGATCTGAAGAAGCGCAGCGTGAAGAAATGCCTGTATATAACTGGTAGCATCCCATGGTATAAAATATAGATACATTTAGAGAACAATGCTGTGGTCCCTGAGTGAGTGTCCCAGGGACTATAGGATGGTTTTGAAAACTCCTCCAAGTTCACGCACAGTGCCCAGACCCGACCCCAGACCCCCAGACTGCCTCTGGTGAGGAAAGAGCCACACCGGCTGCATTTGCAAGGTCAGAAAAGCGATCTTGGAAGAGAAGAAAAGTGAGCATTCCAGGGAATGGGGAGAGGAAGAGACCAGAAAGACCAGGATATAATCTATTGTGAGCACCCTTCATCCTCCTTTCTTCTTCCTCTAGACCTTCCTCACTAGACAGGCTAAAAAGTCCATCTAACAGAAAATTGCCCAAGACAGAGGAGGGGGAGGCAAAGATTGCCTCTGCCACTCCTCCTGTCTTGCCCACCTCAGTCTGGCAGGACATAGGAAACACAGAAGCCTCTGAGTTCAGGGACTTCCAAAAGGCAAAGGGACAATTGATAGGATTGTGTCCATATATATAAAAAATGAACATTACCAGGAAGGCCTTTTTGGTATTAATGTCTCCTGGCAAAAAGCATTATCTTTTTAAAATTATGTCACTGAGAAAATAAATGTTTTGTGACATGATACATTATAATGCCTACCTGAAATTGTAAAATGAAGAATAAGAATTCCCAGTGCTTTCCCTGAATTAAAGGATACACAGTGTTCTTAACTTTTATCTTGCTCCAGTTTGTTACCTAAAGGGAAAAGTTTGGATATGTGGAAATGCAATAGATTTTTCAGAAGTTGGAGCAATTATTCCTATCCCAGCATGATTTCAACTTCAATTTTGTTTGTTTGCAACTCACTCAGAAACGTCCCATTCACAATCCCAAATGGGAAGGGGAAAAGGGGAAAAACGCTCCATTTTCTCAAAATGTACAACTTTGAAAATCATCCATGCTTTAGTCTATAGGTGGATAATGCACAATTTTAGAAATTGGCACAAATTGCGGGGGGGGGGATTTTCTTGCAGAAATTTCACATTTGATAGCTATTCATTTTGCACAATTTTCGCATTCAAGCAAAAAGAACAGTGATTGCAAATGCTGGCACAAATTGAGGAGTGGCAAGCAGTGAGCTGCGATTTGGGGGAATTTTGGTGAGCTCAAACATTGCTCGTTTGCTCATGCCCTGTTGTGAAGCTGCAGTTCATCCATTTCTTCCAACCACTGTAGCAGACAGAACACTGCAATAGTATACTATCCCCCAAACCAAAGAGGCATGTTACTCATTCACAGAAGTTCATTTTTATTATTTCATATATTTTAAACCTGCTCATTCCACTTTTCCAAGTCACATGAGCTATCCAAAGTGGTTTTCATGGAGGAGGTAATTAATAATCAAATCCTGATTATCTTTGAATGGTTCATTAGAGATGGACAAATTTACCCATAACTACCCCACGTGCCACTCACTGGAGTCCTGCCACTTGCACAACACCAGCAGACATCTGAGGTGAGCTGCCAGACAGCCCCCCAGGGACCAGTGAGAGGTCACGAAGTTCTGTTCTCTTGCAAGATGCTATTTTCCAAAAAACAACAGGTAGGCTTTTCAAGTAAATAACCAGGTGTGAATGGATTATGTATGTCTGCAATTTTGCATAAATGGCCTATTTATGACTGACATTTTGAGCCAAATGGGGATTTACATAAACAGATTAACCACATTTTCTTTTGGCAAAGTGGTGGCTTGTGAGTAAGTGGGATCCCCAAACTTGGCCCACTTGGCATGCACTGAGTCAGGCAAGCATAAGGGTCTATGGGTGTCCACCAAACTCCACCCCTTCCCAGATTTCCATGACATCCCTATGGTTCATCTTACAATTCTTGCATACTTTCCAAGCTTCAGTTGCATGCCTTTTTCTTTTAAGCTGTACTGGGAAGTATGTTGATCTGCACAGCATTGATCCAAGCCACTTTGGTATGTGAGATGGCACCCCATTCCATTTCATGTACAAAAGTGACTGGACTGACAGTTGATTCTTTCTTCAACAATGCTGATGGGCCAACATTATCCACCATATTTGAAGTCAACAGGGCAGGGAGCAAAGGGTAGGCTGTGTGGCAATACCTGTCTGACACCTGCCTTCACTTCCCAACATGTCACCTGAGATAACTGTCTCATTCTGCCTAGTGATAGGGCCAGCCCTGGATCTCCACATTCAACTATATGGCTCAATCCAGAATTGACCTGATGTGAAGAGGAGAGCTCTTCCATATACAGAGGGCTCCTGACCCAGCAGAGCATTTCTACTGGTGGGATGGGTTAGGGGAAGCAATTATTTTTAATTTCCCCCTGTAGCACACTAATGGCAGTGTACAACTGTGTCTTCTGTTAGCACAAAAGTGGCTGCACTAGTTGAAACTAGATTCTGAACTATGTTGAAGAGGAGAATCCAACTAAAGTTACTTTTGCACAATAGATTTCCAAATTGTTACAAAACAACAACAACAGCCCCATGAATTGAGTATAAATATTTTTGTTGTTGTCCAAGATTTACCATTTTGGACAAATGGAATACAACTGAAAATGCCAAAGCCTGTGTGTGGTTTTCAGAAGTTATTCTTTTACACTCTGCATTGCGTACCAGTGTGAAAAGATAAAATTGTCCTCAAACAATGCCCATTACAACTTATGTTCTACAAAGAAAGGTTTCTGAAGTCCTAACAAGCAAGACCAGCATATAATGGAGACATTTATTAAATTCTTGGACTAGTTTGCTCATTTTGACAGCCAGCAATAACATGGGGATCTTCATCAAGACAGTGACAGAAGAGTCCAACAGCAAGGATGACAGCATGACTGAAACTCAGGTTTCTATTAATTCACCCTAAGGGCCATCAGGATCAATGGAAATGAAATTTCTCTTGGTCACCACATTCACTGTCCCACTACACTTAGGATTATTGCTCTATAATTAAAGAGGGAGTTATTCTGATACTGCAGTCGCTGTGCAGTGTGATAAATAATGAATCATCAGATGTATCAAGAGTATAACTATGCCAATCGTTCAGATTTTTCTACAGACTATGTTGTAGTGTTTATAAGCATTTTCACACAGTTCTAGTGCTAATAGTGCTATATGTCAGATAGAATAGCTTTCATCCAGGAGTGATATCTTGGATAATCTTACTTACCATTGTTTTTAATAATGGTAGATATACAATGCAGCACTGAAGAAGTGCCTAGCTTCCAAAAACTCAAATTAAAGGATAAATAAGTAAATGATCATCAAACTGATGGAAAGATTTCTTTGACGGAGCCTTGCAACAGTTTCATACTTTAATGTTTAATAAATGAATGTTCTTGTACATAGATAGCCTCTAAGGTTTTTTTATTTTATTTTTAAGATACTGTGCAAATAAAATAATTTTGGCATGGCTGTTGTGCATATTGCTGATGACACAGGCACTAGCCAGTAACTCCCTGTGAAATCAAAATCATATTTCACACAGCATTCACAGTAACAACCTAAGTAGAAGCACCCTTTGTGCAACAAAATATTGCACAAGTTAGTGCATTGGAACACTTTGTTACACTAAGGAAAGATGTCCAGAGACTGCACAATTAACAATTGGACCATTATTGTGTAAAGTTACTATAAAAAAAAAAGTTCCAATAGGACTTAAGCAAGAAGAGGAAAGAAGAGAGTCATATAAACAACACAGTTTAGAGACGGTGCCTAAATACGGAACATGACTACCAAAGAATTATAATAAACCTCAGAAATAAGAGAATGCCAAAGAATTCAATAAGCCAGGATGTCTCACCCTTATATTCTATTTTGTTCTGTAGAAAAATGCAATTTGTTTTGCCAGTTCACCTTTCAATATGGTAATGAAAGGAAATTAGGGCCCCATGTGTCCAGGCACAGAGTCACAAGAAGCAATAACACAAAATTGTGGGTCAGCATGTCTTTTTTTCCTTACTTCATATCAAAAATATTGAACGTTCTGCTGGCTGCAGGTGTCTTTAGTCTAGATGAGTTTATTTCTTTAAAATGTATAATTTACTTCCTCTCCCATTGCTTTCTTATTTTCCTCTCTATCCATTCACCTGATCCCTCTCAATTTTATGGCTTGATTCTGCTAGCCTTTTGCTCCCTTCTTCTTTTCCTCTGAAGTAATCTATAGAGAAAGGGAGCCTTTCCCAAAGCACTTGAATCTGCCAGTTTTTAGCCTCATCTAAATGTCTATTCTGAATTACATCCCATTGAGTTTAATGGGGTTTACACCAAGGTAAATAACTACACAGGATTTCAGCATAAATCATTTTTAAATGGCAGGAACTGCTTGGTGAATCTATAGGATTCTTTGCTGGTTCATTGGGAGATAGTACCTCCCAAACCTCTGGCATGCATTGCAAGCTATTCTTTGGAGTACACTAGGGATGTTGGGGGATTCTGAGAAGGGAGTGGGGTCTAGCAGACTCCCCCCTGCTCAGCCTCCTGTCACTTAATAAATAAAGCAATAAATAAAGCAATAAATAAAGCAATAAATAAATAACTAAATAAATACCTGCCATGCTCAGCTTCTTGATCAGGCCAGCAGGTGGTCAGCAGGTGCCTAGAAAATGGTGGGTTGTTCTTTTACGTAAAAGATGCTTTACACAAATGGAGGCCATAAAGCTGCTATTTATGCAAGAGTACAAGCATGAATGGATTTCTCCAATTTCTATAATCAATTTTCCCTACCAACAGCTTTTACTGCTTTAAAGCACAATGAAGGCCTCCAGCTACTGTCATCTTCATTTTCCCATGAATGGTGCTTGGACACACATGGGGCACAGAGACATTGTAAGGACTTGCTGGCTGGTGTGTGTGTGTGTATTAGAGAAAGAGAGGCCTAATCTACACCAAGGAGGATATTGCACTATGAAAGCAGTATGAAAACTGTATATAAAAGGCAGGAGCCACACTACTGCTTTATAGCGGCACTGAAGTGCACTGACACCATTGACACATACCATATACTGCTTTCATACTGCTTTCATTGTGCTGTATCCTGCTTGGTGTGGCTCCTGCCTTTTATATACCGCTTTAATACTGCTTTCACAGTGCTATATCCTGCTTGGTGTAGATAAGGACAGAGAATTAGTGGAGAGCTGTAATGGGAGGGGGAATGAGGAGAAGAAAAAGAGTTTGTCTTCTGTAAAATAGGTTTCTGTTGATGCTAAAAATGGTGGATTAAAAGGGGTTGTTTAGTGGCTGGGGATCAACCCCACCTTTGCCTTGTCCTTTGTGACTAACTGTGCCTCCCAGGGCAGCCATTCTGTAGTGGACAGTTCCCAAATTGTGAAATGTGCCCATGTCCCCCAAAGGTTCCCTATCCCTGCAGTATGGCGAGAGTTCTCTAGAAGAGGAAGACTGAAATTGGGATGCATCAGAAGTGTGTCTATTGAATTTGTTTATGAATTGACCCAGTTTGTACCTCCAAGACCTGAACATAGACCTGAAACACCTGGCAGTTGGAAATCTGTACATTTATGAGCTTGTGATGCATTCCACATGTGCAAAATGTGTTCAACATGTTCACATTTTTAAAAAATGTTCCCCAGCAACTGGTGTATAAAGGCTTACTGCCTCAAATACTGGAGATAGCACACAACCATCAGGGCTAGCAGCCATTGATAGCCTTTGCCTCCAGGAATTTATCTAACCCCCTTTTAAAGCCATCCAAATTGGTGGCCATCACTTCATCTTGTGGTAGTGAGTTCCATAATTTAAGTACGCAGTGTGTGAAGAAGTACTTCCTTTTTTTTGTCCTGGATCTCCAACCAATCAGCTTCATGGGATGACCCCGGGTTCTAGTATTTTGAGAGAGGGAGAAAAATTTCTCCCTATCCACAGTGTCCACACCATGCATAATTTTGGACACCTCTATCATGTCTTCCCTTAGCCTCCTTTTTTCCAAGCTAAACTATCAAAGTTGATGGGGAGATCTTCATAGGGGAGATGCTCCAGCCCCTTAATCAGTTTGGTTGCCCTTTTCTTGTACCAAACAGTTGTCTGGGGTAAGGAGAACACTGTATCTTGATTGGCAGGGGTTAGGATGAGGTGGCAGATAAAGCAAAAGGGTATTAGGACCATGTAAGTGGCCATGTTCATGAAGCATTGATATGAACATTGCCTATCAGTGAGCCCACTAGGGGCACACAGCTAGTCAGCAAACTTGCTCTTGGGCAGGATTTACACTACTGCTTTATAATGTTTTTAAAGTCCACTGACAACTGTTAGGACCCATGACACATTCCATATGCTGGTTTCAAACTGCTTTCAAAATGATATATCACGCTTGGTGTAGATCTGGCCTGTGCTGACCCAGACACTCCTTCTCTCTGCTGCCATCTTGCAATGTTGTATGCCTTGCTATTCTTTGCTCTAGGTTGCTGCTCAGTTGAAAGTGCCTATGCTAACATGACAAACCCTCTCATGAGCTGCTGCTCTTGCAGGCAAATGGAGGGAGGAAATAAGGAGACAAGACACAGGTAGGGATTTAAATTTGGGCCACATTTATTGAGAGATTTGGAACAGGAGAAATAAACTAAGCGGGCATTCTGTCTAGCCTGGCATCCAG
Source organism: Elgaria multicarinata webbii (assembly GCF_023053635.1). Lineage (NCBI taxonomy): Eukaryota > Metazoa > Chordata > Lepidosauria > Squamata > Anguidae > Elgaria > Elgaria multicarinata. The sequence continues at coordinate 69,208,358 of NC_086176.1, read as the reverse complement.
CCATGACATAAACCGGGCAAGACATTCAATGCCAGTTGAGTGGTGCTTTTGAAGTTGGCACCCCTGAAGTTGCCACCCCATTTGGAGAAGGGAGGCCTTCCTCTGCCACTTCCCACCAGTGCCAACAAATTCTGAGTGGGTGAGGTGACTTGGCCTCAAAGGTAACCCTTATCTCAGCTGGGGACACAAAATCCTTAGCTGGAAGCCTCTGGCATTACCAGTCACCACAACAGTGCCTCTGAATGCTCACCAACCCTGCTCACTCCAAAGGATGCCCGCACCTACCTTCCAAATGTGACCAAATTAACCAGAACAAGATCAACCAAATCCAGCTAGTATGTACTCCCTACCCTACTTACAGTATGAAGTAGATGAAAAGGCTCATAGCCCAGGTCAGTCAGACTATGAGCCAAAAATTCCTACACGGCCCCCAAAAGGATGACCAGCAAAGCCCACTGCATAATTAGAGGGAGAGAGCTGTGGGTTGAAGAGGTGGAGGGGAGGGGCGCTGGCAGTTAAAATCACTGCCTAGGCATCTCCCCCCACCAGTAGCACCACACCAAGGCCTTAGCTAGACCTAAGGATTATCCCAGGCAAGTGAAGGGGTCATCCCTGCCTGCTCCTGGGATCTCCTGTGTGTCATCTGAATGCACAGGGATGATCCCAGGATACAGGCCTGGACTAGCCATGGCCTAAGGCTGCCAATGGTGAGCCTCCCAATTGCATCCTCCTCCCCCACCCACAATGGCCTACCATGCCCAAGCAATCCAGGCACAGGGTGAGGTATTTGCAGATCTACTTCTCCATCTAGCTCAGTATTGTCTACTGTGACTAGAAGCAGCTCTCCAGTGTCTCCGGCAAAGGTCTTCAGAACCATCTGTTACCAGATTCTTTTAACTGGCTATACCAGGGATTGAATCTGGAACCTTCTATATGCAAAACAGGTACTCTACTACTGAGCTATGGTTCCACCCACCCTCCCCAAAGGCTGAATATTAGTATTGTCATCTTTGTGATAACTACTGTACACTGACTCCTCAGAGATGGCACCTCTCCTCAAATCAAACGCTTTGCAATGCAATCTGTGTGCAGTGGTATAGGGCTGTGGAGAGAATCATAAATCCCACTGAGCATGGCCAAGCCTTTAAACCAGGGGCAGGCAACTCTGGGAAGTCCATGGACCATTTCCCTCCTAGCCCAGGGACCATTTCCCTCCTAGATCCCACTGCGGGCCATACTCTTGCTACAGCAACAGCCAAAAAAATGGGCTTGGAAACAAGCTAAACTTGTCCTAAGTGAGCCTCTATAGCCATTTACCAGCACATTTACTTACAGCAGACCAGCAATGATTTCACCCCACCCCACCCCCATTGGCAGGCAGGGGCCACATGTTGCCCACCCCAGCTTTAGGTTGACCTAAAGTAGCTTAACTTATCCCAATCAAAGTAAGAAGCCATCCTTAGCCTCATGGTGCTATGGCCTGTGTGCATATATTTCATAGCAGAAATAGTAAATGCAGATTTCCAGAGATTAATATTAACATTGGTTTACAGTCCTGTAATTAAACATCTTGATTAACACTAGAGTGTTTCAAATGAAATTTATTCATTTATTTCCTATATATATTTTATCAAGTAACTATTTGCATGTGTCCCCCCTTGGAACCAGTGTTAAAGCTGCATACAGTATCTGCACAAATGAATGGACTCCTATTTGCCGACCAAGGTACGTGACATCCAATCGCTGAAATGCCCCAGGGGTCTATAACTCATGACAAATGAAGCAGTAGTGAGAGGGAATACTACTTTCGATTTTAAATAATGGCTAATTTTAATTGTATAATATTCTTTTCAGTAACAATGTCTAATTAAGGCATTTGTTAAAGTTCTGTAATGTTAAACTAACAGGGACAGCCTAATGGAGTTCTATTGGAATTTTTCCATTAAATTAACATTATGGACTTTTAATGGGTGTCTTAATTAGATGCCGTTATTAACAGGGATGGTGCACAAATAAAAATCAGGCTCAATGTGTGCAGAATGCTTCATTAGCACTCACTGTGGGGCATGATCAAAATGCTTCAGTCTACCTAAAGAACATCAAAAAAAACTGGAGCTTGGTTGGTCACAAATAAAAGACACACACAAAGAAGTCAAATTTTCACTTCTGTTATTGTTGTTTACTGAAAGTACAGATATTGGTCCAAATTCTTCTTCCGCTAACACCTGTACTGCCTTGTTAAAGTTAACGAGGTCCTACCAGTCTAATGAGAACATTCACTTCTAGCTTTCTGACAAAAGGGTTGAAGTAGCAAATAACCTGACATTGCATTTCTCTGCAGCTTTGTTTTTACCTCTACTCTCCCTTGTTTCTCTCATTCCCCTTCTTTAATTAGAATGAACAATGTCAAAGCTGGTGGTGAAGCTTTGTGAATTTTCCCATCACATTTTGGATTCTGATTCTTAATTGCACAGCAACCATCACTTCACTGAAAACATGAGAGAAAGAAACACTGTAAACAAAATGCATTATTCAAAATGAAGTAACAGTGAAAAATGGAATGGGGAAAGAATAGCATATGATTTTAGAAAATTAAGACTGAAATAAAATTATTCTTCAGCTTGCTTACCTAGAGCCTTCGACTCTTCAGGGTCTTGAATTTATATTTAGGCTCCTGCCACTTCAATAACATCATGCTTTTAGGGAAAGTTACTCCAGTATTGTACTCACTGAAATTATGTACACTTGGAGTTGACATCCATCATTAAAAAGGAGCCTATACCCCTCTCATAGAGCAATCCTATGTATGTTTATTCAGAGACAAGCCCCTTTAAGTACAGGTGAGTACAAGCTTCCTGCCTTAAGCTGCTTCCAAAAATGTTTCTGAGGTAGGACCTTTTTCATCCCATTTTAGGATGTCTCTCTCCATTTGATTAGTTCCTTTGTATGTGGTGTCACTTACTTCTCCACTGAATAAAAAGAATGTGGTGAGGTGAGATGAAGTGAGTGCTATAACTAAGGACAGGAAGTTGGGTAAATGTAGCTGAAGAGTACTCTGGCATACTTCCACTTAGGCCATGGCTAGATGACAGGGGTTGAGGGTGACAATCTCACGATGTAAAGATTGCGAGATCGTCACCCTCGTCTACATATGGCGTGTGATGTCCCAGGGAGAAGAGAACATCATGCCCCATCATTTTGGGTTTTTTTTTTAAAAGAGAAAGAGCGCACAAGCACTCCTGCGCAAAATGTATTTTTTTTTTAAAAAAAAAAATCCCCCCTCCCCCCAACCCCGGTTCCTGGCTCCTCATGGTTCCTCGCAAGGAGCTGGGACAAACCGCGACACTCGGTCACACATTCCGTGGTCTTGGGATCATCCCAAGACCATGGAAAAAGCAGGCTAGAAGGGTAGGGCGATATCCCAGGGCAAGGAAGGGATCATCCCTCCCTGCTCCTGGGATCCCCTGTGTGTTATGTGAATGCACAGAGATGATCCCTGGGTGATCACCAGGTTATCACCTCATCTAGCCATGTCCTTAGATTCTCAGAGGCTGGTTCTCATTGTGGCAAACAGGATATATATCAGAGGGAAAGAGTTACCCCTGAGAATTCCTTTCAATATGAATTTTTTTAAAAAAACATCCCCAGAGCCAACTTCAGGAGCCACCCAAAAGTCCCTACTCAAACCCCATGAGCAATTGGGGGGAATGTCTATATGATGCCACTTTGATAGCTGATTTCCTCAAAACCACACAGCATCACTGCTGCAAGATAGAATCAATAAAGTTACCTGGTAGGACGGAGCACTAAAAACCACAATGCTGGTGGCCATTGGGCTTTTCAAGCATGGCCCCGCCTGCATTCCCGTGTTTGTCCTGCACTTGGTTCCACCCCTAGCAATGCCTACTCACCTAAACTGAAGCAAAGTGGTGACCTCGGAGCGACTGAAAAAGTCACGATAAAATGACAGTGCAAAAAAAACCAAAAAAACAAAACAGGATTGGGGGAACCTGATGTGGCTACGAGTTGGTGGCTGCATCGTCTAAACAACACAGTGCCACTGCACAGCCATGATGGGGTATACAGGACATAAAGACAAGCCCTGGCTAATCCCATCCCATCACTGACTGGAGCAGTTGGGAAGCTTGCCACATCAGATCCAGAGAGTTTGGGTGTGGGCACTGCCACCTTATAATCGTACACTCCTTCCCCTTCAGTATCAAAACTGACAGACATGTGGAGATGTGGGTACATCAACCCACATGTCTCCATCCCATGCAAGGGGGAGGAGCAAAAGTACCCTCTCCTAATAATGAGAGGTACAACATTTTTGTATCAGCTTCGGCTGATTCGCCAACTGTGCCCCTTCCAAGAGTTGGAAGACTTAAAGACGGTAATGCATGAGCTGGTAACTTCGAGGCTCAACTTCTACAATGTGCTCTACATAGGGCTACCTTTGTGCCTAGTCCAGAAACTTCAACTAGTTCAAAATATGGCAGCCAGGTTGATCACCAGTACACCTAGGGGTGACCATATTACACCAATTTTAAAATCACTTCACTGGCTGCCAATCAGTTTCCGGGCAAAGTATAAAGTGTTGGTTATTACCTTTAAAGCCCTACATGATTTGGGTCCAGATTACCTGTGGGATCGCCTTTTCCCATACAATCTGCCCCACATACTCAGGTCCTCTGGGAAGAATCTACTTCAGCCAGCTAAAACTAGATTGACAACTGTTACCCAGAGAACCTCCTCTTCTGCTGCTCCCAGACTGTGGTACGGCCTGCCTAGAGAGATCCACCAACTCAACAGTCTTTCTGAATATTAAAAAGCAATAAAGACTGGTATCTTCCAGCAGGCCTACTCAGTGGAATTTTCAGATGTCTGGCTGTTATTTAAATAATGTATTAGTTTTATATGTTTTTATCAGTTTTATGTATTTTATAATGTTTTTGTATCCTATGTTGTTTCCCACCTCAATCAAGAGGGAGAGAGGGGTAAGAAATAAATCTATTATTATTATTATTATCAATAATATTAATATTAATATTAATATTTAGCTAAAATTTACTTCTGTGCAATTTCACCCAGAGGTTCTAGTCTGGCTCACTAGACCAACAAAGAACAAGTCACTCTATCTTCTGCATGATGCAGCCTTTCAGCTACTATGTCAGCCCTTAATATATTTTTCTCCTGGTTAAAATCATCCAGCTCTTTCAGCCATTCATCATAGGATTTGTGGTTATCTCATACTTCCTCTAATATCCAGTAAAGGCTCCTGCAATGAACATTTGGAAATGTGCAAATATAAATTACATTAACAATTTTCATACAACTATACCATAACACTGACAGACAAAAGTTAGCAATACATTTAATATGTCTCAAAATGACATATAACATGTAATATCATCAATTTGTGCCTAAAACAATATTAACTCTGAAGCATCTGAAAATAAAACTATAATATATATACTAAATTTCAATCCTACTGAATGAAAGGGACCATCAATTCGGATTTCTGTCATATTAAGGCTGGAATTTTATGCACAATTACTAATGAGTAAGCCCTGTTGAACATGTTAGGGCTTTCTACTGAGTAAATATGTATAGTATTGTGCAGTTAAGCTGCAATCCTATAGCCACTTTTCCGGGAGTGAGTCCCATTGAACTCAATGGGATGAACCTTTGAGTAGATGTATATAGGACTGGATTATTCACTCTAAGCTTAATTTTTCAGGTCACTTGGACACTTTCACTCACTTTCATCATCTTTGACACTGTCCTTTCTTCAGTTGTTCATTCATGGAGACAGTTGTCAAAATATAGGCAAATCAAAACAGAGATATGGCACAGATTAAGGAATACTAGATGAAAGTGCAGGCAATGACTAAATAATGAATATGAATAATATAGCTCAGAATAACCTCACAAAATGTATAATTTATTCCTCAAATGAGGCAAAACTTGTGGTTTAAACCACAACAGATTTTCCCTTTGGGTCTATTTTTAAAGCATTATATTTCTCCCCCATTTGTACTAGCAAAGACTAGTCTCAGAGGCACATGAGTGCATATTTTGGATACTTTCAAAGGTTGCAATACAGAACGGCTAAACTAAATCCACTGTTTATCTTTCAAATTGGCATTAGCTAAAATAAGTATTAAATATCAGTCTGTCCAGCCTATATAATTACATACATTGTGCCTCATTTATGCTGTTTGCTCAGCATACATGTACAAAGCAGTTGAAAAGGGATGTGTTTAAAACATATGTAGTCTTCCAGGGCTATCTGATTCTTTTGGCCTTTTCTAAAAATGAGGAAAACAGCTGTTAAGTTAGTTTTAAAATAGTTTGCTTACCTCTGTGGAAGGAACAGGTAATTAGTCATGTGTTAACCAGATGTGCTGACATGTCAAAATCTGAATGTTACTTATTAATGGACACTACATTCCATTTATATGGTGTGTGGGTGTTTTGTGTTTTTTGTAGGTAGAGGGGGGCAAATTTGATATCTGCTTTTTACCAAGCATATGTTAAATATATAGGATTATCTATCTAACTATCTGTCATTCTTGTATCTTACTCTTCCCCTTAAAAAGAACTCAGGGAATCGAACTATCTCAATAAAAAGAATATTAAATCCGATCCTAAAAACTCAGCATGTGCTCAGTATGTTAATTAAAAGGGAGAAGAAAACTTCATGAAGGCAGAATATATGCAACTTTCATGTCTGTTTTGGTTATTCTGATATGTTTAGTCAGGATGTTAACACTGGACAATCCAGCCAAAATTAAACATATTTCAATTGCTTTTGACAAGGACTTACCCAAATCTTCAAAAAAAATCATAAACAGGGGTGGAAAGGACTTGACATTCAAGACATTTGAATGCAGAAAAATGTGAAAACTGACATATTCATCCCTCCCTCAACTCTTTCCTTAAAATTTAGGAAGCCCACATTAATTAAGGAGAATTAATTCATTTGAAAGAAGCTTCTGCTCATTGTAGCTACAACAAATTTGTAAGCTACAACAAATTTGTGTCTCTTTTTCAACTCCATATATGGTCTTGTGTCTTCAGGCCAGGGTGTGGAGGTAAAAGTCTAGTTATAAAGATTAAAGCTGAACTTCATAAAAGCAGTGGATATACTCGTGAGCAACGGCATTCCCAAATAAAACACTCTGCCTGCCAGAGTCAACTTTGCTTCTAGCCAGGCATCCTACAATTCCTAATACTAAAAGTGGAGTGGAAGCATTTTTAAAAAAAATACAGTAGAAATAAATGTTTGGTGGGGTTCGCCTGACCTAAATTTGCTTGGAAAAAGTAAAATGTATAGTTTGTACTTTGATTTCTCTTTCAGCTTTTCCAGTTCTGGACATTGTTGAATCTAAGTACTTTTGATGAGCTGTAGTCAAACCCCAAGAAGGTGTGTGAGTAGTTATGTTAGAATGGAGATGCACATTCAAATGTGCATCCCATCAAGGGCAAATGCAATGCAAATAAAAAAGGAGTGTTTATTTCCAAAAGGAGGAGTGGAAATATAGTAAATGCATTAATTAAATAAAAAAAATCTACACTTTGGATCCTCAGGAATATCCTTGGCTAGATAGGGGTTGGAGAATCTGGGGGAAAACAATCACATGTGCCTACCATAACCAGGCTTGAAAAATTGTCTATCCTGCCAACCTCTGCCCCTACAGCAGCCTCCTGTAAACTGTATCAGTGTACAGTCCAAAAGGTGCAGTTCGGGGAAAATCCTGGTCAAAAGCGAATGGAAAATTTCTTATATGTCCCCAAACAAAGTTTGGTGGATGGTGGGGGATAGAACTCTTGTTAGGGCTGCTGCAACTGAGTTTGTGTGCATTTGTCTTTTTATGCTTGTAAGTTTTATGAGTCATCTCTTTCTCTGTGATTTCATGATGGGAAAAAACGATCTAATAAACATAATAAAAGAAATAATTGATCAAATTGACTCACAAAAACATTACCTTAAAATTAATCAACAGAACTTTTAGGGAGTAAACAAGCCTTTTAGGTGCTATTGATTTGAATGGGATATGTGGAAGGAAGTATGCACTTAAAACCTGTTGATTTCAATGAGAGAGTTACATGTGTTTAACTTTGGCTGTATTTTGCTACACAGATTTTCAAAATTAAAAAAAAAAATCTCAACATCAAATTAACAAAAGTAAAGCTATAATTTAAGAAGTTGAAAATCCTGAACTTTATAAACAAGCCAGTCCACACGTTAATGACACAATTCCCAAATGTACTGTTACTATCATCCTTAAATGTAACACTACTATAATCCTTAAAATTTTTGACTATGGAATTGTTTCTGCTTCAGTGTATGATAATTTATGGAACTGCCAGCATACTGATCATAGTTATTACAGACCATATGCTCCTTCATTGCATTTTAACTCTTCCCCCAACTGCTTGCAATTAACGCATATATGCCTATGACAAGCTCATATATCTGTACCTTGGTAGCTGGCATAGCATAATTGTTATGGAAATTTGTTTTCTTTAAAAATGTAGGGAAGCCACATACTTTTATAAAACTTACATTGCTGTTATGCTAGGAAATTGTATTTCACATACTTCAGCATTTTTAGTTAGTGTACTGGATTGTGTCCTCATTTTTTGATTATTTTGTAGGCCTCATTAAATAATAGTCTACTTAAATCTTCGAAGAGACTAGCTAACTGCAATCTTTATGCACATTTACTTGGGAATATATTCCAATAAACACTAGTGGGACTTATTCCAAGTAAACATGTATAGGACTGGGCTGTACACCAATTTAGAAGAATTCAGATGTAAGTAATGCCCTAATCATATGGCTTAAGTATCCACACAAGTTCCACTTAGGCTTTGCAGTTTATTCTTCTTAGACTACTTGTGGTAAAGGACTATTAAGAGAATTTCTAAAAAATTAAGCTGCCTTCTGTTTTGATGGATCTTGTCTTTCTTGCAAGACATCAGACAAGAAAAAGGCAGGTTAAGAGAAAAACAATAAATGTGGAAATGATCAAGTCATTCTCTTGCTCCTTTAATTTATTAGCAACATGAGCTGATGAGTATTTTATTGCACACTCGTTACTTCCCACTCATGGTTTTTCATGGGTCCTTTTGATACTGATGTCCATCACTTGCTCCTTTTGGTCTTCTTTCCACCACAAATAAGGAACCCCCCATCTGATGACACTCATATACAAGAGGGGAAACTTGTGGCTTCTAGATTTTTTCAGAATGCAACTCCCATCATCCCTCACCATGCTGGCTATGTTGGGTAAGGTTGTTGGGAATTACAGTCCAACAACATATGGTGTGCTAAAATTTGTCCACACCAGATACACAACATCATTTTACTGTTCAGGTTCAGGTCTGAACTGTATAATAGGTGTACTGCATCTCCTAATTGTTTTCATATCCCATTCATGTCCTTCAGAAAACTGACTGGAATGTCACTTCCATGCCATGCTCTAGACATACGGACATTTGTAGTAGTTTTAACTGTCAGATGGTTGATGGATTGCTCCCAAAATACAGCTGTTGCTTTTGTAAGTTGATAGCTACATCACTACTTCTATACAACTTTGCTGTGGTTTACAGGAAGATCTCTTATGTGTCCTTTAAATTAATGCAAGTGGTGCAGCAGATGGATGACGGACATCCAGGATTCTTGTTTGGCTTCTCCTAATATATATAATCATACAAATCTTAATTCATAGAACTGGAGCAGCTGTGCTAGGTCTACACAGAAGGCATCTGAAATCCTAACATCCTGGTTTTCTGTGTGCCCCCTACAGATGCTAGAACAAACAGCCTGTGACCCTTAAGCCAAATAGCTTCTGTGAGTTACTGGGCTCCTTTTGCCTGACTTCACTTTTGAAAGGGTTGACCATGTCTCTCTCTGGACACATGTATTTAGGGCAGCACTGTGTAATGCCATTCTCTCTGCATCACCAGGATCTCAAATTAAACAAGCACACAGTTAAGGTCATAAGCAGCTGAGCTTGGCTCAATCTTATAAACAGGCATCTACAGAGCTGGCAGAGACTGCAATTGAACAGCTCATTACAATCTAATCACAAGGGCCGGTCTTTTCCTGGAGATACTCTCCATTTGCTACCGGTGGCAATCAGGACAAGTATCTTTCGGAGGTACTATGTCCAAAAGATTTCTATGTCTCTTTTGAATATTTTAAGATCTAATGGTAGAGATTTAGTGTCCTTGAGAAACAATTATGTGTGGGCAGACCACTTTTCTATAGGAAATACTAGTATAAAGATAGTTCCATTAAGGATATGTAACTCAGTAAAACCTGAGCTCATTAAGGGCCACCAGTTTCTAACCCAAAGCTCATTCCAACTTGTGTCGGTACCAGATTGCAAACTTTTGTGTGTGTGGGGGGGTTGACACAAAGTTTTGTGTGGATTTTTATGCAATCCCCCCCCAAGTTTGCATTTTCAAACCCCAATTGTTTGCATTTTCAAAATATATATACTTTTCTCGTATTAACTAAAGTGTGTTTGTGCATGTTTTCCAAATATATGCATTTTTCCTGCATGTTTTTCAAATATATGCACTTTTCAAATGCATTTTTTGTTGAACGAATTGCATCAAAAGCCAGGATCTTCAGATAGCAGATTATGTTTGGGTACATATTTAGTTCCAGGAGGTGCAAATTGGATAAATTCTGGTCAAAAATACACAAACAAATCTATCTCCTTCCTTAAGATACATATAAATGCAGTAATGAATGAATCTTCTATTGTGGGACGGACGCAAGAAATAAAGAGACGACACAAGTGTTGGAATTAAACTGGGCCACTTTTATTCAAGATCTGCAAAGGGGGTTCCCATAGGGCATCCAGCCAGGCCTGTGTCAGGCCTACTAAGTGATAGGGGCGAGCTTTCCTAGTCCAGCGGGCGGCGGTCTGTCTCGCCGCCCTGCTGTCCTTCCCCATGTGGGGTAGGGAGACCTTCCCCTTTCACCCCCAACCCATGCCCAAGGCTCAAGGTGGGTGGGAGAGGTTGGCCTCAAGGGTGGTCCTTATCCCCCAGCCTGGCCACAAGGCTCAACACTGGGAGCCCTCGGGAGTCACCCCTCACTGTAACAGTGCCTTGGAAGCTCACCATTATATTCCCTCTGGATGCCCTTCCCTACCTGCCACAGGGGGCGGCAAGCCACTTGCTTAGTCGCTCCCCCCCATCTCTCTAGGACACCTTGGAGGCCCCTTTGCAGATCATATAGAAATAGGTCGTTTCCGATATCAGACAGGTGTACGCCGTCCTGTCGATATAGCTCCCTCCGGGTAAGTGTAATTGCGGGGTGCATGATGCTGACGTCCCCTTGTTTACTCAGCTCACGGAATATTTCACCGTTGACACGCCGCCGAGCTCTCTCCATCGGCTTGATATCTCCAGAACGCCATTCGAACCTGGGTAATATACAGGACCAAATTATTACTACTCCAGGCCAACGCCGCTGAATGGAATTGAAATCCGCAATGGCTTGCAGTATTAATGCCTTGCCCTTAAGTAACCCCAGGTCGTTTCCTCCGAGGTGAATAATGATGACATGGGGTGGCGTGGCCGCAGGTGTATCCTGAAATAGAGTGGGGAGCAAGCGTTCCCACCGCATTCCGCGTCTGCCCAGCCACCGAATGTTGGCGAACCGGCTGAAGCCCAGCTGGGTACCGAATGAAGAAGTAGCTGCTCTTTTGCCAGCCCAGAAGACCATGCTGTGGCCGCAAATGACGACACGAACAGTCGCCCGCCTTTTCACATGATCTAAAATAGACAGGGTCGTTAGACATTTTAAATATAGTTAGCGTTATGGCAATTGTCTAATATAGGATCGGTACGCAACCGACTTCCATCGCCCAATGCTCTGAATTGTTTGCTGAGGTAGTTGTAAACTAGCCGCCGTGGATGCCGCCCCTATTCTGAAGGAATGTGTGCCGAAGTCTGCCTCTTGCAAGCCTAATGCTTGCAATGCTGTTTTGGTAACTGTCCAGAATTGGTATTTCGTTAACGGATTTGAGTCGGCATGGCAGAAAAGATAGCCGTCCCGAGTGCCACGGATGCTAATATACCTGTGTAAAGCCGATACCGGGCAGATGTCCTCAACTGGGGCACGGTTAAGAATTATCTCAGCACCCTTACCGGTCTGGTCGGTCTTAGACCTCCTCAGCCGTATAGTGACACTTTGTTTGAGTGATAGGTCGCTAATTAACAAAGCAGTATGAGATAGGTCAGTTTTTGAACACGCTAATAACTCGGAGATCCGAAAAGCTCCGAAAAATGCTGTTACAGCAACTGCGTGGAATAACGTGGCCTCGTAAGGTGACTGGCATAAATTAAGCCACTGTAATTTAAGTTGAGCCAATATGTCTGGAGTGATCGGAAGGTGGTTATCATTCGGCTGAGGAGAGGCCCTAGCCCAGCCCTTTACGGCGTATCTGATCCGGAAATCGGTTGTGTTGTCCATCACGCCACACATCTTTGCTAAGAATGCCAGCGCCGCTAACTTACCGGCTATGGTCCTTGCAGAAAGACCTTTCTTATGAGACAAAACGCAAAACTCTAAGATATGGTCAACGGGAATTGGCCAGGCTAGGGCCAGGTGTCTGGATGTTCTAAAGGCCTGAAACTCCTTACCTACGCACAGATATGATGTTCTAGTGCTTGGTGCTAGCGATTGCCATATAGCGCGCTCAACTTCATGCTGCCAATGTCCCATAGAGTTGGGGGCATGGGCTCTGGTTGCTGACGTGCCCAAGGTGCCAGTTCCCTGAAGCGGAGTACCTGCTGATGCGACAAAGCGTCAGCTATGGAGTTATCTAGGCCAGGAATGTGCCGGGCGCGGAATAGAATGTTATGTCGTAGGCAATGTAATGTGAATGCGCGAACTAGGTTCATAACTCGGGAGTTGCGTGAGGTTAAAGTGTTGATAACGTGCACTGTTGCTTGATTGTCGCACCAGAAATGGACAACGGAATTAGCAAGCTCTTTCTGCCAAATGTGCGTGGCTACATAAATCGGGAAGAACTCTAAAAATGTCAAATCTGAAGAAATGTTTGAGAGCTGCCATTCAGTTGGCCATTCCTTGGCGCACCATCTGTCTCCCCATATTACGCCAAAGCCTAAAGAGCCTGATGCGTCGGAGTGAATCTGCATCTCCGCTTCTAAAAGCAAGTCTTGTCTCCAAAAGGAGACTCCATTGAACTCATTCAAAAAGGTTTGCCAAATGTGTAAATCATCTTGCATCGCCTCTGTGACTCTGACCCTGTGGTGGGGACGTTTTAGGCCTGACATAGCATCGCACAGTCTACGTATGAATGCTCTGCCAGGGGCTACTACTCTGCATGCAAAGTTAAGGTGACCCACAACTTCCTGTAACTGTTGTAAGGTCACCTTTCTTGCTTGTATAATTTGGTTTAAAAGTTGGCAGAGTGTGCGCAGCTTATCCAAAGGTAATCTGCAGCACTGTCTGCTGGAGTCCAACTCGATTCCTAGGAAAGTTATAATTGTGGTGGGGCCTTCTGTTTTTTCCTCAGCTAGAGGAACACCCAGGTGCTCAGATAGGATGCGGAACTCGTTCATAGTGTTGTGACAAATGTTCGTGCCAGCTGGGCCGACGAACAAAAAATCGTCAAGATAATGCATAGAGTTCGTAAAACCCATTCTGGTCTGTAGCGCCCACTCAAGAAAGGAGCTGAATTTCTCGAATAACGCGCACGAGACCGAGCATCCCATTGGCAGATTTTTATCGACATAAAAATGCCCTTGAAAATAAAATCCTAATAAATTGAAATCGTCTGGGTGAATTGGGAGTATGCGGAAGGCTGACTTAATGTCGCACTTTCCCATCAGTGCACCTTGCCCGTTCAATCCCACCATTTTAATGGCGGAATCAAAGGATGCGTAAAGCACGGAGCATAATTGATCGGGGATGTAGTCATTCACGGATTCTCCTTTGGGAAAGGACAGATTATGGATTAACCTATATTCGTCAGGGTGCTTTTTAGGAACGATACCTAATGGGGACACTCTTAAGTTAGGTAAGGGCGGAGACTTAAAGGGGCCAGAAACTCGGCCGGCGGCTATCACTTTTTGAATTTTTTCCTTAACTAGAGGTTCATTACTGTTCACAGAATTATGGTTGTTAGCAAATGAAGAGGTCTTGGCACCGACAAAGGGGATACGGAAACCTATAGTGAAACCAGATAGTAACAATTCTGCGTCGTGTCTGCTAGGATAACTGTAAAGCAGGGTCGAGAGGGGGCCCAATTTAATTGGGCTGGGCCCCTTTTGGAGGAGGCTGTTGCTGCTGGCCGCCTTGGCAACGTCCGGCCTGCCCCTCCTTAAATGGATTCCTGCCCGATCGCGTTTTGTGGCAATTGGATGAAGGGTGTGCTCCCCCACATGCGATGCAGTCATGTCTATACTTACAAGGGGAGCGTAAGCACAATCCCTTGGAATTGTACTCCCAGCAAGGTGGGCGTGATTGAACCCCCCGCCCCGCGCTCCCCTTGGAGGAGGCGGGTTGTTTCTTTTCTAGAACGTGGCCGCTATCGGCCCTATCACCGGAAGCAGGCCTGGCTGGAGTCATGAACTGCAGCCATAAATCGTGATCTCTTATGTCCCAGTGAACTGTATGATCAAAGGCCGCCTTTTTACGAAAAGCCTCGTCATATGCCAACCAGGCACCGCCCTCATACTCGACATAAGCTCGGTAAATCATGTCTAGGTACTTAGTCAAGATGAAGGCTTTTGTTGGGAAACGCTGCTGCAGGACCCCCATATAAATTAAAAAACCTGGCAGCCAATTGGCCCACGTCCGGGCCACTTTGCGCCTCCGTAACTGCTCTAACTCTTTCACAGACATTTTTTCCTTTTCGCTGCTTTCTAATTCCCTGAAGAGCAGCGAGAAAATGTCAACATATTCCCCCTTCACTATCTTTTCTCTAGTGGAAGGGAGCAGGTGATATCCCAGGGGTGTGGAAGCACAGCCCTGTGGCAAAGCGTTGCGCTCCGCGCCAGAAAATGGGTCAGAATCTGTGCTGTTTCCAGTGTCTGTATTTATACCACCACCCACAGGGCCTTGCCAAACTGACGCGCAGGCGGCGGTAGTTGTAGATGGGCCTGCGTCGTGTATATCGGGACTTAAGAGTGTGTTGGATGGTGGTGGTTCTGCAACGTTGATCCCAGAACCCCCGCTGATGAGAACAGACAAGGCGGTGGCCGGTATCATGGGTATGCTGCCCCCAGGCGTGTCTTGGGCGGCTGGCATGATTGGTTGCGGTATTTGTGGCCAGTGCATGGCTGCCAACCACGGGAACCAACCCCACGGGTTCATGTGAGGTGTATGCATTGAGTGTTGTATACCTGCGTTAGGCAATGCTGGAACAGGTGCGGTGGGTTGACAAGCGTCCTGCAATGCTTGTGTTTGAGCCTCACATCTTGATTATCAAATATAAAACATCATTTTTTTCAGATTTGCCTAGTAATCTCTTCAGTTATGGTTGTAGTTAGTCTCTCTGGTTGTCCTCGAACCATCTTTACCATTTGTGTATGTACTTCATGCCCACTCTTTTTTGGGAGGAACTACAAAAGTTCCTGTTTCAGATTTTTCTGCTAGTAAGTATGCCCTTGATTATGGGCATACTTTCATCTTTCTAGTAATCCTGAAAGTGCCTTAAGGAAGCCCTGCTCCCTTTCGAGGAAGAGATCTACAAACACCTCCCTTTCAGAGGCATTTCCAGTATTCAGTGTGTGTTGGGTAGGCTTGAATGAACTGTCTCTGGCTTGCTACCTCAGTTAATTGGGCTTTTAAAGATGAAAGAGCATAGCATATTTTGATGGAAGCATTGCCAATTTAGAGTAATGTCCTTGAATGAACTGTGCTACTTCCAGGTAGGATGCAAGTTGCCTTAATGAGCATCATCAGAGGGGGGGGGATTTTCACATTTCCCTACTATCGCTATGGACTCCTCATGCTGTTTCACAATAGCAATGATCTCTTTACATGGGGAGAAAAAGAGGAAGCAGCAACAACCACATAGTCCATTCAGGGGCTGTTTTTATCGTGCCACTTTTCCTGCATAAAGCAGGAAATAGTGGCACATTCTGTTGTTGTTTTTAGAAAGAGGTGGATTAAAAGGGGTCTATTTTGTGATGGAAAAGCAAGTGGAAGGAATGGGAGGCACACATGCTGTGGATGTCATCTAAAGGACACACAAACATCCGTAAGTGGGCAATAGTGAGTGCGCGATAAATTCTTTTTCTTGGAACACAGGACGTAGCAGTAGGATAATGAGAAGGCAAGGAGGGGGTGATTTAAAATATTAATTCAAAATAAGTCAGATCATTGTCTGGAGGATAAGTGTCATAATATAAGATACATCACTCTTCTATGTTTTTTGTTCAATAGATCTTTACTCTCGTATCAGAGATAAGACCCCTGATCTAATATATCACAGCATCACAAGATATATATTTTCCCTAAGGAAGGTTTCCTGTTCTCATATCTGGCACTGAAAACTTCTTTTCTTTTGGAAAATTTGCAAGGGCCCATCAGAGGCAGAAAAGCAGGGCTGGGGGAGCTCTTCTCCCTTTGGGCATGTTAGTACAACTCTAGCTTTCACAGAGTAAAAGTAAGGGACACTTGACAGATTAAACTTCTGAAATATTGGATACTTTATGCTATATGGAAAAAAAGGACCTACCTGTTAAATAATGCTCTACTTTAGACTTAGACTAAAGGGCACTCGAGCACTCCAGCTACTTTTGGGCTTGTTGCCCACAAAATCAAGCTGCTCTTTTTTCCCTTTGTGTGGCAGAGCATGGGTTGACCTAAGCCCGCCTGATCAGCCTAGGGCTTCATCAGTATGCTCAGCTGCTAGTTCTTTGTCTCATGTGGTTCAGGCCTCTTCTTGCTCTGTCTGAGCCTGCTCTGTTCACCTCTGCTAACCATTTGTAACCAACTACAGTCTGTCTGCATAATGCATATGCATTCATAATGAGATCCTGCTGCCAGAGCCACACCGTGACCTTCCTAATTTCATACAGAGGCACCTTTAGAGCACTTTCTGCAGCAGCTACTGCTCATGTGTCTGTTCTCTTCTGCCACTGCAGCATCCTTTGAATAGGACAAGAGGTGGCTTTTCAAAAGGGAGGAGACTGCAGACACTTGGACAATGCCAAGAGAGTGTATTATGGATGCCTCTTGCTTTTGTGCGAAGCTAATCAAGCTATGAAAACAGGCTATGGTAAAGGACTGGGGCCTGATTTTCTCTTCCTCCTTTCCTATCCTGGTACAAAGCCATTGAATGAACCCTCATTATTCACACCATTTGATAGATTTGCCTCAATGTTTCCTTAAAGGCTTAAAGCAAGGCCTTGGCATGAGCATCTTCAATCGTATCCAGAGTGTGTTATCCAAGCAGATAGACCACTGCATGGGTTATGGTTTGTTTCGTTCTAGAAATGATTTCCCAGCATTTAATTCAGCTTATATCTATTTGCAAAAGGTAACCAACTGCATCAATTTCTCAGAGGTCATCCAAAATACAACCTCCACATTCCCCCTGCCCGGAAGATATGCACACATTTCCAATCTAATCTAATAGGGAGTGAGGAGGAGCTTGCCCATCGTTAGTGAGAAGTGTGTGAGAGAGAGGGGGGGGAGAATTGGGAGATGGATAGATGACAGACAGACAGACAGACAGACAGATCTACCTGTGCGTATGCTCTCATCCCATCTCTCAGCTTGACTCCTACTATGAACTGTTCTAGGTGATCCTCTGCACCTGCTTTTGGTGCTTTTGATTTTTAGTACTTGCTATAACAACTTGCTATCTCTAGAGTGACAATACAGGTGAAAAGGTTTCACCAGAAGATTCAGGCAACTTCTCAGGTATCAGACTGCTTGGGCCTGTGCCAGTTTTACTTCTGCAGCTTAAGGGAACAAATAAGAAAGAGAAAATACTGACAGCTCATGTATTTACCATCTCCTACAGAGTGCACACAAATTCAGAAGAAGTGAGAAGATGGAATACTACACAGAGAGCTCTTGTTAGCACCTCTTGTGAGTGCTAAGCAAAGGAAAGATGAATGCAAGCCACCCCACAAGGTACCACAGGCAACAGCCCCAAACATCAAAGACTGCTGAAACAACTAACAAAGTCAGCATGGAGGCATGACGTGCATCCATTGCCATAGGGAGACAATCAACAATAACTCTATTTCCCTGACTAAACCAGCTTTTTAGACGAGACCAAGAGATGATGGGAAATTGTTTCTGACAACTGTTTCAACAACTCTGCCAAGAAATGACTGCATGAAAATAAAATAAGAATTTGAGACCTCATACTTCTAGGGTCACATTTTATACACATATCACTAAAATTGGGCTGCAATTATCCAGAGACAATGCATAATGGCAGAAGTTGAGCAATTTGATGGCACAAGATGCATGCTCCTTCTGTCCAGCCCAAATGAATTGGGGTTGGGGCAGCTTTGCAGCCACCTGGATCAGGACAGGGCACATGTCATGGCTATATCCTGAATCAAGAGGTTGGAGTGAAAGAATAAAATTTAAGCCCACTCCACCCCCAGCCAACCCACTTTGTTGTGGTTTCAGCACCCCACCCATCCACTGCATGGTTACAGTGTAAGAATAGCTGGACTCTTCTGAGCCAATAAGGCACTTCGTTAACCAGATTGTCATAAGACAACAAGTCTCCAACTCTACACTGTCCACCTGGAGAGTCATTTGGTCACAACTACTTGGATGTATGGGGAAAGTAACATAGAAAGTTAAGGACACAGGTGAGTACTCTGAGACACCTTGGAGGTCTCATGAGACTTGCCACTCTGGGCTATAGGACACCCATTAGGACCAGTCTTTCTCACCTACCCAGGGTTGTGGGCTCTGGAGGGCATACTTACACAAGAAGGACTCCTTCAACATATGAAGAGATATGGGACAGTTAATGCTTACACTACCCCAATTCCTACCTCAGTATGGCTTTCCTTAATTCAAGTAAGAATGAAATTTAATAGGGATAAATGCCAAGTTCTACATCTAGGAAAAAGAAACCAAATGCACAGTTGATGGGGCATACTTGGCTCAGCACTACTCCAAGCAAGAAGGATCTTGGAATTGTTCTAGACCACAGTCTGAATAAGAGCCAACATTGTGATGTAGCTGCAAAAAAAAGCAAATGCAATTTTAGGCTGCATTAATAGAAGTATAATTTCCAAAGCATGTGAGGTACTGGTTCCCCTCTATTCGGCACTGCTTAGGCCTTGTCTTGAGTATTACATCCAGTTCTGAGCACCACACTTCAAGAAGGATGCAGACAAGCTGGAGGGAGTTCAGAGGAGGGCAACCAGGATGATCAGGGATCTGGAAACAAAGCCCTATGATGATAAACTGAAAGAACAGGACATGTTTAGCCTTGAGAAGAGACGACTGAGGGGAGACATGATAGCACTCTTCAAATACTTGAAAGGTTATCACACGGGGCGGGGGGGCAGCATCTTGTCTTGATCATCCCAGAATGCAAGGCACAGAATAATGGGCTCATTTTACAGGAAGCCAGATTCTGCTGGACATCAGGAAAAACTTCCTGACTGTTAGAGCAGTACAACAATGGAACCAATCACCTAGGGAGGTTGTGGGTTCTCCCACACTAAAGGCCTTCAAGAGGCAGCTGGACAGCCATCTGTCAGGGATGCTTTGAGGTGGATTCCTGCAATAAGCAGGGGGTTGGACTCGATGGCCTTATAGGTCCCTTCCAACTCTACTATTCTATGATTCTATGATTTTATGCCTGTGATGTTGTGTACATGACAGCCTTACAGCTACCATTTGTACAACATTTAATTTCCAGAAGGAAAGGAGTCACCATTTTAAAAGAAAATGGTGACCCCTTTGAAGATAGAGATGACTGTAGGCCCTCCTCTGATAAATCCAGAACTCCAGATAAGGTAGGGTGACCATATGAAAAGGAGGACAGGGCTCCTGTATCTTTAACAGTAATATAAAAAAGGGAATTGCAACAGGTGTCAATTGAAGTGGATGGAATGCCCTCTTCATCACAACAGTTAAAGCTACACTAGCTATAGTAGAGTGGCCAGATACAAAAGAGGGCAGGGCTTCTGCGGCTTTAACTGTCTTGATGAAGAGAGAATTTCACCCTCTTCAATTGACACCTGCTGAAATTCCCTTTTCTACATTACAGTTAAAGATACAGGAGGCCTGTCCTCCTTTTCATATGGTCACCCTAAGATAAGGAGCAGTGGGCTCACACGGCTGGGCAGGCACTGTCCAGATCAGTCCAAAGTGATCCAAAGCACTGCAGACTGACTCAGGCTGATCCCGACCCTCTTCAGATCTGGCCCAATTTGGTCCAAATCGGCCTGCTTCAGCTTGGAATTCAGATCTGAAGCTGTGCGTATCCTATTTACAAGGTTGTTGTGTGGAGAAAAATGTGATCATGCCATGTGCACTGCAATGAACTAGATATGATGGTAATGTATCAAATAAACAAGATACCACTGAAATGCAATCAAAATACAGTTAAACATCTAGTTTCAGTTAAAGCCCTTTAAGCCTCAATATTTCTTAAACGATGCTCATTTTTTAGTCTCATGCGTCTTAAAGGAGCAGGAAGTTTCATACTTCTGAAGAAGTTCGAGTTAATGAATAGATGTGTTGTTAAAAGTCTGCTCTCAAGTGACTATAAAAATTGCAATTGATCAGAGGGGAGGAGGGAGTTGCATGACTTGCTTGATTATCAAGTGACCACCTACTGCCTTCTATAGTAAAACTGTAAAATATGCAATAAAATCCAACCTGAAACATTCAGTTCAAAGGTGTGGGGGGGACTTTAACATTCTCTGAAAGCATGTGCTAGCCATATTAATATTAAAAGCCCTACATTTTCCCTACTCTTAGAGCCAAATCTCTAAGGCAACTTTGTTTCTACATAATACCTACACACACACGGAACAAACTTGTTGAAAATAGTTCTCTGTGCTCAAGGATCCCTTCTCTGCTTCCTTTTAATTAAACACTGAAGTGATTTTTCCCTTGCTTTTTCTGTGAAGTCCCTCTTCTTGAATTCCATTTCCCATATGTATTTAATATATAAGAGTCACAACAGCAACCCTAAAGCCAAGTTCACCAACCTGCTGAAGAACGTACAGCTTTGTCTTATTGTCCAGAGTGCATTTCATGTGATTTGTACTCGACAGCTTGAAAATGACATTTTGCATTTGATTTAATCAGCTTTGTTTTCACAGGGCATGAGCTGTTCCTTTTTAATTAACATTATGAACAAACAGAAGCCTCATCTCTTAGTTTGTCTCTGTAGAAGAGTTCATTATGATGATTGCATTTATCTTGTTAAACAAGAGTTTTCATTCCATTGCATCTCTGATTTTGCTTCATAGGCCTCATAAATATGAACAGGAGTGATAATGTGGCTTCGATACAAAAGATATAAATGGTGTATGTGTTTCAGAAGCATCCATGTTGATAAATGGTTCTGGACTCAAGTGGAAGAGAGATCTGGTTAGATTTGCCCAAATTTGCTTCAAGGTACAAGAAATAAAGCCTTTATCTCTAAATCAAACCACTTAGGCCATAGCTAGACCTAAGGTTTATCCCTGGATTGTCCTGTTCATCTAGGTGACACACAGGGGATCCAGTGCTCAGGCAGGGGCGAACCCTGGATGATCCCAGGATAAACCTTAGGTCTAGCTGTGGCCTTGGTGATCACGCATCTGCACTCTCTTGTTATATTCCAGGCACAATCCAAACTACTGCTTGAGGTTTGTTTGTTTTTTATTTTATTTTGTAACCACTAAGGTTCTTAATACTCTTGACCATCAGGTATAACAATAGGCACTTCCCTAACATCTCCTTATTGCAATACAGACCAGTGCACGTGATTTCTTGGTGGAAATCCTATACCGGTATAGCACTGGGAACTTACATGCATTCCCCAATAGCATATATGAGGCAATGTGTAACTTAGGATATACATTTGATCTCTAGAATTCTCCCTCCTCAAAGTAGAAGGAAATAGTTGTAAAGATTAAGACAGAAATCCTATGCACACTTATGTGGAAGTAAGTCTCATTGAAAGTTTTAAAAGGTTAAGTTGTGGTAGGCTAGTAAGGCAACATGATGTTTACTCTCATTGGGTAGTATCCAACTATGTCACTCTGTTAGCACAACTGATGTTGTGCCAACAGAAACTAGGCTCTGAGCTCTGAGTAAGAAGAGGATCCAATTAAAGTTATGTCTGTGCAAGCACAGTTGCACAAGCAGTCATGCCTTTGCACATTTGCACATGACCTTTGTGCAACCCGTTGTGCATACTGTTGTGCAACCACTTGCACAACTGAAGATGAAGCGGAATTCCACTAGCAGTATTTGAGTTTGCAGAATCATAATGATGGATGGTGCCCATCAGATTTTAAATATAAGCCAATGGACTGGCAGCTAACACGATTTTATACATTTTTTGTCAGAGGGCTCTCGATAAAGAACATACAAGTGTAGTCCCAACATTCTCTATGGTCAGTTACGCACACACACACACACACAGAGAGAGAGAGAGAGAGAGAGAGAGAGAGAGAGAGAGAGAGGACAGATGCTGATTTATGATGGTTATGTAGCCAAAATGGACCTGCCGAGAAACAAGAGAAAGATATAAGCATATTAATGGCAACCCCAAAGTAAAAGACGCAAAACCCCCAATAACCACTGAAATCCTAATGTGGACTGAGCATACTAAGTGACCACAGAGCATTGAGTCTCTTGTGGGACAGATGGAAAACCAGGGGTTTGGGGAAAGTGGGAATGGAATATCCTGAAAGAAGGCTAGTTGGCTAGCTGGGAAACTGAACAGGAAAACTCTGTACTGAACATTTTATTTCAGGTCCCATTGCTAATTACTGCTTTATTATCTGAAGATATTAAAACATTAAAGTTTGTATTAAAACATTCACATTAAAATATTTTACTTTGTTCATATTAAAATATTAAGATAAATTGGCTGATCTCTTTGCAAGAAATAGATAGTGTTGATTACACCTCTTCAAATGTTCATTTCACAAATCTATTTATATTTAATATTAAACATCAAAGCAAGCAAGAACCTGCTATAAAATTAAGCAGCAGTGTTTAGGAAACTAGAAACACAGACAGTTCAGAATCCATTCACCTACCACCACAACCCCAATAAAAATGGGGAGTACTTTCGAATGAGAAATGCACTGGAGAAATGAAAACTGCATCTGTTCACAGACAATTATCAAAAATGGGAGGAACTTGCTGAATGCATTATTTAGTAGCCCAAATTGTTTGCTTTGGTGTGGTACTTATATTTTGTTTTATGCTGCAAGAGAACAAAGATGCAGAGGAAAACCTCACAGGCCTTGCAGAAATGCAGCTCCCAACGCTATCATAACAAAGTTTCCAGAGTGAACTGTGTGGTAACAGAATTATAGTTAGTAAAAGTTTAATTGGAACTGGCAGTTTGCAGCTGGGTAAAATCCACTAAGCAGTATATTGCAAAATATCCCTTTATTTCGATGGAGTTTGCTCTGATGGTTGCATAGCAACAGTGAATGGTAGATTGTGTCCCCATCTCCTAATTGATGGAGTATTTAAAAGGTTAGCTTGTTTACATGCAACAAAATTAAGTTTTTTCCTATGTTCCCGTAAACTGTAATTCCTAAACATAGGGCCTTCCTAGACGAGGCCTTAGCGCGCCTTGAGACCCGGTTTCCCTGCTATGCGTCCAGATGATGCACAGGGGAATCCGGGCCCAGGCTGCAGTGAGGCCTCCTCCAACGCGCCATAAGCAAAGTCGCTTATGGCGTGCCTTTTTCGCAGCCCCAGCCTCAGGCCGGAACTGCGAAACGTGTGGGAAGGTCCGCAGCTTTTTGCGGCTACTCGCTTACTCGCGAGTAGCCGCGAAAAGCCACGGACCTGGCACAGCGCTCATATGAGCGCTGTGCCCATCGTGCCAGGGGGTGGGTGATCCGGGGGGGAGATGGCAGAGGGCAACGAAGGAGATGGTGGGGGGCGGCGGAGGGCGACGAAGGAGATGGTGAGGGGGGGCAGAGGGTAACGAAGGAGATGGTGAGGGGATGGCGGAGGGCGACGAAGGAGATGGTGAGGGGGGGCGGAGGGCGACGAAGGAGATGGTGAGGGGATGGCGGAGGGCGACGAAGGAGACGGCGAGGGGGGCGGATGGGGGGATTAAATAAAAAAACCCTTACCTTCTCCGGCGGCTTCGGGCCCCACATGGCCCCTTTAAAAAAAAAAAAAACATGGCCGACGCTGCAGGGCTTCCGTCGTCCCTGTGGGTCTGCCATCTAGGAGGCTGGGCGGCGCGCCGTAGCCCCACCTCCCTGCCGGCTTATCTTGGCAGGTCTAGAAAAGCCCTCATATACGACCCTGTGCACCTTTCAGTGAGACTCACACACCCATTTATGAGGAATCTTTAGACATTGGCA
Organism: Elgaria multicarinata webbii; assembly: GCF_023053635.1. Taxonomy (NCBI): domain Eukaryota; kingdom Metazoa; phylum Chordata; class Lepidosauria; order Squamata; family Anguidae; genus Elgaria; species Elgaria multicarinata. The sequence goes on along the minus strand of NC_086176.1, from coordinate 69,183,797 downwards.
AATAGAGCATCTATGGCTAACAAGGCTATTGCCACCCAAACATATCCACACTCAGGCCTAATCTACACCAAGCAGGATATTGCACAATGAAAGAGGTATGAAAGTGGTATATATAAGGCAGGAGCCACAAAACTGCTTTATAGGCCACAGCTAGACCTAAGGTTTATCCTGGGATCATCCAGGGTTCGCCCCTGCCTGAGCACTGGATTCCCTGTGTGTCACCTAGATGAACAGGTTTGACCCCTGGACGATCCAGGGATAAACCTTAGGTCTAGCTATGGCCATAGTTTTAGCACATTTGCAAACAGTTGCTCCAGTTTAGACATGTCCTCATTACCCACAGCAGTTACATGAGAGCGCTCCAAGGCCAGAATCACACATAACTATAACGATATGGTTACAGGGTTCTTGTGATTTCTTCCTGAATCATCCCTGTAAGTCTGTATGTTAGAAAGATGTGCAGAGAGCATTCTGCATGGTTGCTTTTCATGCAAATCTCTCTTTGAAGACAGGGCAATATTTTAGTGGGGGGAAAGCCACATCACCCAATGTATCACTTCAGGCCACAGGTCCTATTGAGTACAGAGATAAGCCTATACTTGAGGTTAGTGTTATGGCAGGATTCTCAGGGGACTAGGGTTCAGATATAATAGGTAGTATCAGGCATAGCAGGAGTCAAATTCCACAATGGCCAGCATAGGGGAGAGTTCAGAACCAAGGTCAGACACAGGGCCTTGCTAGACCTGCTCGAAAATCCAGGGAAGAGGAGGGGAGAACTCACATTAGTTGCGTTAGTCATTAGTTAGATCTCGCCCTTATGCACACGTGAGCTGTGACGAGCTCTGGAGGACAGCCGTCACGGCCACCATTTTTTTTAAAACCGGCAGCAGCAGTGCAGGAGCCAGGAAAGGTAAGTGGTTTTTTTATTTTTTAAAAAAATATTCTCCCCCCACCCCATCCCCGATCTCGTCACCCTGGCACCCTTCTCCTTCTCCTTCTCCTCCATCCCCGATCTTGTCGCCCTGGCCCCGTTCTCCTTCCCCCCCATCCACCATGTCTGATGCCCCCCCTGCCTGATCGCCCACCTGCCTGCCATGCCCGCCCGATCACCTGCCCGCCATGTCAGATGCCCCCTCCGCCCCCCCATCCGTGATCTCCCCACTCTGGCTCCACTCTTCCCCCCATCTCTCCCGCCAAGTCCGCTCTTTCCCCTGGCCCCCATCTTCCCCCCATGATTTCCCCTCCCCAGCCTGATTGGCACAGCACTCCTATGGAGCGCTGTGGCCCATCCGCTGCTTTTCCCAGCTACTTGTGCATAAGTATGGTAGCCAGGAAAAGCAGAGGACCGGTCCATATGTCCACGGTCCCAGCCTCAGCCCAACCTGAGGCCGAGACTGCAGGAAGAACTGCACTACAAGCGGTTCTGGTTAGCGCGGTGCCAGGGCGGCTCAAGCCCTGGCTGAGGCTGGGATCCCCTGTGCGTCATCTGGACACACAAGGACGAGCACGGGCCTTGCACCGTGCTAACCTGTGGTCTAGCAATGGCCAAAGCCAAGATCAGATATCAGTTAAAGAAAGCAAAGGGTGGATAGCATCATACAGAGCTCAAAATAGGTTTGGGCTAGAAGACAGAAAAGCTCCACTTTTATTTATTTATTTATATTTATTTATTTATTTAAATATCACTGAATTACAGAGTCTTCCTTGTATGTTGTTTCAACAACTGGCAGATTCAGACTGAGTCTTAAGTAGGACTTGGGCTTTGGAGCAGCTGCTAGCTCCTCCCACACACTGTACAAGGCCTTCTCCCTTAAAGGGTCATGCTTGCTTTAGAAGCCTTTAGGTGAGATGGCATGGAGGCAACTAGGGTGTGATGATGGCTTCAGGACCAGTCTCCATGGAATCTGAGGACAGCAATGTGACCTCCTCCAGAAGCAGAGTGACTGGATTCCAGGGATCTTCACTGGCTGAGGGCCCTGAGGAAAGAGGGATGCTAATGGGTGCTTCCATGGCCATGTTCTGTTCTGGGTCTGAGAAGTCTATATCAGAAGCTTTTCCTCCTAAGGAATGAGAATTAGAACCCTGGTGGGCATGACATCCTAGGGTTGGATGGCTTGCCCCCATTCCATTGCATAATTCTTCCATGATTTGACTCTGCCCCACATTCTGTGGATGTAGACAAGGAAAAGGGGCATTCCTGGGAACAGGAAGGGGAGGAGACCAGGACGGTGGCCATATGACATACCTTATGGCCACCCAGCCTCCTTTTCTCTGCCTCTGAGGTGCCATTGTTAGATGGGTGAAATTGCCCACCTAGCTGAAATGCTCCATGCTCTTTCTGACCTGCATTAAATACTTGGCAGCCACTGAGTTTAGAGGATGCAACTATCCATATAGGATTCTGCCCTAAACTGAAATTTGAAAAAGGAGTGAAAGGAGAGTTAGGAGAGAGGAACTAGGAGGAAAACAGGAAGAATGGGCTAGAAGACTGGTGGTTAGGATAGATGTTAAATCAGGGAGTCAGTTAGGTTAGGATTAGGATATTGGAATAATCATATATTTTGCAAGTGGAGAAGGAAGCATGGAATAAAGACTGTCATGTCTAACCCTACTGCCCCTGTTTCAGGAGAAGGTGTTTCAGGTAATCAATCAGAATCTGATTCAGAACCAGAAGACAGAGCGCCAGTCACCAGCCAGCCTGTACCAGTGGGGGAGAAAGCTCTCACGGATGATTCCTCAGCTGGAAGTCAGCCCCCTCCAGAGCTTATCTCCTCAAGGCCAAATCCTACAGACTCAGTGGAAAGTGAGTGTGCTTCCAGGGGCGAGCATTTTGAAACATTAACTGATGCTAGGATTCACCAGAAGCTGAAGCACATAGTGCATAAAGAAACTGTGAGAAAGTCAGAGAGATTATGCCAGAACCTACCACCGCACCAGGTGCTTTGAAGTTACAGGCATTTGAGAAGCAACTTCTGATTCTCCCACTCAAGCTGTACCGGCTAAGCAGGGGTAATTGACATTCTGTATGAAATAACTATTTGTTCTGGCTGTATTTTCCATTAATAAATATGCTTACTTTCTTTTTATTCATGAATTGAGTTTTGGTGGTGGTGGGGGAGATTCTAGGATCATCTATCTCACCCCAAGTGTTGGCTTTTAAAAGTACAGCCAAGTATACAACTTTTACTATTTTTGAGAAGTAATTGTCTCTAGTTCTTCCTATCATGCTTTACAATTCTATTTATACCGGAACTGGTTTTATACTTGGCCAAGGCTGTCAAGACATTATTTCCTAAAGATGTGTATTACCTGAATTCTCTGAGAATGCAATGGAGCAGTTATCCCAAAGCTACCTGGAAAAGCGCAATTTTCATTAAGGGATTTGGTCATCCATTCAGTTAAAACTTCCAAAGGTCATGGCCATTTCCCATTGATGTATGCCCAACAGTAAAACAAAACAAACTAAACCATGAGCTTTCGATGCTTTCTTTGCTTGCTCTGACAACAAAAAGGCAGGAAAAGAAGAGAAAACATACATTTACACCAGTTTTAAAATCTCTTCACTGGCTGCCAATTAGTTTCTGGGCAAAGTATTAAGTGCTTGTTATTACCTTTAAAGCCCTACATGGTTTGGGTCCAGGCTACCTGCGGGATCACTTTCTTCTGTACAATCCGCCCCGCACACTTGGGTCCTCTGGGAAGAATCAACTTCAGTCAGCAAAAACTAGGCTGACAGGTATTACCCAGAGACCCTTCCCTTCTGCTGCTCCCAGACTGTGGAATGGCCTGCTGGAGGAGATTCGTCAACTTTAGCATTTACAGAAGCAATAAAGACTGATCTATTCCAGCAGACCTATCCAGTGGAATTTTAGAATGTTTTTAGGAAGTTTTACAGATGTTTTAATCATGTATACTATGTTTTAAGTCAGCTTTTATGTGTTTTATATTCACTGTTGTTCCCCGCCTTGATCCAAGTGTAGAGGTGGGTAAGAAATATATTATTATTATTATTATTGTTGTTGTTATTATTATTATACCCTAAATCTTTTAACTGTGAAGTACTGATTGTGACCATAAAGTACTTCAAAATATTATGTTAAACTATAAAATAAATGTATTTGTTAAAATTTTAGTCTGGTCAACAACAAAAAGTTACCCCACAAGATAACTTTCATGCTTAAAAATTGAATTGTACACAAGAGTGATCTCTCTCTCTCTCTCTCTCTCTCCAGCCTTTATCTCCTTTACAGTTGCATGGTGGACAAAGTGATCGCTGACATTCGCAATATGATTCCCCAAAGAATATTTAGTTCATTTTTTTCAATCATGTAAATCTCATTTGCTCAGACATCTATAACCAGTCAGAGGTCGCTTACAATAATTTACATTTCCATCTCTCAAATACATGTGAAGTGGAAAACAGTTTCATGACAATAAAATTTTATTAGCTAACCTAAGTGTAATTTACAGTTAATACAGGAAATACTTCTCAGTTCACTTGATTCTGTCTGATAAAGATTCATGAGCAATATATTAACATAATGGATCTGTGAAGTAGTTAACACTGTTTATTTAACATGTTGTCCATTACACACAAGTGGCGGGGGGGTTGTACAAAAGAAAGTAAAATCCAGAATTGACGGTTATTGATTTGGCAGCAAGGTGATTTAACTAGTTTTAACACAGAGGAGAGTCAAAATCCAATTAAACTTGACTTCCTAGCTGAACTGTGTGACAAAAGGGTGGGTGAAGACTACTAATATCTAAATAGACCATGTTTATGTAGCAAATAATCCAGAGTTGATTCACAGTTTACGTTTTCAACAAAGAGATATTGAAGCATGTGAGTTTAATGGCAAAAATGCATGCATACCAAGAGTCATTGCAAGTGATGCACAGACATTTAAATGCTTCAGTTTTCTTTTCTTGTCGAAAATATCAAAGCATAGACCTGCACCTCTCCTGGTCATCCTATCATCCCCTGGCATAATAGCAGCTTCACATCAAGCTGAATGTATGAATCATGTAATCATAATTTGAAAGCCATTGTGGAAACTATCTGAAAAAGGGAAAATAATTATCTAGATGGTTTAAACCACTTCAGCTTCAGTACAATTGCCTCTGGAAATCCAAAGTTTCAGGGTGGCAATTCCAAAAATCTTATCTAATGTGTGAGATAATTATGGGTCAGGCATAGTAGTAACATAACCAATTCTGCCATCAAAAATGTTTAGGTAAAATATTCAAAACAGATATTGGTGGTAGGTCCAGTATTTTGTGCCACTTGTAAACTGTTACTAGCATCTCCCAAAAATTGATAGGGTGAGCAGTTTTCTAGAAGAAGGAGGAGGAGGAGGTCACAATATATCTCCTGCATGGAACTATAAGGATCTTGAATTCTGTCACTTCAATAATTTGAATGTTTGTCAGTTGAAAAGGTCTGAGTGTCAGTAGTGTGTTCGATGGCTGACCCTACAAAACTATTGAACAAAATATTTCAATCATAACAGAGTCATCACATAAGCAAAATGAATAAATAAAATGGCTCCATGTGTCTTGTCCTGACTCTGCCTACTGAACTGGAGCTTGCTTGCTTTTTTTTTTTTTTTTTAAAGAAAGTGACCATAGCTCAGTGCTAGAACATGTGATGTGAGATCCAACATTGTCTGTCCACCACCACTGTTAGTGGTAAGGATGTATGAGAATTTTGAAGCCCTGAAAGTGATCAGTATCATAAGCACATGTTCACCCAAAAAGTTTGCAAATTGTTGGACATTTGTTTGTGTTTGATTTGCACAACTTCCCAAGTTTGCTTTTGTGCAAATTCCCCTTGTAGATTGAATCACCCTGCACTAGATCTATATTACTGCTTTGTAGCAGTAATGAAGTGTACCGATAACTGATAGGAAACAATCCATATTCCGTATACTGCTTTCATAGTGTTATTTTCTGCTTCTTATTCCTCATTTGTAATGATTTGACACAAGGTGTAGATCTGGCCCTGGTTTAGCCTATGGACGAAAGTTGATAAATTAGCAAATTTACACATTCCTGCTCAATTTGTGCAATTATCCCTTTCATGAAGAGCATGGAGCAATCACAAATGTGAACAGGAATGTCATAGCAAGCTTGAACATTGCTCATTCTGACATTCCTATTAGCAGGCTGTGCTCACACCCACACTCCAAAATCTTCTCTGGAGGGCAAGAGTTAGAGAGGGGAAGTCCTGCTTGTGCAAGTTGGAGGTTGTCCATGCTTTTCATGCAGGAGGCCTCAGGTTCAATCCCTGGCATTTCCAGGTCAGGTAGCAGGTGATATGAAAGAACAATCCTGAAGATCTACTAACAGTTAGGCCACAGCTAGACCTAAGGTTTATCCTGGGATGATCCAGGGTTCGCCCCTGCCTGAGCTCTGGATCCCCAGTGTGTCACCTAGATGAACAGGTTTGACCCCTGGACAATCCAGGGATAAACCTTAGGTCTAGCTATGGCCTTAGAGTAGGCAATAGAATGGTAGATGGACAAATAGTCTGACCTGGCAGCTTCTGATATTAACCAATGTTAAAGGTCTTCTTTTTACCATGGGATTTTTTTCCAAATGCACTCGCAATCTAGCCTACCTTTAAATTTCTTAGAAGCAGAATCAAAAGCACCAGAATTGTAAAAAGAAAAAGAAGGGGGCGGGGGAAACAGTATCTAGAAATAGAACAGAACACTACCACATCAGTTACTGCAGAAACTAAAATGGTAGTTTGAATCTCATTTTGAATGATAAATTATATATAATATACATCACCCTGTAAAAGTAATATGGCCATCATGGTTTGAATTATATGTTTCTCAAACTAATGGTACTTTTGAGAAAACAAAAGGATCCAAAGGTTCTATGGTGTTTGCATCAAAATAGTTATGATAACTGGGCTTTTTGACATTGTTTTATTTCAAGTCATCAAGTCTCGGCTAATCTTGAATCTACTGTAATACGGTTCGCAGCTGTTTTAGAGTTAGCCAATGTGTAGGTATCCATCATAGTGTATTGCCGATGGATTCTGAGTACACAGCTATCACTTATGCTTATGAACTCCTATTTTTAAACTATAAAACAAAACAAAAAATGTTAAAGAGGAGAGCTTCATATGTCCATCTATTTATTTTAATATGTCACTTATTAAAATAGATCCCTTTTTGGCAATGTAAATTACAGGTTCATGGCACTCTATCCAATTTAGGACTACAGCAGAGTGTAGATCTGCTGCAGATCTAGCAAACAACAGCCAGCCAACATCAGACCATTGTGCCCTGCCTCTCATATAATGCTCCCTCTGTGCTACTACAGTCACCAGGTCTTGGATATTCCAATCCCCATGTTTAAATTATTCATTGTAAATGTTCTATTTATTATTATTATTATTATTATTATTATTATTATTATTATTATTATTATTATTATTCAGGGCACCCCCTAAGTGGGGGCATGCCCTTTTTAGAATCAAGTATGATTGCTTCACAATTTTAGACTGCTGCCCAAGTAGGTACCTGCCATCTTCTTCCCAGCTCACTCTGGGAATCTGGCAAGACCAAGTATTCACCTCCCAATGAGTACACACACCAGTGGGCCATACTGTCCATCCCACTGGCTATGAGTTGGGAGGATCATCTTGCAGTTCAGATGATGCTTGAACTGCAAGATGGGGGTGTCGCTGCCCAAATGGGTACATGCCATCATCCTGGCTCACTCCAGGAATGCAGCAAGACCACAGTCGCCATCCCAGGCCAATGCTGGCAAGTATCCTGAAAACCGCAAAAGCCTGTAACTCACAAGCCTCTCTTTCAGCCCCTCACATCTTTCCAGCCATTGTGCATGACCACCCTTATGGGGTGGGGCAATAAACAATGACAAGCTGGGACAATGAGGACTGGTGGCTCACATATTGCAAGCCATATCTGTCCCGCCCCTGTAGTTTGGCATAACAGCCAATTTACATCAGTGAATTGAAGAATCAGTTGCACGTTTTTGGTGATCGGAGAAGACAAGAGCTATTAGATTTTCAAGGACGGCATCCAAATGGCAGATGCAGTTCAATGTAAGCAAGTGTAACGTGATACATGTTGCCGGGCCGGGGGGGGGGGGAACGGACCCAACTTCAAGTATAACCTAATGGGATCTGAGCTGGCAATGACTAAACAAAAAAGAGATCCTGGGATTGTGGTGGACAGCTCAATGAAAATGTCCACCCAATGTGCAGCTGCTGTAAAGAAGGCAAACTCCATGTTAGGCATTATAAGAAAAGGAATTGAGAATAAAATGGCCAGTATCATACTGCCCTTATACAAATCTATGGTGTGACCACACTTAGAATACAGTGTACAGTTCTGGTCACTACACCTAAAAAGAATATTATAGAGCTGGAAAAAGTGTAGAAAAGGGCAACTAAAATGATTAAGGGGCTGGAGCAACTCCCCTACAAGAGAAGGTTACATCAACTGGGATTGTTTAGCTTGGAAAAAAGGAGGCTAAGGGGAGACATGATAGAGGTGTACAAAATTATGCATGGAATGGGGAATGTAGATAGGGAGACATTTTTCTCACTCTCTCAAAATACTAGAACCCAGGGTCATCCCATGAAATTAATTGGTGGGCAATCCAGGACAAATAAAAGGAAGTACTTCTTCACACAGTGCAAAGTTAAATTATGAAATTCACTACCACAGCATGTAGTGATGGCCACCAATTTGGATGGCTTTAAAAGGGGGTTGGATCAATTCCTGGAGGAGGAGAAGCCCATCAATGGCCACAAGTCCTGATGGTTACTACCTCCAGTATCCAAGGCAGTCAGCCTGTGTGCAGCAATTGCTGGGGAACAGGAGGGGAGGGTGCTTTTGCACTGTGTCCTGCTTTGTTGGTCCCTGGCCGACAGCTGGTTGGCCACTGTCTGAACAGAGTGCTGGACTAGATAGACCCTCAGTTTGATCCAGCATGACACTTCTTATGTTCTCAAAGTCTTAACCTAGCACCAAAATGATGTCAATGTGGGTGCCAGGTGGACCTCAGTGAGGAGAGCATTCAACAGTTGGGGGGCCACCGCCAAGAAGGCCCTCTTCCTTGTTGCCATCGTCTGAAACTCAGTCAGAGGAAGCACTTGGATGAAGGCCACAGCTGATGATCATAGTGTAGAGATGAGCTCATACCAGGAGAGGCGTTTTGTCAGTTTTGTCAGTTAAATTATAGAACTCACTACCACAAGACGTAGTAATGGCACCAAGCTGGATGTTTTTAAAAGGGGGTTGGATAGATTCCTGCAGGCGAAGGCTATCAATGGCTACTAGCCCTGATGGTTGTGTGCTATCTCTAGTATTCGAGGCAATAGACCTGTGTGCACCAGTTGCTAGGGAACATGGGCAGGAGGGTGCTGTTGCACCATGTCCTGCTTGTTCATCGCTGGCCGATGGCTATTTGGCCCCTGTGTGAACAGAGTGCAGGACTAGATGGACCCTTGATCTGATCCAGCATGACACTTCTTATGTTCTTAGGGGTCAAGGGAGGGATCATCCCTCCCTGCTCCCAGAATGCCCTGTGCATCATGTGGATGCACAGGGATGATCCCGGGGTGATCACTGAGATATCGCCTGGTCTAGCCGTGGCCTGAGTCTTATCTTAACCGCTAGCATTATTTTGTTGTTTCCAACTTGCTATTGACAGCTGAGAATTCTTCACAGAATTGTTTCTCTGTCCTATATTCTGTATAAGCTGAAAACAATTATCCACATGACCATTACACATAACGACCAATACCAAAACCAATTTGCTTTTTGTTGCTTGTTAAGTTGCTTCAGGTATATACAAATGTGTTTGTTGGCTTATTACTCATTTACTACTGACGACTTATTAGCCTCTTTAAAATAAAATAAAAAGGCTATAGCCCCCTTTCAATTTAAACTAGTAACAGTTGTCATTGATAGAATGATAAATTGCTGCAACGTCATTATATCTTAAATGATCCATCAAGGAGGTCACGTCATGTGCTTGGTAATGAACACATGGCATTTTCATGGCTGAACAGTAAAAAAAAATCTGAACATTAAGAATCATGTTCTATTTTTTTCTAGAAATTGCATCCCTATTGTCTTGTACTTAACACTGGAAATTTAGATTACTCAGTTAGAGACACCAATACGCTGGGCCTCCCATCCCCTCTCCCACATAGAAATATGGTTCTTTTAGGGTGACCATATGAATAGGAGGACAGGCTCCTGTATCTTTAACAGTTGTATTGAAAAGGAAATTTCCTCTTCATCACAACAGTGAAAGCTGCAGGTGCCCTGCCCTCTTTTAAATCCGGTCACTCTAGTATAGCTCCTGCACCTTTAACTGTTGCGATGAAGAGGGAATTTCACCAGGTTCTCCATATATACAAATGACACCTGCTGAAATTCCCTTTTCCATGCAATTGTTAAAGATACAGGAGCCCTGTCATCCTTTCCATATGGTCACCCTAATCACTAAGTATTACTTACTTTAGTTTTCATGTTCTTATCAGTAACTTTGCACAACAACCAATGCAAAACAACTTTTGCTCAACCTGAATTTTGAAGTGCAGAAATACTCCTTTGGAACTGCACATTTTGTGTCTGGTTCACTTAAAAAAGAACCAATCAAACAAACAAAACACTGATAGCAACAGAGAACAGGGCAGGATCTACACTTTTGCTTTATAATGGGTTATAACAGTAATGACAACTGTTGGGGCCCAGGACACACCATATCCACAATTTCAAAGTGTCAGATCCTGCTTGGTCTAGATCTGGCCAAAGTCTATTATTTCTGGTGACTGAACAGTGACAAAGCCTGAGTAGTGACAAGTAGGGATGTGCTCCACTTCTAATCGGACTGGCGAATTAGAAGCAGAGCGGGAGGCTTCGCTTGCCCTTAAGGCGGAGGCGAAGAGGCTTGGGGGGCCGGCGGAGCATGGCGAAGAGGATCGAGGTGAAGGCGGATACTTCGCCTTGATCCGGAGCTCCGCCGGAAAGGTAAGTGGGGTTTACCGGGCCCTGCCGCTGTCGCTGTCACCCATGCAGCGACAGCAGCAGGGCCTGGTAAACCCCCCTCCTCTCCCTTACCTGCGTCCATCTGCGGTCCGTTGGCTTCTTCAATTGAGCTCGCGGTTCAACCAGGAAGTCTAGGCCGCACTTGCGGCCCAGACCTCCTGGTTGAACCGCAGGTAAGGCCCCCCTCCCCCTTGGTCCCTTACCGGGCTCTGCCGCCGTCGCTGCACGGGCGGCGACGGCGGCAGGGCCTGGTAACCCCCCCGCCCTCCTCTCCCGGCCTTACCTGGTGCCACTCCCCTCCACTGCAGAGCTCCGATTCGGAGCCGGAGCTCCGCGGCGAAGAGGAGCAGAGTATGGGTGGAGCGGAACGGAGCAGGCCGATCCGAAATTTTCGGATCGGCCCACGGGGCGGAGCGGGGGGTCCGTGCACACCCCTAGTGACAAGGCCTCCCTGTTTTATTTTCTTAACGAAAATCCCACTCGGCCTGTAGAGCGGCCACTTATGAATTGCCATAAAAATGGAAATGCATCACCAAAAAAAAAAAAAAAAGAGAGAGAGAACAAGGACATCAATTTGCATAAAATGTGCATATGCTAATTAATTCTTGTTGAATGTGCATACCATAATTTAAATAGAAATTCATTGAATTTCACAATAGTGGGGAAGGCTGTAGCCATGTGAGGGTAAACAAGTGATGGCTCAGTCTGCTGTCTAGATGCTATGGACGGGCAATTTCAAGGCCAGCAATTCCTTCTGATGCTTCTTTAACTTTAAACTGGACTTGGACTGGACAGGTCTTCAAAATAGAGGACTGTCCTCTGTTAAAAAAATGCCCACATGCCGACACTACTTGCCTGCTGCCATGTTCACTTCTCATAAAGAGCAAACTCTAGCTGTAGGGGGAAGAGATTTATGCTGGGTTATCAACATTAGGGAAAATCATGAATGCAACTTCTCCCAATGTTGTGGTCACAATCTGAACCCACCACACCGTCTAGTAATTGCTATATGCAAAAATGTAAAGAGAGGGGTGGGGCGGTTTTGGATATCTAATATCTTACCTAATTTGGATCTGAGAATCTTACTTCTCCTGTCTTTTGTAGGGCTGATATGCTCCCCTACCACAACTCTACTCTTTCAGGCTTTATTTGTCCTCACCATACTGCAGAAAAAGAAACTGCATGCCAAAATGGCTATTCTGAGGCAAATGACAGACATTTTAGCACAGCACACTTTTGTTTAAGCACAGGGGTACTTTTAATTTGATAGTCCATAAAAATAAACTGTCATTTTAAATGAATCTCAGCATTGTAGACCAACACAGCATTGTACACTAACTTTAGCTGCACTGTGGAAAAGCCAAAGTCCACTCCACAACAGTTATGACCCAGCTGTAGTTGACAAATGGGCAGCCAAAAAGAGAAGTCTACTTAAGAAATCATGGTTTGGATGAAAGCAAAATAACACTTGGAGGTCATGTTATATACTGTATATTTTGGCACAAAGGGAAATCTAATAAATTACGTGAATTCCAAGAAAGGAAGTATGACTACAGAAACAAAGAGAGTACAAGAAAAATATATTTCAAGGTACGATAGCACAACAGTTTTAGTGAAGTACTTGTACAATGATGGTGTAGCTTTGCATTCATATTTAAAACATTCAAAGTAAAAACAGGGGTGGAGGTGGCTTACAAGATTTCCAACACTGAGCTATTCCTGTTCATGTTTGCATGCTGAGACAAAGATTTGCCTTTAAAGAGGGTGAAAAGTAAATGTGAACCAATCCAAAATGTTACACACATACCCATATCTTTAACTGTGACCCTGTTCAGATGACACACTAAGCAATGGTGGTTAATCATTTTGAGCTAAACATTATGGATTACCATGTCATGTGAACCACAATTTAGCATGTTCTGTGAATCATTCCTGGCCATGGTGGCTACATAACCATGGTTTAAACATACTCACTAACCATTTGCTGCAAAAGAATTAGCAACCTAACCATGGCTTGGCATGTCATCTGAACAGGCCCTGTTTCTGTTTTGTTTTGTTTTGTTTTGAGTGTGGTTTGCAGCTGCAATTTCCCCATGTGTTGCTGCTACTTTCATGAACTTTTGCTTTCTTTCAGTATAACCCAACCAATCACATTGTCGCTCACAGCCAAACAGATGTTGCTATATGGTGATGCCACCATGCAATTAAGAATGAGGACTTTGCTTCATAAAGACCATTTGGACATTTTCTGCAGAGAGGGATCTTTTCACAGCTGATGGAAACTTAAATGAAAAGCATCCCTCCTTCACTCGGTTCTAGCTGCTAGAGCAAGGACAAACCAATCAGAATTTCACCTCAAAAAGAATTGCTAACTTGTTTTTTTCCAGGTAATGTAGCATTACTGCTATGTAATTGAGACCTTAATCTTACACTAAGGATTCAGATGGTATGATACTATGTATTTTCAATATTATTTTATGGAGTGTAGGCTTGAACACTTAAGAAAAACAATTTTAGCAAAATCAAATCTTTTGAAATATGGATATACCAATGTATGTTGAAGATACCATGTACTGACTGAATCAGAAATGTGAACATATTACACAGTGTAAACAAACCAACAGAATTAATAAATGCCATCAAAAGAAGAAAATTGCAATATCTTGCTCATATTATTCAAGGAGAAAAATGCACCATATTCCAATTTCTTTTACAAGGGAAAATTGAAGGGAAAAGATCTGTGGGAAGAAGATGAATATCATGGCTAAAGATGTTGAGGGAATGGTATAGCTATATTTCGATACAATTATTTAGAGGAGCAGCATAAAAAAAAATTAGCTGTAATAATAGCTAACCTCTGATAGGAGAAGGCATCTTAAGAAGAAGAAGAAGTAGCATTAAAATGACATTGCAGACCCACATATCAATTTAAAAAAATGAAAAATAAAATTAATTAACTATACTACCAAGGGGAAGAGAGCAGATACTTCATTTTGAATGTTTTTGCCTTCAGCAGAACTGTGTGAAGTAAATTTTGCTTCCCTTTTTTTCATACCAATATGCAATATGTTGTTTACAGAATAAACAAAACCTTGTGTAACGTCTGGCAGTTCTGCTGTCACAAATGAAAATTTTCCATCTGTGCAAAACGTAAAACAGAGATAAATATTTAGAAAGGCAGCTGATAACTTTTAATAGCTGATTCATTTACTGTAGTACACACACACACACACACACACACAGAGAGAGAGAGAGAGAGAGAGTATTGTCAAGCTTGCAATGGCATTTTCAGAAGATGGGGACTTCATTGGCATTGTGTGCTATTACTGATGTCAGAGAAATCCACAAATGATTCAGATTTTTATGAATCTGACCTGCAGATTCCACAACAGATCGGCTTTTTGTGAGTTGTATGGATTCCAAAGACTTGAAGACCAGATTTTTACTTGGGGGATGGGGTTTGTGTAAATTTGTACTTGTGCTAATATTCATTGGCACTAATCTGCACTAGGGGTGTGCAAAGTAGGTCTTCTCTGCATTGAAATCTGATCTGGAGCTCCGTAGAGGTGATTATCTGCCTCAATTTAGGAGCCCCTCCCCACCTCTGCCTCGTCGAATTACCCTTGAAGAACTGTTCAATATTCAGGTAGCTGGTAGCTCTTAAGGAGACCTTTAGCCCCAACAAGTTTGACTCACATTGATTCATGCTTTGATTTTATAGGAATTTTTAAATGGAAATTAACAAAATGTTTACGTCTGCATAATTTTTATAGATAAACAGATGAAACATGGCAAGATGATAGCTCTTAAGGAGGGCATTAGCTCCACCAAGTTTAAACTAGATTGATTTATGCTTTGATATTTTATGATTATTTTTTTTAAAAAAATCCCCACTCCAGGCTTCTCCAACCTGGTGCCCTGCGGATCTATTGGACGTACACCCCTCCCTGCACCCAGGCACTGAAATAAATTGCCTGCCTGTGGTTTCCTCAGTTGTAGAGGCTTTCTCACTCACCAGCCATCCCAGCAGCACTTTCACACTGCGGAAATGTGGATGGTTGACTTCTATGAGTCCGAGCAGAGACATGCTCCCTTTCAGCAGCCACCAGTTAGTGCTTCCCACTTTCCTGAGCATTGTGATTGGAGGAGAACACCACTGTGGCAATTCCTATTGGTTAGCCACAGAAGTCAATATGAAAACTAAACTACCCCTCACATCTTCCAAATGGAGAGAGAGAGAGAGAGAGAGAGAGAGAGAGAGAGAGAGAGAGGAGAGGCCTTAGCTAGACCTACTGGTCTACCACAACGGAGGGGTGAAGATCCCCTGATATTTTAATCATGAGATCTCCCCCTCTGTTCATACACAGCATGCGACGGCCTCAGAGGGAGAGGCATTGCACCTGCCATTTTGTTTTTGTTTTTTAAAGCAACAGGAATGCACGAGCACTCGTGTGCAAAAGGTACATCCTATATATATATATATTCCCTGCTCACTCCACCCCACCCCTGATGGGCTCAGAGCTCCTGAGGAGCTCTGTGCCCCGTGCACGGGTCCTGGCTCCTTGTGAGGAACAGCGAGGAGCCAGGACAAACTGCAACACCCCACCACATGTTCCACGGTCTCGGGCTCAACCCGAGACAACAGAAAAACCAGGCCTAAAGTGGAGGGTGAGATCCCAGGGCAAGCGAGGGATCATCCTTCCCTGATCCCGGGATCCCCTGTGCATCATGTGGATGCACAGGGACGATCCTGGGGATTGCCCCGGGATAAAGCCCTGTCTAGCTAAGGTCGGAGAGAGCAGGTTAATTTCGGAGACTTTAGAAGCTCCAATTTGGCACGTCTCTGCTCTGAGAGTATTCCATGGGTTTGGAAGCAGCCAATCTCTGCTCTGGAAGACTGAATGCTCCACAGATTTTCACAGTTACCAGGTAATTCCAGAGCGGAGTGTACACCCGTGATCTGCACACAAAATTCTCACACATCGCCCCACAAAAATCAGGTTCCATCAATGAGCAGATGACAGCCGAGATTTAAGAAAATCCATACATTCCTATGCCCCAATGATGGCATGTTGGTTGGGAAGATGATCCTTTAAAGAGAAAGCACCTGTTGACCAAGTATAAATTAGGCAACAGATAGATGTTCTTCTATAGGATGCAGAAATGGCCAATGCAAGTCTGCATGCTGTTTCAAAATAACACATTGGAGATAGAAAATGAACTGAGCAGCACATTCCAATTTCACAACTTATTTTGTTATGGCTCTTTAGAAAATAATTTTGTTCAGTTTTCCTGCAGATCTGGAATCTTGCTTGTGCGAATGCAATAAAAAACTCACTTCACTAAAATGACAGAAAGTGGATAATGCTGTAGGACTTTCATCACATTAGTAGCCTTCTCATGGTATTACAACTCAATAGAAGACAGGAGAGTCACTGATCCTATAGCAAAGTCACTAATATAATATAGCAGTTTCCTATATGATATGAAATATGTGTCAGAATGTAGTATTTAAAGGGGTTTTCTTATAAAGCAGGATCTTTAGCAGGAGAAAATCTATATAAAGGAATAGCCATCGAAGATCTGGGATTATGAAATTTTTCAAGCACTTTTTTTAAAGTGAACACAATTTTCCTACGTCAACCCAGACACATTAAAATATAAAATAAGCCAATCAGAACACACAAACTTTGAACCATGTTGCACAAACTTATTGTGAAACAAAGCGTGCTCATGCAATGGAGCACAAGGGGTTTGCATAGATTTTAGAGGGGCGTTTTCCCTTCTTTTCAAGGCAAATGTTACTTATGGAAGCACAGATATCATTGACCTCCCAGTGTGACTATCAGACACTAAGAGGGCATCTATGCATTTAAGAATTATATAGAAGGGTAATTCCTACTGACTCTGCTGCATGTCATAGCAAAAGCTTTACCTGTTGAAATTCTTCTTCCTGTGCAATTGCTTAACGTTACCAGAGGGCCAAGATCTGGAAGACCTTCTTTCAAAATTGGGGCAGCTCTACTATTTCTTCTTTAGCAGCAGCTCACTGGAGTTTCAGCATTTTAGAAATTTACATTGTCATTTAGTTTTCCAAAATACTTTGGATGCTGTTTACCTTAAATCATTTAGCTTTCAAACTAAGAAGATAATGTGCTGCATAAGAGCAGGGGGGAAAACACATGATTTTGTCAATCCTATAACAACATTGCTAATACCTGGCTTAAAAAAACATTCTGAAAGATCTCTTTGACATTTTCCTTTCATTAAAGGGGGATAAAATCTCATCACTGTCACTAATCTACAAATAATTCATATAAAATGTTTCTAAGGCTGTATTTAGTCTAAAGATGTTTAACAGATGAGTTATCCAGGCTTGGCAAGAATTAGATATTTTGTGAGCAGAGGACACCAAGACATTGTCCAGCTCAGCAAATGATAGACGTTGGATCTGACTGTTGAAACTAAAGTTGTGAAAAAGCCAATTGGACACCTTTTAAGCCATTGAACACCTTGCACAGTATTATACCCATGACAAAAGAATACCTCAGCGAATTTAAAAGGTTGGTGTATTAGTAATCACATATTTCATCACCAAACAACCTTGTTTACTTTTGTTTACTCTTAAGATGTTAAAATGGCTTTCTCAAGGAAAGGTGCTGTTAGGTTAACATGAAAGAAGCAGGATATAAGAGTCTTCTCAGGAAAAAATGGTCACTGTAAGCATTTCGTTTGGCAACGGATCTTTTCTGTCTGATCTAAAACAGGTGGCATTAAGGTTTGTAAGGCCCAGCACAAGAGGAGGAGAAAAAGGAGGGGAAAGAGATTTCATGCAAGGCAGTTTAGGAGTATTAGCAAAACACTGACCATTATGATGGGTGGGGGGTGCTTAGAAAGAGAGGCGGTTTAAATATTACAATAGAATTGAAGATGCAACCCCCAGCAGAATCCTCATCACTGAGGATTAGGCCACTTACTGTCAAAAGTGAAACAAAGATTTAGCACCCTTGCACAAGCAGAAGGATGCTTGTGAAAGGGAAATTCACTCCCTCTCCTAGGGATGTCGGAGGAATTGGGTTGTGGGGAGTAGAGATCTACAAGCTTTCATCACTTCAGGTCCCCGTACTCTGTTCTCTCTTCTGCTTG
This sequence comes from Elgaria multicarinata webbii, assembly GCF_023053635.1. NCBI lineage: Eukaryota > Metazoa > Chordata > Lepidosauria > Squamata > Anguidae > Elgaria > Elgaria multicarinata. The sequence continues at coordinate 69,165,606 of NC_086176.1, read as the reverse complement.
CTCGTCTGACTCAACCTGCAGTGACTTGGGGCAGCGAGTGGATTTTCAATGTTTTTGAGTAAATTACAGTCACAAATTTGCACAAACTATGACCATAATTTGAGCAAATATCTATTTGTGCACATTAAAGCCAAAACCATTTTTTTAAAAATGCATAATGTCCCTGGATTCAGGGAAATCATGTGCCTCGCAAAAGCAAGCTGAGATCAGAGTGCCACAGAAGTCCAACAGACAACCACACCCACACCAATGGCTGGGTTTCCAGGTGATGGATATCCCGAACCTCTCCTCCCTGTTGCAGGAATCTCCCACTCCTGAGAGTCAGGGGAACTTCAGGAAACGCATGGGATGTGGAGTTGCGGCCTGCAGTGAGAGGGAGAATCAGGCGAAATCAGGCTTGAACTGGAGGGAGCAACATTCACACAAGTTGTCCCCATCCATTTTGAAAACTCCTCATAGAAACGTGGCAGCCCTAACTTCTACTTATTTGGATGGTGTCTTCTTCTTTTCATTGTTCACATCCCTTCAAATCAAACTATCAAGCATTCATTAGAATAATGGTAAGTGACTCCACAGTGAGATGTGCGTTTTGGTATGTCTGCTGATAACATTAATTGCCTTTCTAAAAAGAAGTGCAACTCCATGATCTTCCTGTACAAGATAGAATATAGTACTGAACTCAGCAAGGGAGACTTTCCCTGACGTAAGAGCAAGGGGTGGGATCTTTTTGCATTATGATCTGGGAAACTCCCTCCTCCTCTAAAAGAAATCTGCAACCACCTGATAGGTAGAAGCTTTGCATATTTTTAATTGTGTTTTCTTTATGGCTGATGTATTTAGAATTTAATTTGTGGTATGTTATTATTTGTTTTAATGCCAATTTTCTTTTGTGTATAGATTTTGCATTAATGTTATAAGAAAAGCAGTATCGGAAACATGTTCAGTACTAGATGCCTTACAGCCTGGGCGTGGGGAGGCTATTGCCGATGGGCATGAGAGACGAGGCAGGAAGGCATTATTATTATTATTACTATTATTATTATTATTATTTATTTATTTATTTATTTATTTATTTATATAGTACCATCAATGTACATGGTGCTGTACAGAGTAAAACAATAAAATAGCAAAACCCTGCCCATGGTGCCATCGGAGAGGGGAGGGGAAAACTGAGCCCATATATTGGCTCTCTCCCTTCCCCTCCTCCTCCTCTTTGAAGCATGGCTCCCTCCCTGCATCCTGTAGGTAGTGTAGGCTTGCTGGTTGTCCTTTTGGAGGCCAAGTAGGAATTTTTTGCTCATAAAAAATTGAGTTATTTTGAGTTTTGAGTTATTTTACCTACTTCACACTGTAAGATGGGCAGGGAGAAATAATTAGGTTGATTTGATTTGGCATTGTTAAGAATTTGGTCACATTTGATGATAGGGTGGTAAGTGCAGGCATCTGGGTTAGGGTCGGTGAGCATTCAGCAGCACCGCTGAGGTGATGGATAATGCCTGAGGCTCCCCAGCTGCAAGCCCTGTGGCCCAGCTGGTGGTGATAAGGGCTACCTTTGAGGCCCACCTTCCTCACCCACTCAGAGCCCCACAGCACAAGGAGGTTAACATGGAAGGCCTCCCCACGCCAAAAGGGGAAGCCTGGGAGATGGTGAATGTTGAGGTGCCGTTCTCAACACTGATAAAACAATGGCATGAGGCCGGATTAGAGAAGATGCCCGTTTAGGTTTACCCTTTCTGCAGATCTATTAATAAATGTGGCCCTGTTTAAACCCCAACTTTTGTGTCCACCTCATTATTTCCCACACTCCACATTCCCGCAAATGCAACTCCTTAACTGCACTCAGTCAACTTCGAGGCAAACTGTTTTCAACAACAAGTCTATGCTTGAAAAACACATGAAACTTTTTTAAAAAATAAATCTGATATTAATTATGGAAAGAGGAAGATGCATATAAAACCACCACCTGTGCTGAATCCTTAGAGAGATGCCACAAAATTCCTAAAACAATCTGCAACTTGTTACTTTTAAAATATGGTCACCTGCTGTTCTGTTTTTAATGTCATATGGAAGTAACAACTCCAGCAACAAAAAGGGAACCACTGAGTGATTTAGCCTTTGGAAAAGAGTTAGACATGCCAGGTTGGTGGCCCTGCATCTGCTAGGCATTTATACGGGAAGGGTAACGCAAGTTGATCCTGATGGTTACAATGGTGGAATTTAAATGAAAGGAAGCAGATGCTGTAATCTCAGGTATGCTGATGATGTTGTCCTTATCATGAGGGCTGAGGAATCACTTCACCAGCCAGTAATGAGAGTGGCTGAAGCTAGTTTGGACTGAGACATCATGCGAATGTAAAGGAGACAAAGCAGCAGAAAAGCTTATTAGAAAAGACAACATTCCAAGAATAACACAAAATAGATATTGAGAAGTCAAGCAAGCGAGAGAGTTCTCTAATTAGGTTCTTCATGTATGAATAAGGACACTCGTTGCATTATATTTGAATTAGCATTTTGATGCAAAGTATATACAAACAAAGCAATTTGGGGAGAGAGAAAAGGTTAACCTTTTTAAGAAGTTTCAGGCTTGGCATTAGAGGCTTGTGGAAAACATTCATTTTCACTCCTGTTATACTTTTTCTATTGAGTAAAGGCAATGAATTCAGAAATACACAGGAGCCATGTAGAGATGGGTATTTTTTTTTGTTAAGTTCATGTGGGGTGTGTGTGTGTGTGTTTGATAAGAACCCACCAAAATCTACACATTTCTTCATAAATGGGACAGAAAGAACTGCCTTGACATTTAAAAAAATACTAAATGTGGGAAGTGAAATGGTTAGGTTCATCTATCCAGGCTTTGCATGCTTATGACTTTCAAGTCTGGGTTTGACTTCCTGTGTATTTACCATGTTTACTAAATTATTGCCACCTCTGTTTTTGATGGGCAGGTACAGCATGGTCATCTCCACACTGGGAATCGCTTTAGTGATTGAATTTGGCTTATATAGATGGGTGAGGTTTTCATTCACTTGGTTTTTGATGAGAATTTACCAAAATTAGCTGATTTCTTCATGAACTAGACAAAAAGTATTTGAGGGGTTTTTGTTTTGATTTTTTAAAACAACAACAACAACAACAACAACAATGTCTAAGGCCTAATCTACACCAAGCATGATATTGCGCTTTGAAAGAGGGTTATAAAAGGCAGGAGCCACACTACTGCTTTATAGCAGTATTGAAGTGCACTGACAACTGTTGGTGGGGTCCATTGACTAGGGCCATAGCTAGACGGGGCGAAATCCTAGGGTGATCCCCAGGATCGTCCCTCTGCATTCACATGACGCACAGGGGATCTCGGGATCAGGGAGGGATGATCCCTCCCTTGCCCAGGGATCATGCCCTGCCTTTTGAGCCCACTTTTTCTGTGGTCTCGGGCTGATCCTGAGACTGCAGAATGTGGGGGGGGGGGCATTGCAGTTTGTCCCAGCTCTTCGTGGTTACTCGCGAGAAGCCAGGACCCATGCACAGGTCACAGAGCTCCTCAGGAGCTCTACGCCCATCAGTGGTGGGGTGGGGGAAGTGGAGAATTTAAAAAACAAAACAAAAACCTACCTTTGAGTGCATGAGCACTCGTGCACATCTTCTGTTTGTTTTTTTAAAAGAAAATGGCGGACACGACGTCCTTTCCCTCCGAGGCCGTCATGTGCCACATATAAACAGAGGGGAGATCTCGCAATAAAAATATCATGAGATCTTCACCCCTCCATCGTGCAATACCAGGTAGGTCTAGCTGAGGCCACATACCATATACCACTTTGATACTGCTATATCCTGCTTAGTGTAGCTCCTGCCTTTTATATACTGCTTTCATGCTGCTTTCAGAGTACAATATCCTGCATGGTGTAGATTAGGCCAAAGAAAGCAAAAATGACAGATTCATCAATCTCTAGTACCATGTTAGGCTTAGTGGAGGAGTGGGTGGGGAGACCATGGCTCAGTGGTACAACATAAATATATATTTTCCTACAGAGGTCCAGGTTCAATCCCGAGCTATCTTTTTGGCACCAGGTCAAGACCTTTCTCTTCTCCCAGGCATTTAGCAATATGTGATGAGTTTCACTGATCCTGGATCTGTTTTTAGGTCCATAGCTTAAAGTTGTTCACAGTTGTTTTTAGTTGTATTTTTTGTGTATGTTACATGCTTTTGTGGTTTAAATTTTGTATATTGTGTTTAATTCTTCCTTTTTCCTAAAGCTTTTAACACTTGATTTTGCTCTGACTTTATACTGTTAGTTTTACCCTACCCTGTGCCTGTTTGGTGCATTCTCTTCCCCTCCTTACTGTTTTATTATGATTTTATTAGAATGTAAGCCTATGTGGCAGGGTCTTGCTATTTACTGTTTTACTCTGTACAGCACCATGTACATTGATGGTGCTATATAAATAAATAATAATAATAATAATAATAATAATAATAATAATAATAATAATAATTTGTTTTAAACTTATGCCCTCAGGATTCCCTGTGCATCATTTGGATGCACAGGGATGACCCAGGGATTCAGGCATGGTGTAGACATGGCCCCTGTGTGCACCAGTTGCTGGGGAACATGGGTGGGAGGGTGCTGTTGTACCGTGTCCTGCTTGTTCATCCCTGGCCAATGGCTGGTTGGCTGGACTAGATGGACCCTCGGTCTGATCCAGCATGGTACTTCTTATGCTCGTCCTATGTTTTATATATATATATATATAGAGAGAGAGAGAGAGAGAGAGAGAGAGAGAGAGAGAGTAATAAATAAATAAAATGCAGAGTGAATGAGATAGTAGATAGTTCTTCCCAATTTTAAAAGCCATCATTTTACCTTTATATCAAAAGTCACCAGTCATAATACAAGCTGGCACCTTGACAACATAACAAACTGCTACCTACTAATAAACACAGCTGGAGAATTTGCATGCAGTCAGACTGCACATAGAAGACACATAGCTTGCCGCTAGGAAGCCTGACAAGAAACTGTCCGTTTAAAATGGAAAATATTATGTATTTCCATAGTATCCATTATTGACGAGATATATATAAAATCCCGTTGTAGAGTATGGAAACAGGAAAAGTGGGAACTTGATAGCTATAAAAAGAGGAAATCATATATTAGAGTAGACATTAAGTGATTGAACTCCAATTGGTAAGACCTAAAGGCACTATTTAGTCAGAAGACTCCTGTGGCACAGAATTGTTAGCTGAAATTTTCAGCCCATCCCATTGTGATGCCTCAGTGCAGGGACTAATTTTTAAAATGTATTATTATTATTTATTGCATTTATATCCTGCCTTTTTTCCTCAAAGGAACCCAAGGCATCATACATAATCCTCCTCCTCCACTCCATTTTATCCTCACAGCAACAACCCTGCGAGGTAGGTTGGGCTGAGAGTCTGTGACTGGCCCAAAGTCATCCAATGAGCTTCCATGGCTCAGTGGGGACTAGAACCCGGATCTCCTGACTCCCAGTCCAACACTTTAGGCACTACACTACATTGGCCTATTACAATAAAACCGGTCAATTAAATGTATTGTAAAATTCTTACCTGTGAGTTTAGCCACAAACATCCAGCCTTCAGGAAAAGGTCTCGCAAGACTTAAGGAAGATGCTTCAACAATGGTGGCTCTTCAGAGGAAGTGAGCTCCATGGTTCCATGACTCTATACAAAGACATGTTCTGATCCAGCACATATCCCCTTCTGGATCGTGTGTAAAAGGATGATGGATGAGTAACTTCCTAACCTGTCTGCATGCACCCTTACACAGCAAGGACCGGGTGAGAACTAAATCTAGGCCCTTGAATTTCCAATAAGTGATTGGCTCTATTAAATTCCCCAGACAATCTGACTGATGGACACACAGAGATCTGCACATTGTTGCACAAGGATCTGTTGACTAAAGCCACAATTGCTAGAATATCAGTCTCAAGTATGTTGTCAGCAAGCCAACAAACGTTTTTGAATTAAAACTATCAGGGGAATAGATTGCTGAGGGACTTTAAAGAAGCTGAATTTGAGTGGATTTGGACACTCCAATTACAGTATTAATCAAATCTTGTGAGTGGTACCCATGAGAGGCCTGGATTGAAAAAGGCATGTAGCTAATGGGCATATAATAAAAATGATAGGGCTAGTCACAGAACCAGTACTGGTCCTCGAGGTGCTGGTCTGGCATCCCACAGTCGTGGAGAGCCCCCAAATGAAAACCTGAGGCAGCAAAGGTGCACTGTCTTAAAAAAGGAAGTGCCAGTGGGTTGGCAGAAGGAAGCATACCATTAGAGTGCTTTCCTTCCTTAACTTTGAGTAACAGTGAGCTGAAGCAATCAAATGCTGCCTTCATGGGTTTGCAGCCTATCAAAACCCTAGAGTGGTGAGAAGACTGCCTCCCACACAACACCAGTTGGTTCAGCTTGCTGCTAATCAAAATTAGAAGAGGAAAAGACCCCAGTTTAAAATGGCATGCTGTGGGGGCGCTGTCTTCACCAGCCAGGTGGACACCACAGCTCAAGGAGGAGCTTGAGCAGAAGCCACCTCCACCACTGCCAGACTGGCTATGCTGCTGGGTAAACAAAAGTAGGGCTGGCAGGGTGAGCAGATGTGGGGAAAGCCCCCCTCCCTGACATCAGCTTGCTAGCCCCCTGGCAAAGCCTAGGGCTGCCTCTGGATAGGGCTCTTGCACCACTGTAGTTTTTGCTACATTTATATCTCCCCATTTTTCCTCTTGCAAGGAATCCAAGGCAGCATACACTTTCCTCCACTTTATCCTCAGAACAACTCTTGTGAGCAAGGCCTAATCTACCCCAGCCATTTATTCTGGAATAATATCAAGGTCATCTCTACTGCGCCATGGTGTTCATCTACTCCCACAATGATCTAGAGATGACATCTCAGTTATTCAGGAATATCGCAGACTGTGTTTGCCACAGGTGTTTTCGGCTCTCTTGCTATGATTCTGAAGTCCACGGCTGGTGTGCCGCCCCCCTTCCCAAACCTGTTGCTGTTCAGTGCAAGTTCCCGGCTTGGCAAACAGCCAACCTGCTGTCAGGGGCGTGTCCAGCAGTCTTGGATGTGTGCTGGAGGGGGGCTGCCTTTTTCATCCCATTTTTTTATTGGTTATCGGCACTTTTGGCCCTGACTGTGTGTTGCTGTTTTTTAACACAAACATATTGATGCACAGGAGTGCATCTTCGACACAGTACCTATCTCCCCCCCCCCATTTCTGAGTATTTGCACTGGTGCTCATCTCGGGGGAAGTATTAAAAAGAAAAATCCGTGCCCTGTTCCCATCTGTCCAGTCCTGCTCACTTCACCTGATACACTTTCGAAAGCACCATCAAGGGGCACAAACTCGCCTTTACTCCTGGGAAACTTCCCTTACATGAGGGATAATCTCTGAAGCTGGAAACCCTGTGATCATCCCCCTCCCCTCTCGAAAGGACTCTAGGAGCATGTCTAGACCAGGGGGTGGAGGGAGAAGATCTTGCGATATGCTGATCACGAGATTCTCCCCCTCAGTTTACATGCAGTGTGCAACATCCTGGGAGGAAGAGGCCGTGATTTGGTTTTTTGGTTTTTTATCGAAAAGGAGCACAGGAGCACTCCCGCGATAAAGGTAATTTTTTAAAGCAATCACAACAACTCTAGCTCCTCCCACCCCACCCCTGATGACCATGGAGCTCCTGAGGAGCTCCGTGCCTGGTTCCTGGCCCCTTGCTAAGAGCTAGGACAAACCAGGACAGCCACCCACACTTTCTGCAGTCTCGGGATCATCCCAGGACCGCGGGAAAAACTGAGACAAAGTATAGGGCAATATCCCAGGGAAATGCAGGGATCTTCCCTCACTGCTCCAGGGATTCCCCCTGCATCATGTGGACACACGCACAGGGACGATCCCAGGATGATCCCCGGGATATTGTCCCGTCTAGACATGCCCTAGGTGTAGATGAACCCATAGACTAGGCTGAAAGTCAGTGACTGGCCCAAAGTCACCCATTGGGAGTCGTGACTAAGTGGGGCCTAGACTCTGTATCTCCTGAGTCCTAGTCAGACACTTTAACCATAACATTGGTTAACATTGGCTCTCTAGTTCTACAGAAGAAGGAATTTCAGCAGGGGTAGCTTGCATGAAATTCCCTGTTAAAGATGCAGGGGTGTGTGTGTGCTCTCTTCATCTGCATCTGGTCTTTCTACCCATGAGGCCAAGGGAGTTTCAGATACTTGTTTTGTCAAACAGCAGCTGTCCCTGCTCCCTGCTCAGCCGTTCTGAAACTGGGGAAACTTGCGGGGGAAACACTTTGTGATATGGCACTGAGGTCTGGCATTTTAGGGAAACAAGTCAAGCATTCCAGGAAGCAAGCCCAAGTACTTTTGTGTGCCTAAAGTAGCTCTTTAGAGCCTCATTGCAATGTTGCCAGAAAAAGAATGATAGAAAAGTGTTTCCCACACACATACACACGTTCCCTTTTTTTTAAATACAAAAATAAAACTGACAATCATAAAAAGTGAAAGAGCTTGAGTACATACATCTGTATGTGCTAGACTCATTAATCATTTACAAGAAGCACAAGCATGGTCCCATTAAAAACAATGGCATAAAAGCTATTGATTCTAATGGAGAAGAGAAATTCCAATCCATGAAAAGATCTACCTGCTACTACAGAAAGCCTTTAATAGCCATAAGTGTTTTAATAAATATATGCACTGCATCTCGCTGCTGAGGAGTGACTAGGAATATAGAGTTGAAGTACTCTCTGGATAAACTTTAAAAATGCAAATGGGTTAAATGTGAAAATGACATGCACTATTTTTAATTACCCTACTTGTCATCTTAGATGAATAGCAAAGGCCAATCAAACTCTTACGTCACCAAACTGAAAGCGACAGAAATACCCAGGGGCGTGTGTGTTTCATCTTTTCGTTCCTCCCTAGAGTGCCAAGTAAAATGAACTTTTGGATTCCTTTCCCTTAGCTTAGCATGAAAGCCTTTATGTTGAAATTGTCTCTAAAGGAACCAACAGTTTTTAATGTAAAGTTCTCCCCTCAAGGAACAGGCTCTAATTTTTCATTTTTCTGAGGATAAAAATATTACTCTCTTAACATGAAAGTTCTATCTTTTCCATTGCTGAGGGGTAAAAAGCAGTGAAACCTCTTTAATATAGCCCAATTCATCAAACTGATTCTTTCTTGCTCTAGGTTATTTCACATTGATATTCCCTTTGGTTCTGCAGAGTTTTTAAATTAGGGTTTCATACATCTATGGAGCACAAATTATTTAGCTAACTATTACCTTTCATTTGTATTCATTATGTGTTGTATGACTTTATCATTGCTCAGCATTATTGCCACCATAAAAATATGCTTTATATTGCCATAGATGCAGCGATAAAAGTCTTTCATTTTGAAATCAGCATCTTTTCTTTTCCTAATCAGATGAAGAAGCAAAGCGTCAGGGTAAATAAATTGTATATATTTATCTAGGCATCTTTGCAATATACACTGCTATTCCACTGTTTCAACAAAGCCACATTTTTCCTTTTGTTTTAACCTGCACAGTTCATTTGTAACCAAGCCTACAGATATCGGATGCTAATGATCAGCAGGGATATCGCAAACAGTATAAGCTGCACTGTAGTATGCACACAGTATTCATATCATCTACACTTCTACACAGATTAATATAATGTGTTGCATCCAGCTGTGACCATCTGCCAGTCCCCACATGTACCCCCAAAATCCCTTCTGGAGGTGGGAGAAGAGGAAGCCCCACTGCACGAGCAGAAGTCCACTTTTGAGACATTGGATGTCACCCAGCCTCAGGCACTGAATTCTCTCTGACTGATATTTTTCTTTTCCATTTTTATTTAGAATTTTCACCTCAATGTTCATACGAAAAAGCACAAGCCTGTCCTTGTTCTGAAGTGGTGGAGGCTGGTGGTTCCGATTTTGGTGGGGCTAGGAATCCATTCTGGGTTTCAGTCACAACCTGCCAAGGTGCTGGATCTATTTTGGGGCTACGTTTCAGCACATTGGATAGCTCCTTTAGAGTTCTGGCTAGTTCTGACTCACACCCAGAATGGATTCACAGCTCCATCAAAATCTGAGCCACCAGCTTCCACTGTTCTAGAGGTATTACTGAAGTGCATGATCTATTACCCCCTACCCCATGCACACACACATTCATACCATGATCTGGGAAAAGAGCCATTCCAATGAACAGTTCATCAACGAGTTAAAGGAAGGTTGCAATGATGGAGGAAGCCTCCCTGAATCTTGGGATTTCCTGAGCTCAACCACAATAGCATCTGAAGTGAAACAGCTGAGGCCTTCTACAAAGAACAGGAGCATGAAACCAGTCTGACACCCAGAGCCAATGCTTTGTTCCCAAAGTGAGTATCTCAATGAAACACTTTAAGCCTTTGAGCCCTGTTCCCTCAATGATTCAACTAGTGAACGTAGACCACATGTGCCAGAAGTTTCCCACTGTTCCAAGCACCATGTACCAATACTAAAGATGGAGAGAAGTACTTGATCTCCTCTGGAAACATTTTCTCCAGATCTGGAATTATGTGTCACAAAGCCACCACGCAGCCACCATGGACTTTCCACCCAAAACTCTACTTTTTTAAAATGGTTGATTTACTATGGCTTTTTCCTTTACTCCAAGGACAACACCTTCTTTGCTGTGTGTCATTGGTGACCTTGCTTCAGATTGAGACTGTGGGCATTTCAGGGGTGGATCGAGGCCCAGGGTAAGTCAGGAAACACATGGGAAGGCCAGAGAGAAGGCAGGGGGAGGATCCATGAGCTGAACCGCCACCAGAACTGAGGCTTTTTTGGCCGGAAAGCACACGCTCCCTCCTGCCGAGGGGATTTGCCATTCCCTCTTCACAGTTACGATGCCAGGGGTTTTTGAGGCAATGAGCAGCAAAATGTCATCATCAAGACACACACGTGCACACTCATCGGCACAAGTCTTTAACTGTTATGCCGGATTGGCATGGTTAGTTTTCTAAAAGCAATTCCTGACCTAGATAGATGGTCTTAGGACTGTTACCCTGTGTGTGTCGAACTTCCTTGGGTCTTCCAGTCCAAAGAAAACCATCTACCCATCCAGCACTTAGCATATGTTCTAAGAGACAAGCCTACCTGCTCTAAATTCTAGTTTAATATGGTCCTGTTAACATAGCTTCAGCTTTTTAAATAATAGACAAGTGAATGCTGTCAGTGATGCATAGCAATCCCATAGCATGCTTCAGTCCTTGCCACTTGAACAACTCTAAATGTAAAGAAAGAGCATGAACCATTGTACCACACAGAATAGTGATTCCATTATCTTACACAGTTCTATGGATTGCTTTGTTTAGGAAAGGGGTGGGTGGAGTGTTGTATAAAGGATTCATATTTAAAGCTTCCATTCTTAGAAGGTTTAGTTTCTAATGCACCATATCCAGACAAATTCATTGTAAAGCTTCTTTTTTCCCCATGTGTGAAAATATCTGCATAATGTAGCTATTAAACATAGATGTATTTTTAAAAGCCTCAAGCATCAAATTGCCATTAAAACTAGCATGAAAGTGAAACAGGAAAGTGAAGCAATGGAAAGTCAAGCCTTAGCCAATAATGCATTTTCGTGGAGAGTGAGCTACCACTTAAAACCAGCAACTATCAAAGAAGAAAAAGCATTTGAACTACAATAAATAGAATAAAAATGTATTTGTTTGTATAAGTCTCTAGCGATCAAGTACAATGGCTGAGGCAGAAAATCAACTGAATAAGGCATGACTCTTTGGCACAACATACTGAACAAATAAATATAACACTAGACATGGAGCTAAAATGTAACACTTAGGCTGTTGCTAGACGAGGACTTAGCCCGGTGTGAGGCCCGGGCTCCCTGCTGTGCATCCAGATGATGCACAGGGGATCCCGGGGTCAGGCCGGGCTAAGTCCTCCCTTGACCCGGGATAACCGGATCCGCTTATGGCCCAGTTTTTCCGCAGCCCCGGGCTCAGGCCGGGGCTGTGGAAGAGCTAGCGACTTCCGTGGCTTTTCCCGGCTGCTTGCTTACTCATTCATTCCATAGGAGCGCTGTGCCCATTGGGCCGGGGGGTGGAATCACGGGGGGGAGATGGGGGCCAGGGGAAAGAGCGGACCCAGCAGGAGAGATGAGGGTGGGGAGATCACGGACGGGGGGCGCAGAGGGGGCATCGGACATGGCAGGCGGGTGATCGGGTGGGCATGGCGAGTGGGCTAGTGAGCGGGCGGGGGGCATCAGACATGGAAGACGGGGGAAGAAGAACGGATGGGCATGGCGAGTGGGGGCGGGCATGGCGAGTAGGGGCGGGCATGGCGAGCGGGGGCAGGCATGGCGAGCGGGGGCAGGCATGGCGGACGGGGGGAAGAAGAACGGGGATGGGCATGGAGAGCAGGGGGAGGATGGGCATGCGAGTGGGCAGGGGGGAATCAGGGGCAGAGGGAGCGGGGAACCCTTTATTTTTTAAAAAAAACTTATTTACTTTTCCGTTGGTGCGCTCCTGCACACATGGCCCTTTAAGATAAAAAAACCTGGGGGATGCAACGGGGCTTTCCCTTACCCCGTCGCGTGTTACGTCTAGCTAGGGGCGACGGCGCGCGCTAGCTGCAGCACGGCCTCGCCCTGACTCCCCACCGGATTATCAGGTAGGTCTAGCAAGGCCCCTAGTTATGAATGGTAGGTTGGAAATAAGGAAGACCATTGAATTTGAGTTTGAAGTTGGTGGGCTTGGATCAACTTTGGCAGAAAGGAACTTGTCCTCTTTTTGAGGAAGTAATAATTGTATTGTTACACATTCCCCAGTTTCCTGAGTGCTGAGAGAGAGTACTTTTGTTGAGAGGGCTGTGGAGACTCTATTTTCTCAGTAAGACTTGCTATATTTAAAGATATCCAAACAGAGCATATGTGGAGGTAACAGTGGGAACAGTTCTCCAAGGTTTCTGACCGGTTTTCCCCAGCCCTGTTGGTTGGTTTATTCATTTATTTAGGGCATTTATGCTTTCACTTTTCTGCCCACCAGGGTTCTCAAAACAATGTATAATTACATAAAATCCAATAAAAACAGAATTTAAAATACATCTTTTAAACATGCCAAAACCATTTTAAAAGACAACTATCTGACAAAACAGTACAGTTTCATTGCCTGTCTAAAACCCAATAGGGATGGAGTCAACCTGATCTACTTTGAGAGGGATTTCCATAGTCAGGGTACTGCTACAGAAAAGGCCTTGCCTTGAACACCTATCCACCTAGTCTTTCTTGATGTGGGACATAAACCTATAAGTGATATGCCAGGGATTGAACATGGATACTTTCACATGCAAAGGCATGCTTCACCACAGGGGTAGGGAACCTATGGATTTCCACATATTGTTGGACTGTAACATCAATCAGCCCCAGCCAGAATGAGCTCTGTCATCCAACAATATGTAAAAGCACCATGTTCTCCTACCCTGCTCAACCACTTAGCTATGGTGCCATCTTGAAGGGAAGGCGGAGATGGTCTTTGAACTTGAAATATAGACCGTTGTGCTGAAAGTGCAAACCAACCTTTTCCCTAATATTTCAGTGCTCAATAATAATAATAATAATAATAATAATAATAATAATAATAATAATAAATTTCTTATCCGCCTCTCCATTTTGGTCGAGGTGGGGAACAACAAGGAAGGAAACAGCAGTGCATTGCACTTTTCTTCCTTACCTCTTTGGAAATAAGAGTGGACCTTCAACTTGGTGGTGGATAGGTCACATCGATTCAGTGCACAGTGTAGTGACAAAAGTTAGGAATTATAAGGAAAGGGAATCATCATCATCATCAATTGCCAGTATCATAACATCACTGTAGAAATCTATGGTGAAGCCACATCTCAAAAAAGGATATTAGAACTAGAAAAGATGCCCTGTGAGGAAATATGGGCCTTTTTTAATTTAGAAAAAGAAAAACACATGATAGAACTTCCTACACTTAAGCATGGAGTGAGAAGAATGGAAAGAGAAAATGTTTTCTTCAACTTTCAGAACACTAGAGCTTGGAGTCATCAACTGTAAGTCATTGGCAGTAGATTCAGGAGACACAGAAGAGAAAGTACTTTTTATCACAATGCATATGTAACATATAGAATCTACTGTCAGAGGATGATGTGGTGATCACTTGTAAAAGGGGATTTGAAACAGTAATGGTGGATTGGCCTATCAGAGTTGAAGACTGAGGGCCTTGCTAGACCAGGCGTTAGAGCAGTGTGAGGCCCGGTTTCCCTCCTGTGCATCCAGATGACGCACAGGGGAATCCGGGGTCAGGCCGTGCTGAAGCCTGCCTTAAGCCGGCATAAGCGAAGTCGCTTATGGCATGGCTTTTCCGCAGCCCCGGCCTGAGGCCGGGGCTGCGGAACGTCTAGCAGGGTCCATGGCTTTTGGCGGCTACTCACTTACTCGCGAGTAGCCGGGAAAAGCCACGGACTGGGCACAGCGCTCATACGAGGGCTGTGCCTATCGGGCCAGGGGGGATCCCGAGAGGGGGAGAGAGGGGCAGGAGGAAGGCCGGACCCGCCAGGAGAGAGGGGGGGAAAGACGGGGATCAGGCCTGGCAAGGGGGGGAAAGACGGGGATCAGGCCTGGCAAGGGGGGGGAAGGATGGGGATCAGGCCTGGCAAGGGGGGGAGACGGGGATCGGGCCTGGCAAGGGGGGGAAGGATGGGGATCAGGCCTGGCAAGGGGGGGGAAAGATGGGGATCGGGCCTGGCAAGGGAGGTAAGGACGGGGATCAGGCCTGGCAAGGGGGGGAAAGACGGGGATCAGGCCTGGCAAGGGGGGGAGAAGATTGGGGACGGGATTGGGGATAGCGGATGGGGGAGGACGAGCGAGCAGGCAGGGGGAATCAGGGGCAGGGAGAGCGGGGGGGGCTTTATTTTTGTAAAAAAAAAAAACACCTACCTTCTCCGGCAGCTCCAGAGGCACATGGTGCCTTTAAAAAAAAATGGCCGACGCTACGGGGCTTCCCGTTGCCCCGTCGCATCGTGCATCTAAAAGCAAGCGATGGCGCGTCGCTCTAGCGCGCCGTCACCCCTGCTCCCTGCCGGCTTATCCGGCAGGTCTAGCAAGGCCCTGAGAGAAAAACTGCACCAAGGCCCAAAGTTGCACCCTCATTCAATAAATAGTCCTTCCAAACTTTCCCCTTTCCAGACCTATGTGCATAACCACATCAGGGAGCATACAGAGGAGTAAATTTGTCCCCCCCCAAAAAAAAATTGGAGTGATGGATTACATTGGACTGCCTCACATGTCGATGCTTACCTGCAGTTGGCATTGGCTAATTATTGCAATTGAAGCCTTCCAGCTCATGGTTAGGGATGCTGCCAAAAGTTGAAATTAGGCAGTTTATCAGTAGAATCCATTAAATTTGTAAAGCTTGTATGTATACTGAGTTAGGATGGCTACCTAATGAACTTTAGTGTTGTTCCTAGTAAACCAAAACTGATTATGAGCACCTGCATGATCTGCATGACTAAAGTATCTAAACTCTACAGTTTCTATGCATGTCCTGGTGTTGGTTGGTTGAACATTTACGTTAAGGGAATGTAATTGCCCAGTTTGCTATATGGAATGATGGAACCAATCAGTGTAGAAGTTTGGATCTGAAATCCTTCAAAAAAGGAAATAATCACGTTTCAAGGAACAACCACACAGGTTAGTATCTAGCACCTGCTAAGGTTCTTTCTCACTTGTGGCTCAGTTTCCTTTGTGTATCCAGTTAATCAACTGAGCCCATTTCTCTCTAGTATTGGAAAGATATTTTTTTCTTGTATGGGTGAAACTGTGAGGGATTACTGGCAAGGGAACCCAAGGCAGAGGAGGTCAAGAGGGGAGTGGTGCAACCAGGGGCAGCTAGCAGACAAAGAGATCTGGGCTTCAGCAGCTGAAGGTGCCTCTTCCACAGCTCCTACTCATGCTGCTCACACCATGACTACTTGTGCCACAGCCGCCTGCACTGGTCCAGCAGCTCCATATGAGCTGTAAGGTAAACAGCAGGGCATGTGGAAACAGCCACTCAGAGAGGTGGACATAATGTAGTGGTGCATGACATCATAATGGATAGCATGATGCCATACTGTACTTCTCAAGGTGCACTCCACGGATGTGCATGTACAACAATTTGAATAGATACAATGAGGTCTCAAAATAACAGAGAACTTTCATCTGAGATCGGACAGAGGAATTCATAGCTTGACCAGCAAATTGCTGTAACTGTATGAGGACTTCTGTATGAGGAATGAAGAGGCATCACCTCAGGCAGTAAAATGCCTTGACCTGGCCCTGATTTTCTAGGAGCAGCTTAGGATGGTGCAGTTTCTAACCAACTACTTCTGGTTCCCTGATATTTTTGGTATAGGGAAAGAATGGATTCATTTTACAAACTTTGGATTTCGTACAAGAAAAGTGTATCAAGCACATAAATGAAGGAGATCTCATTTGTAAATTGATTAAAAAAAACACTAAGTGGGTTAGACAAATGGATGCATTGTTTTCATTAATATTTTTTATAAGAATGAATGTTTTGTGGGAGAGGGTATATATAAAAATAAATCATATTAACGCTTTATAGAGCTGGTATTGAGGGGGAGAAGGATGGATGAATTGATATGAGTGTTGATGAAGTTAACTTTTTTTGGAGTGGGAAGAATGTATGAATCTTAATGATGGATAAAGACAGATTTGTATAACTGAAATGTCCCTCAAGATAATATGTTCTAACTTCTGTCCTGTCCTAAGACAGGATCCTCTTTAAATAGGAATCGAAGTATTTATATGAATACATTTGGATGTGTGTGTGTGTGTGTGTGTGTTCATGCATGCTTGTTTTTATGGGTAATTTCTTGGAGGTTAGTTAATCATTTGTGCATGATGGTTAGGGGCAGCTGACCAGGGGAAGAGATAGCAGCACAGTTGATTTTAAATTGTTTTCCCAATCACAAACATGTTTCACATGTGCTACACATCAGATCATAAAAATAACATTTATTATTATTTATTATTTATTTATATAGCACCATCAATGTACATGTACATTTAAAATACACTCTTACTGCTAATGTAATACTGCTAAAACTCTCAACAACAAACCCCATTTTTGCTCAATTTAGGGATAAAAATACTTAAATGTCACAATGTAGCATTATATTTATCTTTTTAAAACTACAAATAGCAGTGACATGGGGTGAGGAGATCAGTATTGGGATCCTGGTACAGAGCAGTTATTTTCCTCTCATAATGCATTCATGATGAAAATCTCTCCCCTCTAAAGATGCAATCCAGGAGGAAAATATTATGTGTTTACACAAGACATTTTTTTATATATGTACAGGGTGTTTCCATTGGGTGTGGTGGTGGGGAATGATAAATAATACCTGCCCACATGTAGAGTTTGGACCACACTCACAAGAACGTTACACATGGATTTGCTAACTATTCAGGCATTCTTGTACCTATGTAATACTGACACATTGAGAAATGCACCTTGCCATTGCTGCGAAAAATCACTTGGCCTGTGTAAACTATAACAATAAAGATAGGGCAGGGAAAATATGAGTCAAATCCCAATTTTTCATACAATACAAGTAAAGAACAAAAACTATTTAATACTCTTGATAATTGCAGTTGTCAAGAATTAGATCTCTACAATTACCTAAAATAAATTTCAGAACAGAATCAGGTTGGGGAAGGAAACACACACAAACACACACACCTTCCTAGTTTTCGACCCATCTAAAGCTGTGAAAAAAGAACACAGGAAATTGCAGGATAATCTGAAGGGTGCTTTGTCTGTCTATAAATGGTGCTATTGAAGACCATTTTGGAAAAGTAAATTTTTAAAATCACAGTGTTTCCGCAGAGCCAGGCGAACTGCTAGTTGTCATGCAGTGTTGAACCTCTCACTTTATTTAGTGACAAAAACACTTATGGAAGGATCCAGGGGAAATCAAACAACAATCACTCCTTTCTGGCTGGGGGATTGCAGGTTGTCTTTGGGTCAAGTTCTGCTCCCAATGATGTTGTTGATGATGATGATGCAGCAACCAACTAACTCCTGCCTAGGAGTTCTAGGGGTATAAAGAACTTAAATGCTACAAAATGGTACCAAGCTTCAAACGTGTAGTAATTCTCAAATGAGGCATTGTACCATAAATCATTATTGCTGAAATGTTAGCAGTTAAGGGTGTGCTCTGCACCCTGGCATTATCTGGTAACTGCAAACATCCATGGAGCATTCAATCTTCTAGAGCAGAGATTGGCCGCTTCTAAACCCATTGATTAATATCAGAGTGGAGACATGCCCAACTGGAGCATCTAACATCTCCGAAATTATCCTACTGCTTTTCAGGCGTCAATGATGTGTGTGTGTGTGTGTATGTATGTGTGTGTGTGTGTGTGTGTGTGTGTGTAAATTGAATATCTCCAGATTTGGAAGACACTGAGTGGGGTGAGGGGTTGCTTTGATATTGACATCTGTAGCTAACCATATAGGAATAGCCACAGCACTGTCCGTGATTGTGTTCTCCTCCAACCCCAGTGTTCAGGGGAGTAGGAAACACTAACTGGCTGCTGATTCTGGCCGTGGGGGCAGAGAGAGAGCGTGTTTCTGCTCAAACTCATAGAAGTCAATCATCCACATTTCCACAGTGTGAAAGTGCAGCTGGGCTGGCTGGCATCATGAGTAAGAAAGCTTCTACACCTGAGTCAGGCACAGGCAGGCTCTTTGTTTCAGTTAAACTATTACTCCTATTGGCTGGCTGGGCTTTCAGTGCAAGGCGGGGGGGCTTCATCCAATAGATCTGGAGGGCACCAGGTTGGAGAAGGCTGGCATAGAAACTTACACCAGCAGCATTGGAGCTCTGCATTAGCAAAGTAAAGGATAAAAGCTCCCTCCATAAATGTGCAGAGGTGGATGTGTGTGTGTGTGTGTGTGTTTAAGGGGAATAATGGTTTGAGGAGAGAAATTTAAAAATTCTTTTAAAAAATCAAGGCATGAATGGATCTGTTACAAACTTGGCATACCTAAAGCTCTCTTTACAATCTATCTTTAAAAATGACAGCAATAAATCCATGAATATTAAAAATTCCTTTAAAATCAAGAATTGAAGATATCTGCTCCAAACCTGGCATAGCTAAATACCTACTTAAGAGCTATCAGCATGCCACATTTCATGTCTTTGTCTTTAAAAATGGGAGAGCTGTGAGCATTTGATTAATTTCCATTGACTAGAGTGGTTATCCAAAAACAGCCGGTTCTCTAATGAGTAATCCACTCCACTCCAAAATTGGGGCAGAGAATTGCCTCAACAGAGCTCTGGCTCAAATTTCAAGGCAGAGAAGACCCACTTTGCACACTTCTAATACACACTACCACATGGGAGCTAAAGAAAGAAAATAACAACAATTGGTTCCAATAGAGGGCTTTTTTTTTATAGCCCCTGCAGGTGTTAGGGTGATGATGGGGTATTTAAAGGCGAAAAGGATATGGGTGTGAAGATTTAATTCTCCTGCTGCTCCAAAATCAGGGCAGAGAATTGTCTCCCACAGAGCTCTGGCTCAAATTTTGAGGCAGAGAAGACCCACTTTGCATACCCCTCGTTGCAGTGTTTTCAGATGGCAAGATGCCCAGTATATATTTGTGCAAGAATACAAGGACTCAGTATGAGACCACTTGCCTTCATACACACCTCTGTGCAAGAAATTGAAATATCCCTCTCTCCAATTGTGAATGTAATTCGAAGGAACCACTGGGCTAAGCTGGCCCCTGTTGCAAGTGGTGAAATAAAAATCAACTTCCAATCTGGTCAATGGAAGGTGTGAGGGTGTGGGTAAGATGGATTTGTGCACATCCATCTTATAATTTGCTTCAAGAGCAAAATGTCATGGATTGGCCCTGGGATAGGTGAAAGAGTAGGTTAACTGTTCCTCCAGCACTAGTCTGAAACCTGCTGAAGACTAAAATTTCTTCCACAAAGACGTATATCTGATCTCCACTTCTCTGGATATCAGTCGTCCATTCAACTCCTGTAAAGCTCGAATGTCTCCAGCTCCTTTGAGATCTGTGAGGTGATGAATGTAGTATGTCTGGAGCTGGGGGGATTCCAAGGAAAAGACATTGATATCTGAGGACGTTGGCAAGAAAACATTCTCAGGACCAGCGAAAGCCAACATAAGGTTCCTTGGTGTTCCTTGTTCCCCTTAAGATCTTCAAGGAAGAGCTATTGCTCAGTTGCAGAACATGTGCTTTCCATGTAAAAGACCCCCAGTTCAATCCCTGGTGTTTCCAGAAATCCTCCCTGAAACTCTACCGTGTCACTGCTAGTCAGTCTAGGCCATATTAAGCTAGATAGACCAATGATCTGACTCGATATAAGGCAGATTCCTTTGTTCATGTGAGAACGTTTCTGAGTTGCTTCAGTGGTTGCTTTGTGCTTCCTGACATGGTCCAGGGAGAGAGTCTCTTCTCAGGGTCCCTGATGTCACAAAAACTCTCTTCTGATGTTGAACTATCCAAGTCTGGATCATTGGTCCATGTCATTTCCTTTTCTTTGCTTGATGTGAACAAAATAGCGAGGGGACCATTCATCTCAACACTATAAAAGAGACAAGCCTGCATCATTTAGCAATCTTCGATGGCACATTGTTGGTCAGCCCTCCAGCTGCATTCTGCAGGAAAATAAACGTTTGCTGGTTTGAATGATTACAGCATGGTTCTCTTTTAATTTTCTTAGAAACCTGAAAGAACAAAGTAAGTGGATACATTGCTCCTGATATACTTAGGGTTTTTCCACTTCACAAGCTTTTCCCTCCTTGCTGCTTTCTTTAATCTCTTTCTTTCTGCGTTTTCAATTTCTTTCCTAAATGAACTCGTTGTCCATGTACTCACAAGTCCTGAATCACAAAATAAGAGTTCTTTTTCTAATTGACATCGAAAGCATTAGCTTACTCCAACTGCAGATAGCTCCTCGGTTATTATGAAGAACCCCATTGCTGCTACCCTAATTTTGGTCAGGATCAGAACATAGCTAGCCTTTTTCACTTGAATTATCACTCTGAACATGTTCTGGGGAGTGTTTAGTAATCAGGGCTTGTTAGGAAATAGATACAAGATTGCAGTATCAAGGTTTTTTTCTGTGCCTACTGTATATCCGTTTGTATGTGGACTGTGCATAGATGATATGGTGAGAAAAGAATAATCAGGCAGTGCTTATAGGAAAATTTAATC